>NC_040905.2:929067-1560323 GCF_004126475.2 Phyllostomus discolor
CCCCCTACTGGGGACGTGGCCCGCAACCCAGGCATGTGCCCTGACTGGGAATCGAACCAGCGACCCGTTGGTTCGCAGGCCAGTGTTCAATCCACTCAGCCACACCAGCCAGGGCACCTGGTGACACTTTCAAAATGGCAAAGATGACCAGAGTGCCCCCTTCCCTGGCAGGGTCCTGGTTTCCCACGGCAACGGAGGGTGCCCTGTGCTGTCTCCCCCACTAGAGCCCGTTAGGGCAGCTGCTGACGCCGTGTCCCAGAGCGCCCGGCCCCACCGGCTCCTGCCGACCAGGTGAGCTCGCTGTAGACAGCAGTGCGGCCCCTCCCCGGGAGGACTCCCGCGGCCTTGGGCTCGGGGGGCCCGGCACAGGGCTCTGCTTGGTGTGTGTCTGAGCAGTGTATGCCCTGGCTGTCTCTTCTTGGCTGCATCTGAGAGTTACTGGGGTTCTTTTTTTTTTTTTTAAAGTTCTCCCCCTTCTCTTTCCAACCAAACAATCGTGAGAAGCCAAGATTTACCGCCTGGAACCGAGAGCCGCTGCTCACCCAGCAGCACAGTCTGGTCCCCGGCTGAGGGCGAAGGCAGCCAGCGGTGAAGGCTTCAACCTGCTGAACCCGCCCGGGCCCCGCCTCCCCCGCACCAGCCCGCAGGCGGGAAATTCCTGGGCCCAGAAGGGTCAGCCTGCCCACGGGGAACTGGCCAGCCAGCTGGCTCCCCTGGGCACGGGGCCTGGCGTCGGGCCAGCCACAGCCATCAAAGCGGGGGCTTTTATGTTCTTTCTGCTGGAACTCACGGTCCTGGCCCCCCCCCTCCGGTGCCCCCCGGGCCTCGGCTGGGACGTGTTAATAATTTGCTCGGGGCGGCAGCAGCGCTTAGATGCATGCAGCACAGACGCACGGGCACTGCGCAAAGGTCGGGCTTGCGCAACGGGGGTCCCGCCCGGGGGCCGGGAGTCGACTGGGGAGAGTGGCCTTGCCTCCGGGCCCCTCCTCCCCAGCAGCGCCTGCTCTTCCCTGGCCCTGTGGTGGGAGACGGCGCCGCCCAGACGGCGGGTGGCAGCGGAGTCCAGCCCGAGCTGCGGCGGGGTGCGGGGGCGCTGGCCTTCCACACGGGGGGTGTGCCTCCCGGGCGCTGACCAAGGCCTCCCCCCAGAACCCGCGTGCTAGCGTGGGGAGGGCATCACAGAGTCCAGCATCTTCACTTCATGGTCGAGGATGCGGCTGCGAGGGGTCAGGTGGCCTGTCGGGGTTCCCTCCTGCCGCCAGACCCCGGCATGGTTGGCCCTTGAGGACTGCCCCAGGCCTCCCGGCCCCACAGGGCCGGCAGGAGTGAGGGTGAGAGGAAGCAACCTTCTCAGAGCTTCTGCAGCCCTCTCTCTGCACCCACCCCCACTTTGGGGTGCTGCTCCCCATCAGCTCCGAGCACCGCCACACAGCCCTCGGCCTGTGTAGCATTGTTCTCAGTGCCTTGGTCTCAGGGGCCTGGCACGCTGGGGGGTCCCCCACCGCTCCCCGGAGCCACCATCCCGCACCCTCAAGGCCCTGCTTTCTGGAGCCAACACACCCACAGGCAGCGAGGGGGACAGTGGGCTGACGCCCCGCCCCTCGCAGACCTGCGACCGGTCACACGGACTCCCCTCCGTCCCAGGGCAGAGACGCATGGGCAGCCCCAGCTTCCCTGGGGTGGACCTCCGGGTGGCCGCACCTACCCCAGGCGCTTCCAGGTGTCATGTGACACTCACCCGTCGGCAGGTTTCAGAGCTTGGGAGAAGCTGGTCCGGGCCACTCGGGGTCTGGTGGGGAGTCCCGGGTGGGGTGTCGGAAGCCCAGGTCCAGGTCCATGTTGTCACCTGACGGTGACCTGTCCAGACAGACAGACAGACTGTAAAACCTGCTCTAACCAACGCCTCAGGGGTGATGTGAACACAGCTAAACAACGGATATTAAAGTGGTCATTTAAAGAAATGGATGAAAAAGAGTTCTATATGCGAGGTCTGTCCGGAAACAGCCCAACCACTGTTACCATGACAAGGAGAGTTTGTGCAGCACCGATGTGGCCCGGCCGCCAGGGAGCGTGCACTGGAGTGTGCACACGCGTGAGCAGTGACGCCCTCACTGTGCCAGTCAGTGGGGGCGGTGGACGCCGCTGAGTGAGCGAGTGTGCGCTGTGTGGCCGTCGCACTCAGAATGACTGAGCGAGCCGAGCAGCGGGTCTGCGTCCCATCCTGTGCTGAGCTGGACCCTCCCCCGGTGGACACCGCTCGGACCATTCGCCATTCAGCGGCGACTGGGGCCCGGAGCAGAGTGCAGCAGGTCCCGGGGGTGGGGGGCGGGGTCCTGCGGGGTCCTGCAGGGTCCCGGGGTGGGGGTGCTGCCTTCACGGGGCAGGGGGGGCGAGCAGTCGGGAGCTCTGCTCCAATGTCGCCACCGGGATCCACCAAGAAGTGGGTGTTCGGCGCAGACACGTCGGAGAGAAGCCCAGACACACTCGTGTGTGTGTATAGTTTGGGGCCCTCCGCTTTGTTTTCGGGGGGTTCTTACGCTCCCCGAAATTCCGTCAGAATCAATGCAGGCGTCGCAGGCACGCTCCCAGGGGAGCAGCACCCCCCATCTTGTTCCTTCTCCCGACACGACACACACACACACATGCACACACGTGCACACACATGCACACACACCACACCACAGCAGTCGCAGAGCTGCCCGCGACCCCGGGAGGAGGGGTGGCGATGCCCCCCCCCCCCCCCCCCCCCCCGCACTGTGCCCGGCACCGCAGGGAGCAGGTGAGGCCTCCGGTCCCCAGGCGCCCGGGACGGGCCCAGCGGAGGCGGCCTGTGGTCCGTCTGGTGTGCGTCTCGACCCGTGCAGCACCCCAGCACCTGCACCCCGGAGAGCGGCAGACCCTCGGCCCGGCTGCCCTGGAAGGGGCGCCCTTCCCGCCTCGGGGAAGCACCCCGGGGGGCGCTGGTCTCGGTTCCCTAGAGGAGAGACTGGGCTGTTTTCCTGGAAACCCTCTGTTCAGACCGCAGGCTCCCAGAGGTCCCACTTCGAGCGCCTGGAAGGAACTGGGATCTGGGCCTCGGTCACCGGGCGGCCCTGACTGCGTGTCCACCCCCCCATCTCCGTGCGCAGCCCCCCACCCCGGGGTGCGGACCCAGGGCCGCCCCCACCTGAGCGCGCCGGTGCCGAGGGAGGCGGCGGTGGAGGCCGGAAGCGGGCGGCCAGGCAGCGCGGCCGACGTGCCCGTGAAGGGCCGCGGGGGGGAGGGCGGCGAGCTTCCCCGAACTAACCGGCCCGGCTCAGGCAGGGCCAGAGAGCCCACGCCGGCCCCCGGCCCCGGGGCGGTTGTGTGCCGCGCCACCAGGGCGGCACAGGACACCGTGCGGCGGCTGGGAAGAACCGTCCCGCCTGCGGCCCGGGCCCTCCCTCCCAGACGCAGCCCCCCCTCCAGGCCCTTGTCTGTGTCGCCAAGGCCTTCAGCGCCAGGAGCACAGTGGCCCCGAGACGTGTTTTTGGAAGGAAGGCCGCCACCCCCACCCCTGATTCTTTCTGTTCCGCTGTGCCGGGCGCGCCGTCCGCCACACCTCGTCCGGACGGGGCCCCTGGGCAGCCCCGCTCTGGAGCCAGGCACGGCCTGCGGGGTGGGTGAGCGGCAGGCAGGGACCCTCGCAGCCAGCTGCCCCGCTGGACTGCACCCGGGCCGCCGTGGGCCGGGTCCTGCCCTGACTCCCGCAGTGAAGCCGCATCGTGGGGGGGCGGGAGGGGGGGGTTCCTCAGAGGCAATGACCTTGGTGCAGGGAGGTCACGGGGCAGGGCGCTCCTCCCGCAGAGCTGGCCGCCTTTCAAGAAGGAAGCGAGACAATCCCTTTTCCTCTCCGGCGCACACACCCGGGAAGGCCAGCGAGGGCGAGGTGCGGGGCCGCCAGCCAGGGGGGCGTTCTCGCTGGAGGCCACGGCTGGGGCCCCTGTGGGGGGAGGGGGCGTGCTCCCTCCGGGCCTTCGGGCTCGAGCACCAAGCGCGTCGTGTCCTGCTGTGCGTCGCTGGGCGCCGGCCCCCAAGGCTGCTCGGCCCCTGGGAAGCCTCGGGGCCGCCCGGAGCCTCCACCGCCTGCTCCCCGCGCACGGCCTCGGGGGAGTCCCTCAGCGTGTGCCTGGGGCGCCGCACCGGCGCAGCAAGGACGCCGGGAGCCCCTGAGCCCGGGCCTGCTCGGGGGGTGGCCTGAGGGAACACCTGTGAAGGCCGAGGACGGCCCGGGGGGGAGGGGGAGCGAAGTGGGGGGGCAGTTCCAGGGGCTGACGGTAGTGTTGTCCCGACCTGAAGCCCCTCCTGGCGGCTGCAGGCCCGAGTCTCGGCCCTGCGTCCGAGTGTCGTGCCGACAGCTGAGGACGAGATGAACCCACAGACGAGGCCGAGTCGCGGTGCAGACCCGACCGGGGAGCGCAGGGGCCGCCCCCCGCCCGGCCGAGGGCCCCCCACTCCTCAGTTCCGGCCTCGGACCGCGCGGTGGGGACGCAGGCCCGGAAGGTCTGTCGGATGTGCCCGTGTTCACGGTTCAGACCAAGTGCATGTTTAAGGCGTGTGCTGCAGCCCACAGGAGCCAGGACGGGGCGGCTTTCAGCCTGCGGCCACAAACACGTGGCCTTTGCCTCATGTGATGGAGACGGGCTCCCCAGCGCACAGCGGGCACGTCAGGCACGCCGGGCACACAGCGTCCCGTCTTCCTCGCAGCCAGCACAGCACTGCCAGGCTCGGCCCCGACCCGGCCTCCTGCTCCTCTCTGCTGGCCACAGGCAGGGGGTCCTGGAGGAGCCCAGGGCACCCGGGCACCGCAGGGCCGCAGGGGTGAGGAGCCCCAGCGACCACGCAAGGATGCCCCGCCCCTCACCCCTCACCCCCCTCCCCTCTCCCCGGGCTGTGATGACAGAGAGCGGTCAGCCCTCCCAGAGCCCCCGAGGCCGGCCAGCGTGGACTCCCAGAGGCGGTTGAAGTCTCCCTCTCTCGCGTCAGTAGCCACGTTTGTCCGTCCAATCTCAAGAGACACAAGATAACTTTTGTCATGCTGACAAGGTAGAAAAAGAAAGAACACTAAGGTTACCTGTCCACGTGGTTTTGAGTTTGCAAATCTCTGTCTTTTTTAAATCGTATGTTATGGATCATGCTACTCCAGTTGTCCCAATTTCCTCCCCTTTGCCCCCTCCACCTCGCCCCCTCCCCACCCCCCCAGGCCGTCCCCGCACCGTCGCCCACGTCCATGGGTCACGTGTGTGTGTGTCCTTCGGCTACTGTGCTTCCCGTGCCGCACGTCACAGCCCCAGGGCTGCTCTGCAACTGCCTCTCCGTGCCTCTCCGTCCCCTCACCGTTCCCAGCCGGGCTCCCTCCCCCCTCCCCCCTCCCCCCTCCCGCCTGGCAACCGTCAGAATGCCCTCTGTGTTCATGGGTCTGTTTCTGTCCCGCTTGTTACTTTGGTTTTTAGATTCAATTATTGATAGATACCTATTTGTTGTCATTTTACTGTTCATAGTTCTGGTCTTCATAAAAGAAGACCCTTAAACATTTCATATAATAAGGGCTGGGTGGTGATGAACTCCTTTAACTTGACCTCATCTGGGAAGCTCTTCACCTGCCCTTCCATTCTAAATGGCAGCTGTGCTGGGTGGAGCCGTCTCGGCTGTAGGCCCCTGCTTCTCATCACTTTGAACACTTCTCGCCACTCCCTCTGGCCTGCAAGGTTTCTGTTGAGAAGTCAGCTGACAGTCTTACGGGGGCTCCCTTTCCTCCTGTTACTTTTAAGATTCTCTCGGGCATCTGTCTCTCTTTCTTTTCCAAACTGCCTTCACCAAGGAGCTCTTCTGCTGGAGAAGAGAAGGCTTCCGCGGGCAGAAAGCACCCTAAAAGCAGCGAGGAGGGGGGTGGCAGAGATGAGGGCCCCCCCGCAGCCTGTCCTCAGGCCCTGCCCCCTGCTCCCGGGGGCCCGGCCCCCCAGCCCCTCCTGAGCGGCCCCACCGCAGGGGTCGAGCAGAGGATACAATGCCTCTTCCCTCTCACTCCGACATCTCACTTTTCTGTCTCCACCCGCAGGACTTGCGGATGCTTGAAACTCCTATTTTCAACATTTGCCCCAGACAGAAACACTAATGCACTAGAAATTTTTTAACGATCCTATTTAAAATCATTTCCTTGTTTGGAAGCTTGAATAATTTCTACACCAGTAAGGCATGCATGCGGAACACATCAGGAAAATAAAACTCCAGAATGCAGTTTTACGGCCTCCCGGGCCCGTTCTCAGCACGGAGCGCTCCGGGGGCCGACCGGTCAGCTGGAACGCGGTGAAACGGAAGCACAGAGCAGAATGACCGCTGCGGTAACGATGGCCGCTCTTCAAACGACTCGGCGTGCCGTCGGCGCCCACGGGTGTGGGAATGACATTCTCCGTGATCAGAGAGTAAAGCTCGGAGCGCCATGACGACGCCGTCCTGTGTGGTTCCCCGGGGCACCGGGTGGACACTGAGAGGGGTCGGATGTGGCCCACGAGCCGTGGACGTTTGGCCCTGCAGGGGATGGAAACCTGCGTCCTTCCACCCTCCCTGGCTCTGCGTCCGGGCTCTGAGGCAGACGGCAGACAGGCGAACGGAAGAACAGCACACGGACGTGTACCACCATGCATACCACACCCGCGTGTGGGAGAAGTTCGGTGGGGGGCAACGCCAAGGGCGGCCAGAGCTCAGGCTTGGAGAGCGTCTGACGAGGAGCAGCAGGCTGTGGAGAAGGGAGGAGACGGGGGCGTGGGGAGGGGACAGACAGGAGACAGCTGGACGGTGGGCGCCCTGCTGGACGGGCCCTCTGGCCTCCGGGGGCAGCACCCCTCCCTGTCGCTGGTGCGGATGTGGATGGGGGGGATGCTCTGTCCCTGGGGGTCTGTGTTCTGCTCCTGGGGGGACTCAGGGAGGGCAGAGAACTCCTCCTACGCCCGCCTTTCCTTACTCGCTGCCGTGTTTTGGGGTGGCGCACGCTGAGCCTCCTCACCCTCGGTGGCAGGCCCCCGGCACAAGCCAGGAGCGCAGCTGCCTCCCATGGCATGTGTCTGTATTTTAGCTCAGCACGTTTTGTGGTGCCCGTGTTCGTTAGACGTGTGCGTGCGCCGTGGGCTCCTTGTTACGGTGAGTGGGCTTGAGTTGAACTTGAGTCCGTGAGGTTCCTCTCTGTGGAGTCCAGTTCAGGGACTACGGCATCCACGGTCTATTTGTTATTGTCAATATATTTGTTAATGAGAAGAATATTAGTCATGTTTTGGTTACTAAGCGATGCTCAGATATGGACCTGGAACAACATTAAAACTCAGTCTGGACCAATCTGCCCTTAAAATCACATTGATTTTTCTCTCTTTGATTTAATGCTTCCAAATAAACTCTTTTTAAAAAGCGGCCAAGGAACAGACAATACAGAGTGAAAACGACGAAGAGTCGGCTCTCCGAAAGCCGCACGTACAGAGAGCAGGAGCTGCCGTGTATCTTCGTCTGAACGGTGCGCTTCAAAAATAAATGAACAGATTCGCCGTTTATTTTGCCGGGATGGCGCTGAGATGAGTCTGTGGGATGCGGATGTGCCTCCGAGCGGCCGTGAGGTCCGGCCCAGGGTGGGGCCGCGGGGGCCGGCACGTGGGGACCGACTGCCACTGCAGCCCAGCAGGGATGTGGGACAGCGGTCACAGTGAGCTGCCGCTGGCGCCGCTGCTGCCGCTTCGGGACGGTCGAAACCCTGGTCATAGACACAGTTCAAGGTCGCCCGACCCGTGTGGCTCAGGAGTCGGTGTCATCCCGCGAAGGGAAAGGTCCTGGTTCGGTCCCAGGTCAGGGCACGTGGGGGGGGGGCAGAGAGCGGTGCTTCTCCCCGACCCATGTCTCCCTCCCTCCCCCTCTCTCCAAGAATAAACATCAATGAGCAGCAGTTAAAATCCTGGAGGTCTCACGGCTGCGAAAGCTGTGCATCGAGGGCTCACTTCATCTTCCCGGAGTCGGAGGCTCCGCCCCCAGTAGGCGGGGTCAGCTCTGAGCTCTGCGCCTCTGACACCCCCCCCCCCACTGGGGAATGCCCCTGGCCGTGTGGATGACCGCAGGACAGCCGTGCAGGGACTGGACAGGGGACCAGCGCCCGTGGCAAAGTCCGAGAGCGAGCGGGAGGTGTGGCTGCCCTGGGCTGGGGCGGGGGTAGGTGAGGCCAGCTCAGAGGTGGGCGAGCGGGTTCCCCACAGAGCGCTTCGCCGTGTGTTCCGGTTGGGGTCCTCCGCGGAAACGACGGTTCCGTGGGTTTCTTCCCCCTGTTTCTGAGAGATGAAGTGGACAGTCCAGTCGAGGAGCAGGCTGACGCCGCCTTGGCCGGTCTCCCCGCAGGGAGGCCGTGGGAGAGGCGGGGGGCGGGAGGCCAGGGGCCTGGGGCGCAGGCCCCTGCTCCCACACGAGCCAGGCGGGTGTCTCGGGGGTGTGCCCCACCCACCTCGACGCCCTCAGCGGGAAACGGAGCGATGCCCCCCACCCCGGTGTTTCCGTGCGGATTGACGGGACGCTGCCCGCACTGCCCGGCGACAGCAGGCGCTCAGGAAAGGGTGGCGCTCACCGTCTGCACCCCTGCAGGGTGCTGCCTGGGCCCAGCCCTCGGCCCCCACGGGGGGAGAACACCCTCGTGCCCTGCGGCCTCGGCACCCAGACCTGCCCCCAGTGGGTGCAGGGAGCGCTGGGAGGAAGCGCCGTCTCCCCCAGAGAGAGGCCCCACGGCCCGGCGGGAGTGGCTCTGGGCCAGGGCCGGAGTCCAGGGCCTTCTGCGTCCAGCTGGGACCGGATCAAAGCAGAGCAGAGGGGGAGCGGAACCCCCAGCGCTGTGCTCATCGGCTCCTTCCAGCCGCGCCCCAGTCTCCAGCCCACACTCCCTGTGCCCCCCGCCCTGGGGTGCAGAGGGGGACGGAAGAGCTGGAAACTGGCCTCAGCTAGGTGGCGACGCCGCGGAGTCCAGGTGCGGAACGACCCGGAGTCTGCCCCCCACATGTCGGTCTGAAGCAGCGCCTGGATGTCTGGCCAGCAAGGCCCGGCCCTGCCCCCAGCTGTGCTGCGCAGAGCGGGAGACCACGGCCCAGAGAGGCTGCTCCGGGCTCCAGCCTGTGCACAGCGGTCCCGGGCTCCGAGGGAGGACCGGCCCTGCTCTGAGCCCGGGCTTGGGAGGAGCACAGCGGAGGGACCGGCCTCTGGGGGGCGCTCTTGGGCCCTGGGGCGAGACCGCATGCATCTAACCTGGGGTCACTGCCAGGGTGGCCGCGGAGCCCTCCTGACAGGGGCAGCACCTCAGGGTGGGCGTTGCGGGACCGCCCTCCTGGGCTCCCAGGAGCTGGAGCAGCCGGACAGCTGTGTGCCCTGGACCGGGCGGCCGGGGAGCGCCCTTGGCCGTGCAGGACAGGACCCGCCCCTCCAGCTCCCACAGGGGCCGGAGCCTGGTGGTGGGGGTCCCGCCGTCTCCGGAGCCCGACACTCCCCGAACTGGACAGACTCACTCTCAGAGGGGGAGGCGGCGGAGACCGCGCCCTGGGCCCCGCTCGCTCGGGCTCCAGAACTCGGTTTCTGTTGCCCGGTGACAGAGGGGGGTCCTGGACCACACGGCCCCGCCTTTCTCTGCTCCTTTCCTCCCCCGCCACCGGCCCCGGCGGGGGGCAGAAGGGTCGCAACCCCGCAGGCTGCGACGAGAAGCACACGTGGTGACAGGGCCCGTCAGGGGCTCCGCATGTAGGGAGCCCGGAACCCGGACAGGCCAGGTCGCTCCTCGGGGAGGGGCCGGTCCTGGGGCGGGGTGGGGGGGTGGAGATGGGGGACGGGGCAGTCGGCGCCAGCGCCGGCCGGCTGCGAGCTCTGTGGGCACGGAGAGGCCGCGCGGAGTCGCGGAGGCCGCTTCGGTGTGAAAAGAGAAAGGCACGTGACCCGGGGCCGGCCCAGACCTTCGAAGGGGGACCTGGCCGAAGCGTGAAGTCTCGGCCTCCCGGTCAGACACGACCGTGCCCTGGGGGGGAGGGGGGGGGTCGAGGTGCTGACTCTCCCAAGGACTCAGATTGTTCTGGGCGGTCCAGCCCAGCCCCGCCCTCCGCGGCCCCTCCGTCCCTCCCCGGAGCCTCCCCTGGGATCTCCGTCGGCCGCTCCTTCCTGGGATTCAGACTCTGATTTGAGAATAATTCCCAGTGCGAGTCCCCTGTGGTGTGTGGGCCAACCGGGCCCCCCCTCGGCCGTGCGAACGCAGCCTCTGGACCTCGGGCCGGGGGGGGGCGGGGCAGGACAGGCGGGTCGCACGGGCGGGCGGCGCAGGAAGGGGCATCCCACTTCCTGTGTCGGGGTCCTCTCGCCGTGGGCCTCCACGCTGGGCCCGGGGCCAGGGTCCAGGGCGGGGCCGGGGGCTGAAAGGCTTGGCTGAGGGAGCAGACGACGGGGCAGGGGGAGCCGGAAGGGGCCGGCCAGCAGCGGGGGCTTGGCAGAGCTTCCCGAAGCCTTGCTGGACACCATCGGCCCAGCTGCCCATCTGGCCTCGGTCCTCAGAGGCCGGTCCCTTCTGCCACGGAAGGGGCCTGCCAGGAAGCGGCCCCTGGGGGAGGGGGGGCCTTTGGAGAAGCCGGTCGCGTCTGGCTGGGGCAGCTCTGAGCAGGCGGGGGGAGAAGGCAGCTCACAATGAGACCCCCGAGGCCGGAGGGGCGGCCGCCCCAGCGCTGACCCCGGGAGTCCAAGTCCTGGGAAAGGGCCCGGAGCACGGGGGCGAGGCCGGGACGCCGGGGAGGGACGGGGCGGCCAAGCGTCATCCCTTCGGGGGACACTGTCGGGGCCTGTGTCCTCCGAGACGGCCCAGCTGGGATGACTCACCGACCCTTCCCAGCTCGCGTGGGCCGTCTCCCGGTGAGTCACCGGGAGCCTGGGTCCCCGGTGCGCATTTCACACTGTAGACTCGGGCGCAGAGCCCGCCTGCTCTCGCCCTCTGGCCTCGGCCTCCAGGGGCCCGAGGCTGCGCCCCTGCCTGGGGATGCGGGGCCTCCCTCTGAGCCTCCCGGCTTCCTGAGGGCCTCTCTCCTGCCTCGGTGAGTGCCCAGCTCCGGCCACCAGGCACCCGCTCCGGGCCCTGCCCTGGCCAGCTCCTCCCTCCGTACAGCCTGCCTGGAACCCACACTCCCGTCGCCTCCCGTTGAGACGTGCTCCACACCTGTTCCCTCCTTCCGTGGGGGCCGGCGGGAGAGTTCACGGGGAAGTCCCCGCCCGGTGCCGGCCACCCGGAGAGACTCAATGCGGTGACCTCGGTCGGAAGGGCGCGCCCAGGCCTGGTGCTCCTCCACTGTTCTCCACGCCTGCGCCCAGCGAAAATGGCCGTGGCTTCGCCATCCACTGGGACAAACAAGGGAAAGACAAGGGGCCGTGGGGGCTGGACCCGGCCGGCCGCCCAGCCACCCCCATGCCTGCCGCTGAGGGCTGAAGGGGTCCGGTCCCCCACCTGTGCCTCGGACGGAGGGCGGGGCTGGCCCAAGGTCTCGGGGGAACCCCACCCCCACCCCCACCGCACAACAGGTCATTCGAGAACTTCAAGACTTTACCTCTGAAGTTCCAAACCGCTGGTGACGACTTCACGGTGGAGTACAGACCACAAGTGAGTCCTGGCAGGCGGGTTGTACTTCACGAGGGGAGAGAATGCGTCTTTTTATCTTTTCACCCTCTAAACGCTGTGCGGAGACCGGCTCACCGTAGTGCTCGGGAGCATTCCATTGTAAATGTTAGCAGCAGGATGTTGATCGAACACTCGGATACTTATCTCCCTGTTCTGGCCACCACTCGCACGCCCACCACTCACACGCCCACCACTCACACGCCCACCACTCGCAAGCCCACCACTCACACACCCACCACTTGCACGCCCACCACTCACAAACCCAACACTCACACGCCCACCACTCGCACGCCCACCACTCACGAGCCCACCACTCACAAGCCCACCACTCGCACACCCGAGGACCGTCACATGAGGCCAACCTGCATGGCAGAGTCCCAAACAGACAGAGGCTCAGGTAAGTCCGCTTGTTTCCTTGTTTATTTTCCTCGTCAGCTCTGGTCCTCGGATCACCGGTCCAGGTTGGCGGTTCTCCCACGTGGCCGTGCAGGAACGCAGCCCCTCCCTGTGTCACTCAGCCGCCTCTCAGGGCGAAGGTCAGCACCTCACAGCCTGCACGTGCACCTGCCCCACCTCCTGCTTTGGAAACAGAGAGTCACCGGAACGGAGCGATGCTCGTTTGTATATCATCTGCGGCTGCTCCTGCGCCCCGACAAGGGTGGAGCTGAGTAGTTGAACAGAAACTCTGTGGCCCACAGAGTCTGAAATGGTTACTGCTGGGACCTTCGCAGGAAAGGCTCGCTGGGTGACAGGAAGAGAGGCCAGGAGAGGACAGACACAGCCCATCATTCAAGGCCCAGACACGGCAGACTCGCCTGTCACTTTCACGCACATCTCCTTGGACCACAGCCGGTCACATGACCTGGCCTAGCTGCAAGGGAGGCTGGAAATGCCATCTCTGGCTTAGGAGCCTACAAGCTTTTTCTGTAAAAAGCCAAATTGGAAATGTTTCCGGTGCCGAAGGCTTCACACGCTCTGCCACCGTCACTTGACTCGGCCAGTGCAGCAGGACAGCTGCCGCGGACAAAGTGTGAATAAACTAGGTCACGGCCGCGTTCCAACGAAACTGCGTGTGCAAAAAGGGGCTCTGTTCTGGGCTAGAGTCCTGTGAGCTGTTTGCAGAATTAAAACCAGGAACCTGCCCAAGGAGGCAAGGACACACAACGGGGTGAGGACGGTCTCTTCATTGAAAGCTTTTGGAGACTTTACGTGAGCCCCTCGTCAGACCCCCGCCGGGGCTCTCTGCGTCGGCCGGGCTCGCCGTTCCCATCGCACGGGCACTCAGAGCGACTCGCCAGGACGAGTCCGGGCCCTGGCGTGTCCGGCGATGCGCTGGTCAGAGCAGCTGGAGATGGATGTGCCGGTGGGCGGCGGGGGGGAGGCCTTCTCCAGGGAGGGGCCCCTTGGGCATGCGGTCGGGGCAGGGATGGGGGGCGGGGAGCACAGGCAGAGCATGTGCCAGGCAGGCAGGCTGGGCTCCAGGAGTGACCCTGTGGCCCGGCACCATGGGCGGGACCCAGTGGCCAGGGCCAGACAGATCGAAGCCGGGTCACAAAGACAGCGTTAGGAACGGGGCTGCAGAAGGCAGGGCTGGAGCCAGGGCAGACGGCGGGTCCCTCGGGGACTCCCATGGGACAGGACCGCGCCGAGGGCAGGAGGAGCCAGCCAGGGAGGCCCCGGCCCCACGGGGTCCTCGATGCTCTGCCCGCCACTCCGTGGTCCTGTCCTTCTCCGAAAGCTCCCGCCTCGGACATGGCCATGGCCCGTGCCTGTGGCTCAGCCCGTGGAAGCGCCAGCCGGGCCGTCTGTGGACAGGCGCTGGGGCGAGTCCCTTCTTCCTCAGAGTGTGGCGCGTGCGTGCAGGAATCGCCGCCGTCGTCCTGTCACGGGGGGCACCGCGGCCCGGAGAGCAGGTGGTGACCGAGAGCCTCCAGGAGGAGAACGTCCACCACGAGCCCCCCCCCCCCCCGGGGAACCGCCAGCTCAGAGACGAGGCCCCGTGCCCCCCCCCCCACCCCCCGCGCTGCTGCAGGGCGGTCTCGGGGGGCGGGGACAGCGCAGGAGCACGGGCGAGGCCGGGACGGCGCCCAGCGCTCACTCTTTCATGGGGAGGGACGTGTGTAAGCGACGGGAGGGCCCCTCCCGACGGCGGAAAGGCCGGCTGGCCCGCACTCCACTCCCTGCGGAGCCGGAGGAGCGGGGCCCGCAGTGGTGAGCCCGGTCTCTGCCGTCTGCCCGGTCTCTGCCGTCTGCCGGGAAGCGCCTTCTCGCCCCGCAGCCCCGCTGCCCTCGGAGGCCGGAGCCTGGCTGGTCCCAGCCTGCCACCTGCTGGCGAGACGCGGCACAGCACAGCCCCGGTCCCGGACCGCCGCCCTCCAGCCGGGGTTGTGAGTGGGCGCCTCTCCCACTAGGTGAGCCTGGCGCCCGTCACACTGGGCAGGCCGGCGGGAAAGCAGGTCCCAGAGGGCCGCAGGCCGCGGTGGCCGACAGACCTAGGCCACTCACCAGCTCTGTCACCTCGACCTTCTTGTTCCCCGAACCCCAGTTTCATCGTCTGTAAAGTGAGGTCCCAGCGGTAAGGGTGTGCTGCCTGACGGGTGGGTGGACAGAGACCATGCGTGGGCGCACTTTTGTGGGTTGGGCCGCAGCCCACGCCTGCAGAACACCTGTGGCGGCACGGGGCACTGAGAGGGGGCACTGAGACGGGGCGCAGAGAGGGGGCCCTCTGGGAGGGGGCGTGGTGGCGGGGTCCAGACGGCAGAGCCGCGTGGCAGGAGGAGGCCGCTGAGGCCGCTCCGCCCGCCCGGCTGCAGGTTGTGCCGGCGTCAGAGTGCGCCCAGGAGATGCTCGGAGGTCTGAAAGCAGGCTGTGGGGGGGCTCTGCAGGAATGCTCCGCGAGTTACTGCCTTTAGTCCCTAACTCGGCCGCCTAAACCACCCAGGACGGCCCCCACTCCACTCCGCAGGTGAAGCACAGGGGGCGCGGCGAGGACCCAAGGTTGCCCCCCCGCCCCCCCCGGACCTGCCCGCCAGACCTCCCCGTGCCCTCCCTGTGCTCCCGGCTGGAGTTCGGCTTTGTCCAGACGTCCGTCCCTGCCAGGGCCTCGGGTCTGAGAAGCCGGTCATAGGGGCCACAAGACACTCGCTGGGGGTTGGCCGAGGTGGGACCAGGCGGTCCAGCTGTGTCCAACGGTTCGCAAGGCCGGGTCTCACCCCCCTATGCTGCTCACAAAAGCTTTGTCGCCCGACCTCTGAGCTTTTAGGAATTCGTTGTTTTAAATCAGTTTTATTTTATCGCAAAGTTCCAGGACAGTCGGGTTGCATGTGCTTCTCCTTCCAGCCAGTGTGGTCCACGGGGGGTCTGTCCCACGAGAGTCAGGACACACAGGAAAGTTCCGGAGCCACGTGTGGTTTTGTCTGATCTTCCCTTCGAAACGGACAGGAAACGGCATGAGTTCAGTTCATCGAATCATCGGAGTCAATTCCTTAAATGCAGTTTTCACACTGTGTTCAAGCGTCACACTCGCCCCACTGCTCTGGCACGGCCATGCCGAGCGAACAAGCACCGGCGTCCCTCCCATCGCCCCCTTCCCACACCGGCCGCGGGGCTGGGGTGGGCCGGTGACCCCTGGGAGGGGGCGGGCCAGTTCATGTTCCTTTCCCACGGAGACACTCCTGCTCACGCGGCCACGAGGGGACAGCCTGCACCACAGCAACGCAGACCCCGAGCACGACGGCGAACACCGGACAGGACACACGACACACTCGCGTGCGGGGACTGGGGACAGTGGGCACCGGTGGCCTGGAAGGACAGCCCCACGAGTGCACCACACACGCACCCCGCCCAGGTGCCTCCCTGAGGGCGCTGGCAGACGCGGCGGGACGCGGGTGCACCGGGCAGCATTCTCACCGGGCTGAAGGGGCAGCAGCCGGGGGCTGCAGTCCCGGGCGCTCGCTGCTCGGGGAGCCAGGCCCCGGGGAAGGGACAGCGGCAGGGGAGGCGACCTGAGTCCCGCACGCGCGACCCCGAAGCCGGGCTCCGAGCCGAGCGGGGCACACAGGGCAGGAACGGGCAGAGAAGGGCGGAGGTCAGCGGGCGTGGAGGGCTGGCCAGGATGCCCGCGGTCGGGCAGCAGAGCCCAACGCCCCTCCTATTGAGGGGGAGGCGGCCGGCGGCTGTGCCGGGGTTCGCACGGAAACTGTGGAAGGGTGACACCCAGGGAGTCCGTGTGGTGCGTGGGGAGGGAGGGAGGGCCAGGTCTCAGGGCTCGGGGAACTGGGATGGGGACGCCGCCCGAACACGCGAAGAGCCCAGTTTTCACACGGTCTCAGTGTTCACGCCACACGCAGAGATGCACCCGCGGTGGGTCAGAGGCTGCGGGTGAGGGTGAGACGATAAAACTTCTGGGAGGAAAGGCAGGGCCTCTGGGCGGGCCGCTGTCCCTAAAACAGGGCACACGGACACGCTGGTGAACTGAATTTAGTTACATTAAGAGTTTAAGACCTAACAAATGACAGAGTAAGAGAACCGCAGAGCCAGCCTCAGGCGTGCACACACACACACAGGCACACACATGCATCCACACATGTACTCACACCACACACACGTGCACCCTGACGAAGGACTTGTGTCTAGAAGGCACAGTTTTAATTCTGGGAACTGACGGGGAGAAGACACCACCGTTTTTAAAACAGGGAGAATTCTGAGCAGGCGCCTCACGGGAGAAGACAGCGAATGGCCGGACGAGCCGGACGAGCCGGCGAAAGGGGCTCCCTTCGCCTCGTTGCTCCCGAGGGAGGACCCGCATTGCACACCCTGACACCGCGGGCTGCTCGCAGTCCGGAGACGCGGTGTTTCTCTCTGGACCAGCACTGGCAGAGCCCGGCTCTGACTGCGGACACAGCCAGGGTCCAGGGTCAGAGCAGCTGCAGTTCAGAGAGAGCAGCCTCCGTGGGAGACGCTCCCCTCCCAGCGAAGCGACTGGAACTCCCCCGTGGTCGTGCAGAAGTCACTCTCGCCGGCCTGGTAGTACAGAAACAGCAGGAGGCGGGGACGGGGACCAGCCACCGGGTGGGGGGGTAGGAGGTGGGGGGAGGGCTCCTCGGAGAAGCTTCTCGGGAACCACGAGGTGCAGCCTGGCCTTCTCCCGACGCCTGCACCCCCTGCTGCCCGGGTCCCCGAGGCGCAGGCACTCAGCCAAGGTGCCCCTCCCAGGAGGCAGCCGTGACGACAGGCCGGTGCGTGTGGGCAGCGCGGAGGCAGGGACGCGCCGGCCTGGGCCGCACACCACTGCAGCCCTGGCTCTGCCCTGCATGAGGTCAGGGGGCTGGGCTGGGGCTCTCCCGCAGCCCTCGGGGCTGCTCCGAGGGGCTTCTCACTCGCCGTCTCCCCGGGGCTGGGTCTCGGCGGAGCTGCCCGCCACCGGCTGCCTGATGGGAGGTTCCGGGGTGAATCCAGAACCAGCTCCTGGAAATGATCGTTTTGTGTCCCCAAACCCAGTCCTGCCCAAAATTTCATGCTGCGAACTGAGATCTCTTTTTTACGTTCCCACGTCTCCACTTGAGTTTCAGTGGAATTTCTCTCCCCGAGGGAAGGAGGGGGAATGTCGGAGTACAAGCTCCGGAAGCTCACGTCCAGGCGAGGTGGTCCACCCCCTGCCGCGTGCGTAGCTGCCGCAGCAAACCACTCGCAGATGAGGCAACTGGGCCAGAGGGGGGGTCCAGGCGTCGTTTCACTGGAGACACTTGGCCGGGTCAGTGCAGCACCAAAAGGGCGGTCGCTGCAGGGACCCACAGCCCGTCCAACGCGCTGTTAGGTCGGCCCAATAAAACACACGACGGTTCGACTGAAATTCCAGTTTTCTGCCCCACGAGCTTAATACAGATCTGTTCGCTCTAACATCATTCTCAGCGGAAAAGAAAATAGATTTTTAAAAACCGTGTCTTAGGAAAAAATGTGAAATCAAAACAGGCATTGCTGATGTCGCTCCGCATTGGGAAACCGTGGCCAGGCACAACCACACGGGGAAACGGCCCCCTGCACCACAGGTGAAGGAGACCCCGACCCCGCCGGTGCCGAATGGCCGGCGCTCTGCTCCCGCCACGGGCGGGCCGCCTCCACCGAGGGCCCGAGCCCTGTCCTGTTTCCTTCCTGCGAGTAAAACACGGCCATTCTCTGACGATCGCCGGTTCAGTCGCCGACTCTCTGGGTCTGTCTATGGACTGAGCCCGGTTAGGGCAGCTCTGTGCCCTGAAGCCGTCACGAGTCCCTGGATGCTGGGAGTTTTTCTCAGGACACCTGATGGGGGGACTCGGAGGCTAAGATTCTCCTGAGAAGAAGAGATCGGAGACATGTAGGAGACCGCTCTGCGTGGCGTGGGCCCAGCTCCCACTCAGAGATAGATGCACAGGACCCACGCCCACGGATAGGTTCTCCCGTGGGGCATCAGCCCTGCAATGTACCTAGGCCGCTGTGGGTCTTGCTTTTTGCTAAAACTCCCTCACCCTGAATTGAGGACATTTACTGCAAAGCAACTTCCTAAAAACCATGCTAAACCTTCCAAGGATGAGTGTAACCGGTTCAACCACTTTTCTCTTTTCATTTGCAAATATCCCTCTTCTGTGATGTGATTAGCAGCATTGGCTCCTTTGTTTTCTGTAAAAGGTGACCGCCTACAGCGAACTTCTACATAGTTAATGAGGACCTTCACGTAATGGGCAAGAAACCCAATAAAGGCCTGTCATGGCAGAGGCTGAGGCTTTTGCTCCCCTTGAGAGCAAAGCCATGCTGTCCCCTTTCCTCCACCGGACCCGGTGGTCCGTGTGAACGTCTCACTTCATCCATGATGATGCGGATACTGCGGGCCGGGGTCTGCATCAGAGACAGAGCCGCATAGAGAGGCGACGGGTGGCTGGTCCCGGAGAAACCCCAGACGGGGTCCCCAGGAGCGGATGGGGGCTGTTTTCCCCCCCCAGACTCAGCGGTCTGAGGGGCCGGGCCTGGGCCCCTTGGCTGACTCACTCACCCTCCCCCCCGCCAGCCCTCCCTCAGGGAGGGAACCCTCTCAAAGCTGCCGAGCGTGTGCACGGGCAGCCCTTGCTCGGGCTCCCGGGGAGCCAGGGCCCACCCGGGGGCGCGGGCGCGTCAGCCCACACACAAGCAGGAGGGCGTCGCCCTGGTTTGCGGGGCGAGGGTCTCCTTTCAGCCGACCAGGCGTCCACTGGGCCCCTCGCGCGGGCGGAGCAGGATGCGGGCTGGAGCCCAGGTCCCGGGGCTGCGAGCCCCTCTCTCGCTCCGCCAACTCCGCACGGCCAGGCGCACGGCCAGGTACCGCTGCGACCCCCACAGCGATGACACGGGACGCTTGGGTGGCAGAGCCCAGGCCGTGTGGGACATCGTGTTTAGGTTGGCACGGTTTTTTGTTTTAAAGATTTTATTTATTTATTTTTAGAGAGGGAAGGGAAGGAGAAAGAGAGAGAGGGAGAAACATCAATGTGTGGTTGCTAGGGGGCCATGGCCTGCAACCCAGGCATGTGCCCTGACTGGGAATCGAACCTGCGATGCTTTGGTTCACAGCCCTCGCTCAATCCACTGAGCTACGCCAGCTGGGGCCAAAGTCGGCACGTTTTTGTAGCAGGGGTTGCCAACCAGCACCCTCCCACTGAAACCACAGGAGCATGGCCACAGGAGAAGTGGGACCTCGCTGTCCCGTCAGAGCCAGTGTCCATCCACCCGAGAGGGAGTCTGTCCATCACAGTGGGTGTCCATCCAACAGAACTGGAGTCTGTCCACCCGAGCAGGAGCCCGTCCATCCAAGCAGGAGCCCGTCCATCTGAGCAGGAGCCCGTCCATCCGAGCAGGAGCCTGTCCCGCGGAGCGGGTGCGCAGCGCAGCTCGCCCTCGGCAGCCGTGGAGCAGAGGCTGCACAAAGGAGACTGGGTGGTTGGAAGGGAGGGCGGCCCCTTTGGAGAAACATCATGGTTCTGTTCTCTTTGGCTCTGTTTCAGGGTTGGGAGTGCGCACACACGCAGGCTTGGGACAGGGATCCGGAGGGAGGGAAAGGACGCAGCTGCCGGGAAGATGGGGAAGTCTCCGGCGGCAACAACAACAGTGGACGTGGTGGGAACCGCCGTGTGTCAGGCATCGCTCCAGACCCCGGCGTGGTGAGTCGGCCCGTGCGAGGGAGAGGCGGAAAGGGTCGGATTTTGCAGGCGAGGGCAGGAAGGCACTGCTCGGGCCGGGCGGCTACAGGACTGGGTTCGGCCTGGGCTGCAGAGCCCCGGCCCCCGACGGACAGGCCGACCTGCTCCCGGGGCGTGCTGTGCGCAGGGGCTGACGGAGCTCCAGGGAGGGCAGGCCCCGCCCCCACCAGCGGCGGCAGCAGCGTGCGTGAGTGTGTGACCACGTCGGCGACGTGGCCGCCCGACCGGGGGTCTGGCTGGGCCTGGCACGCGGAGCTCTGTGTGCTTGTTCCGAGTGCATCTCCTCAGGCTCTCGGCTGTGGATGCAGAACGGTGGACCCCCTGTGCCGAGGACCCCAACGATGCGAAGGCAGATGAGGGGCAGTGTGGAAGCCCCCCCCCCCCCCGCCCCAGCTCCCACGGTGGTCCCTGCAGCCGCCCGCACCGAAAGCCGCCTCCGTCCGCCTCTCCCTCGGCGTCCTGCAGCCCGCCTGCCTCATCGGCCCCGTGAACTGTGGACGAAGAATGACAGACGTCACTCGTCTGTCTAACCGCGGTTGGAGGCGTTCCTCCCGACACACACAGGGAGACGGAGCTCGGATGTTTTCATCCGGTTCGACTTCACTGCCGTTTACTCCACGGCTCTCGGACGACGGGCGTTGAGCCGGGTTGCAGGGGCTGTCGCCGCCTGTGTGCTGTGCTGTAGACGCCGGGGACGGAGGCGGCTTTAATTCTGTCCCGTGGTGCCCGAGCCTTTCAGCCGCCACCCCTCCCCCGTCCCCGGCACTCGGGGAAGGAGCCCCAGGGAGGCTGGAGCGGAGCTGGCCCCAAGGCCAGTTGCCTCCTGCTGCGGCGCCCCCTCCCGCTCCGCTGAGCCTGTGTGGCTCGCTCGTCCCCAGCGCGGCTGTCCCCGCACCCAGAGCACAGCCAAGCCCCAGCTGCACCGCCCGCCGCACATGCTCCGTCCGCCCTGCCCACCTCGCCCACCACTGAGGTCTGCAGGTTCATCCACAGTCCAGCCGCCGGAGCCCCGTGACGCCCGGTGTGCACCTGGCCCGGGTCCGAGGCAGGTGCCCCCAGCCACAAACCCTGCTTTTTAGGGCTTGCGCTGTTCTGTATTCTGGTCCGGGGGTGGCGGGTGTGTGACACTCACACACGCACGGGGCTGATGAATGGGCCGTGGAGTGACCCTCCTCCCGGCGGGCGTCTGCCGAGTGACACTTCCCCGCTACCCTCCTTTGCCATGACAACAGCTGCAGCTCGCGCGCGGTCTGGTTCTCCTCGGCCGGAGGTCCCGGCGGAGACGCTGGCTCTGGCTGCTGCGCGCACCGGACCGCGCGAGGCCGTGTCTCCTCCTCCTCTCCAGGCCCCGGGGAGCTGCCTGCCATTCTGACGGCGCAGGCCGGGGCGGGCTCCATGGATTTCCACGCTCCGTCCGCGCTGGGGCAGCACAAAGGTGAGGGCTGCTGCCGGGGCCGCCGGGGCCTCCGGGGCCTCCGGGGCTCGCGGCTCTGGTCGCCGCTGGGCACTGCGGCTGTGTGTGTGCGTGTGAGAGAGAGGGAGGGAGAGGGAGGGAGAGAGAGAGAGAGAGAGAGAGAGGGAGGTGGGCAGAGGATTCCACACGGAAACCAAGCCTGTTCGGAATAAGCTTCCGGCCTCTTTGTCAGGTGAGAGTGCTCCTACCTGCCGGTTTTTTAAATTGGTTTTCAAGCCATTTTCAGAGTACCATCTTTATTCTGATTAGCGTTCTCTGTTCAGATGTTTAAAAACCCATCGGAGAAAGTCATGTAAACCAGAACAGGGGGTACCGTGCCCCCTTTTGGTCTGTACGTCTGCTCGCGGTTTCGTGGCCGGCCCTCGGTTGCCTCCAGGGGCAGGTGGCGCCGCCGCTGCCCCTCCTCCGAGGTCGTGTGGTGACCTGTCCCCACTCTGTCACTGTCACGCACCGTCCTGCTCACGGCGCCCGGCTCCGGGCTGGGGCTCCGCAGGAAACGGCTGTGTGAAACTGCCCCTCCCGCGTGAAAAGCGTGCGTCGGCCGTGCAGCCTGTGTGCGTGCGGCTTGCACCCGAGTGTGTAAATGCCGTGCACGTCGCCCTGCGTGTCACTGTGCCCTTCCTACGAGTGCACAGGGGCCCCCGCTCTGTGAGTGCCGCGGGCCACACTGCCTCCCCTCTCTGGCTGGCCTTCCGGGCCTGAGGTCGTCCGGCCTTCGCTTGTTTGGGCCGAGACAGACTCACTGAGAAAATTCGCCGCTGCTTTCCTTTTCCCCTTCCCTCCGGACCACAGCGCGTCGGCCGCGCTTGCAGCCTCCTCCGGCTGCCGGGGCGTTTTCTCAAGGAGCAGATGTGCACTCAGCTCTCTGGGGGACCACGTCTATGCGTGCGTGCACAGTTTGACCTCCAGGGCTTCCTTTGTGTTGAACACACCTGTGCACACCTGTGTGTGCGTGCCCCCAGCCTCCGCCGGGCCCCTGCGGAACCTGCGCGGTGCAGCTGCGCCCCCCCCCCCCCCCCGCGGTGCCCGTGGGGTCACCGCTGGCAGTCAGCGGCAGCACGTGACTCGGAACCCCGTTCTGGCCAGAGAGGGCGCCGTTGAGCTGCCATCCCGAGACCGAGGGGCACCGGTGTGAGTGCGGGCGCCAGCCCTTCGCAGTGAGGCCGTCGGTTGTGGGGCGTCTCCCACGGCACTGGCCCGGCGCAGGCGGTGACGCTCGGCCCTTGTTCTCACGTCGCCCTTCGCAGGTGCAGTTCCCCGCCGCGTCTCCGCACCCCAGGCCCGCGCCCCTCCCGCGCCAGCTCGCCTCTCCCAGCCGTCCCTGCCTCTGTTTCCCGCCCTTGCCCCCTGGAGGGGCCGTGCGGTGGTGGCGGGAGCGTGGGCCACCTCGGCAGCTGCAGGGCAGGTCGGCCGCTCCCCAGCTGCGTGGCCCTGGCGAGTGCCCCGGCCTCTCTGGGCCTTGGTCTCCTGCCGGCCCAGGAGGGCGGTCGTGTGGATCGAACCCAGTGCAGGGACGCGCCCGCCCCGGGGGGCGCCGTGCAGCGCGCGCCCCACACTGCGGCCGCCTGTGTGGTCTCGGCCCTGACCACGCCCCCCGCCCGGGCCTCGCTCTCCACGCAGCTGGGGCTCCGCCCCCTCCGCGCGAGCCAGGTCTCGGCCAGCGCTGGCCGGCCGGCTCACGTTCCTTGTCTTTTCAGGCCTCGGGGGCTGTGCCGGGAGCAGCCCCCACAATGACCGTCACCTCACTGAGCGGGGTGTGCGCAGCCCTCTCACTCCTCCGTCTGTGCCCTTCCCGACCGCGGGAGAGGCCCGGCCGGGGGCGGCCGTCCTGCGGGGTGAACGACCATGTGGCCGGGCGAGCCCGGGCACGAAGTGGCTTTCGTGGCGGAGCTGAGTGTGGGCCTTTCGGGGAGGTTTTCCAGGAACCCCGAATGTCCGGGGCATGGAGACAGCAGCGCCCCCGTGGCCCGGGCTGATGTCGCCGAAGACACTGCACCAGGGACGGTCAGAGACGCCGTGGGAGCCCCCGTTCTCACACTGGGGCTCCCCCTGCACGTCCCCCCTGTCCTCGGGCTGGGGGCTGCCCGGCGAGGCAGAGTGGGGGACCACAGGACAGCCCACCCTGCTGTCTCGGGTTGGGGGGTGGGGAGCGTGGAGCGCAGGGCAGTCAAAGGTGGCTCGTTACTGGGGTAACAGCAGGGGTGGAGGCCCAGGAGTTCCCGGTGGCCGGAGGCGGAACCAGCGGGAACTTCTTTTTGCCGCGGTCTCTGGCCTCGCAGGCATGGGCGTGGGCGGGGGTGGGGCCCACGGGCAGCTCTGGCCGGGGTCCCCCAGGGAACGGCCGGCGGTGCGGTCGGTGCGGCCGGTGAGCAGGACAGCTGACGACACTCGCGGCTCCCACGAGGGGGAGCTGGTGAGTCCGACCCGTCCGCGAAGGCCGCTGCGCTTCCTGCTCGGAGTAGCGGCGGGGAGGCCGCCTGTGCCTGGGGCTGGGAACAGATCCGCCCCGCTGCAGCCCCGCCCGTCCCCTGCGCGGCGGCCGGGACTCGGGCACACGACCCGTCTCCGCGTCTGTAACGTGGGGACAACAGCAGGTGGTGGCGGGGTTGCCAGTGACTTAAAGATCCGCTTCCGACCGGCGGGGCGCAGGGCGGTCTTGGTGAAACTGAGACGGAGGAGCCTGGGCCTGGAGACCTGCCCTTCGCGCTGCGCCCAGGCCGTCACCATAGCAACCTCTCTCCTGGCCCCGCGTGCCAGGGGCGTGAGCGAGGACTGCAGTGGAGCGGTTACTACGGAACACGCAGGTCCCTGTTGAAGCTGAGACGTGTAACTGAGATGTTGGCATCTCACCCTTGGTCTCCAGCCGTGGGAGGCCAGCTCTGCGGCACCCGAAGGAGGACCCGGGGCCTCAGGGACAAGTGTGGCCTCAGGGCCTCCTGCCCCGCCCTGCCCAGGGTCCCTGAGCTGGGGCTTGCTGAGCAGTGAGCCTGCAGGCACCTGCGGGGCCGGGGGACAGGGGCTCCCTCACAGGTCTGTCTCTGCGAGGGTCGTTGGGAGAAGGTGGGGAGGGCTCCCCCGCCTGCCCGGCTGGGACAGAGCTTTAGGGTCCTGGACGCTGTAACACGTGGCCACCGCGGGCCGCTGGCAGCACGCACCTGCATTCTCACGGTCTCGGAGGCCAGCGCACCGGATCCAGGTGTCGGCTGGGTGGCACGCCCTCCGGGTGCTGCAGGGAGAGACCTCCTGCCCCTCCCACTCCGGGCTGCCCTTGCCCCCCAACTTCTGCTTCCCCCTCTTCACCGGGCCTTCCCTGGGGGTCTGTCGGAACCCCCCGCCTGTCTCTCATAAGAATCCGTCCATGGGATCACATTCAGGGCCCACCCAGACAATCCAGGGCGAGCTGCTGCCCTCAGGGTCCTGGGCTTCACCTGGATAAACGCAAATAAAGGAAAACCAAAGGTCCTCAACTTGACTGCCCACCGCACCGCACGAAATGTCAGCTCTCAAGTCCTTTTCAGAAACCCTGCAGCCCGGGACTTGGGTTCTGGCGAAATCCTTTCTCCTCGCAGCCAGGAGGGGCCGGGGCAGGCAGGGCGCGGGCGGGCACACACTGTGCGCACCCTCAGCAGGGACCCAGAGCCCGGGGCAGAGCCGGGCAGAGGGCAGAACAGCCTTGGATCCTCGCCCCAGCCCCACCCTCATCCCCCCTCTGACCCATGAGGAAACTCACACAGGTCGTGACCTGCCCAAGGTCACCGCGGAACAAAATGACCGAAGGGCGGCCCGAGACTAAACCTGCTTGTTTCCCGGAAGGAGTGAGACGTCGGCGCACGGTCGGGTCGATCTCGCCCTCCCGCCGCGCTGGGGGTCCCCGCGGCGCCCGCATGCCGCCCGCACGCTGCAGACGGGCTGAGCCCCGGATGCTCGGCCAGGAGCGCTGGGAGGGCGCGGACTTGCGCTGCAGACGCAGAAGTTCAAGGCCCGAGTGCCCGCCGGGCGGCTCCGGAGGGGGAGGGGACGCAGACCCGGAGAGGGGCTGGAGCGGAGCCGGGGTCGGCGCGCCAGGGGGCGGGAGGGGGGCCTAGTCCAGCCTCCGCGGGTGGTTTCCGGTTCACCCGCCTTCCTGGGGGGAAACGAACGCAGGAGCGTGGGGCAGAGTTCAAATTTCAGGGGGGCGCCAGAGAGGAAGGTTCGGGCCGTGAGGGACCCGCAGGCCTGGAAGCGGTTGTCCGCAGCCCCTCCTTCTCTGGGTCACGGAGGAGGAGCCGAGGGGGGGAGAGTGGGGGTGGGGATTCTCAGTGAGGTCCTGGGAAGGCTAAATGAGGCAAACCAGGTCTCCAGAAGCCCGCCTCTCCCTGTCCCTGCGGCCCCTCTGCGCTGCCCTTCCCGGAGCCGAGACCCCTCCCTCCCACCAACCCGCCCTGGCTGGATACCAAGGCTGTGACCACCCTGTCCACCCGCCCCCCAGGTCCCCCCTTGTGAGCCTGGCTGGAGGGACGCCCACACAGTTGGCCATCCGCAGCCTCAGCCAGCTGTCCAGGGAGAGGGGCTCTGGCTTGCAGTTGCGCCCCAAGAGGGATGACGCCTCACCAGCCTCCAGAGTGGACCCCGACGTGTGTCCGACCCCACAGCCAGGCCCACTCAGCTCAGCCCCTCGTCCCAGAGCCTGCTAGGTCAGCGGTCCCCAGCCTTTCTGGCACCAGGTACCGGTCTGGCAGAAGGCAGTTTTTCTACAGACCGGAGGGGGAGGGGGGAGGGGGGAGGGGGGTGGGGGCTGGAATGAGACAGGAGGTGAAACTCAGGCAGTACTGCCAGCAGAGCTCAGCTCACTCACCTCCTGCTGTGTGGCCGTCCCAGTCCAGCGCCCGGGGGTTGGGGACGCCGCACTGGGCGGCCACACTGAGCTCTTGCTGCCTTCTCTGGTCACGGCCGCCACGGCACTGCAGCAGCTGCTGAGCAGCTGTGTCAGATCACTGACACCCGTGGGGTTTGCTTCGATGCGACCGCTGGGACGCAAAGATGTTGTAAAGAAACGCTGCTGCCCTGGCTGGCGGAGCTCAGTGGACTGAGCACAGGCTGTGAACCAAAGTGTCGCAAGTTCGATTCCCAGTCAGGGCACATGCCTGGGTTGCAGGCCAGCTCCCCAGTAGGGGGCAAGCGAGAGGCAACCACACATTGATGTTTCTCTCCCTCTCTCTCTCTATCTCCCTCCCTTCCCTCTCTAAAAATAGATAAATAAAATCTTTTTTTTTTAAAGGAAACAATGCTCAATTTGTAGCTGTTTTTTTATTGCTAGGCAGCGATGAAACAGACTCTGGGACAAGGTGAGGGTGTTGGTGCTCTGGGGTCCAGGGCTGTGTAGAAGGTGGGCGTGAGCTAGACACTCGGTGGGAAGACCCCGTCCAAGCAGGGGTCACGCGTCTGGCACACTCGGGGTCCGGAAGCCTGTCGGTCCTCCAACACAGCGTTTGCTCTGTCCGAGAGCTCCTGTGTATGTTGAGTGAGCACACATCTCAGACTTTCTGGTTTCGCTCTTGAGGTCACTGTGGCTTTGTCCTGAGATTAACCTCGAACCTGTGAATAGGTTTGAGTGATTATTAGGGTCCTCGGGTTGGTTTCTCTCTGTGAAAGTGGAAGCCGGCGCTTCCCGTGGACGAGCCGGTTCTGACGACGTTTTACCGCTCTGTCGGGGGAGGGGCGGAGGAAGGCCGCTCGGGCCTGCGAGGGAACTGGTCCCATTGCTCAACGTGTCCTCGGAGCTTTAAAATACGCACACGTAACGTGTAACAGTGTTCTGATTCTCGAACTTGCTGTTTGAAAACCGGCTCAGACCTGCGTGTCGCGGAACCGTGCAGACAACAGCCGCGCGTCTTTCACCCGGATCTGCCCAGCGCGGCCCCGGCCGCTCCGTAGGCAGCTCTTTCTCCGGGTGCACACGTGCACACGTGCACACTTTCACCTCCCGGTCCCGCCCCCCCCCCCTCCTCCGCCCACCGCCCACCGCCCACCGCCCAGCGCGGGGTCCCGCCTGGGACTGGGTGCCGCACACACCGCACTGCTCGCTCGCTCTCGCCCCGCTCTCCCTCTCGCCCTGGCCCGCACCGGAAAACCTTCATCTCGGCGGGTGTCGTCACGGCGGACTCGTTCACGGGAGAGCGCGGGGCTTCGCCGCGTGTGTGTGACCCAAACGGAGGCCAGACCAGGGAGCCCCTGAGTGTTGACACTTGCAGTTCGGCCAAACACGGGTCCTGGGGCTGAGGTCACACGGGGCGGGGGGGACACTCCGAGTGTCAGCGCTGGTGGGCTGCGGGCCAGCGTCTCCGGTGACCCGGGACCTTTCCGCAGCCCCTGCCCCCTCCCGTGACGCCACGTTTCTGGGGATCCGCCCCTTTCGCGCCTGCCGCGCTGCCACCAGGGCACCACACGGGGGCGCCCGCTCCTCGGCCGGCAGTTCGGGGGTGAGGGTGCTGGACGGTTCTGTACCGACCGGCTCATACAGGGCTTTGGAAATACTGTGTTTCTCCTCGTTGTAAAAAAAGCACGCCACCTGCTTCGAAATGCTCCGTCCCTCCCCTCCCACCGCCAGTGCCCACCCCCGCCCCCGGGGCAGCTGTCCGGTGCGTCGGCTGCAGAAACTCGACAGAGACGCCCCTGCTGCGGCCACGTCGGGAGCAGCCCCGCCTGTACCGGACGGTTTGCTGGCCCCGGTGCATCGCCTTCAGTGTCCAGCTCCCTTGCTCCTCCCGGGAGGGGACGGGTCAGCTGCCGGAAAACCGTCACTGACCCCTGGGGACCCTGGGACAAGAGGAGCCACGCCCAGGGGCCAGGACCCCTGCCAGCGAGCGGGGGGCCGGTTGGGCGATGAGGTTTCTCTGGCACGAGGTCCTCACTGGGAGCGAAACTCAACCTGACAGGTTTTCTCCCACGTATCCCCCCCATGAGGGCTGTGCGTGGGAGAAGCCGTGTGAGCGGGGGGGCTGGGCACGGCGTCATGCTGTGGGGTCCCTGCGAGCGGGACTGGCCCCCAGGCCTCCCGGCGTGGTCCTGGGCTTGCTGTACCTGCAGTCCCGCCAGCACCGCCCGTCCCGGTGTGCAAGGTGTGCACGGAGGTGCCCTGCCGGTGCCACCAAAGTCAGAGCCTTGCACGCAGCTGTGTTCCTTCTGGAGGCGCCTGTCCTGAAGCCCCGGCCGGCTCCCTCCCGGGGAGGGGCTGTGGCGAAGGGGCCACGTGCAGAGACGGGGCAGGACAGGGCTGAGAACAAGGCTGGTCCCAAGGGAGCCAGGGCGCCAAACCCGGGCAGGGGGAGCCCCCAGGGGGGGGCCCTGTGTTCAGGGAGGGCCTCACCCTCCCTTCTCCCCACCAGCTCCTGTGTGGGCATCTCCCAGCCCAGGGGGTGGGGGCACTGGCGGGGGACGGGGGAACTGTCAGTAAGGCGGGGCCCTCGGGCGCAGAGCGGGCCAGGGCCAGGGCCGGGAGCAGGGCGGGAGGACAGAGAAGAGGCACGCGGTCACTTTCCCAGGTGGACACGCTGCGTCACCGGAAGGGAGAGGGACACGTTCCCGACAGAAGCAGAAAGGGGAGGCCCGGGCGGTGGCCTCGGATTTCATGTAGCCCGACGCCCGGAGGGGAGGGTGAGGCCTCGGGGCACAGCTGGTGCCCACGGCTCCTTCCCGGTCCTGGTGACACCGCCCGAGGCCGCCCCGGCCCACCTTTCTCGGGAAGGGGAGTGGGTGGCAGGGAGCGGCTGGCCCGGCCCTCTGCCCGCCCGCCCGGAGGAGTCCGTGCACCAGCAGTGCCGGCTCGGCCTGCGGGCGCCGTCCTCTCGGGGACCCCCCCCCCCCCGCCCCGCGCACTGAGGGCGTCTCTGTCTGAGTCCCACAGGCGAGTCGCTGGAGGAGGTCGACCTGACCCTGGTCTACCAGGCGGCAGCGAGCGGCGACGTCGGGGCCCTGACGGCCGCCATCCGGGAGGACCCGTCCGTCCTCGAGTGCTGCGACGGCGAAGGTGAGCCTGCGCCCCGCCCCCCCCCCCCCCCACCCCGGACGGCCGGCCCAGCGAGCAGCGGGGGGGGCCCCCGGCATCTCCTTAAACTCGAGGGTCTCGGGCACAGAGGGGCAGATTCCGTTGTGTCTCCTCTTGCAGCGAAGCCCGTTGGTTTGACCTTGCCCCCGACTTCTCCGTCCCAACGTGGAAAGTGGTGGGCGGAGGCGAGGGGCGGGCAGCAGGGGCACTTGTGCCCTGACGGACGTGGGCAGAGCCCCGGTTCCCCGCAGACAGCAGGGGCGTCGGCCCCCGGGAGGATGGAGTCGGGGGGCTTTCATCTCCGCCCTCCGGGCTGAACGCGGCTCCAAGTCCCTGGCGCCACGCACAGTGAGCACAGGGACCCTCCGCAGGGCGCAGAGGAAATGACAGCCCGGCTGGGGCCCTGGCTTCGAGGGGAGACCTGGTGGTGGGTTTCTGGGGTGTGGCCCCCGGTAACCCAGACTTGGGGCCGACGAAGCCGGAGCCCAGGGAAGCCACAGGCACAGACCAGCACCCCTGATGGGAGTCTGCTTCCCGCAGCCGGAGAACCAGGAAGGAGCCGCCTGGCGAGACGGGAAATCTCAGACAATAGTGACCCCATGCCAGCCGGACACCCCCCCCCCACACACACACCTATGGCCCCACCCACCCGCTCCACCTCCACCAGCTGGGAACGAGGTCCCGTCCCCTGCCCACCTGTGGGCCGGGGGCCAGAGGAGGGGGTCCTGAGGAGTGGGACTTGCACCGTCAGCTTCCATTCATGAAGCATCTTCCCCCTCAGATGGCTAAGGGGGGAACCTGGACCCCCCATCCCTCCGGGCAGTAACAAGGGGGCTCCCCCCTCTTCCCCTTGGGAGTGGTGTCAGCGGAAGCCAAAGAAGATGGAGGGCGTACGTGAGATGAAGCAACTCGTAACACAGAACCCAAATGTCCAAGTTTCAGTAGAACTCACTTGTCGCACCCAGGGAGACCTCGGACTGATGCAAAGGGGGACAGTTGACAGGTGTCGATCAGCTGAGACGGCAGCTGCTGGGATCATCTGACAGATGGTTCACCAAGTAGCCACGAAAAAATGCTTCGGTTACAAACACGCTCAAAACAAGTGGAAAAGCTGGGAAGCCTCGGCAAAGACCCACAGACACAGGGACACCAGGTGGGAGTTTGGGGACTCAACAACACAGTAATCCCGGCGTAAAACTCCTCAGCAGAAACGGGCCGAGCTGACGGCTGACAGAACGTTTCAAAAGGGGAAAGAAAGAACAGAGCCTCAGGGTCCTCTGGGGCTGAAACAGACACCATCGTCACCGGCGTCCCCCTCCCGGCCTTCTGCGGAGGCCTTAACCATTTCTGACCAGCTGGCCTTCCCGAAGGAGGTCTGGACCCCTTATCGTGACAGCAGAGAGTTTTGTAGTGCAGAGTGTTGCTGCCCGATGTGTCTCTGGTGGTGGTTGTTGATTCGTTTGTCTGTGTTCAAAGCAGACTTACTGGTGCACCTGCCACGGCGCTGGCAGTGCAAACAAGGAGAGTGGGAGGTTCAACACCCCTTGGGTGGTAAGTGCAAGAGCCAGACTGCGTGAGCTCAGGCCTGACTTGCGCTGCCGGCGGTGAGCAGGGAAGGGGATACAATGTATCGGAACTGGTGGGAGACAGCTAAAGGGATGCCGATGCCGAGAGGGAAATCCGTAGTGCTGTCCTTAGAAGAGAGGGAAAGTATCCGTTAGCAGTCTCAGTTCTTGACCCAAACAGTCCCAGAGCAAACAAAAGGAAATAAATCATAAAGACTGGGAGCCAATGACCTTGAAAACAGAATAGCAATAGAAGAATCAATTAAATGAGGAACTGATCTTTGAGAAGACCAATAAACTGACGGACGTCTAACAATGGCGCCGACAAAAGGAAGATGAAAGGAGACACGAATCTCCACTCTCAGGAGTGAGACCGAAGGGGTCGCGTGGACTCGGAGACGCCTGGAGAGCAAACAGAAACGCAACCAACAGCTCTGCACACAGAAGCGTTGCTCTTTAGATGAAATGGATTAATCTGGTGAGAAGGTTAACCACCACAATTCAACGGGGAATAGGTGAGTTGAACAGACCTATGGGCATTAAGGAAATCAAATTCCTAATATTACAATTCTTAGACGAAGAAATCTTTAGGCCTAAATGGCTTCACTAAATACTTCCACAAGTTTTTAGGTAATAATATCAATTCTATATCATTTCTTGCAGAAAAGATAAGAGAGGGAAACTTTTCTCAGTTATGCTTACGATGCCTGACAAAGATGACATAAAAAATAAACCTACAGCCCAATACTCCTCCTAAACATACAGATATCCTTGGCAAAATGTTCGCAAATAGGGTTTGGTAAAACATAGAAATAAAGAATTATACACCATAACCAAGTGGGGTTTGCCCTGGGGATCTGTCTTGTTTGACATTTGAAAAATCAATCAATGTGATGCATCCTATTAACCAGCTTAAAAAAGATCACATAGTCATACCAGTGAATGCAGAAAAAGCACGTGACAAAACTTACACACATTTATCAAAAAGTCTCAAAAATAAAAGAGGAGGGGAACTCCCTCAGTTCGCTGTCTACTGAAACCGCGGAGCCGACTCTTCACGGTGCGGACGAAGCGCTTCGCTCCTCGGTCGGGAACAAAGCGGCGGCGGCCCCGCCCACTCACCGCGAGCAAAGGCAGGGAACACATCGGAAGCCTACGTGGATTTTCCCCAGAAGGATAAAATAAATGTTCCTTTTTGCGTGGCTGGGCCGTGGACACAGAGAACCCGAGAGAACCTACCAAAACCCCCTTCAGCTGAGTGGGGTCTGCAGTCACGGGATGAAAGGTGAGCACACACACACACACACACTCACACACACTCACACAACTGCACGTACACGTGCCGGAAATGCACGCGCGGGCACCGCAGCCAGAACCACCGCACCGGTCAACGGGCCACGCGGTGCAGACACTCGGGCGCCACTGCCCCGCGCAGGCTGCGTGCAGGCCGGCGCCCTGGGAGCTGCGAACGGCCGGTGGAAGGGCCGGAGGCGGGCCAAGGACACCGGGAGGCAGACCCGGTGCACGGGCAGAAGACTCAGCCCGGCGCGCGCGAAACGCTGCGCGGGGCCGTGCGCAGGCTCAAGGCAATTTGCACCCAGCCCGGCCGGGTCTCCGCGGCGCTAGACGAGCGTGTCCGAAAAGCGCGCGGAAGGGCGGAGGCGGCCGCAGACCAGGTAAGACCAACTCGGAAACATTAGAGCGGGGTGGGCGGAGTCGGCCCCCCCACCCCCGCCCCGCGCGGGTCCAAGGCGTCACGTGGCCGCTCGCGCCAATGGCGTTGCCGAGGGAGGCCGCGGCGACCTCCGAGACCTCGCGGTGTGAGTGTCACCCGACCAGTCCCCGCGAAGCCCCGACGCCGGCCGGGCCAGAGAAGGTGCCGCTCGCGGCCGGGTTTGCGCGCAGGGTGGGCTTCCGTCCGCCCCCGGAGAGCGCGGCAAAGAACCAGGCAGGCTCCGCCCGCTCCACGCGCCCGGGCCCCAGGTCTGAGCGCGGGCCTCTCGTCCCAGGGTGCACCCCGCTGATGCACGCCGTGTGCGGGCGCCAGGCGGACACCGTGCGGCTGCTGCTGAAGATGGGCGCCGACCTCAACGCCCAGGACGCCCGCGGCCGCACCAGCCTGTGCCTGGCCGCCTACCTGGTAGGGACCGTGTCCGCCGGGGCCCGGGGCGTGGGTGGGTGGGCCGGGGCGCCGGGAGGGGGCTCCCAGCGGCCCCGGGGAATCGGAGCTGGAAGCTCTGCGTCCATCCTCCCCCACGGCTGCGTCACCTCTCAGAGCTGGTGGCACGGACCCCAGTCCCCGGGGCCCTTCCCGGCAGCCCTCTAGAGCTGAGAGGGAGGCGAGTGCGCTGTGAGAGGCACAGCCCTTCTCACCCGAGTTCCCCGTGGGCGTGCGTCTCCGGGCTCCCTGGTGCCCCTTCTGGGCACAGTCCGGGCCTCGCGGCGTGGGGCTGCGGCGGGGTGACGGGGCTGCCGCTCTCGCCCCCCCACCCCCCAGGGGTGGCTGGACGGCTGCGTGAGCCTGCTCAGGAACGGGGCCAAGCACAGCATCCCGGACAAGAACGGCCGCCTGCCGCTGCACGCGGCCACGGCGGAGCCCGACGCCAGGTGAGCGGCGGGTTCCGGGCGCGGGGGAGGGGGCCCCACGGGGTCAGGAGGTGGTCCGCTCCAACCCCGGGGCCAGCTAAAACGGACCCACCCCTCTGTGGGAAGTTGGCACAGACAGGACCGCGTCTCACTAGAGCAGAAGACCCTGGAAGGATCCTCAACTCGAACCCAGCAAGCCCTTTCTCCCAGTCAGATCCAAGACGCGGTGCAGTCTGTCCACATCCGAATTCGCACACTCATCCCCCGAACCAGCCACCCGCCCCTTCCGTAGCTACTGATTGAGTGCTTGCCACGGGCCACCCCCTCCTAGGCCCACGCGAGCTCCACGGGAAGCACAGCGGGGGCCCTGACCTTGCGGGGGCTCCTGCCCCAGGGACGGAGGTGAGTGGCCACTCACAAGGCAGTCCGTGGGACCACTGAGGACAGTGACGAGGGCCGGGGGAGAGCCCAGCAAGGGAGAGTGCAGGCAGGCAGGCGGAAAGGAGGGTGCCGGCCGGGACTCGGAGGCGGGCCAGTGTGTCTGGGTAGGGAAGAGGAGGAAGGACCTGCAGGGAGCCTGGGCAGGACGCCGGTGGGTGGGTGGGAGCGAGGACCAGGCGTGTCGAAAGGCGTGGGAGCAGATGCACTCAGATCCGTGGGGCGGCCTCGAAGGTCACGTTTCCATATGACAATGGAGAGAGGCTTGCACAGGCCAAGCTCGGTGCCCCCAGTCCTGGGTCTCCGTGGTCTGCCGTCTCCCGAAGGCCCCTGGGAGCCGCTGGCTGCAGCTCATCCTGCTGGGAGTCCCAGCATCCGGGTCCTTCCCCAGCATGGCTGCCCGGGGGGTGGGGGGGGGCGCCGTGGCTGGCGGGATCTGAGCGTTCAGGGGAGCAGCGCCCAGCACCTTGGCCCCCCGGTGCCCTGTGTCCGGAATGGACGCTCGGGCCCCGTGGGGTGGAGGAGGCTGCGGCCCTTGGGGGGGACGGTCACAGGACCCCTCCATCTCGGCCTGCCTGGCGCTGACACCAGCCCTGCCGCTTGTCACCGCTGGGGTCCGTCCAGGGACAGCAGAAAGGCGCCCGGCCTCCCAGAACGGGGAAGGTCAGGGGCGCAGCACCAAGTCGGAACTGATGGCCGCAGGGGGCATGAAGGAGGACGCCCCTCGGACGCAGCGGGCGGGGGGTGCTGGGCGGGGGGGGGGGGACAACTCACCCACACGACTCCCAGAAGCGTGTGCTCGCACAGTCGTGCGGTTTTCCTGGGCGTGACCTTCAGGACACCTTCAGGTTTAAAATGTGTCCTTTAACACGGTTCTGCCTTGACTTACTCCACTTGACTGCCTTCCTGCGCCTCACCCCGGCGGTCACTTCCGAGTCGGCCTGCCCGTCCTGGAAGGTGCCGGCCTGCCCCGGTGACAGCGAGTATCGGCGCTGGAGCAACGGGAGCCCGATGCTGCCGCGGGTTAACCAAGCACAGTTCAGTGTAGTGGTGGCGTCCCGGGGGGGGGGAGGGGTGGGTCCTTCTCCTGGTGGTTCCTTCTCCTGATGGTTCCTTCTCCTGGCTCTGTCCCCGGACCCCAGACCCATCGTGGGCAACCAGCAAATAGGGAGAGGAGGGCGGAGAGGCCCCGCCCACTTCTCACGCTCTCCGCCCCAGATGACGCCCTTCACCTCCACTCACGGTCCCGCACAAGGACCAGCCGGTCCTCCGGCCACAGCCGGGGCGCAGGTGTGGGGGACCCGAGTCCCTGACCGGGAACCCACCTCCCAGCAGCGAGCCCAAGCCAAGGTACGAGGGCATGACGACACCCGCGGGCGCAGAACCCGTGAACCGGCCCACCTCTCTGGACTGCGTCGTCCAGGGCGAGCCCACGCGGCTGCCTCTCCTCCAACAGGGGGTGACGCAGGACTTGCCCCGGGGAGTGGGCGGGAGGGCAGGACAGAAGGAGTGGGGGGCACCGGGCAGGGTCGCTGGTCAGCTGCCAGCGGGGGCTCGGCGGGCGGTGGGGACGGAGGGAGGCGGGGGCTGGGGGAGAGAAGTGCCGCGCACCAGCGCTGAGAAATGCACCCTGCGCGGGCGCCCCTGCTCCCACCCACCTGGCCTTCCCCTCCCTCGCACACGCGGCACACAGAGCTGTGCACACACGTGAACACACATGCGCACACACTGCGAGGCCGTCGGGGTCCCCAGCGTCTGGGGCTGCACTCGAGACCCTCCGGCTCCCCGAAGCGCCCCCCGCCTCCCCGATTGCGAGCACGGACGGCGCCGTGGCCTTGTGCTCAGCAGCCACCCTTGACTAACACCCAGCAGCTCCCGCGTTTCCGAGCAGCGGGCCCCTCCCACCCGCTGTTCGCCGCAGGGCGGCGCTCCGAGGGAAGCCCCCAGCCCAGGCTGTGCAGAGACAAGCTGGGGGGGGGGGGCTCTTCTGCCAGCCCTTTGCCTCCGGGGGACGGGGTCCTCGCAGGGAGGGCTCGCCGGCAGACCAGTCGGCTCCCCCATGCAGGCTGCGCCCCGAGGCCCCGGGCGGTCCCGCTGCTGCTGAGACAGGTGACTCGCAGTCACCAGCTCGAGGGCAGGCGGGTGGACAGGCGCCGCCTCTGCCTCACGACACCCCCCCCCCCCGTCCTGTGTGGAGCCCCCAGGCTCTCCGAGGGTCCCGGGGCCGCTTGCCTCCTGGACTGGAGCCCGCGGCGGGGCCCCTGGGGAGACGGGGGCCGCTAAGACAAGGCTCCGAGGGGCGGGGCTGTGTTCGCACAGGGCGCGCCTGCCGGTCGGGGGAGGGCCAGCGGCGGGGCCTCTGCAGCAGCCAGGGCGCTCTGCCGGCCTCCTGCACAGTCGCCACGGTCACTGGGGGACTCTTTCTTCCCTGCCTGAGAGACCACCAGCCCCCCCGGCCCGTGTCCCCCTGAGGCTGGGAGCAGGGAGGGGACTGTCGTTTCTGGGTGCTGCTCTCCCATCACCAGGTGACGCCCTGTGACCTGGGGCGGGGCCGGGGGTGTGTCTCCCTGCCGCATACTCCCGGCCAGGCAGCTTCGGGGACCCCTCCCCCGCCCCCCCCCCCACACTGGGCTGGTGGGACCCCGGGCGGTGGGACCCAGGGGCGGGGAGCCCACGGCCAGCAGAACAGAGAAGCAGCCCCAGGACGGCCTGGGCGGGCCGCCCCCCGGCCCCCTGGCCGCCTGACAGCACTCAGAGGACAGTCAGAGGACCCCGCAATGTAACGGGTGGACGCGTTTCCAGAAAGCGATCACTCAGTGGAGCGCAGGGCGCACACGCCACCCCAGTGCTTTGCGAGGACGGACACTCCCAGTCACAGCAGACCGTTAGGTCTGTGTGACCAGGGCAGGAAAGTGTCGGCGCTGGGAGTCGAAGGGCTTGGGCGAGGTCACGGGCTCCCTGGGCGTGGAGCAGGGACCCCGGCGAAGGCAGCGTGGCCCCCGCACCTGCCGTCCCGGCACCGACCGGGGGCGAGACGGGCCTCTCGCTGCTGCCCGGAGCTCCGAGGGCGCTCCTGGCCACCTGCTCGCAGAGCCTGAGGGGGCAACACCGAGGGGCGGGCCGGTGGTGTGGCGGCCAGCACAGACGCGGGCCCAGTGTCCTCAGGTGTCCTCTGGGCTGTGGACAGCCTGGGAGCGGCAGCTGGGCGCCAGGCCCCCGGGGGCGCGTCCAGGTGACAAGTGGTGGGGCAGCGAGGGCCGGCCAGCGAGCAGGGCAGCGCCGTGGGGAGGTGGGGTGTGCTCATAGAAGACGGGAAAGAGATGGTGGGGCGGGGGGGGGGGGTGGATGAGGCCGGAAAGGAGAAGAGGGGGAGGGAGAGAGAAGAGAAGGGCAGGCAGCAGCCCCCCGCCCCCCAAAGCAGCTTCGAGGGAAACACGCCCGGCAGCGGAGTGTAATTACAAATGCGGAACGGCGTCACCCAGAACGCAGTCACGTTCTCGGCCTCTTCCTCCCGGAACCCAGGAGCCTGAGCAGCCGGGCTAACCGGCGGCACCGCGTCGTGCCAGCCGCTCACTCCCCGCCGGCCAGGACTCCGGCTGCCAGGCTCCCCAGCCCCCAAGGGAGCGGACAGAGGGTGGGGGAGGGGGCGTCTTCACGTGGAGGTTCCCCCTCCCCTCCCCACCCCCGCCCACCGCGCGGGCCGCCCCGTGGAGCTCCCTCTGGTTCTCCCTCCGGTTCTCCCTCCAGGCTCCTGGCAGTCCTGGTGCAGCAGTCCAGCCTCGGCGAGGTCAACCACCAGGACAACGAGGTGAGCCTGCCCACGGGGGGCGGGGCGGGGGGACGGCGGCCACTGTGCACGGGGGGTGGGGGGGTGAAGGCCTTCCAGAACCACTCACTGGGCTGCCGGGACCTTTGAGCAGAACTGTCCGCCCACGGGGGCCGCTATGGGCAGCTTCTCCCAGGGGGCTGTGGCGTTAGGTGTTTCGGCACCCCCCTGAGGTGCTGTGACCGCCCCCGGGCACCGAGAGACCCGCACGGCCCTGTCCCGTTCTCTCAAGTCCCCAGGGTGCAGGTGGCCTGCTGACGCGGAGGGACCGGTGTCAGAGGGACCGGTGTCAGCGAGCCAGCGGCCCCGGGCCTCCTGTGCCAGAGCCCTGGTTCCGAGCGCCAGCAGCCGCCGCGGCTGCTCCGGTCCTGCTGCAGGGACAGCCGGGCGCCAGCCTCCGAGAAGCCCCGTCCTGGGCAAGTGCAGGCCCGACGCCGGGGGCCGGGGGGCTGCTTAGCTCTTTCCAGAAGCGGGACTGACCGGCCAGGGCCAGCCGGATTCCTTTAACGGGCCCCAGAAAACCAGCTCAAACGCCTGGTTTTTAATGAAGCGTGTTATAAGCATGTGCTTAAGCATGTGCTTGGTGTGGCTGCCCTTTGCTACGAACACGCAATATAACGTCAAGCAAGTCTCACAGCAAGGAAAGTGCGTCGGCCCCTAATGCCAAGGGGCACCGTCGCCGAGGGAGCGGCTGGCTGTGTACAGCGGGCAGGGCTGGGGTGCGGCCCCCACCGGGGCTGGGCCTCACCTTCCTCCCACCCTCTGTGGCCGGCCTCCTCCCCGCCGGCCTGGGCCGGCGGCCACGGCGGGAAGCCCCTGTGTCGCACGCACGCAGCCTGGGTCTGGCGGGGGGGGCCCTCCCGACCGGGCGGCCACACTCTGTGTCCATGCCCGAGTCCTCAGCGGTTTGAGGCCGACACCAGGAGAGAGGGGAGGGCATCGTGTGCGGCTTCTGCTTTAGACACGAGAGCCGGAGACGGGGGGCGCACATGCCAGCCACGGGCCAGGGCATGTCGTTGGCTGACTGTGAACTTCCAGGTGAGCCGCCGGCCCTCCCTCCGCCTCCAGCTCCACCCGCGGCTCCCGGGAGACCAGCTCCCGGGAGGGACTGACGGGAGGACTCCGGGCCCGGCCCAGTAACGGCCACGAGGACCGGTCGGCGGTGGAGGCCTGACTGCGGGACGAGGTGTGTCGGGCGAGAGTGAAGAGAAGGAACAGAGAGCACGGGAGAAGGCGTCTGTTTCTGATGCTCATGTCGCTGCCCGAGCACAGCACAGCAGGTGCTACTCTCCGTCGGGGAGCGGGCGTCAGGCCAGGGCCGCCCTCCCCCGGCTCGGGGGCCGCACGCACTTCCTGCTGCTGTTGCTGCTGCTGGTTTTCACTCACACGAGTGATTGGTGAATGCGTTTGCTTTTCCAAACTTTAGAGACCACAGGTCATGCTGGGGCGTCCTGGGGGACGGCTGGGCCGCCACCCCACGGGGGCCCCAGGCAGCCACCGCCGAGGGGTCTCTGTCCCGGCCTCCCCTGCGTGTCCGAAGGCCCCAGGGGACGTGCCACAGAAAGTGTTTCGGTCCCTCTGCTCTTCTAAAACTTCGCTTTCTCTCCAGAGCCGTCCCAGAGCCCCCACCCCAGGTGACCTGTCATCGGGCCCATCCCCGCTGATGCCCCCTCGTGCGTCATGGGTCACCCCCTTGTCCCCGGTTCAGCCCCCCAGGGTCAGCCGCCATCCGAGCGGGGTGTGTGGGGACCTCCAGAAACAAGCACTTCGCGAGCTCCGGCCGGGCACTGCTCTGAGTAGCATGGCCAGGCCTCCTGCTGTCCACCTTGGGACGGGGCTTGCCCTCCACCTGGCATACCTGTGCTGACGGCTTCCCGCCGGCCTGGGGCTGAGCAGCTGTCCCGTTGTCACCTGTGCGACGGTCTCGGCGTGGCGGTGCGCCTGCTGGGCCGGCCTTCTCTGGCTCGGCGACGCCCTGTGCGCGTGACCCCCGTCCCCGTGGACCGCTGCAGCGTCCGCGCCCTCCATCGGGGTCACTGTGCGTCCCTTCCTGCGCCTCGCTGGTGAGTCGACCTCATCGGGGGCACGCCGTTCAGGGGGAGCACGGCGTGCGCTGGGTCGGCGTCCTTGTGGGTCCAGGGCCCCACAGTGGGGGCCCTCTGGGCTGTGACAGCACCTCCGTGTATATTCCACCGCTCCCCCGGAGGGACGTTTAGGTTGTCCCGCCTTTCACCCTCGAGACGCCTCCCCAGGCGAGTCCTCGTCTGAGCCTCGTGAGTGTGTTACACACGAGTTTCTCTGGACGGCTCGGAACAGGGCCCACGGCCACCGTCCCCCCACCCGCCTGTCTCCCTCGCTCCCCTCCCACATGGCCACTCCGCCCCTCTGCCGGAGCTCCCTGAGGCCGCTTCCGTGTGCACCCCAGGGAACCCGTGGGAGGGGCCCTGCCCTCGCAGGCCGACGGCCGTTTCTGCACTTTCTCCTGCGACTCGCCTGTGGGGACCCCCCCCCCCCCGCCGTCTCCTCCTCGGCCGGGCGGCTCGTCGCCCCCTCACGTGTTCGCGGGAGCTCACGTCTTGGAAGCGAATCCTTTGCTGTCGGGTCACAGACGGTTTTCCGTCTGTCGCTCACTCCACTTTTCTCGCGCTCACATTTTAAAGTGTGACGCCGTCGAACCGTCGCTCGTGCCGGCCCACGCCTGCGTGTGCGTGTGCGTGTGCGTTTGCCTCCGAAAGGCCGGCCCTGCCCCCAGGGACCCGTCAGCACGAGGCTGCGCGTCGTCACGAGGTCTCTCTGTTAACCATGTGCTTCCTTCCCTGCACTCTCTGCTCTGGGCTAATGGTCCGGTTTCGGGGTTTGTTTGTTGTTTTCTGCCTCGTTAACCTCACCGCTTAAGTACAAAGTGACTCGTTCGGAAGCAGCCGCGCCGCAGAGCTGCACCCCGTGGGAGGGGCCGACGGCCGGGGCTGCTGCCTCGCCTCCTCCTCTGGGGCCTCAGGGGGACCCCGCACCGGGGACAGGCTGCTCCCTGGCAGCCCCGGGGGCCCGCCGCCGCCGACTGCCTGGACGCTACCCTCTCCCGCTCTCGCCGCGGCTCCGGCGGGAAGACGCCCCCATGACAGAGGGGCCGTGCGCGGCTGGCACGCGGGCTGGAGCCTGACGCCCACCCAGAGAAGCGCTGGCACGTGTGTGCTCGGGACGCCTGGTGGATTCCACGCCAGAGGCGTGTCCTGGCCCGAGTGGACTGTTTGTGAGCAGCCGGACATCCACGCCCGCGTTCCCCCGGCCGAGACAGCGAGCCCACGTCGTAACAACCAGATGCGAGCCTCTGGCTGCAGCTCTGAGCCCCAGCACCCCCAGACACGGCCTCAGGCGCAGAGCGGGCCCTGGTAGGGCAAACTCGGAGCAGGGGGTCCCCGGCCCTAGACACCAGCTTGTGGTACAGCCCCCGGGAGGCGGAGCAACCGACCCGTTTTTCACCACGCAGAGCGTCTGTGCTGAACGTGCGCACCTCGCAAACACGGAACGGAGTCTCTGCTCGCAGGCGTGCGTCCCCCCGCCCGGCCCCCACGCCCCACAGCCCACGGCGGGGGGGGCGGTGAGGGGGGCTCGTGTTGCCCGCCCGTGGACCCTGGAGTCCAGAGGAGGCGTCGTCACGCTCACACACACTCCACACACGCCAAGGTGCCCGCCGGGGGCCGTGCAGGCCGCGCCCGCCCCGAGGGGCCGCAGTTCTGTGCGGAAGCGGCGAAGGGTCCACGTCCTCGACAAGGGGGTGTCCCCACGGCCTGCGCTCCAACGGCCGTCTGCTCGCGAGTCCTCGAGAGACGTCGCCCCGGCGCTTCGAGGCCGACGTTGATTTGTGCTGTTTTTCTCGCCTTTGTGTCTCATCTGCACCGAGAGAAACTCCGTTCCCAAGATGTCTGCTTTCTGTCAGGCACATTGCTTTTGTCGCTACTGCAGGGCGGAGGCGAGCGTCTTCGAAGGGTGTCGTGACTCGCGGGCACCCCTGGCGCCCGGCGGCCGGCCTCGGGCGGTCTCGCCTCCGCGGGGTCCCTGGCCGTGGGGACTGGGTGTGGCAGGGAACACACAGGCAGCTGCTCGCGCTGCGGCGTGAACACACACGGTGTCTCCGTGTGCTGCGTGCCGTGTGCATCGTGATCCCTACCACGGTCTCGGGAGGTCACAGTCCTTCGAGGCTCCCTCGGCTCGGGGCTGTCGGCAGGGTCACCGACAGTTGTTTCCGACGACGACCCGGGGGCCTGGGTGGGGGTGGGGGGAGAACACGTACCCCAGACGCCTCGCCTGAGCGAACGCTCGCCAGCTGCCCTTCCTGGGGGGGGGGGGGCAGAGGTGCTGGCGAGTGGAACAAGTGGTGGCGGGTGGTGGGTGGCAGCTGGCGGCCACCCTTGGGCTGCGGAGAGCCCCCGTTCCAGAAGCGAGGAGACATCGCTCCAGCCGAAACCACGGAGACCCGCCTCTCCCAGCGTCTGAGCTCATTTCCCAAGTGACAGCCAGCCGGGGGGTCTGCATTGGAGAGACCCGGACTCGAACCCGGCCCCGCCACGGAGCTGGTCGGCAGCCTCAGCCAATGGCCCCTCCCGCCTGCGTCTCGGTGCCCCACCAGGCACCACTGGGCACCACCGGTGGCTCAGGTGGGAGTACCTGGGTGCTGCCGGGGCCATCCGGAGGACTAGTGGGGGGGCACAGAAAGTCCTGGGCCCCAGGCAGGAGGGCACACCAACACCGGCTATGCCCACCCCCACTGGGCTCCGTGGCCGAAGCAGGGGGTGGAGTTGGGCTGCTTGTCTGTCTGTCGTTCGTGTGTATGGGGGGAGGGCGTTGTTTGGAGACAGCAGCTCTGGCCGCCCAGCGGTGGTGTGCAGGGGACGAGGGCCCACAGACCGCCAGCAACCACCCGCTCGGAACCGCAGGCTCGTTTCACAACTGCACTGCAGGCTGTGATGGGGTCTCATATCGCAGGGTCACGTGTCCCCGCACAGCGGCTGCAGCCCTGTTCTCAGCTCTTGCCAAACACGCCGCCGGGCTCCGTGGGTGACTCGGGGGCAGGGACCACGTCAGACAAGCTCATTTTCCGTGGAAGAGGAGGAGCCCTGTTCTGCGTCTCCATCCCGTGCGCGTGGTTTTAAAAAGCAGAGCCAAGTCTGACAGAAGCGGGACACGCACCAGGCACAGCGAGGAAAAGCCGTCTGTCCTCTGAGCAGGCGCTCCAGGGAGCCACGGGGGCCGACAGCCGGGTGCCCACCTCGTCCCCCCGGCGCCTTCCGTCCTGGGCACGGGGGTGCGGAGCGGCAGGGCCCCGGCACCGGTGGGAGGGGAGCCGTGCGTGGCCAGAGGAGGCCGCTGCTCTGGTTCCAGGGGCCGGCTGAGAGTGAAGTGTGCCGGGCTCTTCCGAGCCTCGTCAGGTCGACAGGCCGCACGCTGTCAGGACAGAAAGCTCCTCCGCCCGGAGACCAGCGCCCCTGTCCACGTGGAACCGTTTCCTGAAACGTCATCCGAGCGTCTCCGGAGGCTCGGGGTCTGTGGCTGGAACTGGACACTTGAAGGTGAACCACAGCCCAATGAGGCAGAACGTGGAGCCGGCCAAGGGGACTTCAAGTCTGACCCCAGCGCCCCACAGACCCCACACCCTGGATTCAGTTCTCTGCCCACCCATGGACTCGGGGGCTTCTCTGGGGCCCAGCTTCCTCTTCCGTGGGCCAAGAACCAGAGCGGCACCTGCCAGCGTGGGCTCGCCGCTGTCCCCAAAGGGTCCCGAGTCTCGGGGCTGCGACATGGTGTCAGCCTGTGTCCTGCCGGCCTCAGGCGGAGCTGGTTGACCAGATGGCCCTGTCCTACGGGCTCAGGGCCAAGGGCTCTTCCATCCCGTGGTTCCGGCATGTTCTCGAGCCTGTGTGCCCCTGCACCCGGTTGTCAGGGGAGGAAGGACAGATGCTCGCAGGACCACGTGGGCGTCCCGAGAGGCTCCGTGACAGTGGCCGCACAGTGCGGTCGGGTCTCAGTGTTAGGCCGCGCCTGCCCAGGGGGCGGCGGAGCCCGTGTGCCCGGAGGAGGCGGAGCTGGAGGCTGGGGAGCAGGCACAGTCCTCCCACCACACTTACCGCAGGGCGAGAGAGGTCACGAGCGCCAGAACTCTCGGAGGCCCCTGGGTCAGTGAGTGCTAAGGGGGGACGCTGTCAGCCCTGCTCTCGGACCCCGGCGGAGGCCCCTCTCTCCCCCCCGCCGTGGGTGGGGCAGGGCCCGGGGCGGGACCCCCTCTTTACACTCTGCCCCGCGTCCCACCGCCACCACCTATGGCCGTCTCGGCTCTGCCGCGGGCCATCGAGAGGTGCGGGCAGGGCCAAGGGGCCCTCAGGAGTCCACTGGACCACGGAACGGTGCTGGAAGCGTGCGACCTCCAACCCTGAGAAGAAACTGGGGCTCGACTGACCCGTGTCCGCGCCGGTTCTCCCGTGGCCACGGCGGGACCAGCTCTCTGCGGTGCAGCGCGAGCCAGGCAGAGCCGGCATCTGCTCGGGGCCCGGTGCTGCCCTCCCGTTGCCTTCAGAGCAACCGCCCAGCGCCTTCCACGGCTCCCCCCTCTCCCTTCGTCCCCCCTCCATCCGTCCACCTGCAACTTCCTCCTCTCGGCTCCCAGAGGCCCAAGGAGCGGTCCCTGCCTGGTGTCACCCTGCCAGGGCTCCCCACATGCGTCCCTCCGGCTCCCTCTCCCACAGAGCAGTCCCCGCGGGGCCAGGGTCCCACCCACCTTACTCCCTGGGGTGTCCGCCGTGGTGTCCTCGGCCCATGTCCCGGCACAGAGCGGAGGCCTGACAAGTCTGGGCCGGGCGACGGTGTGAGGGATGGGGGAGCAGGCAGCAGCGGCCTGTCCGGTGAGGCCCCCGGCCCGGGAGAGGGTGTGACCCCCGTCTTCCCCTGGCGGCCGCCCTCACCTCCGCCCGCTCTGGCCCCCCCACAGGGCATGGCGCCCCTGCACTGGGCGGCCTTCCACAACCAGCCCCAGCACGCCCAGCTGCTGCTGCGGAAGGGCGCCGACCCGGCCCTGGCTGACAAGGACTTCAAGACGGCCCTGCACTGGGCCGTCCAGGTAGGGCCGGTGGGCGGCGCCCTGGGGGGGGGGCCGTGGTGCCCATGCGGGGCTTCTCTGTGTGACACGGTGGGCTTCCCGGGGCCCTGTCCCCTCCGTTCACACCTGGGGAGCGAGCTCCCCCGTCACCGCGGAGGGGGTGGGCGGGGGGGGGAGGGAGTTAGGGGCCGTCAGGTGGGACCTGCCTTGGCTGTCACACACACACACTCACACTCACCACACACACTGACATACAGTCACACACCCACACACACTCACCCCACACACTCACATACAGTCGCGCACACCCCCTCACAGGCACACACTCACATACACAGTCACACACACACACACTAGCACACAGTCACGCACGCACACGCTCACACCCACTCCTCCTGCTCTCTCGGTGCTCCTCACGGGCACGCTGGGCTCCAGGATCAGCCTCCGAAGGGTCTAGACTGTGACTCCCTCCTTCCTCCCAAACCCTCCGGAGCGGAGGGGCGGGGGGGGGGGGCTGCCCGTGTTCTGTGCGCAGCCGCCGTGGCTCCTGACCCCCAGGTCACTGTCTCAGAAGGGAGTGTGTGTCGGGACACGCACCGGAAGAACCAGGGCTGGCCCCGGACACTCGCGGTCGGAGCAGGGGACCAGGGGGCGGAGTGCAGGACGGGGGGGGGGGGGAGCCCACGCTCCCTGAAGCCTTCTCCCCTCCCTGGGGGGTGGCTGGCAGGGCGGCGTCTGCTCTGTCCCCGGGGACCGTGGCACTGTGCCCCACCCAGCAGCCCCTCCGTGTTCCGATGCCTCTGAGGCCGCCCCCACCCTGTTCGCTCCCATCAGCCCAGGAAGGGGGCACCGGCCGGGTCAGGTGGATGTAGGTGCCTGAGGTTGGGGGGTGCAGAAGGGGTTGGGAAACGGCCCTGGGTTTGTCCCTCCAACGGTGGCGGCCGCTGCGGACCCGGCCAGCCCTGGGCCAAACTGGGGGCCAGGCAGGCGGCTTTCGTCATCTCCACCTGCCACAGCGCGTCCAGCGTCTAATCGCCTGCCCTGCCCCCCCACCCCTGCAGCCAGTCCCTGCTGGGCCCAGCGGTTCATAGTCACAGTCGTCCTGCCGACGTGAACACCAACCCGCCAGTCTCTCGGCGGTCAGCCGCTGGGGCCACGTGGTGGCCCGGACGGGGGCTGGGGGGCTGGATGGGGGCTGGGAGGGGCCACCAGGCTCGTGACACGCGTGCCCCCCCTCACCCCCGCCCCGTCTTCCAGAGCGGGAACCGGACGCTGTGCGCCCTCATCCTGAGCCACCGCCAGGGTCCCGCCCTGGTCAACTGCGACGACGAGAGCGGCAAGACCTGCGTGCACATGGCCGCCGCCGCGGGCTTCAGCGACGTGCTGGCCGAGCTGGCGAGGGTCCCCGCGTGCGACCTGCAGGCCCTGGACGTGGACGACAGGTAACTGGGGGCGCAGGGCACAGCGGGGCCAGGCTTGCCTGCTGCAGACGCCCCCTCCAGTGAGGCGGCGGGCCAAGGGGCCGCCCGGTGCGGCTCCAGCTCTGTGCCAGCTGCTGGCACGTGTGCACGCGTGTGCTCGCAGCAACACGGGCCACCCCGTTTCCGCCGGGCAGGGCAGCCGCTGCTGTGAGGGGCGACGCCGGCACGGCACGGCATGGCACCATGAGACCCGCCGCAGTTTGCCACACGTGCTGTGCCGGCGTCGGGCTCCCGGCAGCCCGGCTCCCTGCCCGTGACCTTTGCGTTCGCGACCACGTGTCCTGTTTTCTTCGTTCCCGAACACGTCACAATGTCAACAGTCTTGTTCTCCAGGCGGGAGCACAGCAGAGGCTTTGTGTCCTTTGGAACGAGGTGGGGCCCTGATGGGGTTCTCGTTTTTATGTTTCAAGTCGTGAAAGAGGCGTTGGCAGGGAGAAGGAAGCGGGGTCCAGAAAGGGAAGAGACCTAACTCGGGGTGAGGAGCAGCTGCCTGAAGCCTCGTGCCCCGTCTCCCAAGCGCACAGCTGTCCGCCCCGCGGGCCCTGTGTCCACACTCACTCACCAGAGCCCCCCAGCTGCGGTGCTGGCCTGACCTGCCCAGGCCGGGCGTCCGCTCAGGGGAAGCAGAGAAACACGACGGCGGCAGCAGCAGCAGCAGCAGCACCGTGGAAAATAAGTTGAAGGCTCTGTATCGTGGGTGGGGTCTCAGCCTCTTTGGCTGACGTGCAGGACCAGCCACTTACTGCCCGTCCTGGTGTCAGAGGCCGCGGGGTGCTCCCCGGCACCTGACACCCTGCAGCGTGGGGTGGGCGCCTGAGCTGCTCGTGGGCCTGGGAGGCAGGAGGGGGCGGGCCCCGGACCTCGGTCGGAGGGAAGGTGCCCCCGTCCCTGCAGCAGGCGCCCCTCAGAGCGGGGGGGTCGGCCCCGGGCAGGTGAGCCCACACCAGGGCTTTGGGCCCAGGGGACGAAGGTGAGTGAGTGGCCTTGGAGCAGGAAGGCGGGAGGAGCGGGGGCTGGGGGGAGAGGATAGCCGGCCGGCCTGCTCCCACACACACCCTCCTGGAGCCCGCTCCTCGCCGGCCAGTTCGCACCGTGTGTGTGTGTGTGTGTGTGCGCGCACACACGCAGCTCCACCGCGAGCAGAGAAAATGCAGTCCCTGCCGCCCGGCCGGCCCCCGGGGAGGAAGTAAAACCGGGCGGGGGTGCGCAGGACAGGGCCACGAGAGTTCAAGGCGAAGTGAAATCGCTGGAGCCCGTGCCCGCCCCGGCCACCTGCGCGCACCGTGCCCCGCCCTCTCCGGTTCCTCATTCCCCGCGCCGCCGCCCGGCTGACGTGCGTGGTCGCTGGCGCTGGGGAGCCGGAGCTCGCGGGGACGGGGTTTCCCGGGACATTGCGAAGCTGTGGTGCGCAAGTGCGGTCGCCGCCACTTCCCGGAGGAGAGGAGGTCTCTGGGGAAAGGGAGGAAAAGGAGGCACCGGCTTGAAGAAACGAAAGAGGATGAAGAGGAACGAGGGGGAACGCGTCCTCCTGGTTATGAAAACGCGTCAGGAATCCACGGTGTTTGAAACAAGGGGGTCCCGGCCTGTGGTGGACGGCACGGAGCGCCTGGCCCAGAAAGAGCTCAGAAGGTTGAACACCCCAGACTTGGCCCGTCTCCGGGGGGTCGCACCGCCGCCTGACTCCCGGCTTACGTGTCCCAGGAAGGACGGCCTTCCATCGAGTGTGTCCCTGGGCGTCCCCGGGGCTCTCCGGGGAGTGTGGGCTTGTCCGGAGGTCTGTCCTTGGCTTTGGACCCCTGTGTCCCTGCACCCACACCCCCGACCATCCCCGCCACGCCTTGCGTGCACGTCTCCTGGATCACAGGCCCTGCCCCCCCACCCCTCACCGTGGGAGCTGAGGCCGTCCCAGGGGCAGGAGATGACCTGAGCTCTGGGGGCTCTGGGACCCGGAGCCCAGGGGGCTGGGAGGAGCCGCAGCGGAGCTGGCCCGGGGGCACACGTGGCAGGCAGCCCCGAAGGCTCTGTGCGCATCAGGGCAGTGTTGGCTCCACACTCCCCGTGCGGTGCCGCTCTGCAAACCGAGGCGAGCTTCCCCTGCTCCCCTGGGCTGCCCCGGCCGAGCCGGCGGTCAGCAGTGCGAGAGCAGCTGGTTTCGCAGCCCCCCCAAGGACGCCGTCCCACGTGGGCACGCCAGGCCCCCCAGGCCCTCCTCCAGCAGCTGGGGTCCCCCCGGGCCGGTGTGCATTTCTGTTTGGAACCGTTTCCACGGTGACGTGGTGGTGTGTTTCCCAGCGGTTTTATTTGCATCTTATCTCCCCGGGGACCGAGGCGCTGAGCTCCTTCTCGCGGGCTGACCGCCCACCCACGTCTTCTCTGACGGTGTCTGCTCCGGGCTCCTGAGCTTCCGCACCAGCTCTGAAACACTGTGTCCGTTCAGAACGCCAGCCCCTCACTGGGGGTGTGGTCTGCAAGTATTTGCTCCGAGTCTCTGGCTTTTTCTTTTCACTTGATTAAAAAAGTGCTGGTTTTACATTTTAATGAAGGTTTCGGCACCGATGAGTGTTTATTTACCCCCCGGCTGATGAAAGACTCTCCAAGCCCAAACTTGTGAAAGAGACAGCAACGAAGAGGTCATTGTTTTAAACTGGTGGAAGGTCACTAAAAGCTTGAAGGTCAAGCAAGCAGCTGGGGAAGATGTTGGCATGAGGTCGTCTGACGGCAGACTGATGCACGCAGTGTGCCCAGAGCCCTCACCGCCCGGCCGGAGAACCGGCATGCGCACCGCAAGGGCGTGAGTCACCCAGGGAGGAGCTCACGTGGCGGCTGAGCGCACACTCCAGAAGGTCAGCTCGTGGCTGAGCACGGGGCCCCCAGGGACACCCCCAGGGAGGCGTCCCTCGGCCACCAGCCTGGCCGAGGGGTCCGGGCCCAGGGGTCCGGGCCAGGCCAGCACTTGGCTCTGAGAGGGGCCGGGCCAGGAGGAGGGCGAGTCGGTCTGTCTTCTTGGAAGGCAGCTCAGCATGAAGGACGAAGAGCCTTAAAACAGCCCCACTCTTAGACCCCCACCTTTGACCCCCACCTTTGACCCCCACCTTCCTCTTCCAGGAGACGCGCAGAAAGGCCAGCAGAGGCGGAAGGCTGGGGGGCACTGGACTCCGGCCCACACCCCGTCCCCCCCAGCCCCTCCCACCCTGCGGTTCCCACACTGACCAGCCACCTGCCCCTCCCGCAAGGAGCAGGGGCCCGTCCTGCCTGTGCTCACTCACCGGTGTCCCCTCTCCCCCCGGCCCCCAGGACACCCCTGCACTGGGCAGCGGCGGCCGGGCAGGCGGCCTGTGTGCAGGCCCTGCTGGACCTGGGCGTGGACGACGGCCTGCGAGACGTGCACGGCAGCACGGCCCTGGCCTACGCGCTGCGCGGCGGCCACCTGGCCTGCGTCCGGCTCCTCTCCGAGGACAGCAGGTGAGTGTGGCGTGGGGCTCGAGTTCCCTCGTCCCCCATCGGAGAGCACTGGCCCGTTCGCCAGCACCGTCCGGGCTGACCCGGTGAGTCCCTGACGGCTGCCTTTGCCGCCGTCTGCACGCAGCCACGAGCCCTGGAGAGGTGGCGGCGGCGGCGGCCTCGGAGGAGCACCGGAGTCTCCGAGGGGCGACCTGGGGGCCGCGCCCCAGGGAAGCCCCTTGAGTGCCGCCGATGCGCTCTGACCTTGCTCCCCCGGGGCCGCGCCTGCTGTCCTGCTGCTCACTACACCGCCCCCCCCCCACCTCCGGCCCCTGCGCCTCCTCCTCTGCGGCTGGCGCCCGAGGCGGCGTCCCTGCTCCGGCCCCTGGGCTCCGTGTTCGTGAGGTGTTTCCAGGCGGGAACTCCATGGAGGTGGGGGGTGGGGCTCAAACAGCCCACAGCCGGCCCGAGGTGGGCGGGCTCCCCGAGGGGGGGGGAGTGGCAGGGTCTCCCGGGGTCCCGGGGCCGCCCCTCCGGACACCTGGGGCTCCTGACTCCGGTGAGCTGCTGGGCTCGCCCCTGGCCTCCTCTGCGGCCCAGAGCCTGGTCCCCACCCCGCGCCTGCCCGTCCTCAAGAAGAGAGAGCAGGGCGCGACCGGCGGCTCCCAGGGGTGAAGACCCCCGTCTGGGGCACATCGGGGAGGGCAGCCTCCCCGGGCTGAGCGGGGGGGGGGGGGGGGACCGGGGTGGGACCCACTCCAGCCAGGAGGGTCGGGCGGTGCCCAGGAAGCCCTCCTGTGCTGGCCAGCGAGGCCTGGCCTGTTGCGTCCGCCTCAGGACACAGGAACTGGCCACTGAGACCCCACAGCCCACCCAAGAGGGCGTCATGTCCTGTGCCCACCCGACGAGAAAACCCGTCTGAACTTGACTCATTCCCACCGGACAGACGGCTGTTGTCCTGCCGGCTGTTTCTTGTTGTCATTTGGTTTTTCATTTGACAGTCTCGGGGGGACGGGGGGGGGAAGAGGCCCGAGCCCCCGACTGCACAGCTGGTGGCGTGTGTTTTAGAACTCGTGGCAGGCAGGTTGGGATCCACTGGTCCAGGGGGAGCTCTGGAGTCACCTGGGTGTGCCCCCCCCGTGACCCGAGGGGCTGCGCCTGGGGGCGGGCTGCACGGGGGATGCGGCGGGGGGTCACCGACCTCGCCTGTGTCCCCGTACCCCACAGAGCAGAGCCGGCTCGGCCCCCCCCTGCGCAGCCCGGCAGGCCCCGGAAGAAGGAGGAGGGGCGTCACGGCGTGCTGCACCAGATCTTCGGCAAGGGCAGGAGAGCAGGGCAGAGGGCCCCCCCGGACGACGGCCGCCCGGACGCCCACCGGGGGGAGCCCCCCTCGGAAGTCGATGACATCATCACCACCTTTGACGGCGTCCTGGGCTCCAACTGCCAGGAGCAGCCCGGGGACCAGGGGCCCATGGTCGGCTTCAGAAAGAGGACCCCTGAGGACTCGAAACACCTCTGGCGGGAGAAGAGGCCCCCGGCCCGTCAGGGGCTTCCACCAATCAGAACGCAGAGCCTCCCGCCCATCGCCGTGGGCAACGGCTTCCCCACGGCCTGCCCTGGGGCCCCCGCCCACGCCGGCCCCCAGCACGCGGGCCCGCCGCCATCTCAGAAGAGCTGGAGCGAGCAGGACTTGCTGCATAGCAGGCCGGGCGGCCAGGCGCTGAGGGGTGACCCCCGCGAGGGGCTCTGCCAGGCATGGCCGGCGGCTGCGGCCGACAGGCTGCTGGACCGGCTGCTGAGCGGCAGACCCTCGCAGCAGGACGCCCCCGGGCCTGCCCGCCTCCCTCAGCTGCACGGCCCGTGGGCAGGTAAGGTGCGGGCTCCCTCCGCCCTCACTCCCAGCAGCCGCTCAGAGACCGGGGTCCCGTCTGGGGAGGGGCCGGGGCTGGCAGAGGCCGGGAGGGCGGGGCCGGGGAAATGGTGGCGGGTGGTCTTCTGCGTTTCTTGGTCTCTGATCCTCCCTGGAGGGCATGTGCACGCACCTGGGAGAGGAAGGGAGGGAGCCAGACAGGGAGACAGACCTGATGTGAGAGAGAGCCCTCCACCCGCTGCCTCCGGTACTCGCCCCCCCCAAGGGGGATTGAAAGCGCTGCCTTTGGGTGTGCGGGGCGACACTCCAACCACGGGGCCACTCAGCCGGGAAACGCCCCCTTTCTTTCTCGAGCCCCCGGATCCAGTGCCCTCAGGGAAAGCAGGTGCCGCCTGGCCTCTCCCAGTGATTTGAGTGCCGGTCACCGGCAGCCATTCTGGGCCGCTGAGTCCCTGGAGCCCACGGCCTGCACGGGAGCCTTCAGGGGCGAGGACGGACTTGCCAGCCTGGCCGCGCCCTGACTCAGCTGGTTCTCTCTGGGGCTGAGGCGCGAGATCGAGCGGCGCTTTCACAGGAAGGGCTCGGTCACGCCCTCATTCGCTGAGTGTCTGTCGAGTGTCTGTCACCCTCATTTATTAGGAGGCAGCGTCTCTGTGGCCCAGGGCTCTGAGCCACGCCGTCGGCTCGGCCACTCACATGTGGTCACTCCATTTCCCTGAGCCTCGGTTTCCTCGTCGGGAGAAAGTGCTGGGGAACTCACCCAGGGGGGCAGGCTGCCGTCGGGGTCCGAGTCGAGGTGTGACTCGGAGACCAAATCCCAGTCTCCGGTGCCCGCTCCACCGGCCTGGGAGGCGGTATCTCCTTGGCCCCTCGGGCGAGTCCCGCGTGCAGCCGGGGCCGAGGGGCCCCACGCTGGGAGAACACGTCCCGCCCAGCACCCACGCGCTCGCCTCGGCTCTGACGGCCACGTGACGCATTATGACCTGCCACTCTGCTTTCCAGCCTTGGAAGTTTCAGAGTGTGGGTGGCCCGCTGGGCTTGGTCTTAAGACTGCACTTAAACTGGTGCCTTCCAAAGTGCCTTTGATGCCTTTCCCCCCTATGTAAACAGCGCGGGGCTGCAGTGGAAACCCAGTGAGGTGTGGCTGTCACGCTGCCGGTGTCAGCGTTGTCGTCACCGGGGTGGCCTCTAACCACGCTCACGGTTCTCGTGCCCCCTGCCTTTTCTAACCTGCGCTTGGTGGGCCCTTCAACGGTTGATGCAACTGTGTTTGTCCCCAGGGCAAAGCCTCCACCACCTGTCCCCAGACAGAGCCAGAATCAGGGACCTTCCTTTCAGCCGGAACAGCCTGGCGCCACTGCCCGACCAGAAATGTGAGTCCCCTGCGTCTCCCTCCGGCCGCGTCCCGGGGGGCGTCGGCGCATCTGGGCACGACCGAGGGTGGCCCCGGTTTACCGTCCTTCGTCGGGTGGGCGTGCCTGCCTGCCTGCCTGCCTGCACTCGTAAGTCACGGGAGAACAGGACAGGACGGAGACAGTCCTTAGGGCTTCGTCCAGCTCGGTGATGCTTGGTTTTTTAAAACAAAAACAAAAGCTGCTCCCTCCCCCGGGGGGGGGGTGTTCCTGCTGGGACCGCACAGACGGCGTGTCCGGCACGTCCCAGCTCCCGTGCGTGGACGGTGCGCAGAAACCCCCCCCTCAGGTCGGCCCCTCGGCGGGGCCCGTTTGCCCCGACGGGCGGCTGGAGGGTCTGTGCCCTGCGCGTCCGCCGGCCGGAGCCGTGCCGCAGAAAGGAGCGGTCCACCCGCGGCTGCCACCGAGGTGGTGCTCCTGGCGTCGCCGACCTCCGTTATGTTTTACACAAAGATGTCTCCCAGTGTAAAACACCAGTGGGGTCCACCCAGCGGTGACCTTCCTGTTGGAGCGTCTGCCGGTGTTAGCCGGGAGCTCGTCGTCCAGCGGAGTCCGGCCGCCACCCGGACACTATGTCCTCAGGGGCAGAGCCCCTCACCGCTCCCACCGTGGGGAAGAGGGGACCAGGGTCAGGGAGGTCGCTCGACTCCCAGAGTCGACGGCAGAGCCGGGAGCACCCCCCTCCCCCGCCGGATGCCGAGTCTGCCGCCCCTGAGACGGGCGAGCTTCCTGGACTCCCTGTCCTTCCTCCCTCCCCGTCCCATCCTGGCCCGGCCCCGGGGCCCCAAGCGTGTCCAGGCCCACGCACCCTCCGCGCCTCTGGACTACGGCCGCTGAGGGGTGTGGGAGCTGCCCGATGCCGGACGACCGGCAGCCGTCCGCAGGGCAAACACCCAGAACGCCTGCTCCGCCCCAGCCCGCGCTGTGCAGGGGCCGGGTCGAGTCCCGGAGCTCTCCGGGCGGCCCCAGCCAGCCAGGGCGTCTCAGGAGGACCCTCTGTTTTCCCAGAGAAGGAAGGGGGGCAGGGGAGGGGCGGTCCCGGGGTGGCAGAGAGCCGCAGAAGCCCGGGCCCCGGCCCTCCAACCTTCGGGGTCTGTGCACAGAGAGTTCCGGTGGTCGGGTGCAGCCGCCGCGTGCGGTTCAAGGCCGGTCCCGTCTCTGGGCAGAAGCGAGGCTCAGGTGTCCAAACGCAGACAGGCACTCGTCTGCTGAAACCCTGGCGGGGCTCGGGGGGCCCAACAGGGGGGCTGTCCCTGGGCGGGGCCCAGGTGCTCGGCTTTCCATGGTCCCGTGTCAGGAGTGCAGGGAAGGTGAGAGTCTCGGCTCAGCTCCAGGAGGGGACGTGGGAAGGAAGGCAGGCGGTGCTGTTCCTGAGAGAAGCCCGGAACCTCTGACTTTGTGTGAAAGCAGAGCCCGAGAGCTTCGGGGCCGGCAGAGGGCCCGTGCTTGTGCTGGCGGGGTGTCCAACAGCTGCCCCCCCAGCGGGCTCTGCCCGGCCACAGAGCCCACCGCGCGGCAGTCCCTCTTGGGCCTGACTCGTGTCTGCGCGTACTTGACGGCGCTGAGCGCGTGTGGTGAGCTCACACGCACACACACACACACACACACGTGTGTGCACACACAGCCTCCTCCTGCAGCCCAGCCCCCTCCACACACGCTCCTCAGACTTGCCCTTGCTCCCGGAGGAAGAGCCCGCTTCTCCTGCCACCACTGCTCAGGGGACATGGCGAGGGGCCGCCCCTGAGAGTGTCCCCTCTGTCTCCTCCGCAGTTCTGTCCGGAGGGCCTCTGCGAGCCAGCCGGGTGCTGCCCGCCATCCCGAGCCACCGGGGCGCCAGCCCGGCAGCCGGGAACGGAGACTGAGCGTGGGTCCCACCCGCCAGCCCGGACCACGTGTACGGACCGCGTGTACGGACCGCCCGGCACACTTTCCACTGTCCCCGGGGGAGGGCCCTCGGGTCTGTACGGGCCAAGGCCGGCTTCGACTTCGTGAATTGCCCTGGATAAGCCGTTCACGGTTTATGACTCTGAACTCTTCGTTCCAAATAACGGGATTTCCCAACGAGCACCCGGACCCTTTCTTTGCTGTGCCTTCACCGCAACCGTGTGTGAGTGTCCGGACTGGACCCTGCCGGGCGGAGCGCCCACCCAGGTGGCCGTGGGACGCGTGCGGCGGCTGTCCCTCCCGAGGGACCTCACGTTCTGTTCCTGGGAGCCTGCCGTGCGGAGTGACAAGCAGAACAGCACGTTCTGCCATTGTTCCTCGCGCTTGTGGTATGTGATTCTACCTTGTCGTGACGGAACGTCGTTAAAATTAAAGTAGTAAATTCCTTAACCGGTCACAGTTTATGGCTTCTCCATGGACGGCCTCCGGCGGCAGAACAGTTTCTGATGCCGTCACCCCCGGCTGCAGGCCGGGCCCCGGGCACTGGGCCCTGTTCCTGGTCGTCTGCGTCACTCGGCGACCTCGCGTGGGGCCTCTTCGGGCCGACTGGCTGTCTCCGTGGCAAGGAGACACGGTGAGCTGGAAGGGCCTGTGTCTCGGCCCCACAGGGCGGGGCGGAACGGGTGTCTCTCAGGCATTCCTCACATGCTCTGTGCGTTTAACCCCTTGTTTCCCTGTCTCCAGCGACGGTGTGGCCCGCTCGCAGCTCTCCCAGAGCTGTGACTCGGCCAGGCGTGATGCGGACCGTGGGTCTCCCCGCTAGGGCGTCTGCGTGCTGTCTGGGCTGGGCTGCAGCCCAGGGCTGAGCTGCGAAGGGTCAGAGTCACCCCCGGGTGCTTTTTAGCCAGCGTGTCGCTCGCTCTGTGCGCGCTCGGCCGAGTGCCGCACTCGCCGGGTCCCGTCGGCAGTGCCGGTTGGTCCGGGAGCTCAGACGTGGCAGAAGCTCCCCCGAGGCCCAGCCGCGGCCCTCCGGCTTTGCCTTCCGGAGAGCCGTGCGGTGCCGGCACAGAGCCGGCACCTGGCTGTTCCCTCGTTTTCAGGAAAGAGGGAAGGGAGGGGTAGGAGGTCGGGAGTGGGCAAGGGGGAGAGACGGGGGAAGGAACCACCAGAGGGTGTGGCACGCGGTCCCGTGTGGACGGCGGGTATCTGACGGAGGGACCGGGACGGGGGCACCTGGGGCCCGGCCTCCCGCGCCAGGCAGCCGCCGAGTGTGACGGGCAGGACCTGGTGCCGCCTCGGAGGAAGAGGAGGAAGAGGAGGAAGAGCGTTGCTCGGGACAGGCTGCACTCCCGCCTGCGAAGACTCTCTCCCCGGGTCGGCGAGGCCGACCCCCGCGCCACCTGGCTGCCTCTGCACCTGCCCCCCCACGAGGGGACGCCTGCCCTCCACGGCCGCCCGCAGTGTCGGGGGGGGGAGGGGGCGGCGGGCATCACTGAGAAACAGCCCCCAAGCCTCATGGGCCGACACTCTCGTCTTCCCGTTCACCGCCCACGTCCCGCCCCGGGCAGCGGGCGGCTGGCTGAGTTCCGCTTCACCACGGCTGCCTCGGTGACCCGCGCTCGGGAGACAGGAGACGGGAGCCTCGTCACCGCCTGGCAGATCCTGTTTGCCAGCCTGAGTCACGTGGCCACGCCTGGCTTCAGAGGGGCAGAGAGACGCACCCCTCCTGCAGTCGGGGAGAGGGAGGGAGGACGGGAGGGCGTGACTAATCCCACAAGTCGCCACTCTGACCAAAACCCAGGCCCCACGTGCGCGTTTAATGGCCCTGGCTTGCCCCTGCCGAGCGGAGAGCTGAGAGGTCACAGCAGTTGGGAGGGGAGGGAGAGGGGGAAGGGGAAGAAAAAAGGAAAAAAGGACCCCCCGGGCACAGCTGTGGACAAAGCCACACCTCTCACAGATGCCCCTACATCCACACGCCGAGAATCCTCTCGTGCCAGGCCTTTCCCTCCGGGCTCCTTCCAGAACCTTCCTCAGCTGCAAAGAAGCGGCGTCCGCCTGCCCCCACCTCCGTGGGTGGAGCGCTGCCCTCTGGCCCCCGGGGTGCCCGGCTGGCTCCGGGCGGGTCCGTTCTCAGCCAGTATTTCACTGACCGAATCAGAGGTTAGGTAATCCCAGTGTGCACACAACTTTTAAAAATCTGTTTTCTTAGGAAATGTTTTTTTTCTGGTTTTGTCACTTATTTTTCCCTTCGTTGCTAGAGATGGTTTACCGACACCCACAAAAACCCCAACTTCCCAGGCGCTGTTCTGTCCAGTTGTCACGCACACCCAGGCCCCCCCCCACGCAGGCCGGGGCCCACGGCCGAGGGAGAGGTGGGGCCCCTCACCCCGAGTCACTCGGCTGGTGAAGGGCACGGAGCAAGATCAGGGGAAGCCTCCCGGCCCCAGTCCACACGGATGGCGCCCAAACCGCCCTTTCCCGTTCTAGAAGTCCCACGGGCGGGTGTGGGAGATTCTGTGGACGGCCGTCCAAACGGCCCTGGCCAGTATAGCTCAGCAGATGGCCTGCGAACCAAAGGATTGCCGGTTTGATTCCCGGTCAAGGTACAGGCCCCGGTTGTGGGCCAGGTCCCCAGTAGGGGGCGCTTGAGAGTCAACCACACTTTGACGTTTCTCTCCCTCTCTTCCTCCCTCCCCTCACCTCTTTTTATTCTAAAAATAAATGAATAACATCTAAACAAAACAAAACAAAATGAGGCCGAGGAAACCCTAAGGTCTCCTCCTAACTGGCGTGACTGAGCCCTCGCTGCGTCCGGCAGTGTCCTGCCCAGCAACCAGAAGGCCCTCCCGGGTCGGGCCCGTGGACGGTTTCTCTAGGAAGGAGGGTGGGGGGAGGGCGCTGTCGGCACAAGAGAAGACGGATTGTTTGGGAGCCTGGACATTTTGGGGGGGGGAGGGGGCAGTTGTGGGTGATGCAGCAGATGCCTCTTCTGTCCACAGGGTCGGGGGGGGGGGCGGAGACCCCTGTGATGGGGCCCACGGGTGCCCAGGCTGGCTGGTTTAGGTGCTGTTTCCGGGAGAAGCGGAACAGTGGTGAGGCCAGGGCGCGGTCTGGTTTCGGGGTCTCGGGCTGCAGCGCAGGTGCAGGTCCCCCCAGGGGCGAGATGCCGAGGACCCAGGTGAGGACGGAGCAGGCCCTGGAGCAGGGCGGACCCGCTGGGTGGCCGTGGTCAGGGTCCGGCGGCCGGAGACCCGGCTGGACGCGAGGTTGGCGGGAAGCGAGCTCGCCCGGGCGACCCTGAGGGCCGGGCTGGGGGTTGCCACGGCAGCGGCGGCAGCGGCTGTGCCGCTGAGACCTGACTTTTCCGGGAAAGCCCCCCGCGGTCTGCGTGCCTGCGCGGAGTCTCGCAGGCCGGGAGGGGCCGGTGGCCTGGCTGGTGCTGCTGCCACTTCTTCAGAACTGGGCCGGGAGCCCCCACTCCGCCTGCTGCAGAGTCAGCCTGAAACCGCGCTGGGGGATCCCCGGGCCGAGCCGTCTCCGCGGTCAGGCCCCCCCCCCCCCCCCCCCCGGCTCCCCAGCGCCCAGACCTGGACCCGGGGCTGCCTGTGAACGTGGCCGCCGGGGCCTCCGGGGGCTCTGCACAGGGGCCTGTCCCTGCCCTGCGCTCGCCTGGGTGTGGTGTCTGAGGCCCTGACAGGCTCACAGCTCCAGGCACCGGCCCCTTTGCCCTGATTTTTAACCCCTTCATCGCCGTGGCTGCCTCTAGACCACGGGGCCTGAGAGAGAAGGGGGGGGCGTGGGGCCATTGTGCCCACCCAGCCACGCCACACTGGCCCAGCTGTAGCCGGCGGTGCCCGGTGGCTCCCGCGCCCTGAGGGAGAGGCGGCCTGGGGACGTTCGCCGGAGACTCACTTGGAGGAGAGGGGGAGGTCGAGGGCGTGTGGCCACCGCTGCCCCCGTTTCCCTTTGGGTCGCAGCCTCCGCCCAAGACACTCGGCGGTGCAGGCGTGCGGACGCCCGTCTGCTCCGGGAGACCCTCACACGCCCTGCCCCGCGGCGACCCCCCTCCCGGCACTCGCCGGTAACCGCACCCCTGCGCGCGGACCGATGGGTGCACACTCGTTCCCTGCCCCCCCCACCCCGACTGTGAGAGGAGGGGAGTGTTCCAACCAGCCCCCGGACAGCAGGCTGTCTGGCGAGGATGGTCTGGCACGGACGTGTCCGGGCACGGTGGCCCGCGGTCGGATGCAGGGCCTGGCAGGAGCCGCGCCCGCCCGAGCGCGGTTGGCGGGCTGCAGGAGCGTCTCGGGGCCCAAGGTCAGTGCCGCCCAGAGCCGGTGACTGGTCCCAGGGCTTTCTGCGCCCCGCCCACAGGCCTGGGCTCGGTGTTCCTCGCTGCCCACTGAGGGGGGGTGGGTGAGAGTGGCTCCTTTAAATGTCATCTCAGTGGGGGAAATGAGGAAGCGGTCTGGCCCCCGTCCCCGCCGCCGGCAGCCGGCCCGGCCCCGGGAAGCTCTGCACGGCGGCCGCCCCGCACCGTCCTTCTGTCCGAGTGAGTGCACTGGGTGACTGACGCTGGTCCCAGAACCACACGGGTCTCGGGGGCACAGCCCTGGGGCCCGTCACCCGCGCCCGGCATCCTGTGCTCCCCACCCCGAGTCCAGCACCCGCCCGTCACCGTCAGTGCCCGCCCACCCCTCCCCCCACTGGTGACCGCCGGCCATTGCCCGCGTCTGTGACTGTCATTTCCGAGGACGTGAGGAGTGTGGGGACAGGAGCTCAGTGTCCCAGCCCGGGCCGCGTCCCTGAGCCTCTCCTGTGCACAAGCCCTGTCCTGTGTTCAGCCGAGATCCGGGCTGGCCCCAGGGGGCTGGGTGGGGCGGGCCGGAGCGGCGCCGTCACCGGTGGGACACGGTCCCGGCCTCGTTGTCCATGCTGGCAGGTGTCGGGGAGATGCGGGGACGGGCACTGGAAACAGGGGTGTGAGCAGCCCTGTCCTCGGCCCTCAGCCCCTTGGCCCTCACCCCTGATGCCCCAGAGCCGCCGGCAGCCCTGCAGGCTCCGTCCATATGGGTCCCTGCCCCTCGCGGGCGCACCAGGCCCGTCTTCCCGGCCGCGTTCTCGCTGGGCCCTCAGCGTCGTGGGGCAGGTGCCCGAGGCCCTCGGCACAGGGCTGTGCTGTGCGGGCTGTGCCCTGGGGCGACAGGCCAGCCCCCAGAGCCCCGGCGAGCAGCGGCCACACCAGCCAGGGGTGTGTGACACACTCGGCCACGCCGGCACAGCGACGCAACCGCCCGCGGGCACTCTTCTCCGGAAGCACCCCCGTCGCTCAGCAGGCGGGGCACAGCTGTGCAGTGCTGACCCGGCTCCAGTGGGGCGACGAGCTCAGGTGAGACGCTCCGGGCTTCCCGTGCCGGGTGGCCATGACCGGACGCTGGTGCATGGGGGTGGAGTCAGCAGTGAGCGCGGACACGGCAGGGGAGGTGCGTGGGGGCGGAGTCAGCAGTGAGCGCGGACACGGCAGGGGAGGTGCGTGGGGGTGGAGTCAGCAGTGAGCGCGGACATGGCAGAGACCCTGCACATCCCTGAGGCCGAGGGAAGCCCAGCCGCCGGCATGAGACCCTGCCTCCCACGCAAGCCGATGGTGCCGGGAGAGGGCCGCACAGTTTCCGGGGGACGTGGCGGGAGCTCCCTCCGAGGGGGCCGGATGGGGCCCAGACTGCACGCCGCTGCGTCTGAGAGTGGGGCCGAGGGGGCGGGAGTCGAGCCCACACTCACCTGGTTCCGGGCACATGGTTAAAGCCCAGAAGGAACCGGGTGGGCAGGGGGTGGACGGTCCAGCGTGTCGGTCACCATGGTTGTTCACATCATCGTCATTCCTCCTGTTCCAGGGGCGCGAGGCCGACCCACCAGCAGACGCCACAGCTGAAGAGGGTGCGTTGCCCACAGCTCCCGGGGGAGGGGCTCAGCGGGTCAGGGCGGGAGGGCCCGGGGAAGGGGGCGCAGGGGAGGGTGCTGTGTTCCGCAGGCAGGCCGGGCCGGCCCGGCTGCTTTGAGTAACCCCAGCGGGCCCGGGCCCGGGGCCCAGGGGCTGTCTCTGAGTGCCCGGTGTGGGGTGCTGGAGTGACCAGGGCGGGAGGTGGGCCCTGAGGGAGGGTGAGCGTGCACACGAAGGTGCTGTCCCAGCTGAGGTGCCTGCACCCCCGGCGCGGAGCTGACCCCGGTCAGCGAGGCCTCGCCTGCCAGAGCATGGAGCACGCACCGTGACAGAAGCGTGGTCATCTGGCTGGAAATCGGTGCGGAGCTCGTGGGCGTGTGGCAATGTCAACATGGCGGGTGGCAGCAGGGAGGGGCCCTGCCCCCGAGCCGTCGGCGCGGCCGCGGGGGAGGCAGCCGTGGCCTGCCCTGGGCAACGGCCGGCTGCTCAGCGCGAAGGAGGGAAGGCGCGGGGCCAGCATCGCCGCGGGCACGTGGGGTGGGGGGCAGAGGGCAGGGAATACGGGGGGATGGCTCTCCGGTGGCCTTTATTTTTTTCTTATAAAGTAGAAGAAAAAGTCCACAGCAGGAGGCCGGTTGGGTAGACAGAGACACACAGACGGGTGTCAGCCTTAATGCTCGCGCACTTTTTCTGGTTGTGGTTTCACGTGCAAGGACAAAACTTGCCCGATGGCTCTCTGTCCTTCCTGTCCTGGGCTGAGCTCCCCGCCCCCAGCCGTGGGCCCAGGGGACCCTGAGCCGAGGTGACAAGCGTGGGGCCCAGCGGAGCCCCTGCTGGCCCCCAGGTACTGCCTCACAGGTGTGGCCGCTGCCGCCTCGGGGAGGGTGGAGGAGGGCGGGTTTGCTGGGCCCAGGAGGGTCTGGCGGCCCCAGGGAAGGGTCAGGGAGCAGGGGGGCGCTGACCTCAGGGGAGCAACCAGGGACCCACCGCTGAGTCCAGGGAGGACGAGGGCACCCCACGTGGAGACGGCAGTGATCAGCTTCCGGGGAGCCCGCCACAGGAGGTGCACAGCCGGCGGGGCCTGGGCCTGGGGCCTCTTCTGGCCCGTGTCGTCCGCCCGCCCCCCCCATCTTGTTTGGTTCCTGACCCTCCAGCTTCTGTGCCCGCGGCCTCCCACACAGCGCCACCCGGCTTCAAAGGCCAAGTCATTGCTTCCTCCTCTTCCTCCTCCTCCTCCTCCTCCTCCCACTGCTCTCCCGGACAGCTGAGCTGTTTCAGAACCCCAGGCGCCCCCCCCCCTCCTCCCCGGGGGCCCAGGCCCTGCCCCCAGAGTGTGTCGGGGGGCCCTGTCTCAAAGGGGGTTTGCGGCTGCATCCTGGCTGCCCTCAGCAATCTGCTCTCCGAATCGACCGCAGCCCAGCTTGGAGCGGCGGCCACCACGTTGTCTGCCCAGCGGCCGCGGGGCCTCCCCTGGAGGCGGGAGCCCCGCCCACCCCTGCCCTCCGCCCCCACTCTGCACCACAAAGCGGGGGTCCTTCCCGGGCCGCCCCTCCTGCACCAGCACCCCCCCCGGCACGCACGCCACTCTGCAAAAGAAACTGCAAAAATAAAAAGTTAAAAAGCAGCTCGATGTGCTGTAGTGAAACCTCCAGAACACAGGGTTTCATCAGCTTCCGCCTCAGTGACTGTTTCAAAACCGAACCATGTTCTGATTTTGGCGCCACTGTCCTGAGAGTGGGGGGCGGGGCGGGGGGGCGGCATGGCCAAAGGGAAAACAGGAAACAGACCAGCAGGGGGAAGAGCCAGGGGGTGCAGGGCTGTGACCGACGCCACAGGGTGGGGATTTGGGTGGACGTGCCCAGGCCTGTCCTCGGTCCCCCCCGCCCCCGGCCACCCCCCCCACCCGAGAGGGCAGCCGTCCCAGAGAGATTCTTCATGAGAAAGTAAACCCGAGTGCAAGCCCAAGGAGCCAGTGTCAGCAGGGAGATCCTCCTGCCAGATGGAGGAAACCGCCCCTTGGGGTTCCGGCTGCCCCCACCCCACCATGACCCCACCCCCTGCTCTGGGCCACCCCCCGGGGACCCTGTGCACCTGGGACCTCGCACCCCACACCCCTGCCCAGGCCCCACGCTGGCCCAGTGCCCACCCTCCCTCTGAGCGGGAAGGTGGCCCTGTTCCTCCTGGCTGGGTGGCGTCGGGGCCTGGACGCCGGCTGGGGCCGCACAGGTCTCTGTCCACCAGGGCGTCGTCCCTTCCTCCTCTTTTTCCCAGCAGGAGCAGCCAGTGGGACGGTTCCCCGCCTGGAGCTGGCCCACCGGGCTGGCAGGGCCGGACCTCTGGCCCCTTAGAAAACAGGCTGTTTTTCTGGGGCGAATTTCGAAATCTGCTGAGTTCGTGGAAGTTGGGAAGACAGAGAGTTCGCCTCCGATGCGAACTCTGGGATGGCACTGCCGGCCGCTGGCGGCCCCTTGGAGGTGGAGCCCCCACTCAGAGGCCCGCTCCTGCCTCCCTGGACAGCCCCCCCAGGAGCCTGGGGGTCAGCAGCCCTGGGAAAGGGGGCTCCGGGCAGAACTGGCCCGATTTCCCCCCAAGTCAACAGCCTGGGCGAGGGGGCGGGGCCAACCAGGGAGGCCCCAGGGAGGACGCTGGTTTGAATAAACCCGGCGTGAGAGCCCCTGGGGACTGGGGTGACGGTGGGACGCTGTCTGTTCCCTTGGGCACCAAAACAGTGACGCAGTGCGGTGGCTGTCAGGGCTCTGTGCGGAAGTGTCGTGTTCAGGGATGCAAACTGGGGCGAAGTGTTTGCCTGATTTGGGAACGCCCGGGGAAGAGCAGGTGGCGGCCGGCGTGCACCGCGGCAGGTGCGGCCGTCGGCGAGCACGGGGAGGCGGGGTACTCGGGTGCTCCGGACACCCACACCACCGCCGCCGGTCCCAGGCACCCACTGCGCCCGGGGTCCTGCTGTCCGCCATCTCACGACCCAGGCAGCCCTGCCCCCGCTCTCTCTGAGGTGCACCTGGATGGGGAGGGGTGAGTTTAAAAGCTGAAAATCACAGAGCGGGTCGGTTACCCCACGACACCGCGGTGACCATGGGCAGCGAGGAGTGAAGTCCGGTGGTCGAGGTGGCCGCGGGGTGGGGGAGGGTGGCAGGTGGCCTGGACGCAGCCCGGGTCCCAGGCGGAAGGGCCAGGTGCTGGAGGCTGGGGGGGGGCCCTCAGGGGCTGGTGTTGGAAGCGGGGGCGGGGTGCTTCCTGAGGAAACGGGTCCCGGGACTGAGGCTTTGGGAAATGGTACATGGGAAGGATCACTGGGCAGAAAAACCCTGAACTGGCCTCCCCCCACCAGCGAGGAGCCCCCTCGGATGTGGGGGCGGCGTCGAGAGCGGGACGGGAGGGGTTGTCGGAGGAGACGGCTCGTCCAGCCCGTGCATGGTGCCCTAGCCTAACACACCCCGGAGAAGGGGGGCGCTGAGCTGAGGGTGTCCCAGGCCAGGAGCGCCCTTTGTCAGAAAGGCCAACGAACGGGGCCCAACAAGGCAGAGGCTGCTATAGGGACACAGAGGGAGCTGCAGCTGCCCCACCCACGGGTGGAGCCGGGGAGGGGGGCTTCTCGCATCGCCTCCTGGGCCGGCCGGGGCCCAGAGTGCAGCTTCCCGTCCCTGCAGGCCCCGGGCTGGAGTGCTGGGCTCACAATCTCCCCCCTGACCCCCACCGCCCTTTCCGGGAGTCTGGGAGGGGTCCCAGGGCCGTGCCTGAGCCTCCCTCCCTCCCTCCCTTTGGGCAATGTTTGCCTTCCTGCTGGTACCCAAGGGGCAGACCTTGGCAGGAGGGCCTGGGGCCACCGCGGAATCCGCAGGCTAAACAGGTCCTGGCAGGCCGGGCAGTGGCCCCACAGCAGGACCTGGGGTGTCCCCGTGGTGTCCCCGCTGGCCTGGCCCAGCAGCCCTGGTCCCCAAGGAGGACAAGAGCCAGCCTCCTGCAGAGCCCCGGGTGCTTGGCTCAAGAGAAAGAGAGCCGTCGAGGGTGCAGGCGACCTTCGTCACGACAACACTTGGGCCCCTGGAGTGCGGGGAGCCCAGCCCTGCGCCCAGCTTGGACGGTCCGCCTCTCTGGCGTTCTGTAGTCCGTTTTCTCGCTCTGGCTCTGCCACCGCTCACCTGGAGCCAGACCCTTTGTGTCAAAAATAAACCGATGAGTCACCAACACTCACTGTTAGCCAGACGCCCGCCAAGCGTCGAGGTTCAGGACTGAGCCCTGAAACAGGCCCTTGCTGGCCGGGAGCGGACGGCCGAGTTGGAGGGGAGGAGTCTGGGATGCCGACTGGCCAGCTGCTGTGTCCACTCGGAGCTGGGCCCCGCGGGGGTGGGGCTGTCTGAGCTGGGAGGCCAGCCCTGAGGCCGGACCGGCCCGGCCAGGTCCCCCTCTGCCGCCCACCAGCTGGGTGAGGGCTCGGTGTCGGCTTCTCTCGGTCCCAGTAGGTGGACAGCAGTAACACGTCCTCCCGGGGCGGCGGGGGTTAAACGAGACCGTGTCCGGCATGCCCGGCACACCAAGCGCTCGGCGGAGGCTACTGTTCTGGTGCAGGCAGGGCCCTGGCGGGTGGACGGCGGGGTGGTGTCCGGGGGGGCACACGGGGCAGGGGCGGTCGTCGGGGCCCCTCTGCAGGGAAGACGCTGGAAGGACGTGCCCGGGGTGAGACGGGGTGAGCCCGGCCCCGGGTCCCCTACACCCCTGTGACTCAGGACGAGGCCCAGGGCTGCGGCTTCCTGGTCTGCGATGGAGGGGGTGCAGCAGCTGCCCCACCCACAGGGTGCACAGGGGGTGCGCAGGGGGCGTCGCTGGAGGGCTGGGGGCTGGCCTCCCCCGGACGGGCCACTTCGGCCCGAGAAGTGCTCTGGGCAGGCTCGGCCGCCACCCGTGGGCTCACGGGCAGTGCCACCCGTCCCTTGAAGAGCACGCCTGCGGGGCCTCGCTCACCGGGACTCACTCCCAGGGGCAGTGTCACGGCCCAGCGTCCGGCAGGACCAGTGTCCGCTGCTGAGCGTCTGCCGTCATCCTCGTCCAGGGAACGGCCCCCCCCCCCCCCCCGGCGCCCCGGGGCCCCCGAGCTGGGCCCTTGCTCGGGACGACCTTCGGAACTTGTTGCCCCTTTCTGTCACGTGTGTGGGGCTGTGACGCTCCCGGGTGTGCGGGAGCTCCCATACATACGTGGGAAGTGAAGTTTGCTCATGGCGTCTTGGTACTCTGTCTCCTGCCGGTGTGGCGTCCAGACCGGCCGGCGGGGCCCAGGAGGCGGCGGGAGGGGGGTTTCTCTCTCCCACAGCACGTGGGGCTCGGGGGGGGGGCAGACAGCCCACTCTCAGCCTCAGCGCGGTGCCTCGGAGGCAGACCCGAGCGCGGTGGGGGGCAGGGGGTGGACGCGGGGTGGGGGTAGGCGGGGGGGGTGTAAGAGTGGGAGGGAGACTTCCTTTCCGTGCATCTCGCTCTGTCCCCTGCCCCCCCCGTTCCTTTCATTTGTTTCCTAGTCGGGAGAGATGACCGGTTCGCAGAAAGTGGGGTCCCGGGAAGCACGTGCAGGGAGAGGTCGGCCTGGGGCCTGGCGCGGCGTCCACACAAGACACATGGGAACCGCGGTCACCCCGGCACTGCCCCGGCGGGCGGACGCACCCCCACGGGCGGAGACCACGCACTCCCTGGCCCTGTGGCAGGGAGAGCGCCAGATACTTTCAAGAGCGAGGCAAGGCCTGTCAGGGCGATACTCTGGAAAACGAGACTCATGAACGGACTCGGAAGCCGCGCTGGGCCTGCGGCAGGGGGCAAGGTGCGGTCCACCCCAGGGCGCCGCTGCCGGGGCCTCTGGGTAGAGGACAGCGAGGGGCCGGCCCGTCACCGGGGGGGTCTCCCTTCGGGCGTCCAAACAGCCCCAGGAGGAGTCCCCGGCTCCCTCTGCCGCTCAGCGGGTGAGGGGCGTGCCGCCCAGAGGTCAGTGCGTGGTCCGCGTTTCCTTCAACGAGCGTCCAGTGCGGGTCGCCGCCCGGTCCGAGCCCTCCCGCACCCCCGGCTTGCGGAGGGCTCCTGGAGACCAGGGCCCCAGAAGTCCGCCTGGGCTCCCCCCGAGCCCCGCCCCCGCACGCTGGACTTGAACTTCGGTCAGCTTTGCTCTCCCTCCTGCCCTCCCTCTCGCACCTCGCTGCCCAGCCCTTCCCCTAAAGCGCGTTTGTGAGCCGGCGCGACGTGCTCTCGCCGGCGGCTCCGCAGCCTCCTGAGCGAAGCTGTCCGTTCTGAAAGGCAACCCCGGGTTCTGCAGGCGCCCGGAGGCCCGCAGGTCGGGTACCGGGCCTGTGTGTCTCAGGCTGGGCCTTCCAGTCTGGGCTCAGAGCCCGTGTCCCCCGGGTGCCCGGCGCCCCTGGGGCCTCGCCCACACCACGTCCCTGAGCTCAGAGACCCCGCGGCCTGGGGAGTGGGGAGGGCCTTGCCCTGCCTCTCCGGCTGCGGGCGTCTTGAAAATCTGGCCACTGCCCACGGTGTGGGTCGCCGGGGGCCGGCCTCCGGCAGACCAACTCTGCCCCCGACGCCCCGCCCGCGCCCCCCCCCCCAGGAAGTCTGCTCCGCACATCTGCCAGCGCGGCCTCACCCCCGGATAGAGGCGCAGGACGCGGAGAGGAAACACTCAGCAAAACCTTGTGCTGAGGTTTATTTTTGATCACCCGTCTTTCCGAGTCACGTGCAGCCTCTTCTGAAAGGACACGTGACTTTTGGGTTGTCGGGCCGGAGACGGTTTTTCCACCCGGCTGTTCCGCTCGCCAGCGCGTCCGCTGTGCAGCCGGGGTCGGCCGCCTCCAGGCCCATGGGCCGCGGTGCGGGCACCGCTCTTCCCCCGAGAAGCAAAAGTGAAACTGGCTCGGACGGAGCACCGAGTGTCCAGGGACCGTGCTCAGAGACGCCCGGCCTGCCCTGCTGCCCGGCGCCGGCGTCTCGGGGCAGAGCACAGCTCACACGCCTCCGGTCTGGCCCGGGAACACGGCTCTGGAAACCCTCCCACGTGGCTGCCAAGGACGCCCATAGTTACAGCCCAACACACCAGTGAGGGCAAAACCCTGCTTTTTAGAAAGAACACGCTGGGAGCTGTCATTTCTTCAGTGTTCCCGAAGAAATCAGGGCGTCGTGTCGGTCCCTTGGGGGTCTTGTCCACAGCAGCGCCAGGTCTGCGGGAGGTGGGGGTGGGCGCTGGGTCTCCGGGGAGGCCCGAGGGGCTGGGTACTGGGAATGGAGACTGTCCTTAACGCCTGGAATCGAGGCCAGCTATGCTGCAGACCCCTCCCTGCTCCCCGCCCCGGGGGCGCTGGCTGTTCTCGGTGGGTGAGGCACAGTGCCCCCCCCCCCCTGCAGCCAGGAAGCATCACCCCGGGGGCATTTCCGGAAGATTGCCTAATCTCGGAAGAAAGGGACTGGCTCCAGCCTCCTGGCTCCCGCAGTAGGCTGGGATTCGTGTGCACATTTCAGATAACAATTGATCGGTGGGGGGACAGCGTTTTCCCTCTGGGCGTTTAAGCAATCCCAGGAGTCCCCCGGCTTCCTCCAGCTGGTAAGGAACACGCCTTCAGCGGTACACGTGTGTCTCCTTTAAGATTTCCACGGTCAGTGTTTCCCCGGGGCCAGCCTTGTCCTCGCCCTCGGGCTGCCGGGAGTTCACTGGGGCCGGACGCTTCAGAAGCCTGTCAGGGCTTCACACAGTTTCGATGTCCACGATTTTGTGTTATTTTCCTTAAAAAGACAGCCCCTGGGGCAGGGGGAAGCTTTCCTCCACCCTCTCGGGCTCTTCTGGCTGAGCCAAGAGCTCCCGTCTAAGCTCCACGAGACGGACGCACGAGAGACGGCAGGCACGGTGCGCCCACGGGAGCCCACGCCCGCGGGAGGCGCCGAGACGGGGAGATGGAGCGAGGGCCACGGGACGTTCCGAGCGAGGGCCGAGCTCAGGGGCCCCGGGGCGCCGGGCGGGGGAGGGCCGTTCCCAGGGCGACGAGGACAGCAGGTGTGCCCTGATTAGATGTTCTCTCGGCTGTGAAAAGTGAGCTCTGGCACCAGCGCTGGGACCAGGCCCCTCACTTGAATCCTTCTGGGTCGCTTGGGGGGGCGTTGGGGGGGCAGCGGAAGGGGGAGGCCTGCAGGTCTCCATCACCTTTAGCCCCAAACACCCCGCGTACCGCAGAGACACGCCTTGGGGCGCCCCGTTCGGAGCCCCACAGCCCCCCACTGCGGAGGCGTCAGCACCGCACAGGCAGGTGGTGCGGTCGACCGTGATTCTCCGCACTCGCAGGCCGCGGGCGGAGGGTTCCGGGGAGCGTGAGTGTCGGCCGGGTCCTGGGGCCGGAGGGGGGCTCGCTCCTTCTAGAAAACGGACTGTTGGTTCATGTGTGTTCCTCGGCGGGCAGTGCGCTCGTGGACTCAGGGACACACCTGCTGTTTCCAAGGGGCCCCTCTGCCCCCCCGGAGCACCCCCGGGCTGCAGGCCCCGGCCCCTGTGAAGACGGGGCTGAGCACACCACCCAGCGCTCCCTGCTCCGCCTCCTCCTCCGGGAGACTCCCCACCCTGGGCGTGTCCGGTCTCCCAGCCGGAAGGGCTGGCTGGCCTGGGGCCGCGGCGTCTTATCTCATCGGCTACGTGAGCTGTGTGGGCAGTGGAGTACGTGGGGGTCTGGGTCACGCCTGGTCATCGGGCACTTGGGCCCTGGCCTTGGGCTCGGTTTCAGTTGTCCCGTGGGGTTGCCGTGGTGGTTGCTGAGGTGTAAGAATGTTTTACATATTCATTCTGGGTAGCAACTCCTTATCAGAGATGTGAGTCACCGTATTTTCTCCAGTTCTGTGGGTTGCCTTTGAATTCTCCTGATAGAACCCTCTCATCGATAAGCTTTTCATGCTCACAAATCAGTTTGTGTGTTTTTTCTGTGTCAGTTCTTCTCATTGCACGTGGGTCTACAACTGTGCCAAAGGTGAAAGTTCACTCAGTCAGACAAAACGTAAAAGCCGTTCCTGGCCGTGGGTCCCGCAGAAGCAGGCCGTGCCGGGCCCGAGGGTGGGGGGTTGCCGATCGCACTGCAGGACGGACACCGGGATCCTTGCCGCTGTGTCCTTGTTCTGAAAACTCACCCCCGTCCTGCTCTGAACCCACGGCTCCCGCCACTCGAGGGCTTGGAGAGTCTCCCGTGTGTGTGTGTGTGTGTGTGTGTGTGTCTGCGTGCGGTTCCACCTTATCTGCTCCCGGAATCAGAGACCTTATCAAAACAGTAGCCACAATTCCACACTTAACTTTCAGAAACCCACACCCAGACTGTCTAAGCTTTGCCCTGAACAGGCGTCCCCTGCTTCCCGTCTCAGGCCACCCGTCGAGGGGACTCCGCTCCCAGAGGGCGGGAGCCCGCACCTGCTCTCTGTGATGGGCGCTGGCAGCAGAGGTTTCGGGGTTGGCACCTTTGCCAGCACCTGCCCCCTCTCTGCCCCTCCCGGGGACCCGGCCCACCTCACACGGGTGCCTCTCAGCCCCCCACCGCCCCGAGGCCGCCTCTCCTATGATAATATGCTTCTTATCGCACTCTCAGACCAACCCTAGTGGGACATGCGTTCTTCCCCACGTAGTGAGGACTTTAGAGCCGGTTTGGAGAGAACCGGCATGTCCCCCTGGCTTCCGTCAGAAATAGCGTTACAGAAAAGGCCGCTGCACGGACCGTCTCAGGCGTCTGGGGGGCACGCGGGAACCCTGCAGGCCCACCCCGGGCCCAGACCTGCTGTGGGTCCTCCCAGGCCCTCGGCAGCCTGCCCACTGGGGACCCACCTCCCCCAGCTGGGCCAACTGCCATTGAAGATGCCACCCTCTTCCCTCACGCGCCTTCATGGTCTCCTGTGGGTCTCCCAGCGAAGGCCGGTGTGGCGCCTCGGCCCGCAGAGCCCAGCTCGGGGTCTCCAGCCGCCTTTGGCTGCCTCCCCGCCCTCGGGCCCCCAGCCCCTCCCTCTCTGGGGGCCACTGCTCCCCGCCTGGAGGGTCCACCCCCACCACACCCGGTGCCCCCTGCCTGGGGCCGTGGTCTGCCTCCTCGTGGCCGTGTCATCTGCTCAACCAGAGATCTTCAGCCTTTTCATCTCACGGCTCGCACAACCCAACGACAAAAACTCTGCAGCCTGCCCGAAAACATACTTTCTGCCAGCCCCACAGACAGACCAACAGGTCTGGGTTTGACTCACTCGCACGGGACGGCTACCGTGCTGGCTGTGGTCGGTTTTATTGGACGACCGGAGGAAAACGAGCCGGCGACCCCGGCGACCTCGCCAGGTGCTGCGAGTCTCAGACGTGCCCCTGGTGCGCCGGCTGACAATGGCCGTGTTCCTCGAGGATGCGTCTGACGCCGCAGGGAACCGCCGTGCGGTCTCCGGAGTGGCCGGCCGTTCTGCACGCGCACCGGCAGGCTATGGAGGCGCCAGAGCGTCTCAAGGCGGCTGAGGCTCCTTTCAGTGGGAGCCTGGGCCCCAGCCGCGCCCCCTCGCCCCAGCCGCACAGCGGCACTCTGGAGTCGACCTTCACGAGAGCGCGCGGCGGGGACGCGACACGCGGAACCACACACGTTGTTTTTCAGACCGAGCCGATAAGAGTGCGGCAGCTTCAAAGCCCTGCTCCCTGCACGCCCCCACACCGCTCAGACGGGCCTCCGACCACGACGTCTCGGTGGGAGCCGAGGTGGGGAGGGCGGCGGCCCCACGGGTGGAAACGGCACAGCGGGCACCGTCACAGAGGGTGCAGAGCCTTCCGGGAACGGAAGTGCTCTGAAGGTTGCGTAACGTAGTTTCCAGATCGCTTCGGAAGACTGCCGACGGGTTCTTTTTTCTCCCCTCCCCCCAACACAAACCCCGCCTGTGGTCGAGAACCGGGAGGCGCCGTGTTTCACGGACGGTTCGCTTCGTGTTTTGTCAGCACGCTGCAGCGAGCGCGGCTCTGCGGGGGGCGGCAGGAGCTCAGCTCCGGAGCTGGCCTTCGCTACGGTGGCGTGTTCACGAGTCACCACCAGAAGCTGTGGATGGAGCTCAGCCCCTCGTCTGTCCACAGTGACACCACGCTCCCCACAGAGAGAGCTGTCACCCAAGACTGGACGTAGCCCGCCAGCCGCTATCCCAACCAGGGGCCACGGCTCGGGGACCCCAGCCCCGGGGGGAAGGTGCCCGGGGACTGGATGGGCCAGCTGCCATCACGTGCCCCCTTGTCCCCGCCAGAGCCTGGTTTCCCCAGGGGCATCCTTGTGGGGGCAGACGAGAGCTCCAGCTCCTCTCAGATGACAAATCCCAGACCAGCAGACTGTGGTCTATCTCCTTCTTCTCTGTCTCTTCCCCTCTCCTTCCCAGCACGCCTGGTCCAGTGCGTCGAACAGCACGCACACAGGGGGCTTATAATTGTTTACTGGGTGGGTGGGTGGGTGGATGATGGGTGGATGACTGGATGGATGGGTAGATGATGGGTGGATGGATGGGTGGATGGACAGATGGATGATGGATGCATGGATTGGTGGATGGATGGATAGATGGATTAGTGGGTGGATGGGTGGATGGCTGGATGATGGATGGATGGACTGGTGGATTGATGGATGATGGATAGATGGATTGGTGGATGGCTGGATGATGGATAGATGGATTGGTGGATTGATGGATAGATGGATTAGTGGGTGGATGGGTGGATGGCTGGATGATGGATAGATAGATTGGTGGATTGATGGATGGTGGATAGATGGATTGGTGGATTGATGGGTGGCTGGATGATGGATGGATTGGTGGATAGTTGGGTGGATGGATGGATGGATAGGTGAGCATGTTAATTCTGTGCTTCCATATAATACCCTGGAACTTCGACCTTTTATGCACAAGTTGATACAAGCTGACAACACCCTACGTAACATGCACCCCAGTGTCCCCCCGCCAAAAAGGTGGTTTCCCAACACCCAGAAACAGCCTCCCCCAGTCAGGACACCCAAACCTCAGAACCACCTGGGGAGCATTTTTGTTTCAGTTTTTTTAAAATTCAGTTAAAATCCGTATAACCTAACATTAACCATGAACGATTTTAGAGTGTGCGAGGCAATGGCAGTGAGTACAGCCGCACCGCCACGCACCTCCGCCTGCGTCTCCCTGTGAGACATTGCATGGCCTCAGGAGGGTCCCCTTACCCAGGGAGAGGTTCCACCTGCTGCGTGTTCTTTTTAATTAAGATTTATTCTCTTTATTTTATAGTCCAAGGCTCCACAACCACAAGATTGAAATTCGATGGGTATAAGAATATTTCCGGAACTTTCCAGGTATCTTGCTGCTAGCTATTTCCTCAAGAAAATGGACAAGGTGTGTGCACACAGAACTCGGTGTGAACGGCAACAGCAGCTTTCTTCCCGGCCCCGCACACCCGGGAGTGACCGAGCGCCTCTCAGTCGGGGACACGGGGACAGACCTCGACGCACCCCGGACGTGGACCAGTTCTCGGGAACTAAAGGGAACTTCTGGGGCGCGGCGGCCGGGAGGAATCTCCGGGGCTTTACGCCGAAGGGAGGGCCCACTTCCTCTGCCGTGCTCCACGCGGACGGCATTCTGCAGAGTGGCATTCTCAGCCACAGTGACCGGGAACAGATAGCAGCTTCCGGAGCTTAAGGGAGGGGGACGGGTCCGGGTACCACGGGGGCAGCTCGGGGAATGCTGGGAGGGGTGATGAGACGCCCCTCCAGCTGGACTGTGGCGGCGATAGCCACCATTTGTCACAACTCGTAGAACCTGACACCAAAAAATCAAATGTCACCGTATTTAAAAATAGGTGGGGGAGCATTTTAAGCCTCTCCGGATGTGCCTATGTGCAGCTTGTGGGGGGCCCAGAGCATGGATGGTCCTGGACACCCCCACACTGTCGGGGAACCCGGTTGGGCTGCACTCGGGCCCCGGGCGGGCCCTGCCGGCTCACCGAGACTGGGCCTCCCGTTCGTATCGCCACCTGGAACGTTCCTGCAGGCTGGACGCCCGAGCCACCCCCCGCCGCCCTGGCCCACGCAGCTGTGGGGGTCCGACCGGACGCGTCTGCAGACAGGGGTTCACCAGGAGCTGCCGCGGCCGGAGCACGGTGCGCACCTGAGTGGGGCACGGTCACGGGGCACAGGTGGGCCAAGGCTTCGTTCCCGTGGATGTCAACCTGAGGCCACCGGGCGGAAGGTGGTGACTCCTGAGCCTTCTCTGAGAGTGAGAGTTGTTCTTTATACTTAATCGGGTCCGTGGGACTCCTTTGTGTCGGTGGAGATTAGGACACAGTCCATGAGCTTCCCATAAAGCATCCTGTTGTACAACCACAACGTCGTGCTGACCAGTTTCTTTCAAACCAGCCCCAACTCAGAAACCAGAAGTCGGCCGTTGTGTGCGGCAGGCCCGGCGGCCGGGACCAGCTCCGCTGGCAGTCGCTTGGGCAGCTCGCCTCGAATCCAAAACCTGTTCCAGGAAAAGGAGGCCCAGGCCCCTCCGGAGGGAGGGCACGACCCCGCACCTGGGACCTGCATCCCCGTGTCCCAGAATGTGTCCGGGGGGGGGGGGGGGGGACAGCAAGTGACAGCCCTGGGCCGGCGCTTCTGCAGCGACACTGTGCTCAGTGCCCTTAAAAAAGTGCCGGACCCTGCCGCGGCTGACTGCCTCAGAGGAGGCGCTGAAGTCCACACCGGAACTCCCGACCGTGAGACACCAAGTGGCAGCCGGCGGCCTTTGGAGAGAGGGAAGTGCTGCTCCCAGCCAGGGCAAAGGGGAAGAGCCGATCGAAGGCTCCTCTCTGTGCGGTGAGGGGGGCCCACCAGCCCTGCCCCTCGGGGCCCCTGGGCTGACCTGTGATCTCTGGCTGGCTCCCCCCCCCTGCCCTGCCCCCCGCCCACCACACACACACACACACACACACACACACAGTTCCTGCACACACTCTCACTGTGCTTCCTCATCACTTCGCAGAGCGGCCACAGCCCTGTGGGGCCTCTGTTCACTCAGCGGCTTTTTTTAGAGCTGCCTGCGCCCCAGAGGAAACGGAGGTGCAAGCGCATCCTTTCCAGGCGACACGCGCCCTTTTCTGCGGGGGGAGGGGGGAGGGGTGGGGGAGGGGCGGCGGAGGGCGGCCGGCTCGCTGCCCGCAGCCCGAGACAGCTGCCGCTCTCCCGACGGCCCCTCTCCAAGTCCCCGAGGTAGAGACTATTTGGGACAAGTTTTGCCGCGGCCTCCAGGAGGCAAGCTGGCCGAGCTCCCCTGGCGCCGGACGGCTCGGCAGCCCTCTCGGTTGTCGCCCCCCTGGGTCACGTCCCTGCCTCAGCCGCCCCGCACCCCAAAAGCACATCCCCCTGGAAGGCGCCTTTGGGAACGCGCCCAGGAAAGGTCTGTATTCTGTAGAACCCGGGCCCGGCCCCGCCTCTCCTGGGGACGGCGCGGGCTCCCGCCTTCTGCGCCTGCGCACCGCTGGGGGGCGGGGCGGGGACTGGGGGGCTGGGGGGCGGGCAGGGGTGGGGGGTGGGGCGGGCGCGCCCAGGACCCGGCGTCCGCGCCGGAACACAGGTGCGCGGTGGGATGAGCCCGTGCGGACGAGCTGCGTGCCCTCCCCTGCTGGTGGGACCGACGCCGGGAAAGGTGCTGCTGGAGACGGAAACCTTCGGCGTTCCCTGCGGTCACAGGCCGCACTCGGCCTGGCCTCGAAGGAGAAGGGCGCCCATCGGCCCGTTGACCCGGAAAGGACAAAGCGAAGAGTGACCGACCGGGCCAGCAACACCGCACACGAGTCCGTCTGCTGCCACCCGGGGGGACCTGGGGAGCCGCGGCCCAGCGACGCGGGGAAGGGGGAAGAAACACGTGTGTGTGCACACCCCTCCCCCCCCCCCCCCCCGTGCTGAGGCGGGCTTCTCCACGGCATTGGACTTGGGGGTGTGTTTCCCCCCAGTGGACTGTGAGCTCCGGGAGGACGGGACGGGGTCTGCGCCTCCTCCGGGACCCGCCCGACACCTGGCTCACGTCTGCCTCACCTGCTCGTGCGAATGCGTCGGAGCGAGATGCACTCGGCAGGTGTGGGGCCTTGGGGCAGTCCCCCGCTGGCCTCGAGAGTTCGCCTCCTGACTTCGTTGTGCAAACCAAACAGGTCTCACTGTCCACGCACCTGAAAGTGCCCTGTCACCTTTCCCCGTGCAAAGAGCAAGCGGCGGGAGGCACATGCGACAGACACCCAAGGGGAGTTCTCACTCGCGGATCCCACAGCGGGGCCGCCCTCCTCAGGAGCTGCGGCGTTATCAGTGACGGCCACCTCTGCGGCCTCCTAGGAACTCTCGTCCCCCTCCTCCCTGGACGCAGCCCAGGCCGCGCTGGAAACCGTGTCTCTCTCCCTTCGGTCCAGGCGGCAGCTTCTCCGCTGAAGCTCGGCCGCTCGGCCTCCGGAACCTTCCCCGGCAGAGTTCCCGGAATGACGACCCTTGTCTTTTGAGAACAGGGTGCAGGGGCGCCCTTCCCACACTCCATGGAGCCGGCTGCCTTGGGTGCTCGGCCTCTCCCGGCACCCGGCGTGGGCTTGGGCGCGTCCCAGACACTTAGTGCAGCTGAGGAAGCGGGTGGGTGAGCTGAAGCCGTTTACTTCTGGGGGGCGGGGCACCGCGGGGACGGACAACCCAAGGTGCCCGCTGTGCCCCGTCACGGCGCACAGTGGGTCCTCAGGGAGCGGTGGCTTCCCAGAGCCTCGTGGGGGAGCGCCGACAGAGCCGCTTCTATGCCCGGAGGGAGACACTGACCCGTCCACCGCACAGCCTGGGCACAAGCCGGGGGACGGGACTCTGTGTCCGGGGCCCAGAACCTGCTGCTGCTGCCTCAGACCCGAGCCGCTGCGGGACGACGCCCCAAGTCAGTGACCCTCATGGGGAGACCGACTGAGCCGTCGGGGCGCGCAGTGAGCTTTGACCCGGGCCGAGGGTCCACGTGCCATTCACCCCCCGTGGCCACACTGTGCTGCGGTCTGGGGGCCCTGGTCACACGTGGCGGTTAACATTCAAATGAACTCAAGCTAAAACTGGGTCTCTCCCGTCTGCAGGGACTCACCGGCCCTCACTGGCCACCACCTCGGGCAGTGCGGACCTGGGACGTCCTCGTCGCCCCAGAGAGCCCCGCTGGGCAGGGGCGTGGCCTGGGACGCCGGGGAAAGGGCGCCGACACTCACCGCGGACAGCCGCGAGCTCCGCCCGCAGCCCCCGTGCGGCTCCCCGGTGCGGCTCCCCGGTGCGGCTCCCCGGTGCGGCTCCCTGTCGGGGCAGTTGTGCCCAGTTGTGTTTCTCACGTGCCCCCCGGGCCGCCGTCCCAGGCTCCGGGGGCTCAGGCGCAAACTCTGCCGTGGCAGAGGCTCCCGTCCAGGGGGCAGACCGGCGAGGCTGCCGCAGGCTGCAGGGCGGGGCCGCTGGAAGAGCACAGACCAGGCGCCCTGGCAGCGTGGCCGAGGGGGCGCGTGGCCAAGGGGGCGCGTGGCTGTGGGCGTGGCTGTGGCTGGGACACAGGGGGCCGGAGGCCGCAGGGAGAGCGTGTGGGCAGGCGGCGTCGCCAGGGCAAAGGCCCTGGGGTGACAGGCCCCTGCGGCGTCCTGGGGACAGAAGAGAGGGCCGTGTAGTGGGGGCAGGGGGGGCTGCTGGGGGCGGGGCCAGAGAGCAGGAGGGCGGGAGGGACGGCAAACTGCCACACAGGTTGCCGTGGATGAGGGGCCAGCCCCCGGCCCTGACGCAGAGTTAACCTGGAGGTTTAGTCTACCTAAAAGGGTTTCTCATGTGTGGGAACTTGAGAGCACGGAGTTAAAACGAGCTGAAGGAAAGAGCGCCCGGGGTCTCTGAGACCCGTCTGAGAGAGGAAGCTACCGGGCACTGCGGTGCACGACGCAGAAGGACGAGGACACCGCTGCGAGCAGTGGACGCGGCACGGGGCCTTCCAGGGAGCCCCGAGCCAGCCCTGGACTCTGAGCAACTCCACGTGGGAAATCATGTGTCACAGACCCGGGGGAGGGGGGCCGGGTGGATGCGCTCAGGAGCAACAGAAAAAAAAAACGAGAAGGACAACGCCGTATGTGACCGAGTAAAAGCAGGTTTCACGCTGTGAGACGCATCTGCAGCCGAGGGACGTGCGAGAGGCTGAAACCCTCCACAGAGATCGCCGTCGACGCGTTAACACGCAAACACCCCCCGCTGGGCGGGGCCCGAGGGCGTGGGCTCACGGAACCCGGCGGGCGAGCAGGAGAACCTTGGTCACTGTGATCAGGGAGTGCGGTTCGGCGCTGCCGTGAGAGCCGCTCACCCGTCGGACTGGGAGAGAGTGGGGTTGATGGTGACGGATCGGAGTCTGCTGAGGCCTGTGCGTGCCGGGCGCCCCTCCTCCCCGTGCTCTCCGGCTGTGCTTCCGCCCCCCCACGGCCCTGCGACGCGGGCAGCACCGCTGCACCCGCCGAACCGGGGAGGAACCGAGGCACGGGGCGGTCAAGCAGCCTTCCCGGGGCGCACCGGCGGGCAGCGGCGAGCTGGGCTCCGTCGCAGACCCTTTGACTCGGGGGCCGGACCCCGGGGCTGGCCGTCAGCCGGGGGAGGCGCAGGGCAGAGCCACCGCTGGCGGAGTGAACCGGCAACGCCTCTTGGAAAAGCAGTCTGACTCTGCGCATCAAGGATCTTAAGGAACGTGTCGTCCTTGACCTGATGACTCGCCTGCCAAGAGCCAGGTGTGGGGACCTGGACGACGGAGCTGGGGAGCCGTGTGGAGAACGTGGATGCTGCAATGACTGATGTGGCTGGAAACTCAGAGGGAAGCCCACGTGCTCCAGAGAAGTGTCTGAACAAATGGCGGAGCCTCCACAACACGTACGTGTTTCTCAGTGGTTTAGTGGCTCCTCTCCAACCTGCCTCCGCCCCAAGGGCAGGGCCCAGGGCCCTGGGCCTTTCCGGGGGCGGAGGGGGGGTGGGCAGGGGGGCCGGGCTGCCGCGGAGAGAGGCCCTCAGCCCAGGACGCCCACGGGCTGAGAGCCGTGCTGGGAGGAGACAAAACACCAGCTTCCCACCTTCTTCGGGTCCTGACCTTCGATGAGGGCAGCCGAGGTCCGCTGGAGGCGGCTCGCCCTGCCTGGCCCGGCCCTGACACTCGCCGGCTGGGCGTCAGGAGTGTCGCCTCTCGCGTGGGAGCAGGATGAGCGCACAGCCGGGCACCCCGAGTGAAAACGAACACACCACAGAGAAGTGAAAGTTGGTGTTGCAACGAGAGCTTTCTCCGTGCCTGGAAGGCACTGTGTCCAAGGACACAAACTTGGGTCCTCGTCCCTGGTCTCAGGTTCCGAGCGGGGCCCTCAGGAATGGGAGCGGAGGCGGGCTCCATGGCTGGGCTGCGGCGGGGCCACCGCGGCTCGGCCCAGTCTCAGAAGTGCTTCCTGCATGGGCCCCCCCCCGAGCCGGCCCGTGGTGTGAACGAGCGTGGGGCTGGAGCCACGAGCGTCGTGTTGGAACCGCATCGGGCTGGGTCAGCTGCGAGTCACGTGCTCGCCTCGCTGGGCTGAGAAACAGGGTGTCCGCACCCAAAGCCTTGTGCCGGCAGTGTCATTCTGTACTTTTCCTTTAGTTAATGAGTGTCCAGGGAAACGCAAGTAATGTGACGTGGTGGCTGGCTGTGTTTTCCAGCCCGCCGCCGGAGCTGCCCCGGCCGGGAGGAGGCAGCGGCTCTTAGCTCCTCCGGAACGCTCCTGGCACGCTCGGGAGGGCTGGGAAGGCTCATCCTGGACGGGGAAGCTTCGGGAACAGATAAGAGGGCGTCTGCCTGGGAGTTCAGAGCCGCACAACCTCAGTGGGCTCCTGTGTGGCCTGTGGGCAGTCCTCCAGCTGGACAGGGAAGGAGAAGGCCCCCGAGGGCCATGCATTGCGGTGGCCAGAAGGCCAAGGCCCTGCCCGCTCGCTGCCCCCGTGCGGGGTCGCCACCCCTGAGCAAGTGTGAATGAACCCCTGGGCTGCTCTGCTTCTCCCCGAGTGCCTCTGGGGCTGGGGGGGGTCCCCACGCCGAGTCCTCTTTTCGGAGGGGCTCAGCGCTCATCACCTCTCCCCCACGCAGGTCAGGGAGCCCGCGGGGCCTTGGGCGTGCCCAGCGGGGGCTCCGACCACCGAAATGCACTTTCCCACGACTCTGGAGGCCAGACGCCTGAGAGCAGGGTCCGCACGGACGGTGTGCGGTGAGCACTCGGTCCCTGGCTGGCGTGGCAACCCGGTCTCTCCGTGGTCACGTGGCCGGTGTGCTGCATGCACAGGAAGGGATTCAGAGAAAGCCAGCCATCTGGTGTCTCCCCTATCCCTGAGGGTGATGGGATCGGGCCCCGCCCTCGTGCCCTTGCTTAACCTTGATTATTTCCTCAGAGGCCCTAGCTCCTAAAACGGCCACACGGGGGGCTGAGACTCAGTGTATGGACCTGGGGCGGGCACAGACACTCGGTCCACGGCGGTGCCCCTGCAGGATGAACTCCCGGTACCCGGGCCTCTGGAATTCTCTGCCCGAAGAGCCCGGCCAACGGGCACACCATCAGCCTGGGGCGCCCCTGGAGGTTGCCAGGTGGCAGGTCACGGGGCGGGGCGGGGACACCGGGGTGGGTGCAGGGGGAGGTGCTGAACAGAGGAAGAGGCTGGTGGCCCAGCTGGACGCTGGCTCCCCCTGTGCCTCCGCCGTGCGGGGCGACGCTCTGGGGATTCCTGTTCCGCCCTGACCTTCCCGGTGGCTGGGGAGATAGGGGACAGAAACACTGCACTTGGCAGGTTTTCTAGCGTGCCCCGTGACTTGTATGTGTTTGAAATGTGGCGGGCTGGCCAGCCTCACACCTCCTCCCCGCCGGTGCCCAACAAGTGGGAGGGGAGCCCACCCGGGGCACACTGTCCCCTCTTTCTGGACCTGCTGTCAGCTGCACCTCTGACGGAGCCGCCGGTCCAACCGGGCCGCCATGCCGAGGAGAGGACAGAGCCCGGACCCACCTGGGACTGGGTGCTGGGCCCACCGCGCCCACGTCCTGACCGGCATCCGGCTCGCGGGCCCCGGGGCACAGCACCCGGGGCCTGACCCGGGCTGGCCGAGTGCCCGAGGCCGTCCCAGCACTTTGGGCACAGAAGTCCCCGTCCTTCCCGCAACCCGTGGGACAACACTGTTGCCGTCCGTTCTGCAGCCGAGGAAGCACCAGCACGGGGGGACCAGGACGCCTGTCCCAGGCCCCCCCGCCCCCAGTGACACGTGGCAGGGGCGGGAGTTGAACCGGACGGCTCGGCCGCAAGATCTGCTCTCGGCCACCCTGCGGGAGCCGCGCCGGGAGGAGCTGACACTCACGGAGCTGCCCCAGCCCCGGGTCCCCCCGCCCCAGGGCTCCGGCTGAGGCTCTGAGCTCAGGACGAGCCCTTCCGCATCCCACCGGGTGGGCCCCGCAGCGGGACCCCCAACACGGCCCCTGGCGGATTCGGACACCGGCCCTGGGTCCCAGGCCCGCGCTCTGCCCCGGGCCAGGGCCGCTTGCTCATGGCCGTTCCGTTCCTTGAAGGCAGCAGACTCGGACGGCGAGGGAGGCCTGGCCGGTCCCCGGGTCAGGTTGTGACAGCCACCGCAGAGGAAACTCATCCACGCTCGGTGAAGCAACAGGCCGGCCAGAGGGAGGCTGCAGTTTGAGGAAGTCAAACGGGTTGAGATGACAGGCCATGTTTCACGCTGGGAAACGGACTTGCATTCTTAGTTCCTGTGGCTTGACACGAAGTCTCAGGCTGAATCACTGCACCCGCGTTCTGGCCTGGGCGCGGCCCCTGCGGGAGCGAGGCGTTCCCCGGACACCCGGGAGCCTCCCGACCCCGGGGTGTTTCAGCCTCACCCCGCGGCATCTGCGGGGTCCGGGGCAACAGTGAGTTCCCCACCGCGGAGAAGTTTGGCGGCACGGGAGGCCTTGTCCTGGAAGAGGCTGCCGCTCTGGTTCTGCAGTGCTGGGAGCAGACTCGGACTGGGCTCGGATCCCCACCCACAGGACGGAGAGCCGGAACCGCGCCAGCCTGATGCCTGAAGGGCATCTGAACACTCTCGCCGCCACCCCCCCAACGGTCCCACCTGGAGGTTCTCTAGGCCCCAAAGGGGTCGTCGTCGAGGGACAACGTGGACCAGGAGGCGTCACTCCTGGGCCCCGACTCCCGTGACCCCGACTCCCGTGAGTCTCCTGGCCTCGGGTTTCCGGGCCCTTCCTGGCTCCGTGGCACTGGGCGTTCCTCTCCCGCCCCCTTCGCTGGCGCAGGGCTTTGGTTGCTGAGCTGCACTCACTGTCTTTGAAGGTCCTGTTTGCTTTGGGGAAGGTTACAATGCAAACTCAAGGTCAACGCAAAAGGAGCTGTAGCTCCAGGGGAGGAGGAGGCCGCCCGGGCTCTGTGGCCTCCTGGGGAGGAGAGGCCTGGGCCTGGACCCTCCGCCCTCACCCCCGGGCCCTCCGGGAGCACGTGACCCCCCACTGGCTCACTCCCACTGTCTGCACAAAGCCCTGGGCGTGCTCCTGTTGGTGACCTGGAGACTCTCCTTACCAAAGAGGACAGCTGTCTCACCCAACTAGGCTCAGATTGCATGTTCAGAGTACCAGAGGCTAGGCCGGGACTATGGACCTCAGATTTTATTCTGCGTCACATTCACCCAGGGGGCGTTTCCGAACACACACTCCCAGCTGGCCGCGGGCCCTGAGGGTTTCCAATGCGGCAGCTCTGGTGCTGGGCCAGGAGCTGGCGTTTCCACACGGTTTCAGGTGAGGCTGAGCGGCCGGGTGTGAGCCACCCTTGGGGAGTGGCTGGGCTGACGCTCTCAGACGTGTCCTGCTCACTCCCACGGCCGAGCGGGAGTGGGGGCGGGACGGGGTGCTGGGGACTCCCGGCAGCACACTGATGGCACGTGGACCTTCGAACGCACCCCGGTCAGGACTGTGCCTCGGACCAGAGCTCACAGGGCCTGGTGGGGGGCCCGGGCCCGGGCCCACTGTTACACGTGGAGGCAGTCTCGGTGGGCAGCCAGGGCCGCCAGCCTGGGCCGGCCTGAGCCCCTCCAGTGGGAGGGGTGGGGGAGGGTGAGAGGCAGAGATTCGTTTTTGTTTTTTTTTTAAAGATTTTTAAATTTATTTTCAGAGAAAGAAGAAAGAAGGAGGAAGAGAGGGAGAGAAACATCAACGTGTAGTTGCCTCTTGCACACCCCCAACGGGGGACCTGGCCCGAAACCCAGGCCTGTGCCCTGACTGGGAATCGAACCGGCAACCTTTCTGTTTGCAGGCCTGTGCTCAGTCCACTGAGCCACCGCAGCCGGGGCAGAGAGACACGTGTTCAACGTCCTTCCCGGGAACTTGCGGGCGTCTCCTTGGGGTGAATTCCGTGACCAATCTGTGACCAGGCTGAATGTCAGCAGATAAGGCCTCACATGACATTTCCAGAAGCTACATGGTCAGGGTCACATTTCCAGAATTCTTCTGGGGTTACCTTCTCCTTCTGCTGAAGTTGCGCAGCAGGAGGGAAGGAGCGGCCGCGGGGGCGGCGGGATGACGAGGAGGAAGCTGGGCTGGGCGTGGCTGGGGCCTCCTGCAGCAGCTGCGGACTCGGGGCCTGGGGCAGGGCTCCGCCCCGGCTCAGACAGGTGTGACCTGCAGCTCTCCGAGACTTTTCCAAACCTGAGCCCGTTGACCCCCACAAGGTGGACCCCAGAGGAACAGGAGCGGTCTGCGCGCACATTACAGGGGCCACCCCGGCCCCCAGAGAGACCCGCGGCCAGGACCCTGGCGCTCACTGGCTGCGTGTGCCCTCTTATCTAACTGGCTCCAGCTCACCACTGGGCAAGGACTCCCTCCCAAGGTTCCCACCGCACTCTGCACACTCCTCAGCGACCGAGGGCCAGGGGCCTGTCTTCCTGGAACACCCAGCTTCCTCACAGGCACCGGGAGGAAAACCCGCTCGCTGGCCTGCTCACCCGAGGAGTGGCGGGGGGCTGGACTTCTCACGTGATCACAAAGGAAACGAGAAGGAGGCTCCCACCACAGCTGCGGGCGCTGGGTCAGACCATGCTGCCATGTGCCGCTGCACGACATCCCCGGGCATCTAACGCCACCTCTGTAAACACCCAGGGATGCGGCAACGGCTCCGACACGTGTGCATGCGCCTCAGCCCCCCAGAGCAGGCAGTCCCGGGCATCGGGCATCTGCTGACTAAAGGATGGAGCCTTCATCAGCTGCTTAAATGAAGGTGTTTTCCAAATCAGGCAACGCCGCCGATAAACAGAATCCGAGCTGCCAATGTAAGTGACTAACTCAGTGACTGCGTCCTGAGCCACGTTAACGACCGTCACCTGTGACACCCTGACACCCTGCAGTGTCAGAGCTGTGAAACAAGCGTGCGGGGTGCGTGACACATTCTAAATCCAACCCTCGGTCCGCGGCTGGGCTGGAGGAAGCAGAAGCGGAAGCAGCGACAGCTGGGTCCACAGGTCCGGTGCGTGGCCACAGGCGCTGCCCGGGCCCCTCCTGCTCTGCTGTTTCCCGCTGGTGCAGCGTTTAGCGCCTTCCGACGCTGCACAGAGCCGGTTTGTGTGCTCCGTGAACCAGCTGGCCCCTGGAGCTGACGTCTGCCCGGCAAATATCGGTTTCCTTGAAACGTCCACGTTCTCTCACGTGGTCTCATGTTTGGCCACCCATGCGCCTGGTGGTTTACAGGGCCCAGGATGAAGCTCGTCTAAAAACATGCAGATTGGGGGTGATGACAAGTGTGACCCGTGCAGAGTGTGTTTTCTGGAAAACCAGACCCGACATGAGGGGTATGACCCCCCAGAAGACGGGGCATGTGGCCCCTACAAATAGTGTCTTGGCGTGTTCTGCATGGGGCAGAATGCACATCGACACGGGATGACATGTGCGCGGTTGTCGGCTCCAGACACCACCGCTTCGTGATGCAGACGCCAGCGGGCGGGACCTCAGCATGAGCCACCCGGACAGAAATCTGGAGACTGTGTCGGAGGAAGAAAGGACGGAACTCGCTGGGTTTCCGTGTGAGGAACGGCAGTGTCAGGACAGGCGTGGCAGCCGGAAGTTCTGGCCAGTGCAGCAGCAGTGCCCACGGCCTGTCCGAGCTGGGGCTGCTGTGACAAAGCATCGCAGCAGCTTCAGCGACAGCAGGGAGTTGCCCACGGCTCTGGAGGCCAGAAGTCCGGGGTCAAGCCCGGCCTCTGGACGTCTGGTCTCCTCCTCCGTCGTCCTCCCCTGGCCTTTCCTCTGTGCCGGCCGCGGAGACAGAGCAGGGTGCCGGGGTATCAGATTAGCGCCCCACCCTGACAACCCATTTAATCTGGGTTACCTCCTGTCATCCCTGCCTCTACACACAGGCTTCTGGGGGCCGAGAGCTTGGAAGTGAACGTTGGGAGCAGCAATTCAGTGCACAGCACGGCACACAGCCCTCTAACGTACACACGGGGGAAGGCCTCGTCCGTCTCTGGGAGGGGACTCGTGGGCCAGAGCAGCTCCGCAGAGAGACCCACCGCGGGCGCTCTCCCGGGCCGGGGCCCTGCCTGTCGCCGGAAGTACTCACGCAGCTCGGGAAACCTCCCGTCTGGGACCCCCGGGAGCAGGGTCCTCCTGGCACGGACGGGAGCTTGGAGCAGGAGAGTGCTGGGGCCTCTCCACGTCAGAAACTCGCCCGTCTGTAAGCCTACCCAATGTTGCCGTTCTACCAGATTCTCCTCAGATTGTCCTCTCCAAGAATTGGAACCCTCTGTGGTTGTTTTGGCCTAAGAACAAAAGTCTGGTCAGAGGCTTAAGACAACAGCATCCGAACAATCTCGGAGTAAGTGAAGTTTCACAATTCTCGGTTTTATGAGCCACGATGAGATGTGGCCGATTCTCATGGGGATTTTGCTTCGGTCGACGATTCTGTGGGAGGTTGGGAGGAAGTGGTTTGATTAAACTCTCAAACTGCATCCCCAAAACCGCTTGTCACCAGTTTTTTAAAACCCGAAGGAGGTTGGCTCCCGTTCCATGAATGAGATGGAAGGTCCCGACGGGTGAGACCATGTCCACCTCGTCTCTGGTAACCTTTGGGTAGAAAAAGCCAAGAGAAAGAAACTAGGTTAGGAAAGAAAAACAGGAAAATTCTTTCACTGTGCTTTTCTTCCAGAAAGCACATGGCCCCCTGCCGTGAGTGACCGCCGGCCGTCATAAATTTCCAAGAGAAACTTGGGCTCTGGGTGAACCAGAAGTAAGTGACGATCGACACTAGGTATTAACTCTGACCTCCGTCTCACCGGGAGCTGCGCTACAGTTCTTTAAGTGTGACGGTTCAGCTGAATAAAAATGTTTCCTGTTTCTATGAAAATGTTAAGTCAACAAACGTAAGACATAAGATGAGTTGGTTGCAACTGATGCCTTAGAAGCCGGTGAAATGAATTCTTCTGTCACGAATGTTCAATGGGAACAGCGTGGAGAACCCTGGCAGGAAGGTCGCCGCGTCATCCGTATGAAGGTGACTGGGGCACTTGGAGAGCGAGGGGGACGCAGCCGCGCTGGCCTAACCGGCACAGGCAGGCACCGCGCCAGCACACTCGGGGGGCGGGGCCCATCCACAGGGCACATGGTGGTGGGCGCCCCAGCCTCTGTCTGTCTTCCACCAACCAGGGTGCCAAGGCAGCGGTCCTCCGAGTGCGGGCCCTGCCAGAGGCACTGGCACCCCGTGGCGCTGTGTCCGACTGCGGCCTCCGACCTCAGAGATGCAGAGGCCCGACGGGCAGTCAGGAGTCTGTCCCCCAGGTTACCCCGAGGGGGGCTGGGGTCTGAGACCCCCCCTGCCTCAGCCCGTCCTGGTGTCCCACAGCCTCCACTGGGGTGGGTTTAGGGACACGTGGACAGGGACCATGTCGCCCGACGCTGAGGGGGGCCATGAGCGGTGGCAGCGCGGGGACCGGGGGAGAGCCCGGCACTCTCTGGCTGGGGGGTCCCCGACCTGAAGCCCCCCCCCCCACTCCCACCCTCGGACTCCAGAAGGAATCAGTGTGGAAGCCGTCCCTGCTTGACCTAGCTGAGGGCTTCCTCACACGCAGCTGCTCACACCCCCTGGGCTGGACCTGCCTCTGACTGCGGCCGCCCTCCCGCCCACCCCCCTCTCCCGTGGGTCTCCCTGCAGCCCCGCCCCTCGCACCGCCGGAGCCCACCCACCGGAGCCCCACTCGCCCGCCCTCACGAGCGACCCCCAACCACTCCCCCCCCGCCCCCACGCAGTCTCCTCCTCGTCAAAGTCCCGTCACTCGCTTCCCAGCCGCCGTCCCGCCTTCCCCACGGACTCTCTCCTGCCGTCTGGGGGCCGCGTCCCGCCCGAGTGCCTGGCACCTGGCACCTGGCACCGAGCGTGGCCTCCAGGGATGCCCCACAGACCCTTCCAGGGTGTCCGACACGCTGGTGTCGCCGGGCCACCCTGGAAGGAGAAGAGTTGTCTTGGGCCACACACTAAATATGCAAACACTAATGAAAACTGATGAGCAAAAAAACAGGCTTTAAGTAAATTTATGATTTTGGGTCAGGCCGCCTTCGTAGCCATCCTGGGCCACGTGTGGCCCGCAGGCCACGGGCTGACTCCCCTGGACGGTCCGTGGAGAGGAGGTGCTGGTGGGCAACTGTAGGAGACCGTTCTGTGTGGCGTGGGCCCAGCTCCCACTGGGAGATGCACAGGACCCACGCCCACAGGTAGGTTCTCCCGTGGGGAGTCAGGCCTGCGTTGTACCTAGGCCGCTGTGAGACTTGCTTGTGCTACAACTCCCTCACCCTGAACTGAGACAGCAAGTGCTTACTGGAACTTCCTAAAATCTGAGCCAAAGTTCCCCAGTATGGAGTGTAACTGGTTCAACCACTTTTGCCTTTTCATTTGCAAATATCCCTCTCCTGTGATGTGATTAGCGGCACTGGCTCCTTTGTTTTCTGTAAAAGGTGACCACCAGCAGCGAACCTGTGCAGAGTAAATGAGGACCTTCATGTAACGGGCGGAGAAACCCAATAAAGGCCTGTCATGGTGGAGGCCGAGGCTTTTGCTCCCCTCGAGAGAAAAGCCATGCTCGCCCTTTCCCTCCACCGGACTCGGTGGTCTGTGTGAACATCTGTCCCCCATCCACAGCGTGGTGGACCCCACGGGCCGGGTCCACATCACGCGACCACAGCCAGCGCTGCCCCCAGCCCCGGTCACAGCCCTTCCTGGCGAGGACCGCCACACCGCACCCTGACTCAACCACAGCTCTGATCCCGCTGTGGCCTGAAGCCAGACTGAGCCGGCTTCCCGCCTTCCTTCGGCCAGGACCCGGGAGCAAACCGAGACAGTGTAATGCCAGGGAAGGGCTGGGCCGCCTGCACAGAGCAGCACAGCGCTGTGGTGCTGCGGGACCGATGCCGCCCCGGGAAACCGAGTGGCCGGACCACCATCAGCACGCACCCACTTGTCTGACCGTGCGCTGTCTGGAGACTGGCTGCCACCGCGGGGGTCGTGTCGGGGGTTGTGTCGGGGGGCAGGAGGCTGAGTGTGTGCGTGAGCCAGAGTCCCCCCGCCTTCTGAGAAGACAGCAGAGCTCAGCGTGAGAGGAGCCGGCTTTTGGAATCAGACCGGGGGCTGGATTCTTGGTGCGACTGCTGTCTACTTATAACCACGGGCAAGCTCTTTGGCGTCTGGGACTCAGTTTCTTCATCTGTAAAGTGGGGGTGGGTGGGACAGCGAAGATCATGCCTATTCACTTTCTCACGTGAGAAGCACATGAGACCTTGTGTGTGGACCCTCAGCGTCATGCCTGGCTCGGGGCAAGCCCTCAGTCCGCAGCTATTGTTAGTGACCACCTCTGTCCCTCCCCGCTGTGGTCGTGGGAGGGCAGGGCCTTCGGCTCCCCCACTGGCCGTCAGGCAGTGAATGAAGGGTCTGGGCGGTGCTGGGGGTCGGGGGAGGGGGCGCTCGGCCGGCGCAGCCAGAGATGCTGTGCCCTGGCCTGCTGTGGGCCTGGCCACCGAGGGTTAGCACCTGAGTGTAAACACGGCCAGTGTCCTCTGAGCACAACCCGGCCACGCCACCGTCCCACGCCCCACCCATTGGCCTGTCACAGACAGTCACATGCTCGGCTGGAAATAAGCAAACACGGACAAGGTCCAGAAGCTTCTGCCAGCGTCTCACTGTTAAAGTGACAGTTGTGACGCTGTGGTGCAGAAGTCAGAGCAGCGGTCACCAGTGGGCCTCCAGCGGGGTCCGGGGGGTGGCCTTGGGGGTGCCGGTTGCCTTCTGGTCCTTGGTCTGCAGGCGAATTACACGGCTGTGTTTGGTTTGTGAAAAATTTCAAGCCGTGCTCTGGCGTGACGCTCACTTGCCTGAATACATGTCGTTCTGCAGCAGAATTTCTGAAACGAGTGAGTCATAGTGTTGCTTGCTTGCTTCTGTCCCTACGAAGTGGATCTTGCCCGTTTCCTGGCTTGGAAGCGTAGTAACAACTCGATTTAAGTTCATCTTAAACTTGTGTTACTGAGTGGATTGCAACATGTTTTGAACGGCTTCATTTTGAAATGCGTGTGGACTTAATGACGTCCTTCTAATTGTTTGGTGAATGAGCAGCTCTCGGGCTACAAAGGCTTTAACACCTCCGGAAAGGCTGCTTCCCACTCACCACGGAGGAAATAATTGACATTGTTTCCTAGGGCACTTTGTGCTAGCAACGGGCAGGATAAAACCCGGGACTGAATGGGGCAGCAGCAGAACCACGAACACAGGGGAAGGGGCCCTTTAAAAGGATAAGGGTCGTCCTTCCCGGGGGGGGGGGGGGGGCAGTAGGCAAGGCCACGTCCGCAGTGGCCTCCTGGGACGGAGAGAAGCTAAGGAGGCTCACGAACGCCGGTCGCGGTCTTTCCAGGGAATAATGACCCAAGGGTCTGGACAGTGAGTAAGTGTTGGGTGGGGCAGGCCTCTCAAGGCGACGGGGACAGGAAACGGCCCGGCCCGGTAAACACGCTGAAGGCCGGGGGAACGGGAGGCACCGGGAGAGCGCAGGCCCGTGGTGGAGGCGAGCTCCTGCAGCCGAGGAGCGAGGAAGCGAAGGTAGGAAACGGCCGATGACGGTGACGCGATGGGAATGTGGACTGGAGGTCACCCAGGGCAAGCTGCAGGCGCAGGGGGAGGAAGGGAGGCAGCAGGCGGGCGGCTGTGGGGAGGCGGGGCCCCGCGCTCCCCACAGATGCAAAACGTGGCAGGTGGCAGGAACCCCTCTGACGACTGGGTGCGAGGTGTGGCCGCACCTGTGGGTTTCGGATCATGGGGCGGAGGGCGGCGCTGGTGGTGAAAGAGGAGGATGAGGCATTGTGAGGGCAGGGTGCCAGCTGAGTCACCACGGGATGCTGGCACGGTTCAGTCAACGCAGAACCTGGGGACAGTCCCCGCGGCTGACACAGAGTTTCAGGTGCAACTGGGCGCCGGCGAGGAGGGAAGCGGTGCCCTGGTCAGGGCCACCTGTCAGTGGACAGCGCCCTTTCCCACCTGTGTGCTGTGGCGTTCTCCCCGCCCCCACTGTGTTCCCAGCCCGCAAATAGCCCCCGCGTCCTCACGGTGGCCTCTGCCTTCGACTGTCCAAACCCCAAACAGTCCCAGGGCACGGGTGGACACTCCCCGTGTAGGTGCCACTCGTCCCCACTCACCTGTGCGTCCTGACCGGGCTCTCGAAGGACAGGCCCTTACCCCGAAAGTGGGCGCCTCAGGGCCAGTACCCTACAGGGCTGTCCACAAAGTCATCTCACCCCAGCGGAGGGGACAAGTGTCCTCACTGCTCTGAGAAACCTCTCTGATCCCGACTCACTCTTCTAGCCCAGGATTCTCACTGTGCCCGAGAAATGGGTCTCTTAGCGGTCAGGGCCGGGCTGGCCGGATACAGAGGTAGCCAGCCACTAAAGGACCCGGTCCCGAGCTTTTCTGACCAGTGGGCAGGGCAGGCTAGTGTGCTGTGCATGATTGATCCCCTCTGTCCACTCCCTGTGCCACTGCATGCAACTGTTTTCAGTACAAGCAAAAGGCTCGGGAGGCACTGACGTGGACGACAGACAGTCCCTAACGGGAAGAGCCGGCACGTGCTGAGCGCCTGCTGTGGGCTGAGCCCGTCGCGAGTCTTAACCCGACGGGTCCTTGCGGCCACCTCAGGGGTGGCGGTTGTTCTCGTGCAGAGGGGGACACCGAGAAGACCTGCTGAAGGCCACACACCGGGGGAGGGGCGGGATTTACGCCCAGGCACTGTGGCGCCGGGAGATACCCTGTGCCGGTGGACACTGCCCCTGAATAAGTGTGTGCTGGATTTTGAAAGGTTTCTTTCCAACACACACCGCTCCGAGTGGCAGAGCGGGGGCACAAGGTCGTTGGTTCCGGAGGGGAGACACAAGGTGGCAGGGGGCAGCCGGGGGGATCCCGGAGCTTCCTCCCCGTGCGGTGGTCCCCACGCTGGCCTAGGACTGCTTCGGCTCTAGACACGCAGCAGGCCCGCCTGTCTGTGTCTTTCAAACGTTACGTGACCTCCACTAAGAGAGCATCACTGGGTCTGTGCTTTACTGTATCCGAATTCTCAGTGCAAGGAAGAACCTTATAACCACCTTAGGGCACGGGTGTAACTTCCTCCGCTCCATGGAACCCTTACTGTCCCCCTACAGCTAGCCTGCCGTTCTTCCACTGAAGGCCTGGCCACACACCGGGCCAACACACACACATACACACACACACACACCCCAGGTGGCCTCGCAGGCGAGGTGGCGGGGGTGCCACCAGCCTAGCTCTCTCTCAGGGTTTTTGTCGGATCGATGGGGGGAGGTACGACGACAAAGAACCCTGGGTTCTGGCGCGTCCCCAGCCCCGGTCCCCGCCCGACCGATCCCACCCAAAACCTTTCGCTAACTTAGACGCGGCAACCCTGGCTCGTTTCCCAGGACTGCGCCCAAGCCGCAGCGGCCGCCACCTGCGGTCGCGGCGGCCAGCAGGGCTCCCTCGAGGAGTCCCGTCCCAGTCCCCAGGGAGCCCGCAGTCCCTCGGGGCCGGGTCCCGCGGGCGGGCAGGCCGCGGAGCCGCGGCGAGCCGGGAGGCGGCGCGCGCACGCGGGCCTGGACCCCCGCCCCCGTCGCCCCACACGGGGACGGGACATTCCGCTCCTGCGCTCGCCCGGGGGCGGGGGGTGGGACCCTCCGATCCCGGGCGCACAGGCGACGCCTGAATCCGGGACGCTGGGAGCCGCGTTCCGGGAATCGCGGCCGTCAGGCCCCGCCCCCCGCCGTGCGCAGCCCCCGGGCCAGTGGCCTGGCGCGCCGGGCCCGTGGGGGGCCAATCAGCGCGCAGGGCCCCGCTCGGGGGGCGGGTCGGGGGCGGGGTCGGGGGCGAGTCCCGCCCGGGAGGAGGGCCGCGTGCCGCGTCTGCGGGGAGGACGGAGCGGGCCGCGGAGGGGCGGTGAGCGGGGGACGCCGAGCAGGGGACGCCGGGCGCAGCCAGACCCGCGGCCCGCGGCCGCCCTGTGGACGGGCCGGACCGGGCCCGGCGCCGAGGGGACTCGGCTGCGGAGACCCGAGAGCGAGGCGCCCGCCGGAGGTGAGGGGGCCGGGGCGGAACGCGGGGCCGCGCCGCGGGGGGGAGCGCGGGCGCGGGCGCGGGCGGGAGCGCAGGCGCGGCTGGACGGCCTGCGACCTGGCGCTTCGGGGCCGCCCGCCTGGCCGGCCCGGAGGGCGGCGCCCCCGCCGCGCGCGGGGAGCCGCCGATCCCCGCCGGGAAATCCCCGCATTCCTCGGAACCGGTCCCGCATCCGGATCGGAGCCCGCAGCTCTGTCCCCGGGAACCTCAGCGCGGAGCGCGTCCCCCCGCGCGACGCCCAGCCGCTGGCCCGCACACGGACGGCCGACGCGTCCACTCCAGCACACACACTCACCGACCCCCCCCCGCCCCAGCTCCTTTGAGGATTCTGCCCCCTTTGGGTTACGAATCCCCACTTTCTCCGTCCCGGGCCGCTCAGCCTCCGCTTGGGTTACAGGCCAGGCCCGCGGCCCCCTTCCCACCGGAGCCGAGTGTCTCTGGCTCCCGCTTGCGGAGCTCACACGCCTCCCCTCTGCAGTGTCCCCTCCCGGGCCCAGAGCTCCTGCCTGAGCCCAGGAGACGGCGGGCCCCTGGTTCTTCCCGTGCGTCCCTGGGAAGGAGCCCGTCCCCGTGGAGCCCGTGTAGGATCGTGGAGTGTGTCGGCGACTAGGCCGATGGGAACTCACTGTCCCAGAGCCGGCGGGAACCTCTGAAAGGCTGGGGGCTGGGGTGGTCGGTGTGGTGAGCACGTCCCGCACACGCGCACGGGCGGCCTGGCGCTGGATGGGCTCCGAATTTGAACTGAGTGGCTCAGGCCCTTTGCCATTGTCTGAGCTTCTTACGTTCATGGTCTCTCCTGTTTGGAAGTGTTTTGGAACTGTTAGCTGGAATAGTGTGTTGCGTAGAACCAACTGGCGACAGAGTGAAATTGTGCTTTCCAGCGCCTGTCCTTCCGGGATAATTTTGGACACTTGTGTTAATCGCGAGCGGAAGGAAACACTGGCAGGGCGGAGAAAGTGTCAGAAATGCAGGATCAGGTTTGTAGTGGAATTTTTTTTTTCCTGGTCTTGAGTCTCTGCTATTGTCTCAAGTTTTGGCAGTCTTGTCTGTGTGTGTTTGACTTTCTCACAGGTTGTTTAAATAGTGTAAACACTGCTGCCAGCCGATTGCGCACAGTTTTCTCGGGCAGTGAGAAGTGTGTTCAGTGTTCTCGTGTTTACTCGTGAAATGCAGCGCTTCCAGTTTATTTGAGGCATTCCCCAGGGCTGCAGCCCGTGGTCAGGTGAAGGTAGTTATTACTCATGTGGGATGTGGGTTACACGGCTCACTGGATAGAGAGGAAACTGAGGCTGCGTCCCTGGGAAACCCAGGTCCTGTCCTTGGTCCCTTCCCCTAGCTGACCTGCTTGCTGCCTAGGGCTTGGGGCCTCCGCATAGCCTGCAGCTCCCCTGCAGGGAGAAAGCCTTTCTCTTTCTCGCGCCTGATTTCGGAGCCTGTCCCTCTGTGGCCGGCACTCTGGCCCCTGCTAGCCCCTGCGTGTCTGCGGCTGGGCTGGAGGTGGTGCGTCTGTCCGCAACTGCCCCTGGTCTCTGATTGCAGAGGGGGTGGGGTCCCCACGGAGCTTCCTCCTCTCACCCAACAAGCACCGTGCGCCTGCTGCTGGCTGTGGGGGCTGAGGGAGTCTCGGAGTGCCCTCGGGACCTTCCCAGAGCTGGCAGGCAGGCAGGCAGGCAGGCAGGCGGGGAGACTCACGGGGTGAAAGGGAGTGTTAATTAAATGCATAGTGTTACAGAAAACGCTGCGGGCTTGGACTGACCCAAGGGTTCACCAGAGGTCAGCCTGGAAGCCCGGGGGAGATTTGGATAAAGGGAAAAAGGAAGGGAGCCCATTCCAACTGGAGTTTTATGTGGAAAGGCCCAGGTGTAACCAGGGTCATGGACTTGCCTGGTGCCCCTTGGCTGGGAGATGGCAGGTCCAAATTCATACCTGGACAGCCTAGCCACAGACTCTCAGCCCGTAACCGGGTGCTGGTGGGCTGCCTCCTGCTAGAGCGGCCTGGAGGGACAGGGCCTGGAACTGTACGCCATACCAGATGGCCTTTTAAAACCCACTCTTAATGGTCTGTTATGTGCCTTGGAGTACATTAGATTCTGAGGATGCTGATACACAGATCAAGTCGTTCCAGTCCAGGGTGATGAACCCCCCGAGGACACTGGTTACGCAAGAACACTGGGAGCAGAGGCGTCTGTGAGAGGGGAGGAGGCGTCCGGGGAAAGACAAGCGGGCCGAGCGGTGCACGGTACGGAGCCGCGTCCAGGGAGAGCCTGCGGAGGAGGGGACGGCGCCTGCGGCCGCCCATCTCTGCAGTAGCCGGGCGCCAGGAGGGTCTATCATTCCCTGGGCTTGAGCTTAGACTCTGCAGGGGTGGCCGCTGGGAGTGACCGAAGGCCAGACCAGCTGTGCGGGTGCAGAGCCCCGGTCTTCGCTGTGCCTTGGGGAAACAGGGGTAATTGAGCGTGACCGCAGCAGGAACCGGATTGCTCCCTCTTCTCTCCGTAAGCGCTTCGGCAGGGTGGCCCGAGGGAGAGTCTGAGTCCGGGGTGCGGGGAGGGGGTTTAGAGCAGCCTTCAGACGTTGGAGAAGACAGCTTGGACAGGCCCACTGAAGCCACGTTTTTAGGTGCTTGAATAGCTGTAGTAGTGGGCATTGTTAGTCACCCTTTGTAAAGTTTGGGGGAAAAGACTGACAGCTTGCAGGTGGGTCTCTGGAGACTTTTGCCCACCACAGGAGCTCAGTCAGAGCGGCATGGAGGGACTGGAGGAAGGGAGGAGGCCGGCGGAGGGAGAAGCGGTCAGTGCTCCTCGGGGCAGCAGCGCTGAGGGTGGAGGAGAGGAGACCCAGGGAAGGGCGCCGTGGAGGGTGGCTGGACCAGGTTCCTGACGGAGGGAGCTGCGGTGGGCCGGGTGGGCCGGGGACACGTGCCCCCTGGCGCAGGCCGCTCAGGAAGGGTGGCTGTTTCTCAGATGGGGGGGGGGGGGGAGTGCTGGGACTTTAAAGACAAGCATGTGCATTTGAGTGTGTGTGCGTGCGTTGTTTGCGGCAGGGACAGAGTGTTCAGGATGGAGATACAGCGGGAGCGGGAGATCCAGCCGGAGGGCGGGATCGGTGTTGGAAGGTCGCAGCTGACTTCTTCAGTCTTCGGAGAAGTTGATGCTTTAATGGCAGACGCCAGGCCCTTCTGGTGCGTGCGCAGCCAGGAGGCGACGAACCCCCAGGGAGACTTCGCACAGGAGACAGACGGCAGAGGCGGGAGAGGACGGAGCTCAGCCACGTGATGTGGCTGCACGGAAACCGAGAAACTCGAGGCGCCGAGGTGGTCGGCCACGTGAGATGCTCCGGGAGCACCCGCGATGCTGTCACGACGACGGTGACCGTTTCCTGTTTGTTGTGCGCCGCGAGCGTGTCCCGGTGTGGGCGGGCGAGGACTGGCTTCTGCTGACCGCTCGGGGCGAGGCCCGGTGCCGCAGCCCCTCCTGGCAGAGAGCGGCTGGTTCTGGGGAGGACGGCCTGAGCCCCGGGTCTGGTTCTGGACAGTCCGTTCCGTGCCGCCGACTCGGCCGCCTGCTGTAAGAATCCAGTGCCGTGTTCTGATTGCTGCCGTCTTAGAGGGTCTCCTTATGGACGGTGCGTCTGCTCATCACACGGAGTCTGTTCTCTTTGGACGTTGCCGTCTGGCCCTTCGCCAGCGTTTATGTGGAATCTGACATCGGTTTGCGACGCTCCATAATCACTCCGCAGTCTGGATTCAAGTTGCACTGCGTTAAAATACTGGCCTGTGAAGAACTGACGTCTCCCCTGTACATTTTTGTTCATTCCATGAAATCGAGGTCTTCCTAGTGAAACTTCTAGTGAGGTTTTACCGTTTTCTCCATAAAGTCCTCGCTTAGTCTCATTAGTTTTTCCCTAGATACACTTTCTGATGCTGCTGTGAATGGGAGTTTTTCTATTACGTTTTCTAGTTGCTTGTTACTGGCATACAGGAGAGAACTCTATTTTTTGGTGATTTTTTTTAAAGATTTTATTTATTTATTTTTAGAGAGGGAAGGGAAGGAGAAAAAGAGAGAGAGAAACATCAATGTGCGGTTGCTGGGGGACCTGACCTGCAACCCAGGCATGTGCCCTGACTGGGAATCGAACCTGCGACCCTTTGGTTCCCAGCCCGCGCTCAATCCACTGAGCTATGCCAGCCAGGGCTTGGTGAGCTTTTCTAAATTCACCTGTTATGTTAAACTCGCAATGGATGACGTGTCACCTGCAAGGTTTTTTTTCCCCCACTTTCATCTGATTTATTTTATTTTTTGTTACGCCCTCCAGAGCTGTGTTGAATAAGGGATGACTCCAAGCATCTCTTTAGAATCCTGACTTTAAAAGGGACGCCTCCCGTTTGCTTCTTTACGAGCGGCGTTGCCGCACGTCTGTGATACGTTGCGTGGGGCGGGGGCGTGCCAGCAGCCAGCCACGCCTGCACGCTCTGCACGGGAGCCGAGACCCCCAGCACCGCAGGACGGGCCCCTGTTTGGGAACGGGGTGGCTGCGGGTGTGGGTGTGATCAGCCTTTCTGGTCGGCCCTCCGCTGCGTTCCCGGCGTCCAGAATCACACCCCGCACAGAGAGCACTGAATGTGCTTGTTGCACGAATAAACCGACTTCCCTGTTGTGGGTGGGCAGGTTTAATTGGTGGAAAAATATGCGGTAATTTAACTGGGCCCAAGGTTTTGCCCGGACGGAGCCTTCATTTCTCTCGGAAAATGCCCAGCAGTGGAATCGTGGGCACAGGATTATGTGCAGCCAGATCTCTGCCAGTGGCCTGTCTGTCTCTGCTGGTTTTGTGATTAGGTGTGTTGCCTCCTTGTGTTTTGATAGTTTTAAATATGTATTCTGGAATAAGGGTTAATTAGAAAATGGATTTGTGAGTGTTTTCCCCCAGTCTGGCTTGTTTTTTCATTCTCTTACTAGTGTTTCCAGAGCAGGAGCTTTCACGTTAATGGAGTCTCATTTACCAATTAGTGTTGAGTCTGAGACACCTTTGCCTGACCCGCCTGCTCAGGGGTTCTCCCCTGTGTTTTCCAGGTGGGGCAAGTCAGGTTTCTGTCAATAAACTCCGTCGGAACCCGGCCCCCACGTTTGTATACACGTTCTGTCCAGGACTGCCTCAGCCCTCCCGTGCGTGACAGGGCCGACTCGCTCCAAGAGACTAGATCGTTTCTGATCTGGCTCTCCACAGGGCGTGTGTGCCGCCGGCTCGTCTGCGAAGGTGCCACGTGCTGCTGAGAAAAACAGGCAGCGGGGGGTGAGCAACGGGGGTGGTCCGGGGAGACCTGGGTCAGACGGTGAGTTCACGCAGAGGACGCAAGGGGTTCGTCTTTGTGGTTGACTTGGGACGTGGCCAGTGCTCGGTGTGACCCGAGGAGAGCAGGGCAGGGAACGGTGTTGTGATCCGCTCGTGTGGAGTGAGGAAGCACGTGTCTGTGCAGTGCAAAGGTCGGTGTGCAGACCACTTTGCAAGATGCACGCTGTCCTGTGTCCAGGGTGGCAGCACGTACAGTGGCTGAGCCGCGGAGCCACCCCGATGTCCCTCAGTGACCGCTGGGCGGAGACAGCGCCGCACACGCATGGTGGGGGGGGGGGTTGCTCAGCGGTGAGAAAGCGCGGGGTCTGGCCTTGAGGACCGCACGGACGCACGGACGGACCCGGAGGGCGTTGTGCCAGCTGAAGCAGTCAGGCAGAGACAGGCAGCGCAGGGCTCACCTGCGGGTGGAATCTGGAAAAAACAGAGTCAGAGAACAAACAAAACGGAAACAGACTCGGGGACAGAGGACAGGCTGCTGGGTGCCAGAGGGAAGATGTGGGTGGATGGGCATTTTTGAGTTGTTTGTTTTTCTGTTTTTCTTCTTCTTTTTCCAGGCTGAAATAACTCTAGCCATGCCAAACTAAAAAAGAAAATAGAAAAAAGTGTTTGCAAAATTATCTAAGAAATTACTTAGTTGCTGTCTTGGTGGGATTATGGAGGACTTCCACATGGCATGTTTTTCAACTTCTGTTTCTTTGAACATTTAGAAATAATTATGTATTTGCTTTGCATTTTAAAATATCATCGTTACCAGTTTAATTTCTTACATGTCACTAAACGATATCAAAGGCTTAACTGTGTCTGAAACAGCAATGGGAGACCCAGCTCCTTGCCCCAGTTCGAAGCTGCCTTGTTACGCTTCAGGGAGGAGCTGCCGCCCCGTCGGCTGGAAGGTGGCCTGGCGCCAAGCGGGTCTGAGGGTTCGTCTGGACCCCTCGGCGCCTTACGTCACCCGGCAGCTGAAGGGCAGGTGGCCTGAGGTCACCGCTGGGGAGGCAGGAGCTAGGGCTGGGTTACAGGTTTGTTTTAAATTAACTGCTTTTGTCGGACTCAGCAGCGAGTCCCTCTCCCGTTTCCGGAACGTGCCCCAGACACCAGGGAAGTTCAGGTCAGGCTTGGGCGCCCGTGTCCCAGGCACGCGGCGGGGCAGCGGGACCTTGGAGCGCTTGGGCGCAGGTGGGGCTGGGGGGGGAGGATCTGCAGTGGGACGCCCCCACAGAGCTGAGAGCAGGAAGCCGCTGAGCGAGGCCCCAAGGAAAGGGGGGGGGGTCCTCTGTGAGTGTCCGGTTTCTGTCGTCAAGCCCTGGTGGCCCGTCCCGGTCGTCCCAAACCCGTAGGGTGTATAATGACACCAAGAGCCCGCCCTAAGGTGACCTGCAGGTTTGGGGTGACTGCAGTGTGTCATTGCAGGCTCCCCCTTGGTCACACGCCCCACTCTGGTGAGTGAGGTGGGGGCGGGGGGTGTGGGGAGTCTAGTACCTTCCGCTCAGGCTTGTCGTAACCCTGACACCGCTCTGGGAAACAAACTGTCTGAAGTGATAAGATAACCCCTGCCCTCCCCACCTGGTTCCCTGGGATAACTGAAGTAGCAGTGGAACAATTTGTATGGCAGCACTTTGCGTAATGCAGAATGGTATACTGGTATCGGGTGCCACGAATTCATAGTCCGCACGACTGGCATGGGGCAGAGTTGGATGGTTTTTAAATAATAATCAGTTAATGTAATGTGGGCACGATCAGCTTCTCGCAGACTTACTCCCGGTCACACTCCCGTGTGGACGTGTCCCGTCCTGCTCGCTGCCCCGCGGCCCACTCAGCGGGCCTCCCGCGGCCGTCTGTCTGTCGGTCGGGCAGCTGTGGTTCGGCTGCGGCCGCGGCGCGAAGTTGCTGCTGACACTGCTCCCCACGTGCAGCAGCGGCACCTGGACGCATTCATGCTTTTTCCCTCTGTCCTTGGGGGACGCTCCCAGAACACAGCCAATGTAATAAAAATAGTTCGTGAAGACCAAAACTACCCACTGTCTGTCGATGTGGCTCCACTGCCCTTCTCCCGCTTGAGAAAACCCCCGGGAGCGAGCGGGGGCGAAGATGAGCAGCTCCAGGGGTCGTCTCGGACCTGCGCGCTGCGCTGCGTGTCGGCAGCCGTGAGTGGCTCCGGCCCGCCCGTGGCAGGGGGCCCCTGCTGGAGTGGCATTGCGGGAGGCCTTGCCCCGGAGCAGCCGCTCAGTTTCTGGAGCGAGCGGACCGAACCCCTCCTGCCGCTGTGGTCAGGGGCCAGGCTTCGGCTCCAGAGAGGATGCCCACGGACAACACGCGCAGCCGCGGGCCGGGCTGGGCCGGTTGAGCAGAGCTCCCGGGGTGCGGGGCAGCGTCTGTTGGGTTCGGGCCGCGAGTCAAGCTCGTTAGCAGGCGGCCCTTCGTCCCATCACATCGTCCTGACACTTCGGTACGAATCGGGGAGCGTCACGTTCTGAGGGTCTCCCTGGGGCCCCTCCTCTGCGAGCGTTGAACCGTGGTGCCACGGGGAGACGGGGAGACGGGGAGACGGCCAGTTTCCAGCCCCTCTGCCATGTGGACGAGGGGCGTGGTCAGGATGGGTGAGGGGGCGTGGTCAGGACGGGCTAGGGGCGTGGTCGGGGCAGACGAGGGGTGTGGTCAGGATGGGTGAGGGGCGTGGTCAGGACGGACTAGGGGCGTGGTCAGGACAGACGAGGGGTGTGGTCAGGATGGGTGAGGGGCGTGGTCAGGGCGGACTAGGGGCGGGTGAGGGGCGTGGTCAGGATGGACGAGGGGGCGTGGTCAGGACGGCTGGGGCTGCGAGGGGCAGCCGTGGGACGCGGGGGCTCTTCCGATGGGCGCTGCGGGCTGCGGGAGGCGCGGAGCGAGACGAGGCGGAGGAGAACGGGTCCTGCCCGCGCTTCTCTCAGGCCGCTGCCGGGGACGCCTAGCCGCTCGCTGCCAGGGACCTGGGTGCCCAGCGGCTCCTTCGTGGCCGGGGCTGCGGCGTCCAGTTAGCGTTTGCGTTGACAACGCTCAGTGCTGCGTCCCACAGGGTCCACGGCGGAGCGCGGGTCACGGCGTCCGCAGTCGTGCTTGGGGGAGGACGCTTGCACCTCCAGTATTTCTGTGCATTCGTTCGTCCATTCATTCGTGCACTATTTTTTATCACCATTTGTCCCCCCCGCCCTCCTCTACCTCCCCCCGCCCCTCCTGAGCATTTTCTGACTTAAAGCGCGGGCGGCGGCCCCCTCCCGCGCTGGGGTCTGGGCCGCCCAGTGGGGGCGGTGTCTGCGCCTTACGCGTGTGCAAGAAGTTGGCGTGTCTTTTGTCGTGGGTTTTTTTTTGTCGTCTTGCCCACAAGTGACCCACTGTTCGCCCCTGTACGTCACAGGACCCCGAGAGACCGCCGAGCGCGCGCACGTGCACACGCACGCACGGAGCTTCCCTCCTCCGGGCCGCGCACGCTCGCCGCCAGGGAGCTGGGCCCTGCGCGCAGCATGGCGCGGGCTGCTTCCCGCCCGGCTGTCGAAATCCTGCTCCGTGAGCAGCCTTGCGCGTGGGCGGCTGCGCTCACGTTGGAGGGGGAGCTGCCCGGAGAACCGACAGGCTCAGACGTGTGCGGACCCGCTACGGAGCACCGCTCACCCCGCTTCCGGGCGGCTCTGAGCAGCTCTGCCGGTCCCCACGGTGACCTCGGGGCAGGAGAGCGCCCGTGAGTCATCTCCGCAGGGCACGGCGCCCCGCTCCAGCAGTTCTGCCCTCGCCAGCACTGCCGGGGGGAGTGTTTTCTCTAGGCACGACTTACCCACGCGCCCCGCAGCCCTGAGTGCCGGCTCCCAGCCCTTCCGCGTGCAGACCACGTCCAGGTTTCCTGTCCGCCCCTCCCCCCGGGGTGACCTGGCCGGCCTGTGTCACCTCGCCCTGCCTGCAGCCCGTGTCTGGGCTCTGGTGCAGGGGAGCCTGTGCCAGGGCCGGCCGGCCTTCCGCGTCTCTGGGCCACACTACGGGCAGGAGAGTTGTCTTGGGCCGCCCATCAAACACGGGTGAAGGCTGATGAGCAGAAGGAGGTTTAAGTAAACCTGGGATTTGGTGCTGGCTGCATTGACGGCGGTCCTGGGCCGCGGGCTGGACGCCCCGGGCCGTGCCTTCCTTGCGTCTGGCTCCCTCCTCCCACGTCATACGTGAGGTTCGGGTCGCTGCTGTGATTTGCTCTGAGTCAGTCATCCGTGATCTGGTCTCCCCGTCCCCCCAACTCCCTGGGGTGTGGGCGTGACGGGCCACGGCTGACTTGTTCCACCGCTGATGGGCCTGTGGTTGCGCCTGCTGCTCAGCTCCTGTGAATGGAGCTTCTGTGCACTTTCGTGCTCGGGTCCTTGGGAGGAGTTACTCACCCCTTTTGGCTGCACACCTTGTCCGGGTTGGTTTTGTTTTTCAAGATTTTATTTGTTTATTTTTAGAGAGAAGGGGAGGGAGAAAGAGAGGGAGAGAAACATCAGTGTGCGGTTGCCTCTCAAGCACTCCCCACTGGGCACCTGGCCCACAACCCAGGCCTGTGCCCTGACTGGGAATCGAACCAGTGACCCTTTGGTTCACAGGCCCGTGCTGAATCCACTGAGCCAGGCTACACCAGCCTGGGCAGTTTTGTTTTTCATTGAGGTTTTTTTTTTTTTTTTTATGATCCACACCTGAGGATACGTTTATTGGGGTTTGTTTGTTTGTTTGTTTGTTTAGGAGAGAGAAGCATTGATGTGAGAGAGAACTGTCAATCAGTTGCATCCCATCCACGCCTGACCAGGGATTGAACTTGCAGCCTTTTTGGTGTAAGGGGCAACGCTGCCACCTACCTAGTACCCGGCCAGGGCTGAGGACTGATTTGTCAGCCCTAAACTCACCCGCCTGTGGCACAGAGTCTGCCAGGAGACAAGCTTCCCTGGGTCTCCTGCACTTCCTGGGGCAGGCCCCTCGACTGCCTTCGGCTGGACCGTCTTTCCGAGGTGGGGAAAACAGAAAAGGTGCCCCACCACACAGCAGAGGGCTTCCTGCCTGCAGCCTTGGCACTCAGAGAGGCTGTCCTCCTCTGGGGTGAAGCGCAGGCCTGCCTCCTGCCGCTGCACAGGAGCAGCCTCTGCAGGCCCCTGGGGCCCCGCTGTCACCTGCTCTGGACGGTGGTGCTGTGTGGGGCTCGGGCAGCGGGTGCCAGAGTGCTGATGCCACCCTGTGCTGCCACCGTGGTGTGAGTCACCAGGTCCCCGTCGCCAGCCCCGGGGTTGCGTGCTGGCTGCCACGCAGTCCCGGAGACCCCAGCCCCTGTGCGCTTGCCCCAAGGGGCGGGGCCTGGCCCTGGCCCTGGCAACACCAGTCAGCAGCGTATTGCATCAATGTGGAGTCTTGCTGTCCCCACCGTGGTCAGCTTGTGGAGTGGTTCTGTCACCCCCTGCCCCCCCCCCCCCCCGAGTCCCTTGGTGCCCAGGACTCGGCCCCTCCCAGCTGCACTGGCCCACTTGGGCGCTGTGTCCCCATGCCGAGGCCACCTGTTGTCTTTCCCAGGAGTGGAGTCACACGTGACTCTGTGAGTCCTCCTCCTGCTGCGCCCGTCACGAGCTCGCCCCTGTGTCTGTGTCCCGAAGAGGCGCCCCGCGGTCGGAACAGCTGTTTGCTCCCTCGCCGGCGGGCGGCGGGCGTCTGGGTCCTTGCCAGGTGGGGCCGGAGAGCAGTGGAGGGCGCGTCCCCGGGAGGCCTGGCGGGGGTGCCCCCTTCCCTCGGGCAGGTGCTCGGGAGTGGGGGTGCCGGGTCGTCAGGGGCGCTCACAGGCCCACAGCCGGGCAAGGAGCTGCCACGCTCCTTCCCAGCGCGTCCCTGTCACCTGGTGTCGCCTCGTGCCGCCGCACACCCATTCCATTTGCATCTTTCGTTGTGAGTGAAGTCGAAAGTACCGCTTCAGGTGCTCGAGTCACTTGTGTTTCCTTTTCTACGAATCGCCTGTTCACCTCTCTTTCCTGTTTTTCTACTCGGTGTTGGAATCTTTTACTGCTCTGTGGGCTGGCTCCTGCGCGTACCAGGGGTGTTTTCGGTCGTGCTCTGAGTGGCAGGTGTTTCCTCTCCACGCTCTCGGGTCACCGTGGAGGCTGCGTGCGTGGGTCTGCAGTGCCGAACCCGGTCTCCCTGAAGCGCTCCGTCTCGGGGTGTTCGATGACAGAGGGCGGGGTGTTCTGGTCATCCACCCCGAAGTGTGAAACAGGCTTTCCGCCCACGGTTCCCGTGGCCGTGACTTTAGCGGGAGTAAACAGAAGTATTCGGAAGACTCACAGTTTTCTGGGTTCTCATGAGAACGCACCCCCGTTTAGAAAACAGCCGTGCACTGGAAACAGAGGAGCTGTCAGAGTTGTCCTGCCTCCGGTGCAGTAAGAGACGAAATGTTAAATCATGTTACGTGTGTCTTCACAGAAACACCCACGCAAGATGCCGGCACGTTGGACCTGGACGGGGCGAGTCCTGTTCCTCCTCCTGGCCGTCGAGTCTCTAGTAGGTAAGGCTCGGGGGGGACCCCGCCTCCCGCCCCTCTCTCCGGTTCTGATGGCCGTACAACTCTGCCTGCTACGTGCTCTTTCTGGGACCACTGTTAAGAGACTAACGCCGTGTTAAAACGATTCGAAGGAGTGCAGTGCTCTCAATAAATCATGCTACTTTGTACGGTTGGAGTCGAGACAGTAATTCTGAACGCCGTGTAGCTGTAGTAACGGTAACTGTGAGGCAGGGGAAGGGGAGGTCGTTGTTTTTAAAAATAAAGAAATGGGAGAAAATCTGCCCATCGCCCTCCTGGTACTTGGCCGCCATAGGTCACACGCGGTGCACAGCCCTGCCCCTCCCCGCCGCCAGCTCATCCCCATGTGTGGCCAGAAGCTGGGGACGCCGTGGTCCCCGCCGCCTCAGGCCGCTGGGGAAGTCCAGCACACTGGTGCACCAGGGTGTCTGGACAGCAGCCCCCCCGGGGGCTTGATGACAAGGGTGGAGGTGAGATGCTTGTTGTTAGGGTGCAAGTGCAGCGCGCTTGGGGGAGCGCCCGCACCAGACACGGTCCGAGGGCGGTGGTTCTGTTGCTCGGGTCGGAACGTCGCTTTCCTGCAGCTGCACGGCGGGCTGCCGGCTGAGGGGCCACGTGGCTCCCGGTTGGGCTGCCGGCCAGGGAGGAGTCTGACCGGTGTGTTCGCACGGAGTGCCCCCGTCACCCCGTGAGGAGGGGACGCTGTCCTCTGTTGCCGCCGAGTCTGCGGTACCTGCCCCCCCCCCAATCGGCATGCTCCCCCAGCAGCACACACCGTCTTCAGCCCCGATGCCGGCGTCTGGCATGCGGGCGGCCCTCCCCGGTCCTGTCCTCGGCCAGTGTGGTGAGTGTGCGTGTCCCCTCCTCCTCTTCCCTCCCACGGTGCCGGTCTGTCCGCCGCTGCCTCACCGGTCACCCCGACGCACCATGGCCTCCGGCGACAGCAGTCATGGCATCTCGTGGCCTCCGAGGGTGGCGGTGCAGACCGGCCCACCACCGCGGTGCGCCTGGAGCCTGCGCCCGGAGCTGCGGAGGCAGAGGCTGGCGTCATTGGAGGGCACGCGCTCGCCTGGGCGGCGCTGCTGCCGGCCGCGGGCCGAGGGCGGCACTGCAGCTCTTGGCCAGAGCGTACCACGCGTGGCCTCGTTCCGCATGGCCTCCCTCCACGTGGCCTCGGCTGGGCTCCGAGGGCAGGTGTCCCCAGAGCACGAGGGAGCTGGCCAGCAGTGGCATGTCTCCAATAGCCCGGCCGTGGAGGTCAGCCCGCCCACTGCCGGGGCAGAAAGGGGCAGGTCGGAGAGCGGGGGGGCTGAGGGCCCCACGGCTTGCGGAAGGGGTGCCAGTCGCACTGTGAGGGGAGCGGGGGGCCTCGCCCGAGCAGCTCAGCTGGCGGGAGCGTCGTCCCTCGAGCTGAAGGCTGCGGGTCCGGTCCCCGGCTGGGGTGCACGCGTGAGGTAGCCGGTGCGTGTCTCTCACGTGGGCGTCCCCCTCCCGCCCTCACCCCCGCCCTCCCCACGCCGTAAAACCGGCGAGCATGCCCTTGGGTGGGGAGGAGACGACGAGGAAGAGAGAAGCGTGTGGGGCAGGATGGAGGCACAGCCGTGTCCAGGGGCGCAGGGCCGCTCGCCTGGGCACCTGGCTCTCTCAGTCGGTGCTCTTCACACGTGAGGTCAGGGTTGGCGTGACGAGAACGGTCTGAGCAACGTGGATGTGACCCGGCAGACCGGGAGAGTGCACGGGAACGGCACGTGTGAGCTGTGACGCCCTCACTGTGCCAGTCGGTGGGGCGGTGGACACTGTTCCGTGAGCGTGCCTGCACTGTGCGGCCGTCGCAGTCGGAGTGACCGAGCGAGTGGAGTGACGTGTCTGCGTCGGGTTCCGTGCTGAGCCTGAACTTCCGTCCATGGAGACTGGTCGGGTGAGTTGGAAGACCGCAGCGGCTCCGGGCAGCGGGCGATCGGCAGCCTCGTCCCGACAGACGCTGCGCCTGCTCGTGCGTCACGTCTCACGAGGAGCTTTCCGATGCAGCACCGAGTCACCCGGTGACTCGGCTCCCTGCCAGCCCAGAGCTGGCGCCCTGCGACCTCTGGCTTCTCCCAGAAGCACCTTTGAAGGGGAGGAGGTTTCAGACCATCGATGAGACTCAGGAAACTGTGACGGGGCAGCTGATGGCAACTGGGGGAGACCGGCGTGAGGTCCCAGGTGCCCACTCTGAAGGGGACTGAGGCGTCACTGTCCTGTGCACAGTGTTTCTTGTGTCCTGTGTCTCCCTCACTCACTGTCTCCGTTTCTCACGTCACGTGGCTGGACACCTCCTGGACAGACCTCGACTACGAGTCATCGGCCAGTCAAACGCAGGTTTGAACCCGAGGACGAGACCCTGGTTTTGTGGGGAAACGGCAGCCAGGCGTCCGTGGTGCCACGGTGCACGCGCTGGCATTTGCCGTGGTGAACTCCGTCCGCAGCTCCAGCGCATCTGCCCGAAGACTCCAGCCGGTTTTGTTGTGGAAAATCCACCCACACGCGGGGAGATAACGAAGCACAAACTTTATTCCCCGGGGGCCCAGAGGGGGTGGTTAACATCCAAATCCTCTGCTCACCGATCCTCACTCTCCCGGGGTTTAAATAGTCCCGGGCTCCCTACCTACGTGGCGGAGCGAGGTTACAGAAGCTGAATGCGGAAGTTAGGTCCAGCTACCTTATATGGGAGACGAAGGGAAAACGCAGGAGGAATTTGCAGAAGCTACAGAGCACAGGAGCTTATCACGGGAGTCAGTGTACGACCTTGAGTAACTGGCCGTTGCCTTGGTGACGACTGGTCAGCTTCTACAGTCCTGTGTGAAATTTTGCAAGTGTCACAGTTACAGAGCACAAGAAACTTTTGGAGTTTTCTTTTCCTGCCACAGTTTTACTGAATACCTCTTTGGATTTAAAAAAACCTTCCCGGGATCTAACCTCAGAGAGCCTGGCAGCTCTGTGGGACGGGGCTGATCTGGAACGGTTTCAGTGAGCCTGCCTTTCCCTCCGGCCGTGGGGACGTTTCTCACCCCCGGTCACACACGGAGCAGTGCCAGCGTATCTCCCCCACCGGGTCTCCCCCGCCGGGGGGTCGGGACGCCTGTCGTCGGTCCAGTCGCGTCTCACGTGTCCACGGGCGGGTCCTCTACTCTCAACACCCGCCCTGTCCCACCCACGGACGCTTAAAACCAGTGCGTCTGGGCCCCTCGTTCCACTTCTGTCTTTCGCTGCCCCTGCTGTTTCCTCGGCTGAACGGGGGCGCGTGACCGGTGCGGACCACCCACCCCCCAGTGCCCTCGAACCCCAGCAGCTCACGGGCCGGGGGTTCCGGCTGGCCCCGGGCTGTGAGGGGACGGACAGCCCGTGTGTCCGGAAGCCGAGGTGGCACAGCACAGGATGGGCTGCAGCCGCCTGGGTTTCGCTCTGTTGTCCTCCTCCTCCCGCGTGGTCCCTGGGGTCCGTTTACTGGTTTGCGGACGGTGGCACTGAATTCCGGCCGTGCCGCCTCTCGCCGCGTGTCTCTTCTCTCCGTGTCTTCAGAGGCGTCCGTGGCGGTGGGGGTCTGCACGCGCGCCGGGCGCCCGGCCCGCCCTCACGTGGCCCGCTGTCGCCCCCGCAGGCGAGCTGCTGGACCCCTGCGGCTCCATCGTCCCCGAGGCCCCGGTGGTGCCGCTGGGCGCCAACCTCACGGCCGTGTGCGTGCTGAAGGAGCAGTGCATGCGGGACCTCCACGTCCGCGCCGAGGACATCTTCTGGAGGACGAACCACGTCGCCGTGCCCCGCCGGCAGTACGCCGTCCTGAACAGCACCGCGGCCAGCGTCACCCTCGCCGGCCTGTCGCTGCTGAGCGTGCAGCTCACCTGCAACGTCCGCACGTTCGGGCAGCTCGACCAGAACGTGTACGGCGTCCACGTGACGGCCGGCCGTGAGTGCGGGGCGGGGCGGGGCGGGCACTGCGGGGGCGGGGCGGGGGGCCCCCCTGGCACTCCCGTCCGCGGGGAGGGAGCCGAGGGGTGGGGTCTCACCGCCCGTGGCCAGAGAAACCCGGAAAGCAGGGCGAGTTTCACGCCGCCGTCCTCCCGGCCGGCCGTGCGTCCGGCGGGCCTCCAGAAGGGCCTGTGACCCCGCGGCCCCCCGCGGCCGCCAGGGCAGAGCTGACCTTGCCCGGAGCAACCTCCAGCGCCCCCTTGTGGCGGGGGAGACGCCCGCCGAGCAGCCACCTGGAGAAGGTGCTCCTCCCCCAGAGTGAGCCGACTCAGGGGGCCCCCGAGGGGCTCGCCGGGTCCCCGAGTCACCCAGAGCTCGAGTGCTGTGCCATCTGCTTCCCTTCCAGCAGGGTCCGGGGGGGCAGTTGGAAGGGAAACAGAAAGAATCATTTTCGCTTCTGTCTGCTGGCCTCTTGCTAATGTGCACGTGTGGCCACTTTCTAAAATGCACTTACTGGGGCCCTGGCTGGTGTGGCTCAGTGGATTGAGCGCGGGCTGCGAACCAAAGTGTCCCAGGTTCGACTCCCAGTCAGGGCACATGCCTGGGTTGCAGGCCACGGCCCCCAGCAACGGCACATGGATGTTTCTCTCTCTCTCTATCTCCCTCCCTTCCCTCTCTAAAAAAATAAATCTTTAAAAAAGTAAAATAAAATAAAACGCACTTACTGGGGAAATCAGCGGGTACTGTTATTTAGATACTTACGTAGAAAGTTACTTTGAGACACACTAGTTAACGGCGGTTACGATAGGAAGTGTATGTCACCGTCTCGAAAGAAGTTCTTCGAGGTTCAGTAGAGACCAGTGTTCTAGACGGCAGTCTCGGCGAGCCCTCACTCTGCCTGAGCCTTTTGTTTTCTACTTCGGTTGTCAGTTTCTTGGGTTAAACACACGCAGTGCCTGTTATTCGGGGATAAAAAGCCTTTTGAAAGCTGCAATTTTTTTCCCTCCAGTGCCTCCAGAGAAACCCGAGAACCTGAGCTGCATCGTGCCTGAAGGGAAGAGGATGACCTGCCAGTGGGACGCCGGCAGGGAGACGCACCTGGAGACGAACTTCACCTTGAAGTCGGAATGGCAAGTCCCACTCGGTCGCTGCGTGCATGCGCGCAGTCAGGCACTGGTGCTGGAATTCCCGCTTGGGTGACTGGTGCACGACGTGCAAACTCTTACACACTTCTTCTCACGTTGTTCGTGAGCACGGCCGGCGGCAGGGGGAGAGTGGCGTGGGCCCCCGCGTGCCCGCCGTCCGGCTCAGGAGTGGGCAGCTCGGGGCCCGTGTCCTGTGGGCCCCGCCCCGGACTGTCTGAGGGGAGACCCCAGACCTCCTGCTGTCCCGTCAGTGAGGCCGGAGCACAGGCTCCGAAAGGCAAGGCCCCTGGAAAAATAGCCGAACTCCACGGCTGCACCCAAACATGCCTGAGAACCCCTTAGCCCCGCCCTCAGGCTTCCGGGCAGGGTTCCATCCCCCCAGGTGTCTCGTAGGTACACAGATGCCCCCCCCCCCCCGCTCCGATCGAGGTGGGAACAGCCTGTGTGCGCTGTGGGCCGGCACTTCTCGTCCCTCTCGGCTGCGGCCCCCGCCGCCCTGTTCCCCACGGCCCCCGCCGCCCTGTTCCCCGCGGCCCCCTCGCTAAAGTGGCGGCTTTGCACCGTTCCGCATCCCTGACCCTTCACTTCCCGGAAGTCGCTGCTGGGTCTAGATGCTGGATCAAATGCAGCTTCGATTTTCCTCCCCGAAAATTCTCAGTGGGGGTGATGTGCGCTTCGGGCAGGGACCCCCGCCTGACGGCTGACTGGTCCCGCTCCCCGGCCCTGAGACCCGTCGAGCAGCGGTCTCCGGCGGCGGCGGCTTGACCCCCGCGCACCGGGAAGCTGCCCGCTGGTTCCCGTCAGACACAGAAGTGGGGGGGGGTCTCACACGCGCCCACCGCCGGGGCCCCACAGTCACACCGACGCGGCAGCGTTTCGCTCTGTCGCGTGCGTGCTCACGCTCCCTCCTCTCCCCCCGTCGGCCCGCGGTCCCCCCTCGCACACCCCTCGCACAGTGAGCTGCCGGCAGTCTGCCCCACCCCAGACTCCTCCGCACACGCACCGTTCGTCAGAGGTCCGTAACTGTTCCGTTTTTGGTCAAGTGTGCGTCTCAGCGGGACTGTTTTTCTTCCCCTGAGGATACAGTTCAATTACAGGCTTAAAGACACCTGAAATAGCTGTGTTATACCACCAGCTCAACGCGAGAGTTCATGGGCTTCATTTTCCTTTATTTAAAAAAAACTTTTGGTTGATTTTAGAGAGAGAGAAACATGGATTTGTTCCACCTATCTCTGCATTCATTGGTTGATTCTTCTAAGTGCCCCGACCGGGGATCGAACCCACGACTCCGGCACATCCAGGCGACACTGTAAACAGCTGAGCGGCCCGGCCAGGGCCCGGGGATTCTCACCCCCTGCTCTCCTGTCTCCTCCGAGCTCCCTGTGCTGGGGAAGGCCACCGCCGGTGCGGCGAGGACTCTGTTTCAGAGAAGGGAGGGCCGGCACGGAGACCCCAGGCGCGGCTGAGGTCCGGAGGAGAGGCGGGGGGGCAGAGCCGGCGCTTTACGTGCAGCGTTCCCGAGCAAAGATGAGAAAACGGTTGTGTGTCAGGCGTAGATCAGACTCGGTTTTAAAGAAAAGCAGGTTCGTGTTTAAGAAATGCTCTTGGCGACCAGTTTATCTCACTCTCACTGGGACCAGCTTGCGTGCTCCGAGGTGCAGGGACCCGGGTCTCGCCAGACCCAGAGTATTTCGAGCAGCCTCTCTCACGCTGTCCTTGCAGACACGGCTGTAACTGCTGGTTCTCCCCCGTCTGCGTCCAGGGCGACGGAGAGGTTCGCCGACTGCAGGGCAAGGCGCGAGGCGCCCACCTCCTGCACCGTCGACTACTCGCCCGTGTACTTCGTGAACCTGGAGGTCTGGGTGGAGGCGGAGAACGCCCTGGGGAGGGCCGTGTCGGCGCACCTCAACTTCGACCCTGTGGATAAAGGTGGGCGTGCCCCCGGATCTCGGGGTTCCTGGACACGTACGGGGGTTATAAAGTAGCTGTCAGCTTTCAACGAGCGTAGGAACGAGCATTTTTTTTATTCGGGACTTTTACAAGTTCGTTTCACCAACGGCGTTGAAAATAATCCGGATAAAGAGAGACACCCGTAGCCCGCTGACCATGCTCACGGCTGTTTTCACGTTGAGTGTTACGTCCTGGTGTTTGTCCGGTTGCCGAGCATGTCATAGGGTCATAACCATAGTGGACACGTTCCATTTGCATTTCCTTCTTGCCACTTTGTGCTACGAGTACTTGTTTTGTGATGCCTGAGCTGAAAAGGTGAGCAGGGGTGCTAAGCGGAGAGGGAGGGCCCCAGTTCAGGCACTCCTTCCCACACCGGTGGGCGGGCCCCGTGGGCGGGGGCGGGCCCAGTGGGCGGGGCGAGCGGAGGCTGTGCAGTGAGGAAGTGTAGAGCGGGCGGGGGGGGGGGGGGGGGGGCATGGGTGTGTGCAGGACCTCGATGACCTCGGGCATGTTCTGTCCTGCAGTGAGGCCCAACCCGCCGCACAACCTGTCGGTCAGCAGCTCGGAGGAGCTGTCCAGCATCCTGAAGCTGACCTGGGTCAACCCGAGCATCACGAGCTTCATGCGGCTGAAGTACGACATCCAGTACCGGACCCGAGGCGCCTCGGCCTGGACCCAGGTTCGCGGGGCGTTCCTCGCCGCCCTCGGCCGGGAAGGGTCCGTCCCCTTCCCACCGTCTCCCCCGAAGGGGTTTGCGTCGCCTCCTGTAGATCTGCGTTTCCAGGTGGGGCAAACGGGAGGGCGTCCGACAGAAAGTGCAGCTCTGCCGAGCTGCAGTGGCTTTTAGGTGACGGGAGGGAGCCATGCGGGGCGACAGCAGACGGCATTTGGGTGGGAGGCGAAGGGAGCCCAAGGCCTATGCCGGTGAAGGGGAGGAGTGGGCATGAGAGAGTGTGCGGCTGAGGGCGAGCAGGGGCTGGCGGGCCCCGCCCGTGGGTCACAGCTGCGAGCCCTGGCGTGCGGACCGCACCCCCTCCTGTCCAAGTTCCCTGAGTTAAATCGAGGTTGGAACTCCCAGTGTCTTCCCGCTGAGACTCGTCCTGCTGTAGGCCCCCTGGAAGGAAGGAAGGAAGGAAGCTGAAGGGAAGGAAGGAGGGAAGGAAGGAAGGAAAGAGGGAAGGAAGGAAGGAGGGAGAGAAGGAAAGAAGGAAGGAAACTGAAGGGAGGAAACTGAAGCAAAGGAAGGAGGGAGGGAAGGAAGGAAGGAGAGAGGGAGGAAGGAGGGAGGGAAGGAAGCTGAAGGGAAGGAGAGAGGGAGGAAGGAGGGAGGGAAGGAAACTGAAGGGAAGGAGGGAGGGAAGGAAACCGAAGGGAAGGAAGGAGGGAGGGAGGAAGGAGGGTCCACACAGTAGATGTTTGCACGCTCCCCGAATCTGCCGCCGTGGCCGAGTCTGGCCGCTCCTGACCCGCGTTGGCCCCTCTCCTGCACTTGAGCTCCTCGGTCGCGTCCGCTGGGTTGGCCCCTAACGTCCGCTGGCTCTGGGATTAACCCCGTAACTAACCCCATGGCGTTTGCCGCTCCGCTCTGCCTGCAGATCCCCCCCGAGGACACGGCGTCCACCCGGTCCTCCTTCACGGTGCAGGACCTGCGGCCGTTCACGGAGCACGTGTTCAGGGTCCGCTGCATGAAGGACGACGGCAGGGGCTACTGGAGCGCCTGGAGCGAGGAGGCCAGCGGGACCACCTGCGAGGACCGTGAGTGCGCACGGGGGTGGGGGGGCCGGCCGCGGGCCCGCTCTGTGGCCGCGGCGGTCAGACCGGCCTTCCGGGCTCTCGTGTGCGCTGCTGGCAGTGCACACGCGTGTGGTTCCCGGGGGGGGCAAGCGAGCGGGGGCGGGTGTCTCAGGCGCCTGCGGGGGCGGGCCTCGTGACTGAGGAGCAGGGTCCAGAGGCCCCTGCCCAGACCGTCACCCCTGGAACCGTTACAGCCTCACCGTCCAGCGGAACACCCCCAGGTCCTCGCTCCGCAGAAGCCTTTGTACATTGTTGTTGTCGTTGTTGTTGTTGTGGGTCCGTGCTCTCCTCCCAGCCCCTGACGAGCCCCGGGAAGAGAGTCCTGCCGTTCCCTCGGTCGCTTGGCTTTCTCCTTCCCGCGTGAGGACGCTGCGCGGAGACTCTGTAGGAAAAGGGTGTGGGGTTCCCGGTTAGAGTCCCTCACCACCGCCACCGCCGCGGCGGGTGCTGCTGACTCCCTGTGGCCACTGTGAAGTGGGCCCTCGGCGGGCGGCTTCCCCGTTGAACCGTTCCCCTTGCAGCCTCCTCTCGAGGTGTCCCGAGCCACCGAGCCCCTCCCGCCCCACCCCTCACCCCCGGCTCGGCCGGAGGCTCACAGGGGCGGTGCTTGCACAGCCTGCCCTGCCCCCGCTCCACACCCTCCCCCTCCCCCCCCACGAGCTAGTCAGTCTGGGGGAGTCCGGACCTCCCGTTAGCGCCGGTGTGCGTTTTCTGGGGAGGGGGGACATAGCCCTTGTGGAATCGGGGAGCGCTCTTGAACCCGACGGGAGCCGTCGACTTAGTGACCGACACCTCGGGGTTCACTTTCCGTGAGGACATGTGTCTGGCCCACACCCTTTTCTCCGTAATTTCACGTTCTTTACTTGTGTATTTCTTTTTTAATATTTTTTATTGATTATGCTATTACAGTTGCTCCATTACCCCCCTGTTCACTCCCCTCCACCCTGCACACCCCCTCCCACCCACATTCCCCCTTCAGTTCATGACCATGTGTCATAAGTTATTTAGCTTCTCCATTTCCCACACTATTCTTGGCCCCCCCCCCCCGTCTATTTTCTACCTACCATCTATGCTACTTATTCTCTGTACCTTTTCCCCCCTCTCGTCCTCCCACTCCCTGCTGCTAACCCTCCATGTGATCTCCATTTCTGTGTTTCTGTTCCTGTTCTAGTTGTTTGCTTAGTTTTTGTTTTTTAGGTGTGGTTGTTAATAACTGTGAGTTTGCTGTCTTTTTGCTATTCATGTTCTTTATCTTCTTTTCCTTAGATAAGTCCCTTTAACATTTCATATAATAAGGGCTTGGTGATGATGAACTCTTTAACTTGACCTTATCTGAGAAACACTTTATCTGCCCTTCCATTCTAAATGACAGCTTTGCTGGATGGAGCAGTCTTAGACATAGGTCCTTGTCTTTCATGACTTGGAATACTTCTTTCCAGCCCCTTCTTGCCTGCAAGGTCTCTTTTGAGAAATCAGCCGACAGTCTGATGGGAACTCCTTTGTAGGTAACTGTCCCCTTATCTCTTGCTGCTTCTAGGAGTCTCTCCTTCATTTTTACCTTGGGTAATGTAATTATGATGTGCCTTGGTGTGTTCCTCCTTGGGTCCAACTTCTTTGGGGCTCTCTGAGCTTCCTGGATTTCCTGGAACTTCATTTCCTTTGCCAGATTGGGGAAGTTCTCCTTTATTGTTTGTTCAAATAACTTTTCCACTTGTTGCTCTTCCTTTTCTTGTTCTGGTTCCCCTATAATTCAGATGATGGAACATTTAAAGATTTCCTGGAGGTTCCTCAGCCTCTCCTCATTTTTTTGAGTTCTTATTTTTTCATTCTTTTCTAGTTGTATGTTTTTTTCTTCCTTCTGGTCCACTCCATTGATGTGAGACCCAGCTTTCATTCCGTCACTGATGGTTCCCTGTGCATTTTTCTTTATTTCACTTATTGTAGCCTTCATTTTTTCATCTAATTTGCAACCAGAATCAACCAATCTGTGAGCATCCTGATCACCAGTGCTTTGAACTCTGCACCTGATAGGCTGGCTATCTTTCGGTCACTTAAAAGTATTGGGTCTGGAGCTTTCATTTGTTCTTCCATTTGAGCCATCTTTTTTTTTTCCCTTTTGGTCTAGTCGCACCTGTTACGTATGAGGGGTGGAGCCTTAGGTGTTCACCAGGGCGGGGCACCCCAGTCGCTGGGTTGTGACGTTTTGTGGGGGCGGGGTCTGAGACGGAACAATGATGCTTGCTCTGCTCTCTCTCGGATTTCAGTCCCCTCTACTGCTCCCCACAGCAGACTGGGCCCTTCTGGTGCTGTCTCCCAGGCAGGTAGTGGGCTTGTGCACATTCTAGGACCCGTGGGTCTCTCCAACGACCTCTCTCGTGAGGCTGGGAGTCTCTCCCTGCGCCTCAGTCTCCACAAGTGTTTTCAATCAGTGCTTTTAGGCTTTGTTTCCCGGCACCGGAGCCCTGGGTTGTGAGGGCTGTCTCGCTGCCTGTTTTCACCTGGTTCATCTGCACGTGAACGTGTGACTGCGGACAGCCAGCTGCCTTGCACACCTCACTGGGTCTGCCCGCTGCCACCCCACGCTCGGGGTTGGCCAGCCACCACTTTTTCCTGCCGTGACCCCTCTCCGCCGGCCTCTGACTCCACCCCTCTTACCGGTCTGGATGAATGGTTGTCAGACTGCCTTACGGTTCAGTTTTCTTTGTTCTGGTTGTTTTTTTGTTTCTAAAAATTTTTGTTGTCCTTAATTTTGGTTGTGCGAGGAGGCCCAGTGTGTCCGACTACGCCTCCATCTTGGCCGGAAGGCTGCTTGTGTGTTTCTGTACTTACACACGCACCTGTCCGAACCCGCCGTGCAGGCAGCCCTGTCCCGGCCTCCTGGTCTGTCTGTCTGTCTGTCTTTTCTGAGCCCGTCGGCCGTAATTGCCTCTCGGGAGCCACACGCCTGCTGAGACCTCATTCTGGTCCTTCTTAAATCCTTTTGAACACCGTGTTTTGCAATTACATTCATAAAGAGTTTTTAAGACCAGGGAGTCCTGCAGTAATTTTTAACACCTAGTTGCTAGCGTTCGATACTTCGTCCTGCAAAGTGCTGTTCTCACGCGGGTGGTGATTGACCTTGTGACGTCGTCTGGGTCACGTCCTGGTACGCCGCACCGTCCTGCGGTCGGGCGGGCGCCTGTGCTGCCCTCACCCACCCACTCTCACGTGTTGGGTGTTCTCGCATTTACACGCGCAGGGGCCGCACGCCGGTGTTAAGCAGGAGTGTTCAGTTCCGTTTTCAGCATTACAGTAGGGATGCCTCTTTGGTCGCTGCTTGGGAGCACCTGCCGCTGCCCCGTGTAAGACCGTAAGAGGGTGTCGGTGTGACGTGCACCGTCGGGCTGGCCCCTGACGGGAGGCAGGCCCGGCACCACCTGCGGGGACGGGAACATGCACCTGTGAAGGGAGAGACTCCGGGCGGTTGGGCACGAGAGCAGCCCCCAGGACTTTGTTTCTCTGTCACGATAAGGACTGGTGAGAAGTGCGTGTCATTTCTTTAGGGCCATCCAAGGCGCCCAGTTTCTGGTACAAGACGGAGCAGCCCCTGGCCCACGGCTCCAGGTCCGTGCGCCTCCTGTGGAAGGTGAGAAACCCCTCTGGTCTCTGTCCTCTCCCGTCTCCTGTGCGAGCGAACACGCTGTACGTGGCAGCGTGAGTGGGGTCTTCCAGCTGAAGCTTCTACTCACCCCGATGGCAGCGGGGCACGCGGTAACGGGAGTGCAGCCACTCGAAGTTCCGTGTGCCCCACACGGACGGAGCCGGGCTCACGGACCGCAGGCAGTGCCGCGTGGGTGTGGCGGCCCACTCTGCGGACAGAGACCTGGTCCTCTGTTGCACGTGCCCGAGGGCCATGGAGCGACGGGCGGAGGTTAGGGCGGCCCCAGCATGTCTCGGTGCCGGGGAACGCAGAATCGCTGATCAGGCCCTGGGTATTCATGGGGGGGGGGTCCCACTAGACACGGGGGCGAGTGGAGCCCCGAGGCCCACACTGTCCCCGGGCGACGCTCCTTCCGCCCCCTCCCCTCCCCTCCGGCGCCCGCCCCGCTGCACCTGCGAGTCCAGGGTGGGGCGGCCAGCACCTTCCGGTGAGCGTGCGGCCCGGTGGCACTGTTCGTGAGCAAGGAGAAGATGAGCTTGCGTCCCGACGGATGGAGTACATTCTAACGTGAAGTGTTCCGCTACAGACGCTGCCTCCTTTCGAGGCCAACGGGAGAATCTTGGACTACGAGGTGACTCTCTGGAGAGGGAAGGCCGCCGTGCAGAACTACACGGTGAACGACACGAGGCTGACGCTGAACCTCACCGGCGACCGCTACCGAGCCACGCTGACCGCCAGGAACGGGGTGGGCCGGTCCGACGCGGCCACCCTCACCATCCCTGCCTGCGACTTCCAAGGTTTGTGCCTGGGGGGGCAGTGCCAGGCCCCGCCCACGCGGGCGAGGTCACGTGCCGTCCCCCGGTGTCCGCAGGGCGTGCGCGCCGTTGTCACGCGGCCCCGGCACCTTCCTGCCAGCGCCACAGTCGTGTGGGCAGCTTCTGACTGCGTGCCTGGCCAGTGTTGTGGATGTTGCTGTGAAGCGCTGGGGCCTCTGGCTCACCTGTATCGTGTGTCTGTGGCTTTCGAAGGGGAAAAGCTGTCACTCGCACCCACAGAACACCAGTGTTGGGAGGGCAAGCGCTCACGTCTCCAACACGTCGGCTGCACGTAAACTGTAGTGGGGGGCCCTGTCCGACGACTGGCCGTCACCATCGGACGCCGCTGGCAGGACAGGTCACGCAGTCGGGGAGACGAGTGTCGGGCCTCAGAGCAGCGTTTCCCGGGTCTCTCTGTCATCTGTCACACTGGTGCTCTCCTTGTTTCACAGCCACGCGCCCCGTGAGGGACCTGAAAGCCTTCCCCAAGGACGACATGCTGTGGGTGGAGTGGACGGCCCCCGGCCAGCCCGTCACCAGCTACATCCTGGAGTGGTGCGTGCTGTCGGACAGGGCGCCCTGCGTGCCCGACTGGCAGCAAGAAGCCGGCACCGTGCACTGCACCTTCCTGACAGGTGCGTCCCCGCGAGCGCGGTCGTCCCGGTGGCCGGGTAGACGTCTGACCGACCGGACGCCCTGCCCTCTCTGCACCGCGGGGTGTGTCTGCGGACAGCCAGGCAGTGCGGTCGCCTTCCTGGGCCTCCGTGTCGTTCGGGTCGTCAGACGAATAATGGCCCCAGAACTGCCCCGTGGGGGGCAGGCACGGGGACCTCACCTCTGCCGCTCGCTGGCCCTCTGCGCCTGGGGTAGCCTCTGACCCGGCAGCGAGCAAGGGCTCTGCCCCCTCCCCCAGCAGCCGGGTCGGGGGAGCAGAGCTGGGACTCAGGTTCCTCGAGCGTGTCCTCAAGCACACACGCGTGTGCAGGGCGGGAGGCGGCGGCACCGCAGAGCTCCTGCACGGGCCTCCCTGTGCCTTGAGGAGCGCCTTGTCGAGATGCGGGCGGGGCCCGCGTGGCCGCTGTGCACGTCTTCACACTCGGGGCTGGAGCCAGAGCGCCTCCTCCCCCAGAGCAGTGTCACTCGGGTCGGCCTGCACCCAGCGCACAAAGGCCGCGCTGCGCTAGCAGGTTAGAAGGGGGCGGGTTTAGGAGGAAGTTCGGGGCCGTGAAACTGGAACGTACAGTAACGGAACCGGGCACTTCTGTCCCAGGGAAAACGGCGCTGACCCTGCTTCTCTCCCCACAGGGACCCTGGAGGAGAGCAAGTGCTACCTGATCACCGTCACCCCCGTGTACGTGGACGGGCCGGGGCTCCCCCAGACCACGCAGGCGTACCTCAAGCAAGCCCGTGAGTCCAGGCCCGCTGGCCCCGGCGGGGGGCGGGGCGTTGCTCTGTGTCCACAGAGACCTGGGGTCCCTTGGAACTCGGGCCGCATCCCATTGTTTCAGATAAAAACTCTGTGACCAGTTTTACTGACCTCTGATGACTTCCTGTCAGCGAATCTCCTCTGTTCTGTTCCAGCACCTTCCAAAGGGCCCACCGTCCGGACGAAAAAAGTGGGGAAGAACGAAGCCGTCTTGGAGTGGGACCGGCTGCCCGTGGACGTTCAGAACGGGTTCATCCGGAACTACACCATCTTCTACAAAACCAGCGCGGGCAACGAGACCGGTAATGACCTTCTACCAGATCGGTGTGGGGAGTGAGGCCGGTAACGACCTTCTACAGGACCGGTGTGGGGAGTGAGGCCGGTAACGACCTTCTACAGGACCGGTGTGGGGAGTGAGGCCGGTAACGACCTTCTACAGGACCGGTGTGGGGAGTGAGGCCGGTAACGACCTTCTACAGAACCGGTGTGGGGAGTGAGGTTGGTGATGCCGCTCTGTCAGCTGTTGAGAGTCGGGTTATTTTTTCTTCTAAAGGGTTTATTTATTCTGAGAGAGGGGGAAGGGAGGGAAAAAGAGAGAGAGTGAAACATCAGTGTGTGGTTGCCTCTCACATGCCCCCTACTGGCTACCTGGGCCGAAACCCAGGCACGTGCCCTGACTGGGAATCGAACCGGTGACCCTTGGGTTCGTAGGCCGGTGCAGAATCCACTGAGCCGCACCCGCTGGAACAGTTTTTTCTTAGGCTTTTGAATGCTAGTTTAGGGCTCTCCTCCTTACACTAGCTGTCTTAGCATGGCACATTGCCCTCAGAAAAGACACACCTGCAGATGCACCTTACGGTGGTTGTCACGGTTTTGTGTCGGTGACAAGACTCCCTTTCCGGCGAAGTGCGCTCCGACCGCTCTCTGACGGTCTGACGGTGTCGCGTGCGGGCAGAGGCGGCCGGGAAGCGCCAAGTGACGCGGGTGTGCTCTCTTCCAGCCGTGCACGTGGACCCCTCGCACACGGACTACACGCTGTCCTCGCTGACCAGCGACACGCTGTACATGGTGCGCATGGCGGCGTACACGGACGAGGGCGGCAAGGACGGGCCGGAGTTCACCTTCACCACGCCCAAGTTCGGTGAGCGGGCGCCAGTCTCCCGTCTCCCTGTAACACCTGTGCGCCGCGGTGTGGCGAGGGTGCTGCCTCCTCGGGCTCCCGGTCCCGGCGTGCGGGACGCCAGGACGTTGGCATTGTTCCCCGTCTCCTGGCTTCAGCCGTGTCTCTGCAGGAAGCGCTCCCCTCACCTCTGTCGTTCCGCTGAGTGACGGCTCCCGAGCGAGCTCGCCGGGCCCCAGTGAGCACACGGGGCGCGTGCGTCTGCCCCCCCCCACACCCCGCTCTGGTTCTTCCTGCCCCGCCCCGCCTGGCCCCTCTGTCGCTCACAGACACCTCTCAGGTGTCCCATCAGCGCACGCCTGCCTCAGCCTGCAGCCAGGGGTGCACGGCAGCCACATGGGGCTGGTGGGAGGGGCAGAGGTAGGGGACCGGCTGGACCACGCCCACGAGGGCCGGATGTCAGTCGGCAGGACACCTCAGCGTCAGAAGCCCCCCCCCCCCCCGGAGCGAGGGGTCCTGGCTCAGGGTTCCAGTGCCAGGAAGACAGGTCCCCACAACTTCTGAATGGGGATTCAGGCTGAGGAAGACAGAAGCTTCCAGAGCCCCAGGCAGTTCCTCTTGAAGGGCCCGCACGCAGATGCCCTCGGACTCATGGTCTCCGGGCTCTGGCCCTGGGGCAGCGGACTGAGGGGCACTGAAGGGCTCCAGGGACGTGCAGGGAGGGACTGAACTGCCCAGCCGCAGGGCGAGCGCTGGGGTGGGGGCAGCCTTCTCCCAGACGGCAGGGCTGGCCGAGGCCACCGTTCCTGTGACGGGCCCTCCCCCTGCAGAGCCACAGAGCTGGCAGGCAGGCGCCGTACCTGAGGCTCCACCAACCTGCTCACTGCCCGTCCCCCCCCGCCCCCCGCCCTGGTGAGCTCGCAGGCCCACCCAGGCTGTTTCCAGTGGCTTTTCCAGGGGAATGGCCTGTCTTAGCCCCCACTTCCCAAATGGGCAGCATCTGGCCTCAGTGAGCCTGTGACTCCCGCTGAGTGGCCCCGGCCCGGCACCAGCGGCAGCCGGTTCACAGCGGGGCCTCGCCTGGCCACCTCCGAGCCCCACACAGGCAGCAGCCGTCCGCAGATGGCCCTGTGGCTCGCCCTGTGTGACCCGGGACAGAGTACAAGGTGGCTGACCTTGGATGTGTGGACAGCAGTCACGGCTCTTACAACGGGAGGGTGACGTGGCCCACACGAAGGGTGCACCTCAGGTTCCCAGCTTGGGTGACAGGAGAGGCTGTGCTACTACCGGACCCCGCCGGACCCCTCCCGCACTAGGCCACGTTACCAAGCCTGGGAGACGCTGAGTTTCCACCCAGGACCTAGAAACCAGCCGCCACAATGGGGAGACAAAGACAGGGCCCACATGCAAGCGCGGATCCGAAGTCCAGAGCAACAGCTAAACGGAGCAGAGACCAGCGACCCCGTGGATGCAGACAGAGCGCAAACCGCTGGTTACACGGACGCTCGGTGAACTCGGACGTGGAAAGGAGCTCGGGAACCGCAGAGCAGGTCCAGCCAGAAAGGGAGGACCCACTGCCGAAGGGAGGAGCAACCCACAGCAGCAGCAGCAGGGGAGCACATCGGGCTGGGAGTCCTTCGGGACACGAAGGAGCAAGGAACGCCCAATCAGGACAGCGAGACAGAAAGTCACCCAAAACAGCGGGAGTGGAAGGAGTCTCTGGGACAACTTCCAACGTAGCAACATCGCGTCACGGGGGTGGCAGGAGGAGAGAGAGCAAGAAACTGGAGACCTGTTTGAAGAAATAATGATGGGAAACTTGCCTAACCTGGTGACGGAAGCAGACACACACGTCCAGGAGGCTCAGAGCCCCAGACGAGAGGAACCCAGAGAGACCCACACCAAGACACGTCGTAAGTAAAATGCAGAAGTTTTAAGATAGTATCTACAAACAGCAGGAGAAAAAGCAGTTACCTGCGGGGGAGTTCCCATCAGACTGTCAGCTGCTTTCTCAGCAGAAACTCTGCAGGCCAGAAGGGGCCGGAAGGCGCTGGAAGGAAGTATCCAAAGTCATGAACGACAAGGACCTACAGCCGAGATTGCTCCACCCAGCAAAGCTCTCATTTAGAATGGAAGGACAGATACAGTGCTTCCCAGACAAGGTCAAGCTAAAGGAGTTCCTCATCACCAAGCCATTGTTATGTGAAATGTTAAAGGGACTTATCTAAGAAAAAGAAGATCACAACCATGAACGATGCAATGGCAGCCAGTACACACCCACCAGCAGTCGAATGACAGAGAAGTAAACGCACGGGCAGAACGGAAACAGACGCTCAGGGGCCGAGACCGTCCCGGCAGTTGCCGGGGGCGGGGTGGGGAGCGGGGAGGAAACCACCTCTAGGTCGAAAAGGCTGTAGAAAGTTAGGGTGGGCCTTCCACCCTTCCCCGCAGCGCGGCCGTGTCCAGGATGCCGGGGGCTGCCCCCAGGCCGCCGCCCCGGCCCCGCCGTGAACTCCGGGGTCTCCCAGCAGCGCACACGGGAGCCCCGTCCGCGCTGTGGCCAAGAGAGGGTGAGGCAGCGCCGCGTCTGTGAGACCAGCGCGCCCTGCCTTACAGACACCGCGCGGCTACGGAGAGACCGCCGGCGGTCTCCGAGCCCTCGGTGAGGCGGTGCCGGGCCTCGTCTCCGGTCTGCGCCGCGCCGCCCGGGATCGTGGGCACAGCCCTCCCCCCTCACCCCCGCCTCTCCCCCCTCAGCCCAGGGCGAGATCGAGGCCATCGTGGTGCCCGTCTGCCTGGCCTTCCTGCTGGTGACGCTGCTGGGAGTCCTCTTCTGCTTCAACAAGCGGGACCTGTGAGTACCCCCCCACCCCGTGGGCAGCAGCCCCCACCCCCCACCCCGCCCCCGCCCCTGCGCCGTGGTCACTTCCGGGACCCGGTGTCATGCCCGATGGCCCCGCTCAGCGTGTTTCTGAGGTCCGTCCATGGCAGTGCAGACCCCTCACAGTCCACCTGTCCGCTCCTCTGTTGAGGGGTCCGGGGGGCAAGGGGGCTCCCTCGGGGGTCCGCAGGCGTGGCGCTGCTGCGAGCGTTTCCGTTCGGTTCAGCTTCCGGGCGGTTCCGCTCGGGGCTCGGTCGAGGTCTTTCTCAGAGGACGCCGACCACCGGCGTTAGTGGTGTCGGCAGTTCTCCGTGGCGGCTGGGAGTGGGAGCCGCGGGCACTGGCAACGGTGTTTCCTCCAAGGAGGTCCTTCGTGTGGGCCCTGGCTCGGGGTGTGGGCGGGCCCCGGCTCGGGGTGCGGGCGGCCTGGTGGGCGGGCTCCACAGACACCCCCTCCCCCCCCCCCCACAGGATCAAGAAGCACATCTGGCCGAACGTCCCCGACCCTTCGAAGAGCCACATTGCCCAGTGGTCCCCTCACACGCCGCCGAGGGTAAGAGGGGTATTTCAGACCGGGGCGTGGGGCGCAGGCACGTGGGGGGGCACTGGCAGAGTTTGGCCCGAGAGGCCCGGCCCGAATCGGAGAGCAGAAGCAAAACTGTGTGCAAGTGAGGACTTTCACCAAAGTTTAAAGCGGTCCCTGCACGTTCTGTGTCATCGTCAGTGGAGCGCACTCTGGCATTCGTGACGTCAGGGGTCGCTGTCCTGGCGTTACAGCTCGGGGACTTAAAGTCACCGGCGCTGCTCTGCGTGACCCGGTGTGACGGGCCCTCGGCCTCCCACACTGAGCGGGGCGGGGTGGCCAGACGCCGTCCATCCGGGGACTGCGCTCCGGCCTCTGACCCTCCCCAGGGGTGTGCTTCGCCTTTTAACTCGTGAATTTTGTACTAGCGGGTTGAAGTGTGGCGTCCCCATTTATAGTCAATGCAACTTGAGTCGCTTGGGTTTGGTCGTCATTAACGTTTTTCAGTTCTTCTATCCAGTTAAAAACCGTGGGCCCCCCAGTCTGGGCCTGAAATGCGAAGGGCTCTTTGCACACCTGCAGCCTCTCTCAGTGGGACCCTGGGGGCGCTGCCGGGGGCACTGCCTGTCTGCATGGGCGGGGGGACACAGAATGTGGCGGCACGGAGCGCGTGCTGGGAGCTGCAGGGTGAGGTGACCGTCTTCTCCCTGCCCCCCCCCCCCCCCCCCCAGCACAACTTCAGCTCCAAGGAGCAGATGTGCTCGGACAGCAGCGTCACCGACGTGAGCATCGTGGAGATCGAGGCCGGCGACCGGAAGCCGCTCCCGGAGGACCTCAAGTCCCTAGACCTGTTCCGCAAGGACAAGGCCAGCACCGAGGGCCACAGCAGCGGCATCGGCGGCTCCTCCTGCCTGTCCTCCTCCCGGCCCAGCATCTGCAGCAGCGAGGACAGCGAGTCGGCACGCAGCACGGCCAGCGCCGTGCAGTACTCCACCGTGGTGCACGGCGGCTACCGGCACCAGGCGCCCCCGGCCCAGGCCTTCTCCCGCTCTGAGTCCACGCAGCCGCTGCTCGACTCCGAGGAGCGGCCGGAGGAGCTGCCGCTGTCCGACGCGCTCGATGGGCTGCCGCCCGGACAGCCGCCCTTCCAGCAGAGCGGCGGCCCGCGGCTCTCGGGGTGCGGGCCAGGGTCCCCCGTCCGAGAGGAGGACTTCCTCCCGGACCCTGCCGCTCAGCCCCCCGCCTGCGGGCTGGGGAAAGCCTTCCCGGAGGCGCTGGCGGCGGGGGCTCTGGGCCCCGGCCTTGAGGGGCCCATCGGGGGACTGGAGGCGGTGGGGGTGGAGGCCGAGCTCGACGAGGGGCTGCCGAAGAGCTACTTGCCGCAGACGGTGAGGCGCGGCGGCTACATGCCCCAGTGAGAGCCGGGCCGCTGGGCCCCGGGCTGGGAGCTCGCGTCCGGGTCCCGGAGGCAGCGGTGGGCACGCACTGGCACGAGCCTTTGCCCCGGAGGACGGGGACGACGGCCTGGCCTCCCCACGCTGTCCCCTCCCGGAGCGCCGGACCCGGCGTCACACACTACAGAGACTGACCGCCCCGAGCGGCTTTAGGGGGCTGGGCCACGTCGGGGCGTCTGCACTGAGGAGGGGCAGGCCAGCCTCAGGACCCAAGAGGGCACTTCGCGTGGGGCCAGGGGCAGCTGCCTCGGCACTGAGCAGCGACGCACTCTGCACGGTGGCCGAGAGATGGCCAGCGACCGAGTGTCTTGGAGGGAGGAGGGGGAGGGCGAGAGCGGGCGGGCAGGGGTGGCCCACCTCAGCCGAGGACGATGGGGCTGCCGGCTCCCGGAGCACAAGGGGCCTGGCGTTCGACCTGGGCAGACCTCGATGTGAACTTCCTGGTAGGATATCATCAGTAACCTGAGTTTTCAAAAAGCCGCTTTCACCGTTAACAGCCTCTTTGAAGATGCCTCTCACAGCTCAGCAGCCTGCGCAGGAGGGAGCTGGGAGCACCTCCCGCAACCCGTTTGGAGCATTTAGGAGTCCCCGCCGATTATAAAGGCTTACGACGTTTTTCTGTGTAAACACTGTTGCCCCTTCCTGTTAAGGTTTCAGTTTGGTTGATGAAGCACTTTATACAATGTCGTCAACTTCAAATGTATCTCAACTTAATACACTTTGTTTTTATTTTTCAGTAGGCCAGGATTGAAATTCTCTTTGTTTCTAGTGGGTGTTCAGAGCACACTGAGAGGGCTGGGGGGGCCGAGCTCACCAAGACAGACCAGCCCCGCAATGCAGGTGCTGACCTTGGGTCCTGAACGTCAGGGTCACGACCTGAGGGGCTGAGGGGCTGAGGTGGGTGGATGTGAGGTAGGCGTGGGGGCCCAGGACGCCCTGCACCTGCCCCCGCCCCCACATCCTGCCCTGAGGGGTGGGGCGAGACGCCAGGCCTCGGTGGAAAAGACGTTCTGTTGTTCTGCCCTCTGGGTTGTGGGGCCAGGCGCCCTGGAACCAATCTGGGGGGTTCGGGAGGAGAAGAGGCCACGGAAGGCTGGTGCGCCGTCGCAGCCGACACAGAGCCCCGAGCGGCCCTCTCCCGGAGCTCTCCCTCCGGTGGGCTCAGCAAGGCAGGGCGGCTGCTCCCCTCTGACCACTGGGAGGGGACCGAGCGGCGGACCGGCCGTGGGCGAGGAGGCTGGGACACAGCAGGACCGGTTTGCCCTGTGAGCGAGCGGTCGTGTCCCCCCCCCCCCCCCAACCTGTGTCTGTCAGTCTCCGTTTCCCGGATAAGTGGTCTCCGTGTCGGAGTAAGTCTAGTGTGACCGTCCTCAGGACCAGCAGCGGCGCTGGGGGACAGAACATTCTGGTGGGAGCCTGCCGTGGAGGGGCAGTGGCGGAGCGTGGCCTCGGGCGGGGATGCGGGGGGGGGGGGGGGGGGGCGGTCACTGGAGCCCGGAGGCCACGGGCGCAGACTCCTCTGGGGAAGCGCATCCTGCAGACGGCAGCTGCGCGGCCCCGTGCGGAGTCCAGCGGGGAGTGGACGCCGGCGCCCCCGAGAGGGAGTAGACGGAAGTGCTGTGAGTGCCCGGTGACCTCGCCGTGGCGCGACCGGGTTTGGGGCGCACTGGCTGCGCTGGAGGCGGGCGGAGAGACAGCCCGGTCTGCGTGACCTTCAGTCCGCGCACAGGAAGCTGGTGGGCGTGCCGCCCGCCGTTCGGTCCTCGGTGCTGGAACCGAGTTCCAGGTGAGGCCAGAGCCTCGGAAAGCACCCCCCCCCGGTGGACAGAACTGGTCCCCGCTGCCCACGCGGCGGCCCCTCGGAGAGCTGGCACGGGGACCGGCCTGTGGGGTCGCCGCGATGCGGCGGTCGGCTCCCGTGTCCTCGGGGTCCCCCTCGCCCCGCTTCAGGGCGGGGTCTGACTCACCGCTGGAAAACACGTCACACCCGTGACAGCCTGGAACGCTTCCGCGAGCCCGTCCTGAGACACGGCCCGGCCGACCAGTGGGTCCTGTGCTCTCGGCTGTGCGCCACCTGCCTGTCCCTGCATCTGCCTGACGTCATGGCAACCCCCCGCCCCCGGCGGCTCCTTGTGCAGGGGAGGGCCTGCCTACAAAGGCCGCACTCTCAGTGGACCGTGTAAAACGGCTTCGTGAACAGCAATCAGCCAGCCTTGGAGAGACTCGCTTGTCTCCCCACGCACAGAGGTAGAGCAGCCGTGCACTAGCGCGCCCTGGAACACCCCGTCGTCTGGCGTAAGCTGCCCGGGTGTTAGTCAAACAAGCTTACCTGAACTTGAACTGTTGCTAAAAAGGCTCGCTGCCTCCCGGGCCTTCAGCAATTGCACCGTTCGGCTGGTTGAAGGTCGTCTCGCGTGGATGTCGAGGAAACCCCAGCATGTGGGGGGGGGGGGGGTGCCGCAGGGACCGAGTAAGGGAGCGACACGCAGTAGCACCAGGTGTGTCTGTCCGTCTGCGCCTCCGTCTGCAGACACGGCACGTCGCTCTCCCCCCGCGTCCGGGTTTCAGGACAGACCCCGGAACCGCCCGCGCGCTCCTGCCCGGGCAGCGGTGAGATGCCTCGCCTGGCAAAGCGGCAAACGGCCTGAGACGTGCGGTTGGGCCGCTGGAAGTTGCTGGGGTGGCTGTTCGCTGCCGGTCACGGTAGATCCTGCCGCCCAGGTGAGACTAGTTGTAGAGATTTTTTGCACGTTTCCGTGAATCAAGAGAACGTGAAACCACACGGCGGCCAGGTACTTGGCTCAGCCCGGCAGCGGCCGTCTCCGCGGGCTGGAGAGGAGGCGGCGGCAGCGGGCAGACCGCCAGCCCGGCCGTCCCTGGGCGGTCCTCGACCGACCACAGCTCCTTCGGGGCCTGCCTGTAAGCGGAGGTCAGGCGTGGGTCGCGGAGCCTGTCGGAGCCGGTGCGGAGCCTGCTGGGTCCGCGTCCTTCCCCGCTGTGCCCCTGGTCTGCGCGTGGGCCCGGCGCTGGGCGAGCCCCGTGTGCTCCCGGCTGTGAGGGCTCGTGGGCGTCCTCCAGACCCAGGTGTCTTCCACAGTCGCTGGGTCGTGATGGAAACGCGCCTGGGGCTGCCCCTCCCACTGGAGTCTGCCTGGAGCGCAGGCGCACGTCCCGGTGCTGCTGCTGCAGGCGGCCGTGTGGGTGGGGACGGGCCACAGGCGGAGGGTGTCTTCAGAGGCCGGCGTTCGCCAGCTCCCGACTCAGTGCGTTTGCGCGTGGGCAGTGGAGGCCAGGGCGCGCTCTGCTGCGGCCGCAGCTCCGCCCACCCCCAGGCTCCGCCCTCCCCCGTGCTCGCCCACGGCCGCCTGCCCCTGCGCCCTGCGTCATGCGCGTCTGGAGAGCGTCGTGCGCGTCTGGAGAGCGTCGTGCGCGCTCGTGCCCGTGTAGCGGACCGCACGTGCTCGCTGTAACCACAGCTGTTTCTACGTCGACGTGACGCTAAACCTCACCGTGAATGTACCCGCGCGCCACCTGTAGCCCTTTCAGTAAACCTGGGGAATAAAGTCTTGCTGGAACTTTCTGTGCGCGCTCACTCCCCGCCGACGTCGCGAGGCGACGACGTTGCCGTGGGGGCGGGGCCTCCGTGTGGAGTGGACGCTTCGGGAGGATGCATTTTGGGGGGTGCGGGCAGCCGCGGGCGGGAGCAGGACCGGGAGATCGTTGTGCTGTCCTGGCCTCGTGACACACAGACCGACTCGGAGACCCGTTCCCGGGTTTGCAGGTTTACACAGACGCACCCTCGGGACCCAGCCTCCAGCCCGCTGGCGGAATCGCAGCAGCTGTGCCGACCAGGGGACCCCACGCCCGTGCCCCCGTGTGGGGCTGCACGGCACAGACCAGCCGCGGGATGTGGGCTTCCGACCAGGGAGTCCTTGGAGGTCCTCCCGAGGGACCCCAGCACTGCTGGCAGACCCGGCTCGGAGGGGCCCCGTGGTCGGCTGCAGGCGGGCTCCAGGCCCTGACTCCAGGGCGCACCCGTGCCCGCCTCCCAGCCGCTGAAGCCAGCCCCTGGGCGGTCAGCTGAGAGCGACTCCCAGAGCCCCGTGGCCGCCTCTGGCGGGGTGTCTCTCCCCCGCGCCCCTGCCCCCACACCGCCCTCGGGCCCCCTCCGTCCGCCTCCTTCAGAGGCCCCAGCCTCGCTGCTGCTTCTCTCCTTGCTCAGGCCCGCCACTCAGCGCCGAGCCCCGCCGCCCCCGGCCTCAGTGCACAGACTCGCTCCAACCACACCCAGCAGCGCCCGAAAGGGGGTCACGGGTCCCCCCTTCCCGAGCAGAGTGCACGGCCACGAAGCTGCAGTCTAGGAGAGGGCCCCCTAGTGGTGGGGTCTGGCCCCTGCACCGGGGACAGGACCTGGGGACAGAGCCCCCCCTCCTGCCCGGGGCGGGTCACTGACGCGTCCACTGCAGCCTGACCGCCTCGGGGCTCGTGCACAGAGGCTCCCGTGGCCACGCAGGGTCCTGCGGTCCGCCGGGGCAGCCCGGCTCCTCCGGCCACACCGCCCGCACCGGCCGTCGGCCCCGTCGGGCCGTGTCCGCCCGCCTCACGCCACCTCCTCTGCAGGTGCACACTCTCCGGTTTCTGGACACGCTGTGGTTCTCCCACCCTCCCAGCCTCTCTCTGCACGACTCCCTCTCCTGACACGTCCTCCCGGCCAAGACCCTTGCTCGGCTGGGAAACCCCTAACCCATCGCCGCAGCAGACTGCGGCCCTCCCTCTCCTGCTGTCCCCTCCCCCAGGAGCTGGGGGGCTGCGCCCGTTTGTCCGAGGGAGCTGAGCCCCACCTCGCCACCTCCCCCCCGGGGCAGGCTCCCGGAGGCACCCCACTCCGAGGGCTGGGCCTGCCGGGTGCCGGGAAGGCCTGTCGGGAGAGGCGGGCGGGCGAGCAGGCAGGACAGGCTGTGCCTGTGTCGTGGGCCTTTCATTTCAGCGCCGGCCCCGGGCCCCGTTTTGCCCGGCCTGCACGGCGCCGCGGCGGTCAGAAATGCGGCCGCCCCTCCCCCTCCCGCGTGAGAGCCTCCCCGGCCCCTCGCCCGCCCCAGTGGCGTCGGCGCCTGTAAACCGGCCTCTGTGCTCCGTGGGTCAAACACAGCCGCGCAAACGAAACTACAGCCAGGGCGGACTCTTCCAGACCGTCGTTCTCCACTCCGCGTCCCGCGGACGAGGAACACGAGTGGGCCGGCCGGGGAGCTGTCCCACCCCACCCCCCCAAGGTGCAATCAGAGGGCAGACTCGGGCTTGGCCTGGAGGGAGCGCGTCAGAGAGGTGCGGCCCCGCACACCAGGCCCCGAGTTCCCCCTGGGGCCTCATTCCAGGCGGCCCCAGAGGTACAGCACCCCTCCCCCACCCCACCCCACCCCCCAGTTTCAACCGGAAGGTCCTCCAGACGACCTCTGGACGACCTGAGCGGCAGGGACGGAGCACGCGCTGCAAGCTGGGCTCTCCGGGCCCCGGGCGCACTCCTGCCGGGCCCCCTGGCCCTCTCCAAGTCTCCCCGGCCCGCAGAGGGGGTTCAGCCGGGACATCCGGTCGCAGCCGGTTGTGCCGAGTCCGAGGCGGCACGGATCCGTGTCCGCCCTGCAGCAGGTTCGGAGAGCCCAGCAGCCCCACCCCTGGACAGGGCGGCTCCGTGCGGGCCGCTCTGCAGGCCTCGGCCCTCTGCCGCTCCCAGGACACAGGGGGTTGCGGTCGATGCCGTCAGCGCCCCCAGCCCTCACCCCCCATCCCGCGTGGGGAAGAGGAGGAAGCAGAGTGGGCGGGTGGACAGCAGCTCCCTGCCCCGGCCCGCAGGTCCCCGCACACCCGGGGAGGACGCTCTGGGTATGCGCACGACGCTGCCAGTGAGCAGGGGCCCTCGGCTCCACCCCCTTGGTGGCGGGGGTGGCCTGTGGCTGGGGGGCGGGGGTGGGATGCCTGTCCTCTCGGGAGTTCGGGAGACTTGCGGGTCCTGCAGCTGGGCGGGGCGGGGCGGGGGGGACGACTCTGAGAAGAGTTTGTCACGTGGGTGAGCGATGAACCAGACCGTGGGGCGCGGGGGCGGGTAAGCAGAGCTCCTGTGATGCTGGTGAAGACCCAGGGGGGCTGGCGCAGGAGACCACGAGGGGGCCGTCAGCTCCCCAGACACCAGAGGCCACGCGGCCCATCAGGAGAGGGAGGGCCCCCCCCCACCTCTGACGCCGGGGCACGTCTGAGCGGAGACCCCGTGGTCCTAGGACACAGGCCCTGTCCCCGCTGGTTAGCACCAGCACGTTCCGGCCCTGGGGAGGCGGAGGGGTCCCGGCGGGCAGCACATGCAGGTGCCACGTCCCTGTGCCCACAGCTGGGGCGGGCGGGGGCCCAGCAGGGGGAGGGGGTTCCAGGGTGTGTCTCAACAAGGGCCCTCACAAGGGCGTCCCCGGGCAACCTCTAAAGGCAAAGAGCTGAGAAAGAGCCCCATTTCCTCTTTTCGGACAGTGAGTCGGTACCCCTGCCCCGTCCACACCCGCCTTCACCTTCCTTCCTGCCCCCCAGCACCAGCGGCCTCACCTGCCGAGGACACCGCAGGGGGCTGCGGGCCTCACCTGGGCCCCTGCTGTGGCAGCCGCCACCGACAGGGAGTGAAACGGGGCCCCCGACACAGACATGCCCCGGACTCCCAGGGCGAGCTGGGTCCTGCCCCACCCGTCACACAGCCCCCACCCCCCACACACACACATACAGCAACGAGACAAGCAAGGTGAGCCGTCGGGGAAAGGCCTGGCCGTGGACACGCCTGGCAGGACTTCCCTGGCCTCTACTCGGCTCATCTGTAGCCATGGCAACGCAGTCATACACCCCAGATTGACAGCCTGGAAGAACGGGCCAGTTCCTATAAGCACAGCCAACGGAGACTGAATGGTGACTCGTGCCCCTGAGGGGGAGAGGGAAGCCGACAAAGAAAACCTCCCAACCCCCAGCGGTCCAGGCCCCGGGGCTTCCTGGGGGAACTCCACTCAACAGTCAACGAAGAGTTAATTCCAAAGAAATTATCCCAAAGAAATCGAAGAGGAGGAAAGGCTCCCCAGCTGTATTTTGTGAGGCCACTGTCACCCTGATAGAAAAGCCAGACAAGGACACCCCAAGGAAAAAATTACCGATCCACATTCCCAACGAACACAGACGCAGAAATCCCCAACGAAGCGCAGCATCAGCACACCCAGCCCACAGCCCTCCGAAGGGTCGTGCCCCGCGGCCCAGTGGGGTTCACTCCAGGGACGCCGGGCTGGCTCGGCCCCCGCAGACCGGCCGCCGTGGTCACTGCGTACACTCGGTGCAGGGTGACCACCACGGGCTCGTGCAGGCGGGCGGGGAGAAGGTGTGGGACGAGCAGGGAGGCCGGGCCCGTGCGGAACCCGGCGACACAGGGTCCATCTGCAGCCCATGACCCGGCGTGGGGGGTGGATGTGGGAGGGGCGGAGGCTGAGGTGGGGGCGGCCCCGGGGGTGGCCGGTCCAGAGGCCAGGGCTCCAGAACCACAGTGACGGGGCGCATCTCTCGCAGTTCCTTACTGAGACGTCATGGTCCTCCTCCAAGATCCGAGCAACTGTGAGCGAGGGAGTCAGGGAGAGAGGGGCCGGGGCGGGCAGCCCCAAGTCCTGAGCCCCCGACTGCAGGGCCTGCAGACTGCGTCCCCCGCCACCCTTCCCCTGGGCCGCACAAGCGCTGGTCACACCTGAAGTTGACCTCCTGCCGTCTCTGAGCCCTGCACCTCACTCACCGCCTCCACGTCCAACCCACAGGGAGGGCACTCCACAGCGAAATGCTGTGTCCCCAGGGTTGGGGGCAACCGATAGCCAACACCTGCCCCCTGCACAGTCAGCCTGGTCTGCCCCCTCCCCGCTCTGCCAGGGCCCGTCCCCCGGCATCGCTCCCCCTCACGTCCACGCCCCGGGTACGCCCACTCCCGGCCTCGCCTGCCCGCCACGTTGTTACCGAACCCGACGACTGTGGGGGCGGCAGTGGGGGGTGGTCCTCCCGCTCACTGCCTACCAGGCAAATCTCCAAAGACCGAGTTTGGTGGAAAAGAAAGATATGTCTTACTTAATAGCAAGTTTCTGCCTGGAATATTTGGGTAACAGAAGTAAGGGGCAAGGAAAAGTCAGCGTGACATGAGAAACAGCTGCCGAACTCTCTGTCATCACAGCCACCGCACGCCCAGGTCCCGGGACCGAAAATGGCAGGAGAACGCACCTCTGCTCACAGCTGCTCGCTGGGGTCTTCGGAAACAGCAGCGAGTTTCTGCCTCGGAGCCGTTCCCCGTGAGACGCCCGGAGGAAACCCGCCTGCCCCCTCGGCCAGCTCAGCTCCGGGCCACGCCGGGAGCCTCCCCTCCCGCCCAACGGTGTCGGCCCAGGGGGCCGAGCTGGTCTCCAGTCACCGTCCAGCTCCAGGCATCTCTCAGAGTCCGGGCCACAGGCCTCCGCTCAGCGGCCTGCACAGGCCACCGTTGGCCGGCCCGCTGACCATTGACACCCCCCGCCAGGGAGGGGAAGAGCCCCACTGCCTGTCTGCTCTCTGGTGCGCTCGGTTCCAGAGGCCCTGTCTCAGAGTCCCGGGCGTGTCCAGGGCCAGCAGGCGTGTCCAGCCTTCCGACCCAGGGGGAGGGGCCAGTGGGGGCCCTTTGCCCCTCTTCCGACCGGCATTTGGCAGAGGGGCCGAGCCTCTAGTCACACGTGTGCAGCTCAAACCCCCCCATTTCGGGGGAGGGTGTCCCCTGTTACAGATGATTTGGGCAGACCAGCGCCGTGAGAGGCCGATCTCAGCCTGAACTTGCTCATCACGGGAAGACGGCTTCTCACTCAAGGGAACCCCCTTCTCCTTCGCCGGCCGGTCTCCTCCGAGGTGGGCCCACCCCTCACTCAAGACGCCCTGCAAGTCCTCCGAGCAGATTGGTCATTCCCGGCGCCGGCTCTGCGCGTGGCCTGAACCATCACTTCGCCCCGCCGGCCCGCAGTGCCGTGGGCAATGGGGAGCTCGCTGCCCCCCTCTCTGCGGTGCGGAGAGCCAGGCCGGGGGAGGCCGGGGGAGGCCGGGGCCCGGCGCAGACCGAAGGCACACAGGCGAGAACCTGGCCTGCAAACAGGTCCCTTGGCCCCCAGCTCTACCCTCACCCGGGGTCTGGCCCCCCGGGCCACCAGGGGGACCAGTTGGTGACCACCTCTGGGTGCAAGTTGAATAAATGAGGCTGCGTGTTCAGGAGCTGAATCTGGCAGCCCTCCCAGGGTGGGGCGGGCATCCCCGCCCGCCCGTGTCCTGAGCCCCGTCCCACCACCTCCTCCCCCCCCAGCCGGACTCCTCGGCTTCCAGGCACACGGCCAAAGGTGCCTGCGAGTCACACGCCCGGGGAAGCCCTCAGCAGCCGCCCAGGGGGGAGGGCACGAAAGCCCAGGCTCCTGCCCTTCGCCGGCTGCCCTCCAAGGGCTGTGACTGAGAAACCTCATCCGGCCTGGCCTCCCCCACGGACAGAGGGGCCTGCAGAGCTCTGGCTGGCCTGGGGCAAGGGGCAGGTCTGCGGGGAGGGACCCAGGTGAGGTCAGGCAGGCTTCCCGGGAAGGTCTGGTTCGCTCACCTGGCTCCACTTTGCGGAACTCAGAAAGTTTGCGCTTAGCAGCCAGGCCCCACAGGAGCAGGGGCCGCGGGCCCACAGCTGGACCCTGTCGGCCTCTCTGCCGGCACCGGCCGGCCTCCCACCTGGGGCCTCCGCCTCCAAGGAGCCCTCCTGGCTTGCCTGCTCACTTCGTGCCCCCCACGGCTGCTCCCAGGCAGGTGCTGGCCGGGAGTCTGGGTGGGACGCCCAGCGGAGGGCAGGGTCCAGCCCGGGAGGCCGAGGGATCAAGGATGACACCGGACAGCAGGACTTGGGGTTCACTGTGTTCTCTTCAGGGGTGGCTCTGCTGAGAAGTTTCTGTGTGGGGGGTTTTCGGAGGGTATGGTTTGTTTCGTTTGTAGGACCGAGGGGCTGGGTTCCAGGGAGGACAGAGCAGTGAGGACTGGGACAGGAAGCATGTCTGTGGGCCCCCACCCGCCCCCCTTGGTCGGAGTGCGGGCCCTTCCTGGAAGGTGGCGGGGAGACGTCCCGGAACTGGGGGCCGCCCTCTCGTCAGCAGGAAGTCGGCACACAGCCGGCCTGCGCCTTCCCTGGAACTCACATTTCTTCCTGGAGGACAACAGGCTGGCCGCCGGGCCGAGTGTCTTGGGAGTGGCTGGACCCACCAGCTGACTCACGGAAAAAAAACACCCAGCTCAGCAATTGAAGTATCTGTGATTAATTCTGGAGGCGGCTGGAGTTTCCCCACCCTGCAGCCTGCTTCCCGGGCTCAGAGCAGAGCCTTTTTCGCAGGAAACCGCCTCTGACATGGTCGGCGGTTTTTCCTGAGGGGCGCACGTGTCACGCTGTGGGCCCCGACCGCCCAGCTGTCCACCGGCTGGGTCGCCTGCCCAGGAAGCGGAGCCCGCCTCTGTCCGGACGTCATGTGGACAGCGGGGTCCCAGACCAAGAAGGGGTCCTCGGGCACTTGGCCCCCCACCCCAGCTGCCCTGCCAGGCCGGTGCTCCGGTGGCTCCGTGGGCCCAGGGCGCCCCACGGGGCAGGGCCTGTCCCTGCCTGGAACATTGCGCTCCGGCGTGGTCCCGAGTGGGGCCAGGGCCCCGAGGCAGCTTCACCAGTGGTGAGAGGATGCCTGGACCCCTGCCCGGGGCCCGGCTGCTGCCTGGCCCCACAGACCCCGGCCGCGGAAAAGGCTCGGCCGTGGCCGGACGCTGGAACACACCCACAGGGCCGCCTCAGCACAGAGTCAGCGGGCAGCCGGCTTCTCCCCCTGGGGGCCCGGCTGAGCTCCGCCCCGGGAGACAGACTTGGGGGCGCAGGAGGCCAGCCCGCAGTCCTCGCCCCGTCCCCAGTTGTCTGCTCGGCAGTGCTTGCCTTCTGTCCCTCTGGAAAGTTCCAGCCACGCAGCTCTCTCCCTGGGGAAGTTGCTACAGACACGGGGCCCACTCTGCCCCCCCTCCGACCTGGGGCTGATCTGGGGGGAGTGAGGAGCCGGGGGAGAGGGGCGGCGAGGACCGCAGCGCACCCTCTGTCCCCTCTCCTTGTGGGGGGAGTGACCCAAGTGGGTCCCAAGGGGGAAGGGACAAGTGCAAGACGGGTGGGGGATGGGGGACAAGAGCTGGGCCACCTCCACCTCTGAGCCCATCCCCAAAGTCCGTCCGGAAGGGGGTGGGCCAGCAAGGGGGGGGCGCGCATCCTCCGTGAAGAGGGGGCCAGGCCATCTGCAGGAGCAGCAGGGGGACGCTGGGAGGGAACCTGGGGGGTGGGAGGACCTTGGAAACGCTGCTGTGGGGAACGAGAGGGGAAGAGCACAGAGGGGGGCTGCAGGGCCCCCCGGGGTCCCCAGGGGACGGGGGCAGGTCCCCTCTCCGATTCCTGGGCACCTGCAGCAGGACACCCCCGCCCTCTAACGACGCCGGACTTTGCGTTCTGAGCCGAGTTCTAACACCTGCGCGGGTGGAACGGTAAGCCGGCAGTGCAGCCTGGCGTGAAAGCGGTGCTGCAGCTTTATTATTTGCAAGGTCAGACGCAAAAGGCCTGGTAAGGGCGCCTTCTGAGGCTGTCCCCGCCCACCCGATGACGTCACGGCCCTGCTTCCGGGGGCGGGGCTGCGGGGCCTCCCTCCCAGCTGCGCCTCCCACGGCAAAGCCCGGGGCGGCTCTGGGCCCCGGAAGGCGGGGGCAGGCGTGCGGACAGCGAACACGGGTGGGGTGGTCGGCCTGGAGGCGGCGCCAGCGGCGCGGACCACGGGGCAGCCGCGCCGACGGCTCGCACTAGGGGGCCACACCCCGGGCCGCAGGGACGGCGACTCGCGGCGGGAAAGGGCCGGAGGTGCCGGAGCCGCGGACCCCGCGAACCTGGTGGCTGCCTGGGGCGAGGAGGGCGCTCAGTACGCACAACCCGCCACCCGTGAAGCCGGCCCGGGGCGCTGGGGGCTGACCCTAGGGTGACACCTCATTGTCGGGCTGGTCTGGGCGCCCCAGGCTGACGACTGGCTGCGACCCACTGAGTGGCAGCAGCACCCCCAAATGTCGGGGGTGGGGGCAGTCAGCCGATGGAGAACCACTGATAGAAGCCAAGAAGAGACCCCCCAGCGCCCCCCTGAGCTGTGGCGGGGACGGGAAGCTGTGAGGGCTGGGGGTGGGGACAGAGGCCCTTCTGGGCTGGGGGCGGGCTTTCCCCACACGGGGAGTGGCAGCCACTGGGGAGGGGGCTGGGCCAGGCCAGACCCCCTTCTTTGTCACCCCGTTCCCCCCAGCCTGGCTTCTGTGTTGTTGGATGAAGGGGGTGTCACTGGGCACCACCGCAGTGGCCCCCGGAGCCCGGGAAATGGGGTTCTGTCAGCTTCCAGGGGCCTCACTGAGACCAGGGGGATCCTGCTGTGGCCTCGCGGTGTCTCCAACGTTCAGGGGACATGCAGGGAGCCTGCCTGGCCGCGGGGGCAGCCCAGGACGCCGGGCCAGGGACAGGAAGGTCACCGGCAGCCACCGCGCCCTGTGGCTCTGCCATGAGCAGGCAGCTGGGGCCTCTGGCAAGTTTCTGGAGCCCCTGGGAACACTGCCCCTTGTCCTGTTGGAAACGCTGGCCCCTGGGGGAAGCCCCCCACCACCCGTCTAAGACAAGGCCTCCCAGGTTACCGCCCCCGCCTCTGCAAAGGCAGCAAATGTGGACAATGGTCAGAGGAAGCTGATGGGAAAGGGGGGAAGGGAACGGGAGGAAAAGGAATCAGAAAAAGGAAGAGGCAGCAGAGGCCAGCCTGCATGATAGGGGCGGCGCAGGGAGTGGGGGCGGAGCAGGGAGGGGGCCGGAGAGGCAGGGTCAGCAGAGGCGGGAGGGAGAGCAGAGGGGGCCGCGTGGGCTCTGAAGCCCACTAGCAGCTGCAGCTGGGCCCCCTGCTGGTGGCCCCACCATCAGGCTGTCAGACTCCAGCTTCCAGAGCCGACTCCAGCTTCCAGAGCCGCCTCCAGGGGCAGTCGGACATGGTGGGGGAGGGGACGCCCTCCCAGTGAGCCGTCCCCACCCACCGCTACACACTCTGAGGAGGTCCCCCAGCGGAGGCGGGCAGAGGGTCACGGGGAAGAGAGAACCGCGTAGGCGCAGGCTGCCCCTCCGGCAAGTTCACAACCCGAATGTGGGGTGAGGAGGGCCCCTCAGGGGCCCTGGGGGACGGGGTTCCCAGAAGTGCCCGACCGCACAGCGGCGGTGGGTGTCAGGGCAGAAAGCCCCCCACAGCCGTGTGTCCCTCTGCGCGGTCCCTTCCTGCCGCCCGGACACGAGGCAGCGCCCACCCCACCCCTGACGGTCGCTGCACTGTGAGCAGGGGAGAAGGGGGCGCGGGGTGGCGTGCTGCCCGCATCTGAGGCTGAAGGAGAGCAGAGAGCTTCGGGGCAGCGGCCCTGCTGGCTTCTGCACCCCGTCAGGACGCAGCCACTGGCGGAGGAAAGTGACCAGGGACACTGCAGGGCAGGTGGGGCTGCAGGCTCCCGACACCAGCCTGGGGCGAACACTGCCGCCCACCGACCCTCTGAGCTCAGGGGCCGTCCAGGGGTGGACAGGGTCCGAGCCCCAAACAGCCAGGAACCACGCCCCGGGCTGCAGGTTCTTCCGTGTCAGGGCCTCGGGGTGGGAGTGAGCTCCAGGTCCTGCACAGCTGAGCCGGTGGCCGACTCCTCACACCCGCCTTCCGTCTGGCACACGCCGGGTTCCCTGCGCCTCGGCCGGCTCTGGCCGGAGGAGTCCTGGCCGCACGGGAGAAGGCTCCTGAGTCACGGCTGGAGCCGCAGGGCAGCTGCAGTGCCCACCTCCGTGCCCCTGCCGCTCGGCCGCTTCCGGGCAGAGGCCCCGGAGGGGGTGTTGTTGGCACCCTGGGCCCTGAGTCAGCGGAGGTTCGAGGACAAAAGCCACTGGAGCGTTGGGTGGTCCTTCTGCCCCAGACGGGGGTGCAACACGGAGGGCAGCAAGAGCAGCACCGGGCAGTGGGGGGCGGGCTGGGGCCCAGAGAGCGGCGGAACTGTGGGACCCCACGTTGCGTGCTGGGTGAGAACCCTCAGGGGAGGGTGGGGCGCTGTGCAGGGTGCTCGAGGCTAAACAAGGGGGACCGGGGGCCTGGGCCACCAACAGGGCCGATCTGCTTCTCGCCCCCACGTGGAAGGACAGACCCAGGAGATTTCAGGGCTAATCAGGTTGGGGGTGGGGTGTGGGGGAGCCTGGAGCCCCGGGAGCCCCAGGTGATGGGAGAGAGACGCCCCCTCCCGCCCCCTCCCACCAGGCTGCCCCCTGGCCATGCGTGAGCTCTGTGTGAGGAGCAGGCCCAGCCAGGGGGCCACCCTGACCCAACTCCTGGGAAGGCCGGTCTGTCCCTGCAAGTTGCCGGCCGCCGTCCTCTGTGAGAGCGAACCAGCTGCACTCAAGGACACAGACGGCTTCTCCTGGGCGAGGCGCGGGTGGGTCCTGCTGGTGCCGGCCTGGCCATCCGGGGGCCGGCCGACGCGGCCGGTGATGGGTGGGGTGGGGGCTGGGCAGGGCAGGACGGCTGGGGAAGACGCAGAGGCCCCGAGCCCCGGGGCACCTAGGTTTCCCGCCGGCCGTGGTCCGGGAGCGTCTCAGACAGGAGGAACTCTCTGGTGGTCACGGAGTTCTTCAGGTAGGGGTTTGGCGCCCCCTCCCCCGGCACGCGGGCCGGCCCGGCGCCCTGCGCAGGGGGCAGCAGCGGCTCACTGGCTCCGGGGCCGGCGCCCGCCTGCCGCCCGGACCCCCCGGGCTGGGGCTTCGCGGGTGCCGCCTCGGCCGCCGTGGGGGGCTCCCCGGGACCCCTTCCGGGGGGACAGGGAGGCCTGGCGGGGCAGGTCACGTACTCGTTGTCTTCCCCTCCCAGAGGGTTTTCCCGGCCCTTCCCGGACTCCTCCGAGGACACCTCTTCCAGAAAGCTCCCGAAGTTCACCACCAGCTTGTCGATGAGGTCACTGGGGGCAGGGCGCGGCTTGAGAGCCCTGTCGTCCGCGGTCACGGAGTCGTCACATGGCTTCTGCGGCAGCTTCGTCTGAAAGAGAGGGGCGCCCGGAGGCTCGTGGGGGCTATGCACAACGGAACCGAAAGCCCATAGGCTTGGGGCACCGAGGCCCCGCCTGCGACCAGCCCCCCGCCGGCCCCCTGAGACCAGAGGGGAGGTGCCCCCGCCCCCCCACGCGCCCCTCTGGGAAGGCCGGCAGGAGCGGCCGGGTCTGAGGGAGGGCGCAGTGCATCAGGCAGCGGCTGCCGCCAGGGGACTTGAGGCCCCCCAGCCCTCAGCTCTACGCCCACAAAGCCCAGCCTGGAGCAGAGTGTCACAGAGCCCTCACAGCTGGGAAAACCGCAGCCACAGCCCCAGGGACGCGCCAGCCTCCCAGGAGCCCCAGGCAGCCCGTGCCAGGGACGGTGTCTTCTGTGTCACCTGTGCCCCCCCCAGAGCCAGCCCGGCGCCTGGGCACAGCCCACGGGACCTGCAGCTGGTTCCAGAGCGGCGTCGGCCCCGGCCGGCCGGCCCTGCCTGTGGGCCGCCTGCTCCCTTAGTTACGTTTAATGGGCAGGAAGGGGAACGGGGTCACACAAGGCTGATGAGAGAGAGGAGGAAATGGAACCCAAGGAACCAAAGTTCAAATCGACGTAAAAAGAGTTTTTCAGTGTCCACGTCCGAAGAGAGAGACTCCTGAGTTGGAACAGGGGTGACAGTAACGATTCCTGCCCCGAGAGATGCTGGACACGACCTCTCAACGGTGACGATTTAAAAGTCCCATGTGACTGGGCTTATTTTCACTTAAGCAAGGAATTCAACCTTCAAGGTTTCAGAACTGTTTTCAGTTTTAAGTTTTAGGGGAAAAAAAAAAAGGTTTCCACTGATGAGTCGGTCACCGGAATCCCTGCTGCCAAAGTGTGGTGACGGCGATCCCAGCCCCTCCCCCCGAAGGCAGCTCGGGGACACCCACCCCCACCCCCCAACCCCACCCCTGCCTCTGGCCCCGCATACGGCGGGTCCTCCCGGGTCTCCAGGCGGCCCCCCCTGGTGGCCGTGGCCGTGGCTGTGGCTGTTTGCCCAGTGGCCCCAGACAGCCGGCCCCTCGCTCCCTGACCAGAGAGCCAGGCCCTCGGGCGGGTGGGGCGAGCGTCTTGCTCCCGCTCCCCTCGCTCTGCGGGGCCGGGCCCTGCCCTGCTCAGGCCAGAGCCGGAGCCCGTGGGAACCGTGCCCTGGCTGCGCCCCGCAGGGCCGCCCCCCCCCCCCCCCCCCCCCCACCCAGGAGCACGGGCTCACCTGCAGGCCGTCCCAGCGCCAGGTGGCCAGGCTGCTCTGGGCGGGGTTGGGGACCTGGGGCCAGCACAGCCGCTTCAGCTTGCTGAAAGAGAGAAGGTGCCCAGACAGGCGTGAGCCCCCCCGGGAGCCTTCTGCAGGGCCACCTCGGCCAAGCCCAGGGGGGCGGCTCCCGGCCCCTGACTCAAACCGGAATCGAGCGGCATGGGGGCGACCTTGAGGGCGAGGTGGGAAGAGCCCTGTCCCCCTCAGAGCTCTCCCTGCCCCTGCCCCAGGCGTCAGGCCACCCAGGGCCGTCGCTGCGAGATTCGTGCCCCAGATTCTGGAGACGGGGCCCCGCCCAGCAGCGGCAGCACCCCCAGGGACGCGCTGGGCGTGCAAAGTGCCCAAGAATGCGTGCGGGGGCTGGGTGACAATCTGCGTGCGGGGGCTGAGGCTGGCGTCAGCGCGCCCATAATTGAGCGCAGCTGCTGGGCAGAGACGGCCCACGGGGTGGGGGGGGCAGTTCTGCTGAGGAGAGGTCGGCCGGGTGGGGAGCCCTTGACCTCGGGGCAGCGAGCGGTGCTCTGGGGAGAGAAGCACGGCACCCTGAAGGCAAGCTCCCCGCCCCAGAGTGGCTGGGGCAGGCGGGACAGCGCCCGGCAGCCAGGGAGCCCCCCTCCCCAGACACTGCCGTGGAGGGAGCGGTCTGCACTGAGCTCACGGCCTCCAGGAGCCTAACTCCACGGCCCACGGGCTCCCTGCGCCAGGCTCTGCCCGCCTGGAGTCCTCCTGCTGCCCCCAGGGGCCCCTCTGGACACTGAGAGGAAGGGCCGTCTCCCCAGCTCCGGCCTCAGACGCCCAATGCAGCAGATAAAGCCTAGGGGCCGCTGGCACTCCCCAGGCCTCCACAGGGCCCGGTGCCCTGGCCGGGGGTGGGCAGGGTGCTCAGCAGCTGTGAACCAGGGAACGGAGGACACCTCCTCTGTGCTGGGGGGCCTCCCCCTCCCTGACGCGCCCCCCACCCCATCTCCAGCCCCGGTCTCCAGGGCACACGCTGTGGGCCGACAGCTCACTTGGGTCTTCTGAAGCCATAGACCACCGTCAGGACGGTGAGGATGAGCAGCCCGCCGCCAACCAGCGTGGTGATGAGGCAGATCTCCAGGACACCTGGGGGGAAGAGGGGGACAGGGTGGGCCGGGGCGGGGCTCCTGCTGGCCTGCCAGAACGCACAGGTCAGCCCTGGCTGGTGGGGCTCAGTGGACTGAGTGCCAGCTAGTGAACCAAAGGGTCGCTGGTTCGATTCCCAGTCACTGCACATGCCTGGGTTGTGGGCCAGGTCCCCAGTAGGGGGCGAGTGAGAGGCAACCACACATGGATATTTCTCACCCTCTCTCTCTCCCTCCCTTCCCCTCTCCCTAAAAATAAATAAAATCTTAACAAAATTTCTTTCTTGCTTCCTATTTTTAAGGTAAAAGCTGATGAGTAGGACGTAGTGTGCACACTTCTGCTTTGAAAAACTCCGAACACACTGAGGCTGAGTCCCTTCCTGTGGGCCCGCGGTGCTTGTCCCACCCAGACGTCCCCTGCAAGGCCCCACCGTGCAGTGACCTGGGACACACGCAAGGGGTGGCTGTGGACCCGGGGACAGCCTCTTGGGGGAGCCAGCTTGGGGCTGAGAGTGAACGCAGCACGAACCCCAACCCCCTCCTCAAGGTGACGTGGGGCCTCGCACGAGGAAGCAGCAAGATGGAGGTCTCTCCGGGTCCAGCCCTTGGTCCGCCCTTGCCCCCTGCCCTCTGCACCCGCACGCCCTCCAGGAAGGCAAGGAGCTCGGGAACAGATGCTCCGGTCACTCGGGGTGCCCTCCCTCCCTGGCTCTCCCCGACCCTGGGGGACACCATCCCTCACCACCCTCTCCCCCCCACCAAGGAGCCGAGGAGCCCGGCCAGGGCTGGGAGGATACACTCACTGATGGACAGCGTCCTGAAGTTGACCCTGGTGCCGTTGGTGCCGCCGGCCCGGGTGCTGGCCATGACCTGCAGGGTGTAGGGCGTCCCTCGCGCCAGAGACCCCAGGCCGTACCGCAGGGTGCCGGGCTCCACCGTGCGCGCTGCGGGGGCAGGGCAGGGGCGTCAGGGGTGAGCACGTCAGGAGCCAGCCCCGCTGCGCGACACCCCCCACCCCTGGGGCAAGGGTTCCCGGGGCCCGACACCAAACACGCAGCAGCAGCAACGGGAGGAAACAGGTTAGACTGGGCTTCCCCGACGCTGGAAGCTCCTGTGCATCAAAGACGCTGTCAGAGGGAGACGGCCCCCACGGGACGAACGGGAAACACTGCTTCCGGCCGGGCGTGCGGTAGGTGGGGCAGAGCACACACACACACAATCCCTCACAGCCCGCAAACGGAACGGCGGCCCAGGCTGAAAATGGGCAAGGAGAGGGAGAAGACCCCCGAAGGTGTGCGGACGGCCAGCAAGCGAAGACGCCCCGCCCCGTGGGCTCCTGGGAAGGAGGGTGCACGCTGACACCACGGCAGGACAGCCCTTTGCACGGCTCCCGCTGGGACCCCGCAGAGGTGTTTTAAACAGAACGTAACGAGGGTCGGTAAGGACGTGGGGAAGGCGGGACCCTCACACGCCGCGGCGCAGAAGTCGGGGGGGCGGGGTGGTCCAGGGAGCTGGACGGCAGCCGTCGGAGGGATGCACCCCACAGCAGAGCCACACGCAGGGGCTCAGACAGACGCCTGTGCACAGAGGTTCCCGCCCAGACCCCCCGGGGAAGCACACAGCAGCGTCGGCCGCCGCGCCCAAGGGGCCGAGACACCCCGAACGTCCGCGGACGGACGATGGAGAAACGGCACGCGGCCACCTGCACGGCGGGCGCTGTTCACAGTGAGAGGGAGCGAGGCGCTGGCACGCGCCGCCACAAGCAAAACCGGGAGAAGGGGAGGAAGCCGGACACGAAAGGCCGCACGCCGCGGGGTTCCGTGCGTGGCGGAGGGCGGTTGTGCGTGAGAAGGTGACGGGCAGCGGCCGACGACCGGCACGGGTGTCCCCTCGGGGTGGACACGGACGGGGTGGCGGGCACCGGCGGCACGGACGCACACCGTGAAACGGGGACGGGGCGCATGTACAGGTATCGGGTTGGAACAAAGAATCGTCCGGAACAGGACAGAAGGCTGAGCCTGGGCCGGAAACGGGGATGTCGGCGGAGACTGTGGGTCCGAGGAAAAGGTGTCACGGGGCAGGGACAGCAGGAGGCGCGGCGAAGGTCCCTCTCGGAGGTGAGTGCCACCCGCCGGGTCTGTCCGCACCCCCCCCCCCCCCCAGCCCAGGGAAGCCCCGTCTGGAACGACGCCCAGGAGGCTCCGGGGAGGGAGCCTGTCCCCACCCAACCGGGGCGAGGCGTACTGACACTCCGGCTGCTACAGGCCTTTCCGGCGCTGACCCTCCACTCCGCAGACTCCGAGAGCCTCAGGAGGCCGCTGCCCTCGGGCCCCTTCTCGGGGAGGCCCCCGGATGCCGAGGGTCGCCGGCCAGGTGGCCCTGTGGCAGGCCCGCCGTCACCTCTGCCCGGGGTCCTGGGGTTTTCCCTGCCTGGCCACACGTGGACTCACAGAATCCCTGTCCGTTCTCGGCTTGGCAGAAGATGGTGTAGTTGCGGATGAAGCCGTTTCTCTGGCTTTTGGGGACCTCCTTCCAGGTGACGGTGACCGTCTTCACGCCGATGTTCTCCACCTTGGTCACGGGACCTGCGGACGGGGCTTCACGGGACGGGGGACGGACCGTGAACAGGACGGAGGCGCAGCAGGTGCTCCTCCCCGCCCCGCAGGGCCCCGTCCAGCACGCAGACCCAGTCGGTGTCGGGGGCTGGGCCGGAGGAGGGAGCCGCCCTGCCGGCTCCTCCGTCTTGAAAAGGAGGGGAAGGGGGGCCCTCGCTCTTTCTGTGGGCCCCTGGCTCTACCCTGACGCCCAGCTCTCTCACTCACACCTGCCCCGGCGACGACCAAGCAGTCGAAGGGCATGTCTCCACGGGCCACTCTGAGTGACGAGACACACCGCCCACTGCTGGAGCTGGGAGGTGTCAACTTCCAGGAAGACAACCACGAGGTCTGAGAACTTCGCCGGGGAAAGCCCTGCTTGTCGCTACGCAGTCAAAAACAGTCTGTCAGGTCTCCGACTCACGGCGAGCTCCGTGGGGCCCCTAGCCTGGCCCTCACTCGGCGTCGCTTCTGCCCTCAGCTCCCCTCCGAGCCTGTTCCCCGTCTGTGAGCCCAGGGGCTCGGACCTGGTGCTGTCTGGCGTCCCCCCTGCTTTGACGTTCAGCGGCTCTCTCCCCCGGCCGCCGCGGCGTCGAGCACACGGGGCCGCTGCACACCCTCGCAGCCTCGGCTGCGTGCCGGATGGGCCCGCGGGCCCCGCGCTCCCTGCCCCCGCTGCCCAGCACCTGGCCCACACCCACCGTCCTGCTCGAAGTAGACCTGGGCGGAGGACGGCTCGCCCACTCGGTCGCGCAGCACCGGATACACCGAGACGTTGTAGCACCAGAAAGTCAGCCCGGCTGTAGGGAGAGAGAGAGGCGTTGGGTGCAGAGTGTGGCGTGCGGCGAGAACGCCGGGCCAAGGGTTGCGACCCAGGACGCACGGCACCCGCTCCACTTCCTCGTCCAGAAGTGAGGAGGCGGGGCTGGACGGCCTCTCGCGTCCACGCTGGCCCCGGCGTTTTAAGTTATTTCCTAAAACTAACCTTGCACCACCCCGATGAGATGACAGGGCCGCCCAGGAGGGGAGACACGAGAGGCCGGGCCGTCCCCGGTGTGGGCTGTGCGGGGCGACTCGGGGACTGAGCACCCCACCCCTCTGCACGGGTGCCGTGCGGTCTGGTTCCGCCCGCCTGCCGCCCTGCCCGAGGCGCAGGCCTTCATGCGGGTGCGGCTGCGTGGGGAGAAGTTCGGGCCAACGGGGTCGGGAGGGTAAAGCCCCCCCACCCGTGTGTCCTCCGAGGGTCGGGGACGTCCTGGAAGGGTGGTGGTGCCTGGTGCCTGTCCCCCGGGGACGGGGCCCGGCTCAGACACCGGCAGCCGGAGCGGAGGGGGAGCCCCGGGCTGCACACTCTCCGTCACCACGTGGTCGGGACGCCGGGAAGGGCTCTCGGGCGGCAGGTCCTGAGGTGGCGTTGCCCCCCGGGAACCTGCCGGAGACCCGGCCTGGCCCCCCGGCGTCCTGGGGACATGCTGGGGAATGCCCAGAGCGTGTGCTCCGGGCCCGTCCGGTGCCACCAGCCCCGGTCGCAGCTCTGCAGCCTCGCTCAAGACTTAGGAACAGGTGGAAGGGAGCAGGGCCCTACTCAGAGGGGGCCTGTGGGACCACGGGGGCTACCTCGCTGGACTGTCCAGTTCTGGGCCCCAGACACCGGCTCCCAGCACAGGGCGGCGGACTCCTGGTCCGGGAGCCACTCCACCACCCACATGTCCACGTCCGGGGCGGAGCTCTGCCACGTCACCACCAGCTGGTCCCCGGCGAGGTGGGTCTGCATGGCCTCGATGCACGGGACCGCTGGGGGCAGACAGAAGGACATTTCTCAGACACCCGGCACCCCCTCCCGACACGCCCACCACGTCAGCGTCCGGCCACTGCCCAGGGCGTAAAGAAGGAGGTCGGGGGTCAGGACCTCCACCGCAGACCCCCTGGGGGGGTTCTCCCCTTCTGTTGTCCCCTTTCCTCACCCCGCCCTCGATGATGAAGTGCCCTCTGAACCCTTCCTTGTCTCCCCAGACACACCCCCACTGCCGTGCTGACGACCCAGGGCCTCACCTCCCACAGGTGTCCCTGCTAGCCCGAGGGACACAAGCCAGAGTGACAGAGAATGGGTCTCTAAAGGGAGGGTTCCAGGCACCCGCAGTTGTGGGGCTGGGAAGCTGGGAGGGGGTGGCCCGATAATCACACTAAGGGGGTGACTTCCCATGTCACGTGTCTCAGCGGGCCCCGCCCGACCTGGTGATAATGGCCTATCCCCAGGTGGTGAGACCTGTGTCTGTCCCGAAAAGACACAGACGCACCCGACCAAAGGGCCGAGCTGTCCACCGGTAGGTAAGCGGCATCCTGCCCACCCGGGGGAGAGCCCAGGCCTGGAAACAGGCCACAGGGACCCCTTTAGCAGGAAAGCTTCGAACCCGGGTGTGAGAGGGAGTCGGAATGAGAGACCTGTCTTGTTTGCAGGTGCAGGGAGGCGGGGCGGGGCGGGGGCTCAGAAGATCAGACGCGCCCCCCCCGCCGCCCCTGCTGCTCTCCCGCCCCCCACCAGAGCCTTCGGGGTCAGAGCCTGCGGCCGTGTGTGTCTAAGTGAACACAAAGTCCGGGGGGGGGGGCGGGGGGCAGACACAGGGATGGCGCCCCCAGCAAACCTGCAAAGCCCCAGCGGCTGGAAGCCTGGGCCCGGCGCCCGGGGTAGGTGGGGCAGGGGTAGGGTAGGGGGTGACTCGGGCATTTCCGGGCACTGGAACGGCCCGCGGGCTGCGCGCCTGCCAGACAGCCCCAAGTCGGCCCGGTCCCCGACCCCGTCCCGGACCCCCTTCCCAGAGGGGCCCGAGGAGACGGCATAGCTTCCGGCTGACGGCTGCGCTCAGAACGGCCACCGCGGCCGCTCTCCGGTGACGCCACTGTGCTGCTACACAGCGGTCTGGGGGGACCCTCTCTCCGTGCCCAGCAAGAGTGCCTGAGCCTCCCGCGTAAACAGCCGAACGGTCAGCATTCTAGGTTCTGCGGGCCGGTGGTCTGTGGCACGGCGACGAGCTCTGCCCTCGCTGGACCGAAGGCGAACCGAAGGGCGCGGCCGTGCCGGTGAAACTCGGTTCACGAGGTTTGGCCCACGAGCTGCGGTCTACCGGCACCTGGTCTGGGACCCTCATGACCGACGGCTGGGTGCCACTCCGGACGCACGCTGGGCCCCTGCAGGGCCAGGCCGGGCAGGGCGGGGCCGGGCACGCGAACGGGAAGCCCTCTGGGGACTGAGCAAGTGTCCCGCTGGGGCCTGGCGCAGAGCAGAGCTGGGAGACCCGCCGCGGGCCCGGCCGTGCCTCGGACGGACGAGAGCCGGAGAGGGAGCTGTATCCTAACACGGGGGTGACACACAGGTCGGCCGAGGAACCGTGCAGCGCCAGACACGGCCTCACGGAGGCAGCACAGTGAGCCATGTGTGGGCGGGTGTGCACGGGAGGGACTTCCCGAACCGGCGGTCAGTGGGTGGGAGGGAAGAATGGGGGTGTGAGCACAGGGGGCGGGGACGTGGACTAGGTCAGGACTGGGGGGTTTCGAAGGAGCGGCGGCCCTGCCCGTTTTCTGGGGGGTTCGGCCGCCGTTCGGGCCGAAACAAAGGCGGCTGCCGGCGGATCTCGGGGGCTGGTGGTGCGGGCTGGCGCCTTACGGGGGCTGGTTTCTTTCAGGGGCTTTGCTCCCTGGACGCTGCTTCACGGGCCATCAGTCCCCGGAAAGCTCTGCCCTTCCCACAGAACCTAAAAGCTCCCCCTTGGTTTTCCTCGGGGCTCAGGAGAAGCAGCAACCCCGGAGAGGAGAGGGGGCTCTCCCCACCGCCTCCTCCAGGGGCAGGCGTCGGAGGGAGGGGTGCGTGCGTGCGGCACTCACGCTTTTCGGCGACGGCCGGGACCCGCAGGGTGGCCGCGGGCCCCTGTCCGAGGGAGTTGTAGGAAGCCACGGACACCCGGTAGGCCTTGCGGCCCAGGCGCAGCCCCAGGTGCTGGTCCGTGGTGTCACTGGTCCGTGCGAGGTGAGCGCCGTTTTCCGGAAAATACTGCACGAGGTAGCCGAGCGTCCTCTCCAGGGGCGGGGTTCCTCGGGCCTTCTGCACGCCGAGCGGCCAGCGTTTGTCGCCAAAAACAGAGAGAGACGAGCCCTGAGCTGGTGCTGGATGGGGGACGGGGAGGGGGCGGGGTGACATCCACTCTCCCATGCTGAGCCGGGCGAACCACACGGCCCGCGCTGTGACACCGAACCCTCAGGGGCGTTTGCCGGAAGCGCCCTTGGGCTCCGCGCTCACAGAAGCCCGACGCATGCGGCCAGACCAGGGCAGGGCCCGGGCCCGTGCACGCAGGCCCCCCACTACCTGTCGGCTGTCTCTTCCCCTCCGGCCCACAGGTCGGAGAGTGTCACTAAGCAGCTCCGCCAACCCCACGTCTGTGCTGGCCCCCGGCACCCCGTGCCTGAGAGCCCACAGGTGGAGGGTCCCGGGCAGTCACCTCGTATCCCCACCTCCTCTGCAGAGGGGGCATAAGGGGGCTTGCTTCCCCAGCCCAGGTGCCCGGCACCCCCAGCCCCAGCCCCCGGCGGGCAGCCTCAGGTGGCCCAGGGGCTCCGAGGCAAGCTCTCCCTCTCAGCCCTACGCCGGAGGCCACCGGCCGGAGGCTTTCCCGGGGGCGGCACGACCTCCTGCTCTGATGACACCCAGACGGGGCCTCGGGGTCCCTGCTTCCGCTGCCCTCCCGGCCTGGGCTGCCTTCCTGGCCCATCGTCACCTCCCTCGCAGGTGGCCCACCTGCCCCACCGCCTGGTGGCTGACCACCCGTGGGATGTGCGTGGCTGGCTGCCCCTCCCCCCAGGGGGCTGGCCCCACTGACTGGGCACCCCTGTCCCTCCGCCGCCGAGGGAGCCCCCCGTCCTGGAAGAGGGGAGGGGAGGGGAGGGGAGAGGAAAGGCCCAGGGTCAGAGGATGCTCTGACTGACCCTGGGGTGGGGGGGCTGAATGTCGTCTGGCAAAGCCGGGCGATTTCTCCTTTGTCAAAAGCACGTTGAGCTCTCGGGACCTCGGCACGCCGGGGAGAGTGCGCCAGCGCTCACCGAGACTTGGGGGCACAGCCCCCCGGCACTCCCCGCCCTGCCTCTGGGGCGTCCCTCAGCTGCCCCGTCTTCCCTGTCTTCTGGCCGGGCTTCCTTCTCCAGCTGCCCCTCGCCTTTCCGATTCCCCTCCCCTTCCCCTCGTTCCGCCCTGCTCCCCCTCCCTGGCCTCTGCCCTGCCGGCCTGACTCTCCCCCCCCCCCCTCCCCCCCAGCGAGGACGCCTCGGCCTGCTCTGTGCTGCTGTGCCCCCCCCCATGCAGGGACACGCATGACACACATCTGCAGTGACCCGAGGACACCCCAGGGGCTGTGGGCTCTGCCCCCCCCCCCCCCCGCCCCCACAGCTGGCCAGCCCGCGGGGGCTCTCAGCAGGGGCCTCCTGCACTTGACCAGGAAACGCACTCCCCGGCCGTCCACAAGGCGCCTGCAGGCTGTGCGAGCCGGGGAGCCAGGCGAGACCGGGCATCACGGGGCCTCGTGGGAGGGAGGTTCGGGAGGTCAAAGTTCGAGACTCACGGCTCTCCCAGGAATAAGAGACCAGGGGCTTTTAGGTAAAGAGAGGACCCCGAGCGCGGTCACCTTCCACCGCAGGTCCACGAGCCGCCGTCCGTCCGCCTGAACCGGGCCGAGGACCCTCCACACGTCCAGGCCGAAGGGAACTGTGGGGACGAGAGGGGGGTTCAGCACGGACGGTCACCCTCAGGCGGCGGTGACCGTGACCTGGGCAGCCGGGCAGGGTTTGCTACGGGGTCCGGCGGGGCCAGCATCGCACCGACCAGCGAGGTCCACATCTCCCTGCAGAACGACTGGACCCCATGGCCCCACGGCCCCGAGGTCTGGGATCCCCAACCTCGTCAGCCCCGAGCCTGAAGCCCGGAGCAGCGAGGCAGCTGCCCACGCTCACACGCTCCTAAGAAACAAAGCCGGACTTGAATCGAACACGTCACGTGTGGCCGTGGCAGGCACTGACGTGCTTACACGCGGGAGGACATCCCACATCGTCCCAGAGAAAAGAGGCAGTGCTCCAACCTAGAAGTTTCCAAGCAGTTCAGAGAGGTTTGCGATGCGTCGTGCTAACTGGCACGTTGGTGCAAACACAGAACCAGTCGTGTGCGAGTGAGAACAGGGGAAGTGAGGGTCTCTCAGGGGCAGATGGGTGCGTGTTCATTAATTTCTTCTGGAACCCTAAAAAACAATGAAGGAAAACACAGGCAAAAGCTTCCTCCTGGTGACTGTGCCCAGTGAGTGTCGACTGGATCTAACCAGCCAGGGGCCAGCAGCTTCCACTGTTCGGCCACTTCATCTCGTCCCAGTGGCTGAGGCCGTGAGCCCGCTGCAACGCTGGTGGCGACTCCGGGCGCCGGCGGCGACCGTGACGTCAGACCCTGGCCAGAGCGCGAAGAGCCCGCAGGAGACATGGGGCGGAAGGACCAGGAGGTCACCCGGGAGGCCAGCGACAGCGAGGGGCGGGGCAGAGCTGAGCGAAGAGGTCACCCCGAGGGAGAACTGAACTCTGGCCGTCCGCCCAAAGGTGTGGTTGGGGAGGGGGTCCTGGCAGCCCGGAGAGCCGCTCCGTTGCCCCCGATGTTTTAGAAGGAGGGGCCCGCCAAGACGGGCCACGAAACCCGGCCCCCCCCATAGCCTGCGACCCCTGGGCCCTTCCTCCCGTGACAGCGGCTCCGGGGCTGCAGTGTGTCTTCAGTGGACCACAGGAGGTCTTCGACACGACACCGCTGCGCGTGCAGCGTAAGACAGGCCTTTACAAGTGCATTAACAGTGGGCTCTAAGCCCTGGCTGGCGTAGCTCAGTGGACTGAGCGCCGGCTGCGAACCAAAGTGTCGCAGGTTCGATTCCCAGTCAGGGCACAAGCCTGGGTTGCAGGCCATGACCCCCAGCAACCGCACATTGATGTTTCTCTCTCTCTCTCTTTCTCCCTCCCTTCCCTCTCTAAAAATAAATAAATAAAATCTTTTTAAAAAAATGGGGTCTGAACTTCTGACTCCCAGAGAAAAGGCTGCTGCTACAGCTGGCACCGCCAGAGGCCACTGGCTGACCTGGGGGTGGGGCGGGTGGGCCCTCCAGCTCTGGGACCACTGGCTCCCGATTCGCAGATGCTGCACGTGGCAAACCCTACAACAGGGGGCCGGGCCACCCCCACCCAGCGCCGCCGGCAGAAGGCGATTTCGAGGGCCCCGCTTGCCTTCCTCCTCGGTCGTCCCCATCGCTTCCTGGCTCCAGCCACTCCAGAACTTGGACTCCGGAGCCGCGCACCGCAGAGCCACGATGTACCTCGTGGACGCCTGCAGCCCCGTGAGGTTGTAGGCTTGGCCCCCGTCCACCTCCTCGAAGCTGACCTCCGTCTGCAAGGCACAGAGACCGTGGAGCCGCGTGGGAAACCACCAGCAGCCCGTCCACCTTTCCTCCTCGCTCCCCAAGCCCCTCTCACCATTTCAGAACCAGCGGCATTGCATCTCAGGCCTTTCGGTGTATAGTGTTCACACACAAGCCTCCACGCATGCCCGGGGACCCCAAAACCACTCCCCGCCACTTCCCGCCGCTAAGCGTGCGAGGCAGAGAAGCCGGCCTGCACTTCCGGAAGAAGCGAGGTGGGGCCCTGGGGCCCCGGCCACCCCGGCCTCAGCTCAGACTCTGGCGGCGACGCCGGCACCTAGAGAGGAGGCCCTGGGGGACAGCGGGTGCCCTCAGGGGCACCGAGCTCAACCTCACGGCTGCACAGCACCCGGAGCAGCAGCAGCAGGGGGACCGTGGGCGGCCTGAGCGCTGCCGTCGGCGGGGGCAGATGGGAGCTCCCGCTCCCGCAGGCCTAGACGCCCGCCGCCTTCTCCCCCCGCCTCCCTGTCCGAGGACCGGGCTACGGGCGACCGGGCAGCTGCCAGCGATGGCTGCAGCCCGGATGCTCCGTTCCCTTCGACACTCGCTCCGCTCCCGGGGGAGAAAAATGCATGAACACTCCGTTCCGGAGCACCGCATCCGACGCAGGAAGCGGAGCCTGCCGCTTTCTCTGACCTCTGACCTCTCTTATGGACCCAACAGAGACAAAGGCTTGGCTGTTCGCCTCTGCGGTGGCCGTGCTGCCGCTGCCGGAGGCGCTTGTCACTGTGGTTTACACTGATTGGCGCCGGCAGGCAGTCCATGTGGGAGCGTGTGCAGGAGCCGCCCGGGGCCCCAGGGCCGCAGGCCTGCCAGTGCCGGCGTGGGTGCCGCCCCAGGGGACCAGCACAGAGCCGCACCCAGGTCCTAGCCTGTCGCCGGGCAACGTGGGGGTGTCTGTGGCGACCAGCTCAGCGCCCAGCTCCGGTGGGGGGCCCGCTGGCCTCGCCCCCCAGGGGGACCTGGCCTCCCCCGGGAAGCAGGACCGGCCGCAGGGCTGGGTCACTGCCGAGCCCCAGTTCCTGGAGCACCTCCTCCAGCCGCCCCCGGGACGCTGCGGGGCCAGGGCGGGGCTGCTGGACACAACCCCACGGTGGGTCTGGGACAAGCCGTCGGCTCTGGTCAGGGAGCCTCCGCAGGGGCTGGCGGTCGGGGCCCGGCTGGAGGCAGACAGACCTTCAAGGAAGGCTGTCCACGGGCAAACGAAAGTGCAAACAACAGTAATCCACGTGCAAGGAAGTCAAGTAGAGTCCTCTCTCACTTTTCCTGCTTTCTGAAATAGATGATACTAGTTTTTTAAATCTTTCGGGTGTTTCCTATGCTCTCCTAGTCCCTGCGTCACGGGCAGGGGTTGCCTGCTGGGTGTGCTCAGCAAGCTCTGCCCAGCACAGCTCGGGGCCTGTCCCGCAGCCTGGACGCCGGGAGAAGGCTGCTGGGTCCCCCAGACACGTGCCCCCAGGGCCCCTTGTCCTCTGGCCTTCTGTCCAGGGTCCACTGGCCCTCCAAAAAGACTTCAACCTAAAACGTCCACAGCTCGACACAAGCAACGGATCCCAATGAAAACAACTCCTCTGGTTGGTTTCCAGCCATCCGCACTTTGTGCCAGATCCGGCTCACCCCAGGCGTTCACGCCTTCGGAGACGAACCAGAAGTTCTGGTGCAAAGCCTGAGCCAAACTCCTCAGCCAGCCTGGAGCTCCTGGTGGAGAGTGTGCTGTGGGTGGGAATGCAGACGGTGCAGCTGCTGTGGAAAACACTATGGAATCTCCTCAAAAAAAAAAACCAAAAAAACTAAAGATGGATCTGCCTTTCAATCCAGTGGTCCCACTGCTGGGACCATCCCCTAAGAGCCCTGAAACACCAATCCAGAAGAACCCATGTACCCCAATGTTCATAGCAGCACAATTCACAATAACCAAGTGCTGGAAGCAACCCAAGTGCCCATCAGTAAATGAATGGATCAAAAAACTGTGGTACATTTACACGATGGAATTCTGTGCAGCAGAAAGGAAGAAGGAGCTCCTACCCTTTGCAACAGCGTGGATGGAGCTGGAGAGCATTATGCCAAGTGAAACAAGCCAGGTGGTGAAAGACAAATACCATATGATCTCACCTTTAATAGGAACCTAATCAACAAAACAAACAAGCAAGCAAAATATAACCAGGAACACTGAAATTAAGGACAGTCTGGCAGTAACCAGAGAGAGGGTGGGAGGGGATAAAGGGAGGAAGGGGGAGGGGTTTTCAGGAACAACTATAAAGGACACGGGTGGAAGCAGGGGAGGGAGGTGGGGATGGCTGGGGTGGGGGGAGGGGCGGGGGTAAATGCTGACAGCTGTAATTGAACAACAATACAATAATTTTTAAAAATGGGCAAAGAACCTGAATAGACACTTCCCCAAGGAGGACATGCAGAGGCCCAGAGACATGAAAAAATGCTCCACGTCACTAGCCTTCAGAGAGATGCAGACAAAAAACACAATGAGAGACCACTTCACACCGGCCAAAATAGCCATCACTAATAAATCAACAAATCAACGCAAGTGCTGGCGAGGCTGTGGAGAAAAGGGACCCTGGTGCACTGTGGGAGTGCAGACTGGGGCAGCCGCTGTGGGAAACAGCATGGAATCTCCTCAGAACATTAAAAATGGAACTGCCTGTTGAGTCAGTGATTCCACTGCTGGGAATAAACCCTTAGAATTCCAAAACATCAATTCAAAAGGACTCATGCACCCCTATGTTCACAGAAGCATTATTTACAATAGGCTAATGCCGAAAACAGCCTAAGTGCCCATCAGTAGGTTAGCGGATCAAAAACTGAGGTACACTGACACAATGGAATTCTATGCAGCAGAAAGAAAGAAGGCGCTCCTACCCTTCGTGACAGTGTGGATGGAGCTGGAGAGCATTGTGCTGAGTGAAATAAGCCAGGCAGTGAAAGACAGATATTGTATGATATCACCTTTAAGTGGAACCTCATCAACAGAACAAAGAAACAAGCAAAACAGAACCAGAGACATTGAAATAGAGGACAGACTGACAGTGACCAGAGGGGAGGGGAAAAGGGGATAACGGGGGAAAGGCCGTCAAGGAGCATGTAAATGACCCACGGACAAGACCAAAGCGGGGTAGGATCCAGGAGGGAGTGGGAGGGGTGGAGGGGGTGTGGTGGGGGAAATAGAGACGATGGTGCTCAAACAACAATGAAAGAGAGAGAGAGAGAGAGAGAGAGAGGGAGGCAGGCAGAGCGCACAGTGTCCAAACCTCGCTGTTCAGGGCTGCAGGCTCGCACCTCAGTACAGAGCAAAGGGCTCTCGAGGATTCCCCCGGAAGTCAGGGTAGCTGCTAGCTCTGGGGGAGCAGGTAATGGTGAGGGGAGCTTATACCACTAAGAGGGCAGTAACAGGTTATTCAATGCAATATTGATCTTCTGTTCACTTTTCTCAATGTGTCTCATGCATCCATCAGGGTGTCAAAAAGGTTGGAAAAATGAAAAAGGAAAGAGCCAAGCCTGGGGAATCGCTGGCAGCCGAGGCAGCTGGGCCGGACCCGGGGTGGATGGCAAAGCAGCGTTCTCACCCTTTAGTTTGGCCCCACGCACTCCTAGCTTGGGGCGGGGACAGTCGGACGGCCCCCAGCTACACGGCCTGCGGACGCCGGCTCGGAAGGGCTCCCTCACTCCCCTTCCTGTTTCCAGTGTGGAGAGCGGAGAGCCGGCCGACAGAAGCTGCGGACAGTCCCCTGCTCCCGGCCCTTGGGCAGAAACGGGTCACGGGGGCGCTTACCCAGAGGTCACTCTCGTTGGCTCTGAATCGGAGCGTGTAATTGAGATCCACCGAGATGGGGGCCAGCGAGGGCCTCACCCACTGCACGTGGAGCATCCGCTTGATGCCCGGCACCGGCTGCACGCTGAGATTCATGGGTGGTTCGACTTTTACTGGAAGTAAAAACCATGGAGTTCTCGTATCAGCAATAAGATGAGGAAGCACCCAAAACACCCACCCAAAACTGAAACAAGAAACAAAAACCCTGGGAAAGGAACGGCGGTGCCTGTTGTGTGGTGGGCTGGACCCAGATGCGTCTTGGAGGTGGTGCTGAAGGACCGCTCCAGGCCCCACCCCAAAAAGCCCCCAAATGTCCACGGAGGGCGTTTCCTGCTTGGGCGGGCGTGCAGGGCAGGATGGAGGAGGAAGCTGTTAGGCCAGGAAAGGGGTGTTTGCTCCCCTCCCCCCCACCCTGCCTCTCTCCTCGCCCCCGGCCCCCCCATGGAGGCATGCCCCAGAGAAAACGGCCTGTCCGGGCCTCTGACCATGACAAATATTCTCACCCCAAATCTCTCCCTTTGAAAACATGTTCACATGGTTCCTGGTTATAGAAGTAACATATGTGCATTCAAAAGAATTTTAAACATAGAAAAGACAAAGAAAAACTTTAAATTACCCATAATGCCATCACTCAGAGACAGGCATTGTTCATGCTGGTGTGTTTTCAGGCTTTTTTTTCTGTGTGGCTATTAGCATGTTTTTCCAACAATATTGATACTGTGCTAAATAACACCTTCCTCTTTTTTTTAAAGAACATTGTGTAATCGGCACATGGCCCCCTTGCACTGAGAATGCTTCAGAACCTGATTGTCTGCAGAGCTTCATAACGCTGCACCTTGAAGATACACAGCGCTGACCGGACCCTTCTGGGTCACTGCGCGTTTGAAGTTTCTGAGTTCTCGCCGTAAAGCCCCCCACCGCCCCGAGAGCAGGAGCCACTTCGGTGGCCAAGCCTAGGATGACCAGCTGGCGCTGAGTCGGCGCCAGGTACTGGTGAAGTGAGGGGCTCGGTGGGCGAGGGCAGCATCTTTTCTGCGTCTGTGCTGGCCTCTGGGGTCCCGCTGGGGTGGAAGTGAAGGGGCGTGTGTGCACACGGCTGGGGCTGCTTCCACGCCCGTGTGCTTTCTAGTGAGGCTGCACTAATCAGGGCTTGCGCTGACAGTGTGCGGGTTCCTTGCCGCCAGCACCGAGTGACAGACCCCAGCAGGCCTGAGAGGAACGGAAAATCACCAGGCGGGAGACAGCTCTGTGGGAAACCGCCTGCCCGGGAAGCTGCCGGCCGACCCTGCCCGGGACACACAGAAGCCCGGCTGAGACTGGGGTCTGGGGCCAGCCTGCCCGGTGTGCCAGGGTGTGGCTCTAACTGAGGCTGACGAGATGCACCAAGAACGACGGCCAGCCGGCAGGGCACCCAGCCGCCAGCTCCAGAGTGGAGTCCGACTCTGCACCCCAACCAGTTCCCCTCCGTGGGCTTTTGAGCTTTAAGACCCTGCCCTGAGAACAACCCAGTGAGTCCTGACCTCCTGACCTCCCTGGGTTGGCTCCACCTCCCCCTTTTCCCCACTAATAAACCCTGCTCCTGGGCTCGCTGCGTCCAGCGGTTTCTTGAGCCACTCCCACCGAACACTGAGTCGTATCAGATCCGTTGCCTTGGCAACCCCCAGAGACTTTGGGAGAGTGACATCCCCACTTAGACAGATCCAGGGAAATGAAAACATCAGGAATTAAAACGCTCTTTGCAGCTCCTGGAAAAGCAGCATGCGCTGACCATGCCTGGCCAAAGGCGGTGGTCTGCCTGTGTGGCCGCCCCACCCATGGGTGCAGCTGCAAACCGCACACATGCCGGGTGACTTCTCCAAGGCTGCTGGCTTTTACTGAGCGCTCTGTGAGCATTTTTTGAGAAGCGTCCCTTTGCCGCCTCCTCTCAGCCACCTGGCATGTGTTATACTCGTGTTTAAGAAGGTGAAACTGAGGTTTGAAGGTTAAATGACTTCCTCATGGGACACTCCGCTGGGATTTGTCCGTGCCCCTGCTCCCACGGTCCCTGCTCCCACCCGCGGAGTCCCACGGCCTGCAGTGCAGGACCCACAAGCCCTACTGCGGCGCCGGTTAATCCTGCAATTACATCACCCAGGGGATACGCCATTAATTGTTGCCCTGAGTGGAAGCGGCCCTCGGAACTGCTCGAGAGGTGCCGATGGACACGGAGCGAGGACGGCCTGGGGAGTCCACGGGTGCGTCCCCCAAAGAGACGAGACTCACAACCAAATGCAGAAACTGCCCCGGCTCCTCTGGCTGCAGCTCTAGGGACCCGTCAAAGGTCTGCGGCCCCCGAAGGGAAACCCAGTGAAGGAAAAGTCCCCTTTGACACGGCAGGAAAGGCCTTGGCTTGCCCCACCCCCTCCCCAGCACGTCCCGCACCCAGTTCCTGCTGCCCCCCCTCAAGCCGGTGCTCCAGAAGCTCTCCCGAGCGACGGAAGAGCAGGAGGCACACCCCGGCTTGTCGTGTGAGGCCGCTATCACCTGTCTCCAATGCCCAGCCCGACGAAGGCTCCACAAGAAAACAACAGGCTAACGGTCCCCGTGAACATAAAAGGAAAAGCCCTCAATGGAAAGCTAGCACCCAAATTCGCCAGCGCGCACCACGGCCAGGTGAAACACATCCCAGGGACACAGGTTTGTGTGACTCGGGAACGTCGGTCAACAGAACACACCACTTGAATAGAACGAGGGACAGAACCACGCGGGCACCACACTCCACCAACGAGGGACACAAGGCGGGGGGCACCTGCAGAACCCCCCAGCTGATGTCACACTGGGCAGGGGCGCCCCCCCGAGGTCGGGACGAGAACGCCTGCTCTTTCCGCTTCTGCTCAACAGGACCTGGTGGCTCTGAACGGGGCAACCCGGCAAGGGGGACGAAGAGGCCCCCAGACTGGAAGGGACAAAGTAAAGCTGTATTTTCACACGACACCGTCTTGCACAGACAGAGAAGAACCCTGAGCGACAGACGCACACACACACACACAGACCCAGTACACAGGTCCAACACGGTCGCAGGCTTCAAGATCGACATACAAACCTTGACTGCGTTGGTTTACTCTACTGAACAATCTGAAAGTGAAATTAAGAAATCAATCCCATTTACGATAGCATCAAAAATCATAGAACACTCGGGGACAAATTTAACCAAGAAGGGCAGCACTTGAACACTGGGAACTATGAAACGTAATTGAAGGGGTCAGAGAAGGCCCAAATGAGTGGATAGACATTTCATGTTCACGGGCTGGAAGATTTGCCATTACTGAGAGCAACAGCTTACAAAAATCCCAGCAGGCTTCTCGGCGGTAATGGACAAGCTGACCCTAAAATTCGGATGGAAATTCAAGGGACCCAACAGTCAGATCATCTTGAAAAACGATGAGAATGGAGGACTCCCTCTCCCAATTCAAAACTCACTATAAAGCTAGAGTAACCGAGGCAGTGTGACGCTGGCACGAAGTGGAGACACGTGTCAGAGGAACAGCACTGAGAGCCCACGGGAAACCCCTCCCCTCCCGGTGGGCGGGCTCTGACGAGGGTGCCAGCCCGTTCTGCGGGGCAAAGAACCACTTTTCTGCGAGGGCCGCCCTCGTAGACAACCGGGGAGGCCCGAGCGAAACGGCGAGGTCTGACGCCCGCCACACACCACGCACGAAACGCGCCCAGCGTGGGCCGAAGAACCAGACGCAGGAGCCAGAACTATAAGACGCTCAGAAGGAAACACGGCCGTAAATCTTCGTGACTCCTGGTTAGCGATCTTTTTTTTTTTTTTAGATCTGAGAAAGCACACACAGTAAAAGAATATATACATTGGACTTCATCAAAGTTAATTTTTTCCTGTTTCAAAGGACACCATCGAGAAATTAAAAAGACGGCTGACAGAAAGGGAGGAAATATGAGAAAATCGTGTATCTGATAAGGAGCCTGTCCCCAGACCGCTGAAAGAACGCGGAACCCTCGACGGTGCCGACGAGACACCCTAAAAGGGGCAAAGGGGTAGGGGACACGTTTCTCCAAAGAAGGCGCCCCAGCGGCTGAGGGGCACATGATGAGATGCCCAGCATCGCGCATTAGTGATCGGGGGACGCAGGTGAGAGAACCACAGAGGATGCCGCCTCACGGCCCGGTCACGGGAGGACGGCCCGTCGCCCGAGCTGGGTGTGGAGACGCCGGAGCCTTTACTGTCGCCAGCGGGGAAGGACAACAGCACAACCCCTTGGGGGACGTTTGACAGATCTTTGACACCCCAAAGAGGAAGCTACCCCGTGACCCCGCCGTTTCACTAGGCAGCTGTCCCAGAGGGTTGAGACGTGTCCACACAGAAATCCGTACACGGTTACCCACAGCAGCGGCGTTCGAAAGGGCCAGCAGAGCGGCCCCGACTCCCGCCGACCGGTGTGCAGATGGAGGAAACGCGGCCTCCCCCCGAGCTGGGGCGACACTCAGCTACACAGGGAGTGACGGGCACTGACAAGGCTGCAGAAACGAGGTGCCCTTGGAAACATGACGGGAGTGAAAGGAACCAGGCGTGACGGCCACAACGTAGCTTCCCACGTCTACGGGGTGTCAGACACAGGCCAATCGGCCGGGACGCGGCTGCCCGAGGGCGGGGGGAGGGGAGGTCAGGAACCTGATGGGAAATGTCTTTGGGGGTGACGAGATGTTCTGGGGTGACGGGATGTTCCGGGCTGAGACGTGTGCTCAGCTTGGTGAGCGTGGCCGAAGGCTGAGCCGTCACTTACGGAACGGGAGCTTCACGGCGTCTGAATTACATCTCAGCAGCAAAGCTCTTATTTAAAAATTATGTAGTGAAAATGAGTTTTGAGAAAGAAGTGAAAATAAGAATTCGTGAGACATTTTTAAGTCAGAGTTTTCCTCTCCTTTCCTGCGTGAGCAGCGGCGTTTCAAGGGGAAAACTCTGTTGCTTTGAGTACAATTTACGGTGCAAACGGCAGGAGGACATGAGGGGCCAGGAAAACGTCTTTTCTCGTTGTTTGTTTTTAATCTGGCCAATCTCTCCCTTCTTCCCTTCCTTCCTCCCTCCCTCCCTCTCTCCAATCCTGCTCCGATAAGAAGACACATTTTTCGTTTATGCATAACACGGGCCCACTATACCCTTGGTCTTTGGGTCTACTTTTGAGTCCACAGGTATCTCTTTGAAAGGGGGGAGCATCTTTTTTTAAGGAAAAAGTACACAAGCCACCCAATAACACTTACTTGTCTCATTCAAGTTCCAAACGGTGACATCGGACTCGGCCGTCCCATCCACGTTCCGAGCTTGCACTCGAATGGTGTACGTTTCTGGGTACGTGACCATGTGGAAGAAAGAGCAGGAAGCAGGACCCTCACTTGTGGAGTTACAGGAGTCGATGACTTTTCCCAGGGTGCTTCGAAGGGAAACATGGTTGGACATGGCTTGAGTTCAGCAGCTTCTAACAGAGCCACACGGAACATGTTTCCGCATGCACGCGTTCACTTCGGTCTGTGCTGCCCTGGGGAGCCGGACAGACCAGACTTCGCGACCCCTCTCTCCCACATCCTCGCCTCCGGGGGAGACCACAGCCCACTGCGTCCCGCCTGCCTGGGGCGCCGGAGACCGTGGGGACCTCCTGGGGCCCCTGTGAGTCCATCAAAGGCGGCACTGTTGTGCATTTCCTGTTGGTAACAAATACCCAGCAGACCCCAGATTCTAGCCTTGGGGCTTGTTTTTAGTAGAAAAAAAATCAAAGAGGCTTTGCTCACTCCATTAGGGCAGATACAGACACGGAATTTAAAACGGCCGTTTTTAGTCCTTCCCAGGCACGGGTATGGAACGGTGCCGTGCTCTGTCCAGTGTTGGTGAGGAACAGCAGGACATGCGTTACGCCCAGAGCAGTCCTGTCCCCGTGGGACCGCCCTTGGGGGCGTCCGCAGAGGCCTCCGTCCAAGTGCTGACGGTGTCGCCTTTGGGACGGGGTCTGGGCGCCATTTCACATTCTTCCTATTTTTCAGGTTGAATTTTGTGCCATGGGTGTATATTGACTTCAGGAGACTCGTTGAAATTCATGACAGGAAATCTACTAAATAGGCAAGGAGTCCAATAGATCACCGGGCAGGTCCCGTAAACCCTGTGAGGCCGTAACTCGGTGCACACAGGCGCACACCCTGCCGGGCCCTCGGGGCCCAGCCGCAGTCACAGCCCGGGGGGTGAGCAGGACGGGGGGGCGGCCGAGGACAGAGAGGGGCACGTCACAGGTGCCACATCTGCTGGGCGGGGCCAGGGCGCAGGGAAAGGTGGAACCTGGGAGTAGAAAGAGCCGCAAGGGTTGTTCTTGCTTCCGGGCAGCACGAGCACTCCCCCAGGGCCATGCTGGGTCAGGGGACAGACAGGGTCAGGGGACAGGGTCAGGCTCTGGACGGGGACCGGACTGGAGTCCTGAGTCTGCCCCGTTTACCCACACCTTGGCCCGCTTCTCACCGCGTCTGCAGTCTGCACCCCAATTTCTCATCTCTATAACGAGAAGAGTGACACACCTGTGACCCGGGGCGGTCACAAGGACGAGGGGGCAGTCAGGCACAGGGTCCACATGTGACACCTTGTTCCATGTTATGGCTGCCTGTGCTGTGACCACATCGAGGACTTGTGCCTTCACTCCTGCTGTGGCCTCAGAAGGACACCCCCTGTCCCCGCTGCTGTGCCTCCGTGGCTCCTCAGTCCAGGGCGGAGCCCCTGCCTCCGTGAAGGCCCCCAACAGCCCCCGTCCCCGAGGAAAAGTCAACCCCTGCTGCTCCTGCCGTCAGCAGGACATCTGTTCACGCCGCCACCCCGCCACCAGCTCTCAGAGCCCACGGTCTGCAAGGAAGGCCCGCCCTTCTGCCCCAGGGAGAGGTCCTTGGTGACCCCCGCACAAGAGCAGAAGCCGGGGTGGGCGTCCCGGGAGCCTCACAGCCCGGAGCCATCGAGGGGGCTGACACCGGCCTGAGGACGCCCAGGGGCTCCTGACCCCACACAGCAGCTGGAGGCGGTCACGGCTGCCCACAGGAAGCCGGGCGGAAGGAGCGGGCAGGAGCACGTAGAAGAGCAAACTGTGAGGGAACCCAGCGAGGCTTCCGGACTCGAGGTCTCCCAGCACGTGTGGGCGGGTGGGGGGTGGGTGCGGGCCGGGGGGGCTTGTGGCCTGTGGGTCTTTGTCATCCTTATTTTCAACAGCAGAGCCAGCACGCATTCTAGTAGGGCCCGCAGGCAAGGACAGGTTGCTCATGGTTAAATGGTTAGGGAAAAAATAAAAAGACTATTTTGTGAAAATTTATGTGAAACTCAAACCCCAGGGTCTGTGAAGGAGGTGTGGGTGGAGGCGGGCCCTCTGGCTCACGCCCGGTCGACAGCACGTTCCTGCTACAGTGGCCACGTCTGGTGCCGGTGTGACGGGCCACCTCCCTGGACACCTAGAGGGCTTGCGCTCTGGCCCTCACAGGAAAGTTCTGGTGGTCCCCGTCCTGACCCGTGTCTCAGTCCCACCCCTGATGCAGCAGGGCCGCGGGGCACAAGGGGTGCTCTCCCTGCTCCTTCTGTGAGACTCAAGCGGACCCCTCCCCACACCAGTCACCAGTCCTGAGGAAAGACAAAGCAGAAGCAGACACGAGGTCCTGCATCTAAAAACACAAAGGAGCGAAAGCCTGGAGTGAGAGACGCTCTTTCTGCAACGGAACCTGCAGCAGGATCGCACCCCCCGCCCCAGGTGCCCAGCACGGGCCCCCGGGCCGTGGCACACATTGCATGTCTCGGGAACAAAACACAGCCCTGGCTGGCGTAGCTCAGTGGATTGAGCGCGGGCTGGGAACCAAAGCATCGCAGGTTCAATTCCCAGCCAGGGCACATGCCTGGGTTGCAGGCCATGATTCCCAGCAACCGCACACTGGTGTTTCTCTCTCTCTCTCTCTCTCTCTCTCTCTCTCTCTATCTCCCTCCCTTCCCTCTCTAAAAATAAAGAAATAAAATCTTAAAAAAAAGAAGTTAAAACACCCCTCTGCACACTCACTGAAACACCCAACTTTTAGCCAGAAGTGTGATAAAAAAAATTATTTTTTACTCCCACAGAATTGGAATAAAAAGGGAGGCTCGAGGCAGTGCAAATTTGGGGCCCACGGTCCTGGTGGGAGCCTGAGGACAGGGCCCACAGGGCCAACTGGTGGTGGGCAGGGTGCCCTCCCATTGCACCCGGGTCCACGGGGCGTGGACAGTTTTATCACACATTCTGGGAAGAGGAAGAATGCGGTTGAGTACAGTAAACACACAGATCTGTCCACCGTGTGCACGACCGGGACTGCCCTCAGCCCGGCCAGGCGCCTCCCCCTCCCGCCCCCATCGTTTCTGACCCCGTGTGTCCACAGGGCTGTGAGTGGCCCAAAGGCCGCCGGCCACTGGACACCACAGAGGTCCCCGGAAGCTGTGACTGGAAACACATCCCCCCCGCCCCTACCGACAGCGTGCAGGCTCCGGGACTTACAGGTTTCTCGTCACCTGGTACCACGTGTGGTTGGCTGCTCTCTCTGGACTCCAGGTGCACGTAAAGTTTCTCTTGTAGTAGTAGACGCAGGAGATGTTCTCGGGCTTCGTGGGCAGAGCTGCACACACACACACACACACACACACACACAAACACAGCGGCGTCAGCGCCCGGTGAACTTTGAGGGCATTGTGCCTCTCGATGACAGCAGGCCGGTCCCACGCTGGGTTTGTGGGCGCGCGGCCGGGCCCAGCAGCAGCTCCTCCCAGTCGGACCGAGGACAGGACCCAACCCCAAAACCGTATTCATACACCAGGCGGAGCAAAGCAGCGAATGACGGAGCCACTCCGGATAACGGGGCGATGGGCGAGGGGGAGGAAGGGCGTGAAAATGTCGAGCCTCCCCGCCCTCCAGCCTCGCACAGCACCAGGCCCCGGACGAGCGTGTGGCGGGGGTGCCTCGGAGACGTCTGCGGCCGTGCGGTCCTGCCTCGGCCACCTCCCTCCGCGCAGCCCCCCCCCACACACACCCAGGAGCACCCACCCCTCCCCGGGGGAGCAGAAGCTCCCTCAGCACCGGGATCTGCACCCTGCAGACGCCCGGAGGCAGAAACCCGGGGCGTGTGACCTTGAACCAGAAGACGCTCCCGTCTTCCCGTCCCGCCAAGCTGCCGCCGACACCTGCGGTGTCCCCGCTCGTGAGCATGGTCACCTGCTCACGGCGACGGCCCTCCTTGTGCCTCTGCCGCCAGGTGTGTGTCGGCTGTCGTCCCGCGACACGGCACGTGTGGCGGACACCTCGAACTATCAAACGCTCTCGTCACCGTCCCTAATGACTGCGACGACCAGGTCCCCTTCGCTGCCGAGTCAGTGAGGAGGCACGTATGTCACCCGGCCACGAATCGTCCCCCGTGTTACACGTTTGCTCAGGTCCGTTCTCTGCACCCCCCCCCCCCGAGTCCGTGGGGTCACCGCCCACACGCGCACGGGCACACGGGTGAGAGCGGAGGGCGGTTCCAGACTGAGGACAGCGTGCCGCTCCAAGGCTCAAACTCACTCCTGTCTGAGCCCCCGGCACGGCCCTGGCCTTAGGACGCAGGAGTTCTTAGGAGAAGGAGAAGGAGGCAACTGCTGCAGCAGAGCGAAGCCCAGCGTTCCCAGGAAGGCAGCCCCCACCGGAGAAGTAGTGGGGAAAGGCCCCCGAGTCCAGCAAGGCGAGTCCTGGGGTGGGGTGTGGGCAGGGACACCGGGCACGGCAGGGAGCTCGGAGGTGCGTGTTCTCGGGCGGACTCGGGCAGGTGGGAGGGGGAGCCACGGTCCCCTGGGCTGGTGGCCTACTTCCCAGGCACAGCCTGGGGGCCTCACGAGCTGACCCAGGGTCCAGGAGAAGCCGCAGGTCACACTCAGCACCGCCTCCGGGCTGGCCCGAGGGGCGGGTGGGGGCTGGGGCAGCCCTGCAGGCGAGCCCCTCCAGGTGAGCCCCTCCAGGCGAGTGTCACAGGGCTCTCCTGGGTCCGGGGCGGGGGAGGGGAGCATGAGCACAGCTGGCCCGGGCCGGGGCTCCTGCACACAGCGGGACTTCAGGGCGGGGAGTTCGGGAGTCAGATGACACACCGAGGCCCAGGCAGAGCCGCTGTCCCTTGGGGGACGGCCAGGGGGCAGAGGGCAGCAGAGGGTCCAGAGAAGGGCGAGGGCAACACAGGACCCCCGCAGACAGATTTGGGGGCCCCGGCCGATTCTGGCAAGTGGCACAAACCCGCCCTGGACCCAGACACCACCTTGGGCAGCGGCGGCGGGGGGAGAGCGGGCACTCACCCCACAGAGGCAGAATCAGGGGGGACCCGGTGAGCAGGAGGAACCATGACGACAGTGAGGAACGCAAGTGCCCCCCACCCCTCGCCTCCTCAGCCCTGCCTGGCTTCCCGGGGGCGGGGGGGGGGGGCACCCTCTGAAACTCCTCGGCCGGGTCTCGGAGGAGAAGGGCGTCCTGTGTCCTCTGCGCGGCCGACCTGGGCCGTGCACGTCCCGGCTCTGCCCCGGGAGGCGGGGCCCTGCGCCAGGAGGGCCGAGGCTGGGTGCGGGTGCGGGTGCGGGTGCGGGGTTTCAGATCTGCGTGTGCGTCCGCACGCCTGGTCTGTGAGATGGGCGCTGTGCGCGCGGGTGAGGGAGCCCCCAGGGACGGCAGAGAGGGGCTCGGGACGGCCAGGCGGGGGCGCCGCGGCGTCGGACGACGGTCCAGGCGCAGTGGCCCGACCGGACGAGGGCGCGTACCAGCCCCTGGTGCTGCCCGCCCGGCCTCCCCAGGCGTCTGGACTCGGTGCAGCGCGGGGTGGAAAGGGACGACCGAAGGCTACACGCACCCTCACACCCCCCATCCTCCCCCACACCCCCAGACACTCCCGTCACCACACTCACGCGCCCCAGAAACGGCTGCTCCCCCCCCCCCCCCGCCACGTGCAGAAGGAAAGGGAACGTCCGTGAGCTTTTTCCCAGAGAAACCCGGGGGGGGGGGGGGCACGTCCCTGCCCGTCAGAGAGGCCCCCACCTGCGAGAGGGAAGCTGTCCCGAGTGAGACGGTGCCCGCCCTCCTTCCCCTTCCTCCCTGGGCCCACAGCGCTTCGGTGCCGCTGTTCTACAGCTAGTGCTCCAAAAAGCATCCTGAAACTGAAGAGCAAGTCTGAGCAGAGGCCAGGGAAGAATGTTCTAGAAGGGAAGCCAGGTGCGCACGGGTGCCAGTTACACAGGAGACGGTGTGAGCACGGGCGGCGAGGGGACGGAGACGGAAAAGGACGGGTGAGGGAACTGGCGAGTGGCAGGAGCTGAGAGGCCCGAGGCCGGGACCCGAGCGGGGGGGGGCGGGGGTCACGGGGTGACTGCAGGTGCTGAGCTGGCCAGGAGGGGCTCCCTGGGCGGAGCCCCCGGGGGAGGAGGGGCCGGCCAGGTCGGAGGCATGAAAAGCATTCTCATCACCTCGGGGTTCTGGATGCCCCAGAGGCGACCCCCGATTTCTACACACTGTGCACTGGACTGCACCCGCAAATCCACACATCAGAGCCCCAACTCCCAGGGGCCTCAGGTGGCTGCACTTGGACATGGGGCCTGTCGGGGGTGTCAGTTAAAACAAGAGCATCAGGCGGCCCCACCTCTCCAACTGGCGGCCTTCCTGGAAGAGGAGAGGAGACGGGGACAGGCGGAGGGAGGACCCTGTAAAGCAGCAGCCGACAGAGGTCACCGGCAAGCGGAGGAGAGAGATGGCAGAGGAGAGAGATGGCGGAGGGAGCTGGCCCTGCAGGCACCTTGACCTTGGCCTTGCAGCCTCCACAGCGGTGAGGACAGAACTTCCGCTGCCGACCGCCCCCGGCCCGGGGCGTCCACATCAGCAGCCCCAACAGGCCCTGGGCCGCTCTCCCTGCGCCCCAGCCCGCCCCCCACCCCGGGTCTGGAAGAAACTCTTCACCATCCCGGGGGGGGGGGGGGGGGGGGAGGTGAATCTCAGCCCTGCGGGCACAGTCTTGAGCTGGACCACGGTAGACGCGTGGGCGGGGGGGGGTCATCATTTCCCTTTATACCCTTGGGGTGAACGCACATACGGGGGAACTGACGTATTTTTGTTTCTCTGTGTGTCTGTGAGCGTCAGTCCACCTCACACAGACACGACCGAAACAAGCCCTGATCTTCCTCTAAAGCTGTGGCCCTTCTCGGGGGTGGGGGGGTCCTCAGCTGGGCCGTCCTGCCGAGTCCGCACCCCCACAAACGTACGCTGCCCTGCACCCACACCCACACCGGCACCCGCACAAACTCGGGGCGCTCGCAGATGCCCCGCTGCCCTGTCCCCTGTGCCCCGGTCCGGGCACCCCTCTGCTCTCGAGTGAACAACTCCCGCCCCAAGAAGAAGATCAGACCCGTGAGCCCCGGGGGCCGACCTACCTGCCCGGGTGGGTCTGCAGAGGAGGGGCAGCAGCCACAGCGCCCAGGCCCACATGGTCCCCGCGGACGCCGGCAGGCCGGGGAGGGACCTGGAAAGGTCGGGGGTCAGCAGTCAGCCGGCTCCTCTCTCTCTCCCCGACGACTCTGTTTGCAGGGACGCACGGAGGCTGAGGGCTCTGAGGGCTAGGTTAGGGTCCTCCGTTTTTTCATCTATTCCTGGCGGCCATCTCGCAGACCTGCTGTAACTCCCCGTCAGCCCCGGCCCACCCCTCACCGCGTCCACCCTTTGGCCGCCGTGCGGTGCAGCAGGCGCACCGGTCGCCAGAACACGCTCCGGAGAGGAAGCGCTGGGGGTCCCCGGTGCTGCCCCCACCCTCGGGCGCTGCCTGGCCCCCGCACCCAGCCCCACGCCCCCCCTTCCCGAAAGCACCCTGGTGTTTCACTTCTCCACCTTCTGCACAGGTGGTTCCTCCTGCCTGGGAGACCCTCCCTCTCCCCCACCCGGTAAATTACCCCCTTCCAGAGCCACCCCACGGCTACCTCCCCCCGACCACGCTCCCTGGGCTCCCCCGAGGCGCTGGCCAGCCCGGCCCGGGCCCCTCCTCACCCCCGGCCGTGGGGGCCGCAGGGCGCGCCTGCGGAATGGCTCCGAGCGAGCGGCGTACCTGTTGTACCTGTCGCCTCCTCCGCGGGGGTGGCTCCTCACGGGCGGAACACTGGGGCTGGTCCTCTCGGAAGCCTTCCCACTGACGCGGCGGCGCCTGGTGCGAGGAAGACACCCCGAGTTGTCTGTGGGTGAATCAGGGCAGCACGCTGCTGCCCCCCCTCACCCTGGGGAGTCGGGGGGGTGGGGGAGCAGCTAGGGGCGCCCCCCGCCCCCCAGTCATCACAGGAGGCAGAGGGCCCGCGGTCTCCCGGGCAGCCCAGCGGAGATTCCTCACTCCGTGAAAACGCCCGGCAAACGCCCGCCCGGGGGGCGCCTGGCAGCCAGAGCGGCATCTCCGGCAACAGGGGCCGGTGCGCAGCGCCACACAGACGAGCTCCGACCTGCAGACGGCCACGTGTGCTTCCCAGCGAGGAACGGAGAGCGAGCGTGCTCTCCGAAAACAAACTGCTCCCCGAGTGGCTCTGCTGAGCACTCACTGTTCGGGACTGTTTGTCTTCCCCCTCCGTCCCGCCACAGCCAGGAGGCGAGCCCGCACAGGCCCTGCAGGCCCCCCGGGGGAGGGCAGCCGACCGGGACCGTGGCCGTGGCCGTGGCCGGGGCCGGGGAGGCCGGGGTGCCCAGGGTCTCGGCGACCGGCCCCGAGAACACGTCTAGGCACCGAAGCTACGGTGGCAGTCTGCGACGGGCTGTGCTCGCACTTTAAATGTTACCGATATTAAATATTGAGCAGAAGAATCGCACATAAAATATTTTTAATTGGTGGTAATGAGTGCTTGGCTCCTTTACAATGAGATTACTCACCAATCATTCGAGAAATTAAAAAAACCCCTCGGGATCAATTACACCGAGAGGCAGGGCGGGAAGGCTGCGGCGGCGGCTGACAGCCGGCACCGGCGCCAGGAGACAGCCCCGCCCGGCCGCCCCGGAGTTCTCACGAATTCTCCCCGGCTTTCGCCTGCTCTCTGGCACCGGCACCGGCTGGCCACTCGTGTGGTGCTTGGGCTGAACAGGAGCCCGTGCCCCTGCCTGCCTTCCAGGTCCCTGGTCTTTAACAACAAGAGGGGCCAGAGGCTGGGGGATGCAGCCGGCAGGGTGAGGCGCTGCGCCCCGGCCCTCGGGGGAGCAGAGTGGGGGGGTTGGGGGGTGGAGAGGCACTGACCCGCCTGCAGAGACACGCCCGGGGGGGCCCAGAGCGCCCAAGGGGACGGAGGACCCGGCCAGGCGATGCTGAGAGTCTTGGCGTGCTACCCCTGCCTCCCACGTCCTGTCTCGGGAGGCCGAGGCGCGAGATCGGAGCTCGGCTGTGGTGCTCGCCGGCCAGTCCCGGTCACACCCCCCCCCCCCCCCCCGTGGCTGTCGTCCTTCGAGGTTCAGGAATTCCCGCCCAACACTGCGTCCTGGACACCAAGTAGCTCCATCTGCCGTCACTTGCACAGAACCGTGCCACAGGGGGCGGGGTTCCCCTCGGGCGGGCCCTGCGTTCCCCCACGCACGCCCACGCTCACTGTGCTCATGTGCTGGCGGCCGTGGGCCGGGAACTGTGCACAGCGTGGGCCGGTCTTTACAGGACGGGCCGGAAGGGGAAGGGGTGAGTTCTGGGGACCGCACTCCGCACACCCAGAGGCTGGCAGGGAGCAGGCCCCCAGCCGCCCAGCCGCCCGCGGCTCGCAGACCAGTGGGAGCCGGTTCTGAGCCCAGGGGGCCCGGGTCACACTCTCCTTCAAGGGCAGAGCCGGTGACCACGACAGCGGCCTCCTGTCCCCCGAGCGCTCGCTCCCGTGCCCGCGTGAGCCGCGTCGCCTCTGAGCCCAGCGAGGCAGGTTTCCAGGGGACCTCACGGAATCGCCGCTTTTCCGTGGAGAACAGCCCAGCGCCGGCCAGGTCGGCCAGTGACGGACGGCCTCGTTCTTTCCGGACGAGGCGACGGGCGGCGTGCCCAGCCCGAGGGGACACTCAGGGCCGTCGCCCAGCGACCAGCGCTGCCGAGGCCGCGCCGCACGCCTGACAGGCGCCCCCCCCCGTCAGGAGAAACCCCGGAGCCGCGCCGCGGTGCTGGCCCCTCTGGGACACACGCACGCCCTGAGGGACAGCGGGCACTCCCGGCGCTGGCGGCTCGCTCTGTGGCCAGCACGTCCCAGGCGTCTTTAAAAGCTGCCGTCAGCTACGTTCGGTCTCGGAGCCTGTGCCCCTGGGAGGCTTGCGCTGCCCCGCGCTGAGACCGCTGGGAGATGGCCGGCGGCGGGGCCCGCAAAACGCAGCCCCGAGTCTGCAGGACGCCGACGACGTCACACAAACCGTCCCTGTCCTTCCAAAACCCTGAAGCGTTCGTCGCCTCAGCAACAGTGTGTGCGGCCTGTCCAGAAACCCTCCAGGTTTCACGGGGTGGAGCTGGGACTCGAACCCACGACTGTCTTACCCCAAAGCCTGGACCCTGCCCGCCCAGACCAAGCAGTAGCTGTGAGCGGTTTCCCGCCCCTCGGCCCCCCGGACACCAAACTCCTGGGTTTGGTGCGGGTTTTCCTCGGGCTCTCCTGGGCCTCACGTTCCCCAGCCTCCAGGCCCAGACAGACCGAGTGCACTTTGTTCACGTGCCCCGCAGCCCCTCGCCTCCGTCCCCCGTGAGCCCCCCGCCCGACCCCGGCACTTTAAAGCACCAGCTGCCCAAAGCCGGGTGCCTCGTGGCCGCCCCCACCCGTCTCCCCGGGCCCAGCTCGTGCGCTGCGTTCCGACCCCACAGGAGAGACACCCACGACGTCGGAGGAGGAGAGGCCTCGCCCTCGAGGGGCTGCGCCCTCGGACTCGCGTGCGTGCGTGACTGAGTGTGGCGCTCACCTGCCCGCCGGCCCCGGGCGCTGGCCCCGGGCGTCCCGCCGGTCCCGAGGTGCTGCGTCCCCTACCGCCGGAGCCAGGCCCGGAGGGTCGTCTGGGGTCCTGTGTGCGGGCAGGCAAGTGTGAGTGTCTCCTCGCCGGCTGCCCCGGGATTTTCCTTCGCTTTTAAGCCCAGCCCAGGCCCGGACGCCACTGCACCCACTTATGCCGGGAAGTGCAGGGCATTGCGGTCAGCGCAAAAAGCCCGGCGCTGCTGTGGGACCACTCCAGCGCCGGGGCGAGGCCGCCCAGCAGTGGCGTAAGTGATGGGAGGGACGCACCCCTTCAGGAAGCCCTCGCAGATGGGGGGGTGGGGCGGGGTGGGGTGGGGCTCAGAGCACGTCCCCTCACCTCGAGAAAGGAGCTGCGTGACCTCGTGATTGTCTTTACCAAGGGAGGAGCCGAGGAAAGAACTTAATAGCAGCTGATTCGGAAAAGAGCTTTATAATCCTTATTTACGTGCACCCTGCACCCAGAGGGCACGCTGCACCCAGAGGCGGGGGGGGGGGGGGGGGGGCAGCTCAGCCACCGAGGCAGCAGCTTCCACTGACCATTCACGACAGTGAGGGACACTGGCAGCCCTTACCCTGAGTCCGGCGGAGCGCTAGGTCCTCGCGATGAGACCATCCAGTCTTCACAGCGGTCCCCCGGGAACACGCTCACCTACAGACGAATAGTTCCCACGCCCGCAGGCAGCATGTCCACCCCCACTCTACAGATGGGGAAACCGAGGCCACGCCGCGGAGCAAGTCCGCCACACGGAGAACGGAGCCCAGGCAGCCTGGCCCTCGGTTCCGGCTCCCCAAACATCTAAGGCTCCGTCAGACCGTCCCGGGACGGCTTCGAGCACGGGCACGGCGACTTGAGCCCTTTTGTTACTGATGGAGCCACAGGCGAGAGACGGAGGACGAGGCTGGGACGGGAAAGAAACCCAGCCTCAACCTGAGCCTCCCCAGCCTCCTGCCTCTCGTCGGTGACTCGGGGCAGCCGCTGCAGGAAGGAGCCGCCTCCCTGCGGCAAGGAGACGCTCGAGGAGGACTCGGGAAGGGCCGCGGCCGGGGGTCCGACGTGGGGAAGCGAGGCAGGGCCGAGGCCGGCTCAGCCCAGGCCAACGTCCGTCTGCCTGCCGCGCTGGAAGAAAGTGCGGGGCCCGACCGGGTGCCGGGTTTGCTTGTAGCTCTGGGAGCCGAGTGAGTCAAGAGTCATAACTCAGAGCGCCACATGGCAGGGGCTGCGGGTGCTGACGTGCAGGCAGCCGGAGAATCTCGGGGAACTCTGGCTGCCGAGGGAACCTCCCGCTTCTGGAAATGGGGAGGGCTTTCCCCCAGCAGGGAGCCGAGTCAGCGCCAGGCGGTGGGGCTGCCCGGGCCAGGGGAGCAGTCTTGCCTGGGGCACGGCCAAGGCCACACAGGGGACCCTCTGTGGGGGCGCAATGGGGGACCGGAGCCCCCAGCTATGTCCCTGCACCCCATCTTCAGAAGCCACGGGAAGCCAGGATGACCCAGCTCCTCTTCCAGGAGCCCCCCCCCCAATGACCTGTGCCCCAGGGGGGCACAGCGGGGCTCCTTAGAAAACAACACACCCCCACCCGGCTGACTGCTGACCAGGCCCTGGCACCCGCCCTGTCTCGGCAATCTCCGTCCCCAGTCACAGCTGCACTGCCCCTTCAAAGGCCACCGCCGTGGTCCAACCAGGGAGGCCAGGGGTTCCAGCAGCTTTCCGGGCCCAGCTTGCCTCCGGAGCAGGGCCTGTGCCTGGCTGCCACCGCCTCCAGGAAGACACCGTGATTCTGGGAGGACCTGACCATCTGCGTCCGCCTTGGTGACCTGGCCACCTGGGCTCCAAGTGAGGCCCCCAGGTGTGTGGCATCCGAGAGGAGACGACGGTTAAGAGGCGAGTGCGGGACTGCAGGGGCCTTGCCGAGGGCGCGGAGGCCGCAGAAGTCAGCAAGCCCTCCGACGAGACAGTGGACCGCTTTCCCGGGGGGGGGGGGGGGAGGGGTGCGAGGGGGTGCGAGGGGGCACCGAGGAGGCCCCAGAGGGGGCGCCTGGAGAACCAACACTCGAGGGCTTGGAACTGGAACGGGGACGCAGGGCTGAGGAAGAGACAGGAGGAAAGGAAACTGGAAGACAGGAGAAAGAAGAAGAACCCCAAGAAAATTCAGCGCAGGGTTTCGCAGATGCGTGGGCCGGCCTCGGCTGGGAGCCCAGCCCCGGGAGGTTCCCACGCGCAGGAAGGCACGTCCACTCCCCGCTCACAAGCAAATCCGAGACGGGGAAGGGGAGGGAACCTTCGCTGACCCACCGGACACGCTCCTGAGAGGGGTGAGGCCCCCGGGGACCAGGCCCCGGGCCGGCCCTGCGGGGGGCCTTCCGGAAGGCGACAGCTCCCCGAGTGTGGGGGCCCCCGAACCCCTCCCGGCAGGACAGGATGCGGAGGCGGGGACCGTGGCCCCGGTGGTCGCCACGCCAGGTGGGGCCTAGGCTGCTGTGTGCATCTGTGTCTCGGTTTTTAACACAAAGAAGTTAAAAAAGTAAAAAAAAAATTACAGAGAATATAAAGAAAGAAGACATTTTTGTGCAGCTGTCCAAGGTTTTGAGTTTTAAGCTCTGTTATTCCAAGAGACTCAAAGAGCGTCAATAACCGAGGACTCTACAAAGTAAGAAGCGCACAGGAAGCTAAGGCGAGTGCGTTGCTGAGGGAAGAAGGTGTCTTTTCTCGAGTGAGTCCCGAGGCAGACAGGGTCCCCGGGGTCCGCGTCGTGAGTGGCCCCGTCCTCGGCCCTCGGCCCCTCGCCCCTCACCCCCAACGCGCCCCAGAGCTGCCGGCAGCCCCCGCTCGGGCGCACCAGGCCCGTCTTCCCAACCGAGTTCTCGCTGGGCCTCTCCCTAAAGGGCTGTATCCCTGTCCATCCAGTGTTGGGGAGGAGGGAGGGAGGGAGGGGGGGAGACGCCGGTTGATGCAAGAGAGACACGTCTGCTGGCAGCCGCCCACATGCACCCCCACGGGGACACACCTGCCACCCAGGCACCAGACCGCGGGCTGGACCGGCCCCTTTGGCTCCAGAGGACGACGCCCACCCCACAAGCCACACCCATCAGGGCTCCATGGCCCCTTCCCTACGTCCAGACCCACAAACCGCCCCCCCCCGCCCCCGCCATGGGGCAGGTGCCTCCAGCGCTGGGCACAGAAGGTGCCGCGGCGGGGGGGGGCTGCAGCCCGGAGCGACAGGCCGGACCACAGGGCCCGGTGGGGGGCAGGCTGCCCACCATGGTCTGCGGCGTTGGCTCAGTGACGAAACTGTCTGCAGGGGCACCTCTCCGGTCGTGCCCAAGCAGGTGACGGCACACTCGAACAGAGCAACACTGAGGCCGAGGGAAGAGACCCACCAACACAGACCGGAGTCAGGCCTTGCGCTCTGCCCTGTGGCAACAGGGCGGGGGCCGCACGGTGCCGTCCAGGGGGCGTGTGTGCGCGGCTCCGGGGTGTGTGCTGACGGGGAGAGGTGAGCAGAGGCGTCGGGAACCGGAGGAGCCGCTGGCTCCGCCCTGGGCGGGGACGTGACTAAGACACGTCTCAGCAGGGCACAAGCGCTCATTGTCCCAGGGAGAGGGTTCCTCGGAGAAGCGTGTCGGGCGGCTGGTTGCGCCAGGTCGGACGCCGGGGAAGACAGGAGAGGAAGACAGGAGGAGAATGAGCGCATGAGCGCGAAGAACAGCGCAGAGCCGAGGGGACAGTCCATGTGACGGCAGACCGGTTGGGCCCCCCCCCCCGCCCGGTGCCTCGGGACGAGGAGCCCCTGGGGCGCCCCCCCAAGGCGGGTGTGCGGACCCTCACAGACATCTCCCTGCGGCACCCACTGCGGCTGCAGCTGCTCCGGGCAACCAAACGGGCCCCAGGCTGACGCCGGTGCTTGGGAGGGACCGGTTTCGGGACAATGCGACAGGTGTGAGCACAGTGGAAACCACGGAACATGAGCCATCTCGGCGTGCACGCCGACCAGGACACGGACAGTACCTGCTGGGAAAGTCTGGCAACACAGAGGCTTTCTGGCCCTGGCGGGTGTGGCTCCGTGGGTTGAGCACGGCCTGCAAACCAAAGGGTCACAGGTTCAATTCCCAGTCAGGGCACGTGCCTGGGTTGCAGGCCAAGCCCCCAGTAGGGGGCGCGCGCGAGAGGCAGCCACACATTGATGTTTCTCTCCCTCTATCTCCCTCCCCTTCTCTAAAAAATAAAATCAAATCTTTAAAAAACAAACAAAAAAGCCTTTCCGAATAGAAAGCAAACCATGTTCTTTTACCGTCCAGCATGTGGAGGGTTTCAGCCCCGGGTGGTTTTCCAGTCGGGGGAGGGAACGGAAACGGAGAGAGTGGCGGGCGGTGGAGACAGGGTGGCTCCGCCCCCTGAGCGCCCCTGGGGGCGGGGCCGGCCCCGGGGTCCAAATGCCCGCTCGGCGGGGGCCCTGCGGTCTCTGCGCATCCGCAGCGCCCCCTTTGCGCCGGCAGGGCGAGAGGCCTGCACTGTGACCGTGGCGGTGGCCGTGGCGGTGGCCGTGGCGGTCTCGGTCGTGCCGGCTCTGGGCTCACCACGGGGCGGATGGAGAAGTGGATAGCCACGCCCCCAGGAGACACACGCGGGAGGGAGGGCCGCAGGGGCGCCGCCCCACGCCCGGGACCTCGGGAGACGGCTGCACGCGGCGAGAGCACGCAGAGTTGCCGCCGCCGCCGCCGCCGCAGCAGGGCCGCCCCCCAGCCCCCGCGCCCGCCCCCCCCCAGCCCCCGGGGCCCAGGTATTGCAGGTGCCTTGTGTTCACGGCTCCCTCCAGCTCCACGGGGAGACACCCCCACCTGGGGTGACCGCTGGCCCCGCAGCAGGCGGCCCATTCCTGGGGGGAGCTTGGCTCGGACTCCGCACAGTCCACCGTGGCAGCCGGCGAGGAAAGGCCCCACGGTCGCCCCCACCCGGGCCGCCCTGCCACCCGGACACCAACAGGGGGCGCCCGGCCGAGCTGCTGCCCGGACTCACACCACACCAGGCCGTCTGCACCCGCCCGGGAACGCCGGGCGTCTGAGAAGTGCGTCCGCAGGCCCTTCCATGCTTGTGCTGGGGTGGGGGGGGGGGCAGCGGAGGCAGCGCCTGCTCCTCCCTGAGCCCTGGGGGGGCCTCACCAGCCCCGGGGACGGCGCAGCGCACCCCAGCCCCGCGTCGGCTGGGGACACTCGGGCCCCGACGAGAAAGGGTTGGGGGAGGAGGCCCCGGGCTGCAGAAGGCTTTGTGCCCGCCCCGGCCCTGACCTGGCAAGGCCGGGTGGTGAGCGGAGAACGTTCCCGTTCTGGGGGGCTGGGGGGGACCAGGGGTCCTTGTCCCGCACCGAGAACTTGCTGCAGGTCACGGTTTTGGTAAGTCAGGTGGGAGTGCCCCTGCAGCAGCAAAGTGCCTCCTCTTCAGAGAGGCCTGCACTGGGATGCAGGGTTTGCCCGTCACTGCAGCCTTGACTGCTTTCACTTCAGTGTGTCTCATCCGATCCAAACCCACGGGTTCCGGAAAGAGCGGCCTGAACACAGCAAAGGTTTCACTTTGCCCCAGCGGTTCACTTGAACCAGCTCGTTTATGAACCTCTCTCCCAGCTCTGCACCCTTGAAAATGGGCGGGCTGCGCTGAGACCCTCCTTGTTTCTTGAGCGTTTTCGGGGGGCCGGGGCGGAAGTCCCTGCCCTCCTCTGGGGGACATGGCCACCCACCACAGCGGCCACTCGCCTCCCCCGCCCGTCAGGAGCCTCGGCCCCTGCGGCCACTGGGCCCGTAAAGCGCAGCCAGAGCACCTGAGCACCTCGGTTTGTTATTTTATGCAGCTTCACCCGCCCAAACTTAAATGCAGAGGCTGAGCCTTGACCCAGCCGTCGGAAAACTTCCAAGCGGGTTGGGAACAGCCTGGGCGTGGGGATCTCCCCCGGGTGTGTGAGCCGTAACTGGGGACACTCGTGTCTGTTTTGTACGCTCTGAACACTGACCCAGCGTCTCCGACGACGAGAGCATCCCGTCCGAGACGCAAGGGGACTGTGAAACGGCACAGGACCCCGAAGACTTGGTACAAGACCTGGGCGTGTTCTCACCCTGCTTCCACGCTGAGGTGACATTCAGGACTCGCTGGTGACAGGTGGGCTGCACTCGGGCTGCAGAGAGGCCTGCTCCCGCAGGGACCCTGGGGCTCCGCCCCTCAGCTCACAGAGCACTCACCCCGTCCTTCCCTCTTCCCGGCACCCCTGGGTGGACACAGCTCTGGGCCGCCTCTCTCGCTGCTTAAGGGTCTGGGTGTGACAAGTCCATTATCTCGGGAGTGTCTCCGTAGCTCCAGGGAGAAGGTGGAGGGGGAAACAGCTTTGCATTTCCCTACGGGCTGGGCCATCATAGAGGTCATTTCCTGATAAATCACTAAAAACTACTTATGCACTTTTTTAAGTTTTAAAGTCACAAAGTCCTGAAATGTTAATGAAAGGCAAAGTGGCCTTATTACCTTTTCCCAAATTACATTTATTTTACAAATACCCGCTCTCGGATAAAGCCATGCTGGGAAAAGCGTCCACGGAGCACTTTGGGCGGTGGCAGGGCGGGCACCCCAGGGTCACTCTCCAAACCCTGGGGTGTGGCGCTGTCACAGGAGGCAGGGGCGGGGAAGACGTCCTAGGACCCTCTGGGTGTGTCCCACGGACTGCGGGCTACTGGCGGGTGAGGACACGACCCTCAGTGTAACGAGGAAGCCCCCGGCCTGGCCCTGGGAGGGCCGCCCCATCCGCAGTGGCAGAGGCTAACCCCAGGGGCAGGGGCTGCAGCGTCTGGGGACCATGCAGCCGCGTATGACGGAGTCGCCCACAGTGGCACGGGTCCCGTAAACGTCCCCATGGCCTCTCCTCCTCCCCCAGCCCCTTCCCTCCCTCTGTTGTGACGAAGAGAAGCGCGGAGACTCCATGAGCCACGTGCCAGACTGCAGGGCCCCGCGCGGGAGAAGCCTGGAGTCCTGTGTCCTCCCGACCCGAGAGGCCGCCCACCTGCCAGCAACCCCCTCCCTGGACAGTCAGGTGAGCGGAAGACTCGCTCCTAGCTCGCTGCTCAGCCACTGACGTGTGAAAACGGCCGGTGCCAACCTGATAAATAAAATTGGGGACCCAGAGGACTGTAATCTCGCCCGAGGACAAACCCCTTCACAACGCTTGGTGTCAGGCCATCCCCCCATTCCCCTGCTCCCCCCCCCGGCCCCCCCCCATGGGCACTGTTGGCCAGACTGAGGCTGGGCAGACGTGGGAATGCGCTGAGAAAGAGAGAAACGGCCAATGGGCACGTGGAAAGACGCTCAGCGTCACTAATCACCAGGCAGACTTAAAGCGAGCCCGCGGGAAGTGGCTAGAGTACCACCACGAGCAGCACCACGCAACGGCGAGGCTGCAGAGCGAGCGGCACGCTCACGGCACGCTCACGGCACCGGCGGCTGTGTTAAGTGGCACCGTCATTTCTGGAAAGCTCTCTGGCTGTTTCCATCTAATAAAGTTAAACACGCCTACACGACGATCCAACAATTCTACTCCCAGGGATACACCTAAGAGAACTGTGAGCTTATGTTGACCAAAGAACTGTAGAAGAAGCACATACTACAATAACTGGAGTTTTATTCGTCATGGTGAAAAACGGTAAACTCCAACGCCATCAACAAGGAGCGGGACACACAATTTGTCCGGGACGCTGAGCAATAGAAAGGAATGAACTGTGGATACACACGACACGGATGAATCTCGCAGGTACTGTGTTGGTCAACCACACACAGACTTCCGGTCAAGATGGAGGCTCAGGTGGACACGCTTCACCTCCTTGGGCAACCACAGAGAGTCACGACTGTATCTCAAGACAAGTAACAGCCAGAACCCTCAGGAAACTGAGCTGTGTGGAAGTCCGACAGCCAAGGATTCACGGAAGCCACACTCGTCCGGGGGGGGCGGGGGGCAGAGTCCAGGAGACGGTGCCAAGGCACAGACACGTGGTGCGGCACGGAGAGGCGGTGACGGAACGGGCGGTCCCACACCCACGCGTGGTGGGTAAGAGTTGGGAGGGACGCCCTGGCAGAGAGCGGTCCCAGACAAAGGCCAGGCCACGCAGCCCAGGGTTCTGGCACCGGGAGGATCAAGCCCCAGAACCTCTGGCTGTAAAAGCTAGTGGGGGTTGGGGTGGCCCAAGAAACTGTGGTTTCTCAAGAGAGTCTGTTTAAAGGGCCCCACAGACTTAGAACGAGTGCAGCCCCACCCCCTCTGGGATTCAGCACCAGGGCAACAGCTGGAAGGGTGCCCGTCACACAGGGCAGATGCCAGACAAACCCCCAGAAGCCAGGCCGAGGCACTGTCCCCTCCCCGAACCCTCCCCACACACAGAGCCACCAGGCAGTGCAGCGGGTCACCCCGCTCTGGTGGGTACCAAGGCTCTGCCCCCCACAATTTATGGGTGCCTCTTACAGGAAGTCAAAGCAGCTCTACCTAATAACACAAACAAGCACAGGGAGACTGCCAGATTGAGGAGACAAAGAAATAAGGCCCAAGTGGAAGAACAGAACAAAAGCCCAGAAAAAGAACTCAATACAACAGGGACGACCAACCTACAGATGCAAAGTTCAACACACGGGGGATGAGGATGCTCTGAGGACTCGCTGGGCACGGCAACCACAACACACAGGAGGAAGTGCAGGTCACACTGAGTGAAACAAAGAACAGTCTACGGGGAACCAGCAGTGGGGAAGATAAAGCCAAGAATCAAGTCAATGATTCGGAACACAAGGAGGGGAAAAGCATTCAGTCAGAACAGCAGGAAGAGAAAAATAATTTTTTAAAAAACGAGGAGAGGCTGAGGAACCTCTGGGACAACTTTAAATGTACCAACATCCCAATCATAGGGGTGCCAGAAGGAGAAGAGGAAGAGATTGAAAACTTAATTGAAAAAAATAATGAAAGAAATTTCCTAATTTGGTGACGAAAATAGACATACAAGTCCAGGAAGCACAGAAAATCCCAACAAGTTGGACCCAAAGAGGAACACACTAACATACATCATAATTAATATGTTAAAGGTCAAAGATAAAGAGAATCTTAAAAACAGCAAGAGAAAAGGAGACAGTCACCTACAAAGGAGTTCCCATAGGACTCTCAGCTGATTTCTCAGAAGAGACCTTGCAGGCAAGAAGGGGCTGGAAAGAAGTATTCCAGGTCATGAAAGGCAAGGACCTACATCCCAGATTGCTCTATCCAGCAAAGCTTTCATTTAGAATGGAAGGGCAGATCAAGTGCTTCCCAGATAAGGTCAAGTTCAAGGGGTTCATCATCACCAAGCCCTGATTATGTGAAATGTTAAAGGGACTTATCTAAGAAAAAGAAGATAAAAACTATGAACAGTAAAAAGACAACAAATCCACAACTATCAACAACTGACACTAAAAAACAAACTAAGCAAACGACGAGAACAGGAACAGAAACACAGGTCACACGGAGGGTCAGCAGCAGGGGAGGGGAGGGAGTAGAACGGGGAAGGCACAGGGAATGAGCAGCACAGGTAGTGGGTAGAAAACAGACGAGGGGAGGGCAAGAGCAGTGTGGGAAACGGAGAAGCCAAAGAGCTTCCACGTGCGACCCGCGGACAGGAGCGAGGAGGGTCGTACCGCTGGAGAAAGAGGGCACTGGGCAGAGGGGGCAAAGAGGGAAAAATTGGGACAACTGTAATGGCACAATCAATAAAATATATTTTTAAAAAGCAACACGCAGCCCTGGCTGGTGTGGCTCAGTTGGTTGAGTGCTGGCCTGTGAGCCTAAAGGGCACAGGTTCGATTCCCAGTCAAGGCACACGCCTGGGTTGCAGACTCCCTCCGGGGCTGGGGCATTCGAGAGGCAACCAATCGATATTTCTCTCACACATCAGTGTTTCTTCCCCTCTCCTTCTCCTTCCCTTCCCTAACCCTAAAAAATAAATAAAACCGTGAAAAGGAAAGCCACACAGGAAGGAGGGCCCACTCTAGGACCCTGAGTGCACACAGCTCCGGCGTGGGCACGTGGCAGCGACCGGCGGTGGCACAACCCGGACTGTGGACTCCCTCCACACACGGGGATCGGCTGGAGAGGGGGACGCGGAGGTCACAGACCTGGAGGTGGTGAGGAGTGTCCGCAGGTGAACTTGCTTAAGGGATCCCTTAAGGTCTGAGCCTTTTGTTGGGGCTAAGTTTTATTTTAAAGGGAAAAACCGCACCATTGGCCCCTCTCAGAGCACAGCACGAGGAAGAGGTGGGGCCGGGACCCCCGCGTAGGCCGGCCGAGCCTCTCCACCACAGCAGAGCACGTCCGCCTCCCGGACGACCCCCCTGGTGAGACCTCTCTGTTCCTGCCGGCTCACCCGCACGGACTCCCTCTGCGTGTGTCATGCATGACACCCACGCCGCGATAAACCGCAACGATTCGGGCCCCGAGCCGCCCTCTGCCCTGCTGCCCACGCCGGTGCCCACGCTGAGGCGCTGCAGCAGGGCCCGGCTGTTCCCAGGATGGACACGCAGCAGGGAGGCCTGCCCCTGCCCGCGGCACTGGCCGCCCAGCGGACGTGGAGCCAGCGGGGGCCCGCGGGCACCCTCCCGGGCAGAGCGAGGCTGGGCAGCGCGGCCTGGGAACCGTGAGACCGCTGGACGCGGAGCCCAGTCAGACGCCAATGGGGTCAGTGCACACAAGTGGTGACGATGCGAGTGACGACCCCGCCGTGCAAGTGCCACCTCCGACGTGCTTCTCCGCCCCTGAAGGCGGCCGGGAGAAAGCCCCGCTCGGGCGACACCCGCCAGCGAGCCGGCGCCCAGTGGCACATGCGTGACACCTGCCCCGGGTGCGGGCGGACACGAGGAAAACCCGGTTGTTGTCTCCGGTGTTGGAGGTGAGCAGAGAGATCACCGATAGTCCGGCACCCCCCACGCCGACAGCCAACCGCCCGCCGCTCACGGAAAGGACCCCCCTCCTTACTCGGGGGCGTCTCCACCTGCCCGCAGGGGCTCTTGAGCACCTTGAAGCGTGGTGGTTGCTGCTAGGGTTTTAGTCCCCCCCAGGGAACCGCCTCCCAACCCTAAGACAAAGGTCGTATTAAAACAGATACGTCCACCCCTCCGGGGTGCGTAGTGAGTCCATACGCTCAGAAAGGGGAAAAGGGTGCTCTGCTCTGAATGGTGAGAGAGTCTCAAGGACAGGAGACTCCCAAGAACACCCCAGCGGGCCGAGGCAACTCTTTCCAGGAATTCTCGCAAAACCCCCACGGAGAGGGGGATGCCAGTGCCTGCTCTGAAGGGATGACAGTCTCCCCAGATGGCAGCTGAAGGGCAGGGACCCCCCCCTCCCAGAGAGAGGATGGAGGCACTCACCTGGCCCCCTAGCCCCAGACCCAGTTCCCAGCGTGCTGGGGTCTGGGGCACCGGTCCGCTGCCGTGTCCTCTCCGGCCGGACTCCAGGAGACCCAACTTCTGCAGAGCTGGCTCCGTGGTCCGGGCTGGGCGGCGGGTCCGGGCTGGGGTCCAGAGATGCTGTAAGTCCCCGAGGCTCTAGGTGAGCTGGAGTCTGTGACCGGTGGGGCATGAAGGGGGCAGGCACTGAGATTCCAACGGGGAGCCCAGAGCAGCTGGGGTGCCTCACCTGGACGCCATCCACCTGGACGCCAACCGCGCAGCCCCAGCGGGCAGGGTCCTGGCCCTGGTCCCGGCTCCTGGCCGGCCAACCTCCCGCCCTGTAGGGAGGGCTCCACTGGGCCCTGGTAGCCGTCGCTCAGCTGCAGCTGCTGCAACACACGGTGGCACGGCCTGCGGCCAGCTGGCACCCTCCTCGCTCCCTCCTGGCTGGCCGGGGAGAGGCGCTCGGGAGGAGGTTCCGGGCTGACTCCGAGGTGGCGGTGCTGGGTGGGGCCCTGCCGCTCCCGTGCGCTCAGCTGCTGGCCGTGGTTCGCAGCCTCACGCTCGGGCAGGGCGGACCTCCTCAACACGGGCCCTCGACAGGTGCCCCCGTGTGAGGAGCGCACAGCCGGTCTGCTCTCAGGCTGGGGAGCAACGGACACATCTGTGCGGGCAGGGCAGCGGGGAGGCTGAGGGATGGGCCCCGTGTGTGCGTCAGGGCCCGCCCCCGCACCAGTCCCCTGCACACGCTCTGCCCCGCGTGGGACTCACGCGGGGCAGCACGCAAGGGGAGCTTCCTCCCTCAACCCAGGCCAGGGCCTTTGACTCATTGGAATGTGAGGAATTCAGGGAAAGAACCCAGTTTTATTAGTCACTTCTCAGCCTAGGACTGCTTCTCCGGGGCAGGCCCCGGCGACCTCGGGGAGGGCAGCAGGAGCCAGGGCAGAGGGCACAGAAAGGGGACGGCCACTCAAGCTGGACTTGACCGAAGCCAGAGCCAGGCACACACAGCGCTTACATATCGAAGGCTTAGACTTCTGATGCCAAGCAATGTAAAAAAGTGACTTCACAGGTTAAATTCCAGGGATTAAATAAAATACTAGTGAAGCAGAAAATGCGCTGTTAAACCACCTTTAGAAAAACAGAAAATAAGGTAAACGTAAGTGCTAAAGACAGTAGGAGCTGGAGGTAAAAGTTCTACCAGAACATACGCAAAGAGGCAAAAACAAAAGAACTGACGATACACATACAACCTGGTTCCACGGTTCTGCCATCTGACCGACAGAAGTTCCATGAGGCGGGAACAGGGCAAAGGCGGGGGAATGGTGAGGCGGCAACACAACAGCCCCCGTGCAGGGGGGGCCTGGGAAGCACCCCCCACCCACACCTGCACCCACACCCGCACCCGCGGGAACTGAGAGACCCACTCAGGAGGAAGCCTCAGACCTCTGCCACCACCTGTGGGGATGAAGCTTCCGGAGCGCCCACCTGGAACCTGCGTGGGCCCCGCAGTGAAAAGGGCAGGTCCCCCCCCAACCCCCTGGTGAGGAGAGAGGGCAGACGGGGCAGACAGACCCCAGGGAACACGCTGCCCAGGAGGAGGACGGCCCGAGTGACATGGTCGCCCTCCCCGGGAGCCGGGGGCGAGGCTGTGGCCTGGGGAGCGCGGTGAGGAAGGGGCGCTGGAGTGCCCACCGGCCCCCGGAGGGTCTCCGGGCTGGAAGGGACCATGGGCAGCACCGGCGGCCGCGGGCTCTGGAAGGGAGCACACACACGTGACCTCCGGGAACGGAGACCTGCCACTGACAGCGTCGTGGTAACAGGACAGAAACGGGGGGGGGGGGCTGTCTGCTCCCCTCCCTGCGCACACGCCCAACTGTGTCATTTGAAGCGACCAGTTGTCTCCAGGGCCTTGTCTTCCTCCCCGTGACCATGTGTGCGAGGTGACAGGCGCTGGCCGAGTCCACCGCAGGGACCACCCCAGGCTCACGCTGCGCGCCGCCCACTCCCACCGCGGACGTGTGTCGGCTGCGTCTCCGTGAAGCCGGGGGGACGGAGCTTCCCACCAGCCGGTGTGCGTTCTGCCCCCTGAGCCTCCCCCCAGGCGGTCCGTCCGTTCCCGTGTGCGTGTCTGTCGGTGCCCCCGCATGCCCGCACGCGTGAGCGGCACGCCGGCACCCACGGTGGGCAGGGGCTGCGTGTGGTGCCTGCCGTTGACGCCTCGCTCTGTAGGATGACCACCCTTTCGTGACAGAACAACAAATCTGCTGTTTCCTTCGTGATTTCTGTCAAGTTCACAAGCAACTCACTCCCCGTTCACGGGTTCGACACGTGACCGTATCGTCTGCAGTTCCGTTTCACCTTCATTATAGCCAGCACGGGGCCGCCTCTGACTGGGGTGCGAGGCAGGCGTCTAACCGGTCACCCGACAGCGTCTCCTGCGCGCCCCACTGTCCGTGGGCGGCCGCCCCCTCCCTGACCAGCCCCCGAGACGAGATGCGTGCAGGGGGCTCGCCCTTGGGGTTTCCTTCTCAGCGAACAAGGACACGAACTCAGGGCCGACCGTTTCTGTCTCCCCAAGGCTCGCACCTCGCTGCTGCCGCCGCCGCTGCGTCCGCAGGCCTGGGGCCACTCACTGAGCGGCCCCACGGCCTCCGCACGTCCCAGACGCGGTGGGCGCGAGACACAGACCGGCACGTGAGAGGCGGCGCTCGCCGTCCTCACGCACCTCGGAACGTCGGACGGGGCAGAGGGAGCGGCGCTGTTCTCTGTGGGCGGGGCTGAGCAGAGAGCGGGGTCCCCCGTTGCGTGCGCACGGATGTGTGGACTCACCACCCTCTGATTCACGCGAGGCTGGTGCCCGCGCTGGGTCCGCAAACCGACCCCAGGACGGACGGCTGACCACTCGCCGCGGAGCGGAGACGGCGAGTGGGCTGCAGCAGCGCGTGGGGGGGGGGGGGCGCCCCACCCTCCAGGTGCGAGGGGAGCGGCGCCGGGTCAATGCAAACCCGCGCTGCCCGCCGAGTTCGGAGCCCCCGCTGCAGGCGCCGGCCACAGCCACCGCACGTCTCAGGCTCCGAAGCCGTGCCACCTGAGCGGCGAGCCTCCCGCGGTCCGCCTCAGGAGACCCCCCGCCCTCCCGTCTCAGCGACCCACCATCACCTCGGGACCCTCCTCTCGAGTGAAAATGCGCCCACCCCGCCACCCGCCCGCCCCAGGGCCGACACACACCGCACAGAGCATGTGAGGCCACGGCCGCGCCCGGAGCACGCAGCGGACACGTGGACACGAGACGCTTGGAAGGCTTTAATCCGCCTGGTCACCGCCGTCGGCACGGCGACCATGACGCTGCAACGTCAGCGTTTCACACAACCGGTCGGCGGGGTCTGCACAGGTGGGGGTGGGAGCGGGACACGGGGGAGACGCGAGGCCGCACGCTCCCGCTGGAGCTCGGGGTCAGAGCCACTTCCTCCTCCGTCGCCGAAGCTGCAGCGCCGGGCGGGCGGGCGGGCGGGCGTCCCCGTCAGTCCCAGGACTCCTCCTCGGCCGGCGCAGGGGCCTGCGGGGGCGAGAAGCCCACTGCGCCCAGGCCGCTGCTGCCCTGGTAACTCTGCGGAGGGAGGGGGGGAGGCCTTCCGTCTGCCCCGCCCGCCTGGAGCAAGGCCCAGAGCGGCCAGCGGAGTCCCAACAGCACAAAACATGCCCCCAAACCCACTTGGGCCGCCAGTTCTGGCACACGGATACACGTGAAGCCCGGCGTGCCCACGGGTGACTCGTGTGCTCACGGTCTCCGCTCCCCACACGCCGACGGCACAGGAGACGCGCCGCCCGTCTCGCCGGTCCCCGGCCCCTCTGGCAGCAGTGCGGGCCGGAGCCCAAAACCAAGACCTCCCCCCGGGAGGGCAGAGGTTCCGGGCCGGGACTCCAAGGGGCGGCACGGAGGGCAAGGAGGCCGTCTCGGCACGACTCCGGACGTTCACTCCTCCCCTTGAGGCCCAGAACGTCTGTGCGGAGAGCGAGGTCACCTCCCAGGGTGGAAAGACGGGCTTCGGTCAACGCCGAGGTCCCCGTTCCCCCCCAGGGCCAGGCGCACTCCCGAAGAGTGGCCAGCAGCCCAGTCCCGGACGGCCCACCCCACCGACCTTTCTCGTGTCCACGGACGCAAACACGCTTCCCCTGGGGCTCCCGCTGAAGCCGGGCACGCAGCTGCTGTAGGCGATCTCCTCCAGCCACGCGGGCACGTCCTGCTGCGCCTGGGGACAGAGGGACGCCGGGTCGGCCCGCCCCCGGAACACCCTCACGCGGGGCACGTCCGCCCCCTGGGTGAAGGGCCCCCCCCTTCGGTGGCACACGCGCAGGGACACGGGCACACACTCACGTCGGACAGCACTTTCACCAGCGGCTGCGCCAGGAGCCGGTCGGCCTCGGGGTCGAAGAAGGAGAGCGCCCGGCCGGTGTTGCCGCAGCGCCCGGTGCGCCCGATGCGGTGCACGTACTCGTCGATGGCCGACGGCAGGTCGAAGTTGATGACGTGCTGGACGTTCTCGATGTCCAGCCCCCGGGCGGCCACCGAGGTGGCGACGAGAACCGGGCACTTCCCGCAGCGGAAGTCTCCGAGCGCCTGCTCCCGCTCCCTCTGCTCCCGGTCCCTGCGCGGCGGGAGGCTCGGGGTCGAGGGCGCTCCTCGGGAACCCTGAGGAGGGCCTCCACGGTTCGGCATGCACGTGTGGTGACGCCGGTGAAAACAGCCACGGCCACGCTTTGCACCAACGTCTACCCTCCCAGACCGTGCAGGGCACCAGTCCCCGCAAGCCATCGTTGTATGTGACCCTCGGGACGCGCTGAGCCGGAACCACCGTCCCCGCTGGCACCTGAGGTGGCAGCTGACACACGCAGCCAATGCACGAACTCAAGGGTGACAGGTGCCCCAGCTCACCTGTCAACGGTCCGCGCAGTCCTGAGAAACACAACTACTGGGCTGGAAGGCTTTCTTAAACATACAGGTTTTTTTAAAGTATAATCTCTGAATCCTACACATTCACTGGTTAATACTTTGTGCCTACTTAGGAGAGTACCAACAAAGTTGGGTTAACTGGATGCTTCTCAGCACTCCAGTGAAGTAGCTCCGGCCATCACAGAGATCGGATTCGGCAGAGGAAACACTGTGACCCCAGGACCGGGGAACCCTCGGGGGGCTGGGCTGAGACGCCGGCCTCCTCACGAGGAGGAGGAGGAGGAGGAGGTCGGGGCAGCCCTGTGGCTCGCCCGCCCCTGAGGACACTGAGAAGCACAACAGTCTAGGCTCTGAGAGCCCTGAGTTCCAGTCCCAGGACGGCGTCGCGTCAGTCACACACGCCCGTGCTTCTGAGCCAACGGCAAGGAGGGGTCGCCGCTCTGCCGGAAAGTGAGAGGGCCCACTCACCCGTGGATACTTGTCGTTGGTATTTTTTCTTGGCAAAGAAAAGTGGCAATAAAATCTGCTTTCTTCTTAGTTTCAACAAAGACCATCGTTCTTTCGTCACCTACGAGACAACGGAACGGCAATGAGCACTGGCCCTGAAGCCAGAGGAGGGAGCGGCGGCACAGGGGCAGGAAAGCGGCCTCACTCCCCGCACGCGGCCGGGCCCGGCAGGTCTGGGGACTCGCACACTAGCTCCCCGGCAGGGGCCTTGAAGAGAGAACCACTGCCTCCTTGCTCGAGGGGGTCAAGACACCAGCTTGCCCCTCACCCGCGCCAGGCCCACAGGGACGGAGGGACTCAGGGAAGCTAAGGGGCACCGCCTGCCCCCGCTCCATCCCCGCAGTTCCAGACCTGCCTCAGGGTCTCTGCCCCCCCCCCCCGCCCCCGCAGTTCCAGACCTGCCTCAGGGTCTCTGCCCCCCCCCCCCCCCCCCCCCCCGCCCCGTCCCCGCAGTTCCAGACCTGCCTCAGGGTCTCTGCCCCCCCCCCCCCGCCCCGCCCCGTCTGCACATAAACCCCTCCTCGCTCTGCCTCCCAGCTGGTCCCTTTGTTCCCTCTGACCAGACCGCCCGGGGTGTCTTAACAGCGGCATCCGACCCAGGGCCCGTGAACTCGGGGACCACAACCCTGGGACATCTCCTAGTCTCGCTTTGTCTTACACCCTGTACCCCCAGACCACCTTACAGAGGAGCAACGAGAATTAAATGGTGGCTTCCTCCCGGACTCTTACTTAACGTGCTAACGGTTATCTACTTGCTGGCTTCAAAGCGTTTAGCTGGCGGCACCTCATGCACGAGCTGGAGAGCGTCCCACGGGGGGAAGCGCCCTGAAGAATGCTGAGAGGGGCAGTCACGGGCCCAGCGCAGGAGGCGGGGGACCCCGCTCCCCGCCCGCCCTACCTCCCTGTCGTTGGCTTCCTCTGCTCAGCAAACACGGGGGGTGGGGGGGATGATCCCGTCCCAGGGGCGGGAAGTCCAGCGACGGCGCCAGGCCCCTGCCTGCCCTCCTGCGGGCACGCGGTCCTGCACCGGACAAGGGCAGCAGGAGGAGGGTCCCAGAGGGTCACTGGGGGCTGAGCAGGGACAGCAGCAGAAGACCAGACAGCGAATCGCTCAGATGCCCGGGCAGAGGTCGTCTGCGAAGGCCCCGAGAGGCAGGTGGAAAACCGAGCAGCCCTGTGGGGGCTCCTCCGCTCTGGGAGGAGGGCGAGCAAGCGCACAGGCTGCGGCGAGGCAGGGGCGGGCCTGGTGTGTGGGGACAGTGGCAGCATGGTGCGGCTGGAGTGGGGTGGGTGGGCACGGCACGAGAGCGAGGCCAGACCGGGACCAGCAGCCACACTACGTGCCATCAGTGTGGTCCCCATCCCCCACTGTGTGTGGCCAGTATGTTGGCACCCTCTGCAGACGACGAACAGACTAAATTATCGAGTCTCTTAAATTAAAGGCCTCGATTCTGACTACTTTACAGAGATAAAACAGAGATAGATACTTTACTGAGATAGATACTCCTAAAATTCCAAGAAAATAAAGAAACTAAACACTTTAACCGTATTAAAGTTATTTTAAAAATCCTTCCTACAGGAACTAAGTTAGAAACATTTAAGGGTCCCAAGTCCACATAACTGTCATTTTCAATCCCCACCCAAGGACGCACTCACCGGCATGTGAGACAGAGCGACAGACACACGCCGACCAGCTGCCTCCCGTGTGCCTCCCCCGACGGGGGCTGAATGCACAGCGCAGGCTCGTGCCCTGATCGGGAGCCGAACCCACGACCTTTCGGTGCAGGGGCGACGCGCCAGCCCACCCAGCCGCCACCGCCAGGGCCCGAGTTCCCGGAGGGGTGAAATCCCTGATGCACAGGCTCATGGAACAGCTTTGGCTGAGAAAACCCCGTGCCTCTTCCCCAGCCTACCAGCGTTCAGTGCACTACAAACACGTGCCCTGTTTCACTCGGGCTGGCTTTTATCGACACATGGCGGCACGCCAGCCGGCAAACCCGTGTTCCCCGTGACGCCTCAGACCTCAAAAACACCCCTCTGCCCGACAGATCCGCTCGCTGTCCAGCTGTGTGTTTGTCAGGACGGCGTCCAGCTGATTTCCACGACCTTCAGCTAGCTCCGGCGGCGTGACACCAGACCGCCGGACTTCGTCAGTGGGCAGGGGACGACCGCGTGCAGGACGGGGCCCACGGACACTGGTGACCGAACACAGGCCTGTCCTGGGCTTCCCGTCCCCCACACCCTGCCGGAAGGCGGTCTCCTGAGTCACGTTCGTCAGGCGTCACTTCTGCCACTCGCACCGTGTGACGCGGACCGTGGGCGCAGAAGGCCGTGTGGGACGCTCGTGAGCCTGGCGCAACGGTGTGTGTGGCACCTCCCAGCTGTCCGCCCGGCCTCCAGTGTCCGCCGCGAAGCATGAGTCACGATGCTCACAAGTTACAATTAACGTCAGTGGCTGAGGTTGTGCCAAGGTTAGTAATGACAGAGAAATGGAAATGCTTTTGCTTTTCAAGAAAAAAATGGCCGTTTTTCCTGAACTGGTGCCTCTCAGTCCCCTGGCCTGCGGTCAGGGGACCACGGCCGCCTCGGTCAAGGAAACGGGTGAGTCTCCGTAAAAACTGGTTTTCGGGGTGGAGGGGGGCTAGGTTTCTCACTGGGGCTGTGAAGAATCAGAATTAGATCCTCATAGGCCCCTCCAGCTTGAAAATGCTTTGAATCGACCCACGCAGGAGGCCTTAGAAAGCAAAAACTGGGAACTACACACACAGCAAAAACTCACTTTTGGTGGAGTGGTGTTTGATGTAAAGATACATCATTAAGCCTTTCTACTTTCTAAAACAAACAAACAAAAAACGCTGCTGAAACCTTTTTAGTAAAACACTATCAAGCGAAGTCTCAGGCCCCCTATTTCTTCTAAACCTCGTGAAGGAGCAAGGACTGCACTACCGCAGCGTTCAGGAGAAAACGGGATCGTAGAAACAGCTCTACAAGAGGAGGACGTGATGAAACAGACTTATTCAATGAGCCACGCCCAGCCACCCCTGCGGCAACCCTGCCAACAGCTTCGCGAGCAGCCACGCCGGCGCCGGCGGGGTACCTGTGCTCCGCAGGACCTCGACGAGCTTCTCCCTCTTCGCGTACTGGCCCACCTGCAGGACCGTCTGCTGCACGTCGGTGCAGGCGCCGCCCACCTGTCCGACGGCGACGAACAGGTAGTTCGGCTTCAGGAACTCCCTGGCCAGCCTGGAGAGACAGAGATTCCTCCTCAGCTCGCCCGCTCCCATGGGTGCCCGGGACGTCTGCTGACCCCTGCCGGCGCCACTGCAGGGCCCGTCGGACGATGGACGGGCGTGACACCCACAACACGGCAGGCGGGGCGTCAGCCGAGCACTACGCCCCAAGGTCAGAGCAGACGCCCCGTTTCTGCAAGACGCGCGATCACCAGTGAAAAAGCTTGTGTCGAACAGCGGGCACAGCGGCGCCGGCTGGACGCGCTGCCCGTGCACGGCTGCGCACGATGTGGACACGACAGTGACAAGTTGGCACAGACAACTGTATACAGCGGTGTAACGACGTAAGTCTGCACGACCTCATCAAGTGTGCGTACGACAATGACAGAAACCACGCTGAACCATCTACGGTGCACACACACACAACAAAAATAAGAAGTTGGCTGAACTAGAGTGACTCTCGGACTACGACAAGCAGGACTGTTCACTGGAGACCGAAACGCAAGTTCATGGGAGAAATTCCGCTCCTCACTCCGGCGTTTCCCTGGGGCAGAGCGGTCTGCCGGTCACGGACCCGCCAGGGGACCGTCGTGAGCGAACCAGACCTCCGCGTGGCGCCCCTGCTGCCGCAGGCAGACAGAAACCCGCGTTGTCGGAGCAGAACTGGGCCAGAGAGCGAGCCAGGAAGCGAAGGGCGCAGAGGCAGGGAGGCCCGGGCGGGCTGTGGGCGCTCCCCCCGTGGCTGGGGGTGTCCGCATCCGGACACGCACAAGGTCACCCGGAGCCCTGGAGAGGGAGAAAGGGGCTGCCCGCCACAACGCTGAGTGTGGAGGGCCAAAGGGCAGACCCAAGTCCTCCCCGGGCCTCCGCTCTCCTGTGCGGCTATGTCCCCTGTTTGCGGGCTGCCTCCCAGGGCAGCAGGGGGCCAGGGCTCACACGCCGCACGCCTGGAGTCGTCACAAACCGCTGCTCTCTCTCTCCCCTCGCCTCGCCTCGTCCCCCGGCAGGGAAAGCAGGACAGCCTCCTTTCCACCTGCCTTCCCCCCAGTCCAGCCGCCCTCCCCGGGCACAGGCCCTGCAATGGTCCGCGATGCTTCACTCCCATCACCCCTTCCGCTCGCCAAGCAGCTGGTGAGGGCCCTGCATCGGGCACCCGCGGTGCAAGGCACCAGGGGGCAAAGGTGCACAGACGGCCTTTGCCTCTGGGGGCGCACTTCAAGCAGGATGTACACACTTGTACAAAACACTCACTACACTTTTCAAAACATACAGTTTAACGGCTACGTGTTTTAATTATGTGCTAAAGACTTTGATATTTAGTAGTGTTACTGTGAACTCTGGGGTCACAACAGTCAGCATCTACTGAAGACTCAGGTGTTCCAACAAATGTGCACAGTGTCCTAAACAGTGTACACTGAGGTCTGTGGAGAAGGGTCGTCGAGGGTGAAGCTGACCCAAGGGAGCAGCGGGTCAGCGTGCGGGGCGGCAGGGGCAGGAGAGGTGTCCCGTGCACCAGCAGAGCAGGAGCGAGAGCGAGAACCAGTAACGAGGAGGGACAAGGAGGGACCGGATCCGCCCTGCCCAGCCGTCTGTCTCTGAACCCTCGCCAAGGACACGCTTACGGGTTTCAGACGGCGGTGCACACGGCCATCTGGCTGGCGGTGACCCTGATCCTTTCCTGTTCCAGGGCGAACCGGAGAGCAGATGGGCAGCCCGGACATTACTCACCAGTTAAGGAGGTCATCAGTGATGACAGCAGTTCCCAAGGACGATGCTGGTGGAAATGTGGGCATGCCACTTCAGACTTAGGGTGCCACCTAAGTGTGAGAAGCCCCTGCTCTGTGTAACCCTGAGAAGCAGGCGGTGCCAGCTCACCGAACGCCTCCGCGGGAGCTCCAGGCTCTCCCTGCACGAGGCTCTAGCTCCACGAGCAGACTTCTGAGCCCGCACGGCCAGAGCGCACCTCGGCCAGCTCCGTGCTCGGAGGCCTGGCGCACGGGGCCCCACGCAGCTCCCCGTGGGACCGGGGCCACCTCAGAGCGACATGGTCGGGGCCGCACCGCGCCACCACCCCTGGAAGCTGCCCCCGCCTGACGGAAGCTGGAACCGCCCGCTGAACAGGCAGCTGGCGGCCAGCCTGAAGCCCCTCTCCGTGGGGCTGGCCCCTCATCTGACCAACAGGCACAGGAGCCCTGTGGCTCGAGCAAGCAGCCCCCAGTCCGCACTCCCCGCCTGCCGCAGCGCCGGGTCCTGCGGCCCAGAGGCCTGGGCTCCAGAACAGAGGACCGCTCCGCCTCTGCCGCGGTCTGTGCCCCTCAGGCTCCTCGCGGCCGGGGACCAGCGGGCAGCAGGGAGAGTGACCGCACCGGCAGAGATGGGGTGCGGCCCCCGCCCTCGGGACACACCAGACCGCGCGGGTCAGGGCTGGTGCGCCAGCCCCCCACCGGGGGCCCAGTGCGCCCCAGCGCTGTCATTTCGACGTGAAGAAAAAACAGGTACAACGGTGCCTTCCTTCAGTGGGCCCTCACTGAACCCTCGCTAGGGGCTGAGCCCCAGCACACACGCACACATTTTACCGAATGTGACGCTGATGCAAGGCCCGGAACGAAGGCAGGAAACAACGGAAACTGCGGTAAACTTGTTAGGAACACACCCACTTTTCAAACTATTTTAAAATCTTAAAGAACCATCGTCTGTCCCTGTCCCAGACCCAGGCCACCCCACTGCCCCTGCGCCCTCCCGTGCGGGCGCTCACGCGCACGGCCCGTGCCCGCGGAGGAAACTACCTCTGGATCTCCTCCGGGAAGGTGGCGCTGAACATGAGGGTCTGGCGCTGCTCCTTGGGCGGCATCCCCGGGCAGGAGATCAGCTTCTTCATCTCCGGCCCGAAGCCCATGTCCAGCATGCGGTCGGCTTCGTCCAGGACTAGGTATCTGACTTGCCGGAGACCGATCTTGAGGGCAGTTTGGAAGACCAGACAGCACACGACAGTTAACGCCAGAGCGCTCGTCACGCTTCCAACCACCAACACGTCCGTGAGGATGAAGTGAGGGACGGCGTGTGCGACGAGAGCTGCCGTGCCCGGGGGTGACACTGTCACTGCTCCTGCCAGCTCTCCCCTCCCTCTGCGTGTGGCCCATCCTGCCCGTGAGGACTACGGGGCACAGAACCCTCCGGGTCAACCCCGCAGCAGACCTGGATTGCTCAGAACTCCGGCACCTTCACGGACTCCCCTGCCGGCCACCGGCCCCCGGCCCCCCGACCCCGCAGCTCTGAAGCACTGGCCGAGGGCCGGCGTTCCTGGGGAGCTTTCCATCTCCAGCCCGTTCTGAGGCGGAGGAGCCACACGGGGCTGGCGAGCGCTGCCTGGACGGCCCAGGTCTGGACCGTGCCCTCTGACCAGGTCAGACTCCTCAAGCAGCGAGAACTCCTGAGTGGACGTCAGATGCAAACGGCTCACAGAATGCAGCTCTGTTCTGACCGCTCCGCAGCCTTGCTAAGGCCTCCCCTCTCCCCTCGGGAACGGTGGGGACGCACTGTACCCCCCACCCCCGCCCACCACCAGCGGGCACCACCGTGGGAAGCAGCGCAGGCCCGTGGCGAGGGAGGCGTGCCGTGAGTGGCCCCGTTACAGGGGAACTGAAGACAGCGTATCTCGTTCACACAAGTGAATTTAAAGTCCTGACTTAAAGTCTTAAAAATTAACAATCCTGGTTCGGATCATCCCACACTCAAAAAGGAGGCAAAACGACTGGTGCCAAAGGCTTCCCTCCAGGAGAAGAGAAGGTTCATCGAGACAGACAGGGAACTGGGCGAGAGCACTCGCTGCCTTTCCCTCCCGCTGTGGCTGGGAGGCACTCGGACTCTGGAATCAGGTCCAGGTTCTAATCCAGCCCCGCTGCTGCCCAAGCTAACTGGGGGACTTTTAAAGATAAATTGCACAGTCACCCCGAGTCTGCTGTCCCGGAGCATGAACCGAGACGACTGTGCGTCATCTCCTGCCGAAATCACGGAGAATCACACGAGAACGCGACGGGGCCTGGCGCCCGGACGCCCAGGGCGGCACCGGGACAGAGGCCCTGCCCCGACCCCACTGCCCCGTTCCCCGCCCGCCAGCCTCACGCGCCCGCGGCGCCCCGGGCCCACCTTCTCTTTGCCGATGACGTCCATCAGCCTGCCCGGCGTGGCGCACAGCACGTTGCAGCCCTGGACGAGCTGCCGGACCGAGTGCCCGAACTGGGTGCCCCCATATATGACCACGGCTCTCACGCAGGTGCTGCGGCCAGAGAGACGGAGGTCACCTGCTGGCCACTCCAAACCACTCGTTTGTCTCCAGCAAGATGTAAAACCAAACCCACAAGGAAAAAATGGATATATTCAACACTCTTCAGATAAATTCTTCCCAGGAAGACGTTGATAAACAAATGAAAACCTATGAGGAAAATGCTGTGTTGCTTATCTGACGACGGCTCTTCAAGCAGGGACGAACACCCCCACCCCACGGAGACGGGACGGAGACAGGACGGAGACGTGAGCTTGGGGGGGGGGGGGGGGGGGCGGGAAACGCACGCACGGCGTCCCCACGCTTTTACGCTGGACGGTGCTCTGAGCCGGGAGAGGACGGCGCCGGCCGACCGGCAGGACGTCCACCCTCAAGTGCGAGGACCCCTGGGAGCAGGGCAGGGGAGGGGCGCTGGTCGGGGGGGCCTCTGCAGAGCCCCCCACACTGACTTCCGCCCCGGCACCGTCACACGTGGGGTCCGCCCTTCAGCTCCGTGCCCACGTCGGGCAAAGCTCAGGGAGAGCACAACTCACTGCCAACGCTGTTTCCAGTATCGAGGGTCTGAAAACCATCCAAGTGTCTAACCGCAGAAGACTTTGAATTACAGTCTCATTTCAAACAAACTGATCTACGCAAAATAAAAGGCTAGTAGCTTCTACACAGGAAATTCTGAAAACATCGTGAAGAAAAACACTAAGATCCCAGCAGGTAAACTGGTTAGGTAACAGATGGATAATTCCCCAAAGAAAATCATCAAGCATTTAAAAAAGCAGTTCAACCTCTTAACTATTAAATGAAGTTTAAAAGTGAAGGTGCCTGTGGTGGTTTAAAGTACGCACACAAGTCCTTCAACACGCCTTCTTCCTGTCCGGTGTGGGCCCCACGCCCCCCCCCCCAAGGGCTGCGAGGCGGGCTTCGCAGGAGGCGGCCCTCGCGGGCACGCGGGGCCCCCACTAGAGGAGCCTGAGCTCGGGCTGAGGCTCGGCCCCTCGCAGCCCTGGCCCTGGCCCTGCTCCGTGGGAGTTCTGAACGAAGAGCCTGCATCTACACTAGGCCCCGGAGCCGCACGGCCGGCCGGAGCAGGCACTGGGGCTCGGTGACCTCGCAGTGACACACAGAACGACGTGGCGAGCGCGGCTGCGACCTCCTACAGCACAGCCGCCACTCAGCCAGCCCCCCCCCCCCCCCCCCGCTCCTCCTCTGCGCCGGCCCTCAGGCTTCGGAAGCCCCGCCCCAGGCCCGGGACACGCGATCGTCCATCCGTCGGAGCGTTCCTCTGTCCGCAGGGGCCCAGCCTGCGGACCCCAGCCGAGCCTCCAGAGGGCCGCAGTCCGGGGCCACCTCGTGTCTACGGCCTCCCAGGAGGCCCCAGCCCGAAGCACCCGGCTGGGCTGCTCCCGGCGCCCGGCCCCAGCACCTGCGCGGTGACAGCAGCTGCCGTTGGAGCAGCTCGGCTCTGGGGAGTGTGCGAAGGCTCAGCAGGTCACCGACACAGCACCAGGTGCTGGCGAGGTATGCGGTGAAGCGAGCGCCCTGAACACTGCTGGTGGAGGTGCGTGCCAGTGCAAGCTCTGGAGTAAGTTCGTGTCCCTCGGCGTTCAACTTACTAGCATACGCTGTGAGGACACACTTAAAACGTAAGGTGGAAAAGCACCGGGCAGCTGTTCACCGCACGGTTCTCCACAGCTGCCCCAAGCCAGAAACCACGTAGTGCCCCAAACAGGGAAATAAAGTACACGCACGCGGACAGTCTTAAACCCGCTGCGAATCAGGTCTGACTACGACATAAGCAGCCTTCCAAATTTATGTGTGAAAACACCACATTTTTATTAGCATACCCAAGGTCATTTTGTAAGTTGAGATCCACCAGATAACACACCAACACGTTCACCACCACTCTCTTACCATCTCCCCGTTATCTAACTTCTAACAAGCACGCTTGTCTTTAAACTTAAAATAAGCAGGGACTACGTAAGTTCGAGGATGAAAAAGAACATTTCGACCAAGTGACACCGCGTCCACGGTCGCCCCTTCACTGAGCTCTTCCCCTCCGAGCGGGGACAGCCGGCGCGGCAGCCCTGGCACGGGTGCAGGCACGGGCACAGGCATGGGGGCTCCCCCCACCGGCACGCACTCACCCGAAGGAGAACTTCCGGGCCTCGAGGAAGATCTGGTTGACCAGCTCCCGGGTGGGCGCCACCACCAGGCACTGGGGCTCCTGCAGCTCCCGGAAGCGGCTGGCGGTCACGCCGTCCCGCATCATGTGCGCCAGGATGGGCAGGAGGAAAGCTGCCTGCGGGCGAAACGGCACGACCCCCCCGCTCGTGAGGCACCGCGCCCTCCCTGCAAGGACCTCCCTCCCTCAGGGCCTGCTCCCGTCTCGCTGGTCAACTTAGACGAGGGAGGAAACCGATCCATTCCAATGAAGCTTTAGCACCGAGGTCTTGACGCTCGTATCACACAATGTGAAACGTTTGGTAAGGCTACCCCGCCCTGCCCAAGCATTTCCAGCTCTCTTCCAGAAGCAGCGCACGGATCCAACCCCTTCAAGGAACAGTCGCTCACTCACGGGGGGACACAGGTGTGACTTGGGGGGAACAGCCTCGTTTGGCAGCTGCTCTGAGTCCTCTGGGGCAGCAAAGACACTGCCACCAGAACGCAGGACGCCAGCAGCCCACAAGCAGAGCCAAGCCCGGGGAATCACACATCTGGGCCGCCACACGCGTCACCCTCAGGGGCGGGGGAGGGGGAGAGCAAAGCGGCGACGGAAGGGGCTGGACTTGGGGCGGTGAGCACGCAAGACAGCGTGCAGATGACACGCTACAGAACCAGACACGTGAGACCTGAACAACCTCACCAACTACTGTCGCCTCGACACATCCAACAAAAGCACAAACAAAATGAACAGCACCACTACAGAAACTGCATCTGGCAAAACACACTTTATTTTTTTTGCTCCAGGGCTTCCACTGAGCAGAGGAGACACCAAAGCCGACCCCTGAAACCACGCCTGGGCCCCGCCTGGGCTGCTCCGCCACACGCCTCCCTCTCTCCCCTCCGACTCCGCCACGTCGGCCGGGACTCACGCACCGGGACCGGGACCGGGGTCCTGGGAGTGACCCTCTCAGACTCGCACCTCACGGGACCGGCTTCCTCAGCCGAGGCCGCAGCGAGCCCCGAGGCCGAGGCAGCCGCACCAGCTCTCCCCGAGTCTGCCCAGCCTCCCAGGTTGCTTCCCAGGGTGCACGAGGCTACTTCCCACCCTCTCGACCCCCAGACGGCCTGGGCGCGTCACACACGCGGCCTCCGGTCCCTCCCGCTGCACCGTTTGCTTCAGGGACTGCCTCGTTCCAGAAGGAGCTGAACACACCTAGAAAAACTAAACGTCTACTAACAGCAAACGACTCTAAAAACAGCTCAGAGTTCCTTCTTCGGAAGCATGAAACCCAGTGAAACTGGAAGTCAGAAGCAAATGTAAATGTTGGTGACAGTTCCCTGAATCACCTTCGAACCCTCAACCCAGCAAGAGAGACCCAAGCTGCTCGCGAGAACCGATGCTCAGGACCACGCTGACAATGGGCACACGGGTGGGTGCGCGCACGCAGGGGCGGGGACGCACGGGGGATGCACGGGGGCCACTCACGGTCTTCCCGGACCCCGTCTGCGCGCACGCCATCAGGTCCCGCCCCGCGAGGATGATGGGGATGCTGTACTTCTGCACGGGCGTCAGCTTGGTGTAGCCGGCCTTGGCGATGTTGTTGGTCAGGGTCTGGCAGAGGTTGGCTTCCTCGAAAGTCTGAGGAAGGGTGGCGGCTCATGCGTGCACCAGTGCAGACCACCCCGCGCACGAGGCTCCCCCCGACCCGACCCGACCCGAGCCTGGGTCAGCCCCCCTTCGTGTGCGGAAAGAAGGCCCCGCTCCCAGGGGCGGCGGACCCGTGGGCGGACAAGACAGACGGACGTGTCCCTGTGGACGGCGGCTCCGAACACACCTCCCTGCCCGTTCAAGCCTCTCCGCAGCGCCAGGAGCGCCCCCAGATGCCCCGGGACGTGAGCCGCCCCCACCGGACACCCTAGAAACCCTCTCCCCTGAGGCACTCTGCCTCGCATATGGGGGGCCAGCATCTCGACTCTCCAGAGAAAGCGCCCTTTTCAGGGGACCCAAGTGAAGCCCTCACCGGGTGGGGGTGGGGCGGAGCGGGGCAGCCCCTCCGGCGCCGCAGCGGTCCACTCTGCTGTGCGTGGCCGACGGGGGCTGACCGTCCCCTCCCCCCAGGCACCGCAGACGGGGGTTCTGGGTTCTCCGACACCCACCCACAGGAAGGCACCCTGTACTACGAAACCCAGGTCGGCCCCACGGCCACCTCGGGAGGGACGCGAGGCAGGGACCCGACACTGACCAAGATCGCCGGGGGCGCGTTGTGCCCGGACACCTCCACCAGGATGCTGTCGTACTTGTCGAAGTTGATGCCCGTCTGGTAGTGCGCGAAGATGGAGCCCTCGTCCTCGGGCGGCGGCGGGGGGATGTAGGTCACCTTGGGGCCTGGGGTGCGAACGGTCAACAGAGTCTACCTTACGGGCCCAGAAGAACCGCAAGAGGAAAACAGACGAGACTGACACCACCAACCGGAAACCCCGCAGCGTCCCCGATGTTCACCGTTCGAGCCCCCACCTCGCACACTCGCACACTCACACACGTGTGGGCGTGCTGAGCGCCGGCCCCCGTGCCGGGAGCCGCCCAGGGCTGCACGTACCTGGGGTGTCGCCGCCGTCCGCTCCCTCCGCTGCCGACTTCCAGGGGCCTTGAAGGGACCAGACCCAGAGAGGGGGCGGCTTTGAAAACTGGGGCAACAGAACTCTCCCGGCAAGAACCGAACGCTTTGTCTGAGGCAGGACTTACTCTTTCCCGAGCTTGTGACCACCTCCTCGTTCAAACCCTTGTATCCACCTATGAAAGACCACGGCCGACCATCAGCCTCGACCCAGGCTGGGAGGCACGGGGGAGACAGCCAGGCCCACGCTGGCAGGTCCCCGCCCACGGGTGTCGCCCAGGGACAGCCCTGTGCACGCGCCGAGCACCCCCCCCCACCTCCGGTGTGTCACACGGCTCTCCAGAGCAGGCCGTGCAAACAAGCACACAGGGGCGGCACCAGCGACCTTTGTCCGACTGTGGAAATGAAGCCCGGCTCGCACTCACACTGACTGCTCCCCAGCAGCTGCCCGCTCCCCGGCGGCTGCCCGCGCGCTCTCAAGGGAGCCAAGTGAAAACCCACCTCGTCCACTTCCTCCCCGGCTTTGGAAGACGTCGCCACTGCCTGCAAGACACCGACGTGCACAACGTTCAGAGCAATCTCGGCTCTCGGCTTCTGCCCCAGCGCTCGAGCCACGGGGCGGTGTCTGTGCAGACACTGGGCTGTGCGCTCGGGGTGCCCAGCCCCTCGACCCACCCACCTCCTCAATCCACACGCAACTTAAACCTTTTTCTCGTCTGAACGTTTCGTTTGGAGACTTCACGTTCCAGAGTAGCTCTGGGCTCACAGCCAAGCCGTGGGGAAGACACGAAGGTCCCCCCGACGCCCGCTGCCCCACGCTCACCACCCCCACCCTCAGCACCCCGCCGAGGGGCGCCTGTCACCGCCGACGCACCCACACGACGCGTCACCACCAGAGCCCAGTTCACACGAGGCTCGTGCGTTCGGGGCGCCGGGTGTGCCAAGTGACACCCCTCTGCGTGCCGCACAGAGGTGGCCCCTGCCCTCCAATTCCTCGGCGCTCCGCCTCCCCCCCCCCACCGGCCCACGGAACCGTGGCTCTCCGGGGCCTCCCCTGCCGCTGCCCCCTGAGCACGTCCTGCCCCCCCCCCCGGCCCACGGAACCATGGCTCTCCGGGGCCTCCCCTGCCGCTGCCCCCTGAGCACGTCCTGCCCCCCCCCCCACCGGCCCACGGAACCGTGGCTCTCCGGGGCCTCCCCTGCCACTGCCCCCTGAGCACGTCCGAGCTGGAGGCAGACAGTGTGGCACCCCCCCAGCTGGCTTCTCACTCAGCAGCGCGCACGCAAGGCTCCCCCTGCACCTCCCCGGAGCCCGGCAGCGCCCCCCTGGTCAGTGCTGCCCGACACCCCGCCTGGGTGCCCCCAGCCCACTCACCCACACTTGACCCTCTTCACCACAACCACCACCTCATTCTCGCCTCCGACTCCCAGCTCGGAGCCCCTTCTCTGAGGTGTGCGTCTGGCCAACCTTGCTCCCCTCCCTCTCACTGAGAGCCCACCGCACACCCCGCACTCCCGGGCAGGCAAGGGGCAGCTCAGTGCCCCGAGTCTGTACGGCAGACGACGCTGGCTGTGCCATGCGGTTCTGCCCGCAGCCCTCGAGAGCAGAGGAAGGCCGGGGCCAGGCCGGCGCACTCACACACGCCAGGGGCCGCGGGCCTAGGGCTGGGGGCCGTGAGGACGGGGCTCCTCGGCCGCGGGTCTGCTCCTCACCTGTGCCGCTCAACGCCGGTCGCCTGGACCCGAAAAGGCCGCCGGTGCGCTGTGTCCCCTCGTCCTGATCATACTCACTGTCTAGATGTGTGGAGGACAAAGCCAGAGTGTTACTTTCCAGACGTCTTTAAGTCGTGAGTACAAAGGAAAAACCAAGGCACAGCGGCAGAAGCCAGAAGGCGTGGCGTCAGTTTACGTTTGACAGGAGCCGTGCACGTTTCCGCTCAGCACTCGCCGGGTTTCCCCACAGTCACAGCGACCTGCTCGGACTTCACTTCACTGAAGTCGCTCCATGAGAGAAGCCCGGGCCCACGCACACCACAACGCGACACAGCGTGTCTGGAGGTGTTGGTGCGCCCCCAGAGGCGTGCGGCGTCGGCCCGGAGCTGCCCGGCGGCGGCTTCTCTGGGCAGCTCCCTGCGCTCCCACTACCCCCTCCCCCGCCCCCGGGCAGCCCCCCAGGCCCCTGCGCCTGTTAAGAAGTGACGTTCACTGGTCTGCTGCACAGCCAGCGGATCGTCACTGCAAACTTGTGTCTTCAGCTCCCACAACCGCCGGTCCGCCCCCCACGGTCAGGACAGACGTGCAGCCCGACAGTGGCGCCTGAAGACGGCGCCTCAGCCTCACGGGGTGGCGGCTGGAGGCCTTTCAGGGGGCGGCCCCGCTGGCGAACGCAGGCCCACGGGGAGGCGGAGCCGCAGGGAGGGCCGGGTACGAGGTCAGCCCCACCAGCCAGGCCCGGCGACACTCGGCAGCACGGCGCAGCAGAGCGCCGAGTCCCGCCGCCCGCTGAAGGGTCCCGGACCCCGCCTCACGCAGGACGCGGGGACCACGTCTGAATGACACGTGTCCAACACGAGTGCCCGTGTGCCTGTGCTCTGTGCGCCCACCCCGTGCTGAGCCGTCCGCACGTGACCCTCCTAACGCCCCCATGCGACAGGCGTCACCTTGTGTCACCTCCTCCGCACCGGGTCGCACCGCCTGTGGCCCGCCACTCACTTGGACTTCCGGGGCCGAATCCCGCGCGGCAGCCTCGGAAGCTCCCTCTTCCGCCTCTCCTGGCCGAGCCCGGAGCTTCCGGATCGGTCCCGTCCTGGTAGCCTGGAGCAGCGGCACGCACACGGGCCACGGGAAACAAAGACACTTTGGGGACACGGTGGCCCGATTTAACTTACACTTTGACAATTCAATTACTTACATAAATAGTTTAAGGCATTAACAAACAATCACCAAAAAGGAACACCACGTTTGACTACACGTATTTAACTTTACTACTGTAAACAGATACGGCTACAATTAAAAAAAAACACTGCTTGCTTTGGGAGTCAAAACTAAAAACGACTAGAAGGAAAAAGTTGCCACAAAACACTGAAAATACTGAAAGTTGCCACAACTGCATCGTTAACAGGATTTCCGCAGCCCCCAGGTGGGCTGAATACATCTGGGCACAGATTGAACGCACCGGTGGCTCCGAGGCCCCGCGCCTCCTGCCCCAGGCCACTCGGCTGGGGGCGCGGAGCGGGGACGCGGCCCGGAGCCCGGACCCCCGGGTGCACTGCGCTGCACAGGTTCCCGGCGCCACTCCCGACAGAGGCGGCGCAGAGCCGCCAGGCCCTGCAGAAAGCGGTGAACGTCAGACTCAGAACGCAGACACGCAGGCACACACGAGGCCCGGTTTCCTGGCATAAACAGCACACTTTCCACTCAACCGCACACCGACAGAATCGGTGCACACGGTTCAAGTGAAACAGGGTCGCACCTGCGGCAGAACAAGATGAATTCCGGGCTGAGATGCCAACTGAGTGGAAATGGCACGTCTGAGATTTCCTTTATGAACCCGGACTCTCCACACCCAGAGAAGCTGGTCAGCAACGCTCCCACAGGAGACCCGTCTCGACGTGGGCTGCGCGTGTTTTACAGCCTGTTCGCGGAGCGGGGCGGACGAACCCGGAGCAGCTCCGAGCTCCTGCCCACCACCTGAGCCCCCGGAGCGCCCCTCAGCCGAGCCACAGCTTGGCAGGGCTCACGCCCACATCACTCTCAACTGTCTGTGCCCCTTGGCCTTCCACGGAGCCCTGTCCGAATCTCTCTCCACAAAACCTCTTTCGTCTGCGTGTCGTCTTCAGGCCCAAGTTACTGTCTTGTTTGTGTGCGTGAACAGAAGCACACACTAAACATACGCACACGTAAAACATAATGAAGTAAACACCAGCCCCACCACCCAGTTTAGGACTAAAACGTCCCCGACACCTCCCCCTCCCACCCCCGTGTGTCTTCGTCCCGGGAGCCCCTGCCCACCCGATGTCCCGAGTTGCTCTGCATGTCCCTGCCTCACCTGAAGCTCACCGTCATGTGCTCCTCCCTGCTGAAGGCAGCGTCGAGCTCGGCCTCTGAGCCTGAGACGACGCCCTCGCACGGGACCGTCTCCGCCCCGCGCCAGCACCCCGAGCCCGCCCGGCTTCTGCCGCTGCGGGAAACCGCACCCCCCGGGACCGCTGAGGGACACTCCCCGCGTGTCTCCATCTCCCTCGCGTCCACTAGCTCTCCAACTTCCTCCACGGAGCCGTCTTCCCCAGTCGGACACTCGTCCCTCGTCCCTTTCCTAATGGGCGCGTTCCAGCCCGTAACACTTCCTCTAGAGCCGGCCTGTGGCAGCTGCGTCCGGTAGGTTCTGGCGGACCCCGTTTCCACGTCGTTCCGCTCCAAGTGCCTCCGCAGGGACTGCTCTTGGCAAGCTGGGAGGTCCAGTCCCCAGCCACCAGGGCAGGGCGTCCGATACTGATTTCCGCTGTCACCGCTCGCTGACAAGAGGACATGGTCCTGACGGAACCTCTGTGGCACTGTGGACCTTCTTCCTCCCTTCACAGACGGTCGGCCTGTGCGTGTGTGTTCCTCCACACGCTGGGGCAGAGCACGCAGCTTCTATTCTGGGGCGTGCTATTCCACACGGAAACATTACACCAAGCCTAGTAGCAGCTGGGACTCACGTCTTCTGCGGTCTCAGTCCTTTTCACTCTGCTGCCCTCAGTTTCTTGAGTAAAACGGACTGCAACCTAGAATTAAGGGTTTCACTAGGATTTGCACATTTTTCTCACGTTTACTTTTGCTTCATGTAAGGAACGTGGTGTCAGAGTCGAGCCCCCTCAGACTGTGACGTCCTCCTAGTGCGCGTGCCTGGGTCACCGATCAGCTGCGCCGTGGCCAGCGCACGAGCCCGCTGCCGCGCCTGCGTCCGTGGCGGCTGAGCTTCCTGTGGTTTGGCCCGGCCGGCTCGGACTCCCCTTCCGTCCGCGTTGATGTACTTTTACGTGCACCGTGACTGCTGGCACGTGGGTTTGGATTTCCTCCATCTCGCTCTGTGTTTTCATCTCACTGTCTTTCTCAATGTTTCTGTGGTCCCGTCTGTCCTGCGGGGCTCCCCCAGCCGCTGTATTTCACTTTACGCTTTTCCTGGTTTCCTGATACCCTTCCATCTCACCACACACACTTAGGAAAGATCTAAATTACCTTCAGCCGAGTCCCCTCCCTCTAGAGCCCCGCCCTTCTGTTGGATCCCCCCCCCCCGACCCCGTAAGTCCCACGTTTTACGTTATCCTTTTCTGATCGCCCTTCAGTTTTGCCGGATTTAAGAAACTTAAATTATTTCCCACTTATTCTCCTTGCTTCTGAGCTGGCAAAAAAAACATACGTCTTTACTGGTATTTTGGTTCTTTCTTGTTTGTAAAACCCCTAAATCAATCATCATTAGTATCAGCTTATACACTCATCACTCATTTAGGTTCACCAGTATGTTCACAACTTTAAAACTTTTCCTTACTTATGAGGCTTACCGCCTCTCTACTCCTTTCTTCCTGTTGGGGCTCCTTCTCACCAGCCTGGATCACTCAGCACCTCCTCCCTCGGGGGCCTGGGAGCACCACCGTCGTCTGAAGGGTGCCACGGCTCCCAGACCCAGATCCGGCTCCAGGCCTTCCTCCGTCTGCCCTCGGGATCCTGCTAGCCCCCCCGCCCTGGCCCCCCCGCACCTTCTCCACAGTAGCACCTCCGCTCTGCACCTGCTGCTCCTCCCCCGGGGAAGGTTTGTTTATCTTTGTGACACTGTAATTTCCACACACACACACACACACAGGGTGTGAATGTTTTTATTCAATTTGCTCAAGGTCGCGTGCCTCTCTGAACTCCCCCGCCCTGTTCCCCGCTCAGGGGCGCAGACACAGGCTGGAACAGCAGGGCTGCCCCCAGGGCTGCCAGCAGCGCTCCCGCCCCCAGCTCAGAGAACCTCCTCCTCAGGTCTGTCCGCCTGCGATCACGCTGGCCAGCCCGCCACCACGTCCTCTTTGCCCTCTCCTCTGCTCCGCAGGCTCAGTGTGGTGCCCTCACACCCGCCTTCTCCGCTGAGCCCACGGCCGTGCGGGGCTCGGGTCTCCGGCGCCCGCTGTGCACTGACTGCACACGCAGCAGAAGCCCCGACATGCACACGAAGACGTGCGAACGGCACCGGTCCCACGTCATGCGAGGAGCCTCCCAACCGGAGGTGGGGGGGGCACGGGCGTCTCTGTGACTCCAGTTCCGCGCAGTCTCCTCGTCTGAGGGTGGCGGAAGTGCCACGCGCCCTACATGGCCTTTGTTTTAAAGATTTTATTTATTTATAAATTTATAAATAAATAAACACATTGGGGGAGGGAGGGAGGAAGAGAGGGAGAGAAATGTCATCGTGTGGTTGCCTCTCACGCGCCCCCTGCTGGGGACCTGGCCTGCAACCCAGGCCTGTGCCCGACGGGGAATCCAGCCGGTGGCCCTGTGGTTCTCAGGCCGGCGCTCCATCCACTGAGGCACACCCGCCAGGGCCCTACGTGGTCTTAAAAATAGTCATTTATGTTAAAATAAACACATTGTAAGATAAAACAAGATAGAAGTCAAACTATATGAACTAGATCTACACTTTCAATACACAAATCTTTTTAAATGTTGAAGAAAAAAGTCACTAAAAGGTATAAAACCTTTATGAAAAGGCGAACACCAACGCCAAGGTGAGCCCCGCGGGAAGGGGGATGTGAGATACACAGCGGCGTCACTCACGCCAGCTGCAGGAGCGCCGGAGCCCAGTGCGGATCCCCCGAGAGGCGGACAAGCGGAGCGTGACGCACGCACAGCGGGCCGCCGGCCACACACCAGCAGAAGGCGGCTCTGATGTCTGCCCCAGCCTGCAGGGCCACGGCCACCGGGGTGCAACACAGACGGAGCCCGGCACGGAGGGGCAGGCGTCGCAGGTCCCGCCTCGGCAACACGCGCAGGGGAGACGAACCCCCGGAGCCTGGGAGGAAGGAGGCGCGGGCGCTGCTGCCCGGCGGACACAGGCCCCTGCGCGGGGACCGAGCGGGTCTGGTGGACGCGGCGGTCACCAGTGCACAGACAGCGCCGTGAATGGACTGGATGCCGCCAACTCACACGTTTAGAGAGAGAGAGCAAATGGCAAACTGTGTGTTATGGTTATTTTACCACAATAAGGAGAGAAAAACCCCAAGTTCGATGAAAATTACTAGTTTGCACCTGCAAGGAGCTTCCATTCCAAGCAGAACAGGCGTGCAGAGACATACGCCAGCACACAACACGGGCGAGTGGTGCTGAGACGGCTGGAGCTCCGCAGGTGGGAGGATCGGGGGACCCGCCCCCACCGCAGGCCAGAACGAAGTAGAAGGGGTCAGAGACCTCGATGTCAGAGCAAAACCCGTGAGGTTCTTCGGGGGAAACATGTGGAAGCCGCACGACCCGGAGCAGGCATGGGCGCTCTGGGCGCAACCCCGGAGGCACAAGCAGCGGGCGGAGGAAACAGACGAGTGGGACTGTGCCGGCCGACAACCTCTGCCCTGCGAAGGGCCTGTCGGGACAGTGGAGACGCCCGAGAAAGGCGGACGGCACTCGTGTCCCCAGGGCACGAGGACCCTTCGCTCGGTCGGAGGACGACCCCGCTTGTGGAACAGCCTGAGCAGACAGTCCCCCGAAGACACGCACAGCCGACACCCCGGGAAGTGCGGCTCGACCACCACCACCACCACCCCCCCCCCCCCCCACCGCGACGGCCGCCGGGGCAAGGACGGGCCAGGCTGCTGTCCGAGAGTGTCCCCGTGCGGAGAGCAGGCCTCGGGAGGCCCGGCCAGTCCTCCCTGCGGCCCACGAGCCGGAACCCAGCGGAGAGCCGCAGCCGGCTTCGGGCACCCTCACTCACACATGAACTAAACTGACCGAGCAAAAACGTAACGGTGAGGAGGACACTCACTGCAAAAAACCACTAAAATGTGTCAAATAAAAGCCACGCTTTACAAACATCAAGAGTCAAAACCTGCTTGTTGGGGGGAGGAGAGGATGCTGAGTCCCCTGTACCTTCCTCCCGCACAATGGCCCCCACACTGTGTGACACTGACCGCCGCCCGTGCACCGCCCACGCCGCCCCCCAGCACGGCTCCAAGGCTCCAAGGAAACCCACGGCACATCCAGGCCCAGCCAGGGGGCCTGCCCGCCACCCGGCTGACCTGGCTGCTGAGCAAGGGGGACGGAGGTCCCACAGCTGCTGCAACCACACCGGTGCAGGTGTACCTGACCACCAGTACCTGACGGCCGGGCAGTCCCAAACAACAGACTCCTTAGTTAGACGCAGCTCTGCTGCATGGCTGCGGCCACGATAATGTGTCTGCTTGCGGTAACCAAGAACCCAGAACCACTGTCTTCATGCCGTCCCACATCGGGTTAGTGAAAGGCAGGCTCAGCAGGCCAGGGTGGAGCCCCGCCAGACAGGGACGAACAGGAGTTTGCCTCTGCCCCCTCCCCCATGGCTCCGGGGGCCCCGCCCAGAGGCAGAGGCGTCCCGGGGCATCGGGGCTGGGGGGCTTGCACGGCCCTTCCCGCTGCAGTCCCGTGCTGGGGCGCTGGGGGGGGGGGGTCCAGTGGCAGCAGGGAGCGGGAAGAGGGACGCCGCCCGGACGTCCACCCCCCCACCCACGCACTGACAGCACAGCCTCCATGCCACAGGGCTCCTCTTCAGAGGTCTCCCCACGAGAGCGCCCTCTCCTCCTCCCCCCCAGAACCGGTGCTGCTGGCGCACATACACACGGCCCCAGAGCCGGCCTCACCTCCTCTCCTGGGGAACCCCCTGCTCCGTGCCTGGCCGCCTTCCCCGTCGCTGCTGGGCTCTGGAACGGAAACGGGGCGTGTGGGTAGGATCTGAACCATTAACTCCAGAGACAGAGCACAACCATCGGCACTGCCGTCGCTGCGGCATACGCCTGGAACTACCGGGAGACTGTGTGCGTCTGCTGTGCGTCTGCTGTGGTGAAACAATGAGTTGTTTGTAAACTATCTGGAAACAAGTTTAAAAGTACCACTGTCACAAGGTAGATTAGTAAGAAAATATTTTCGTAAGTTAAAATATGAACAATTCTTGAAATAATTTTAACAACAGAAACATAAAAACATCATTCAGTCAATCCCCTACACAGATCAGCTAATACAGCTAAATACCTAACGGTAAGTGTGTCACTGAGAATCCACTCTTTGCCAAGTGCTAGGCACATGCTAAAAATTAAGACTTTCGTAAATGTCAATTTTACTAAAAATGTTGGCCGGCTCTCGACACCCCCCCACCTCGACTGGGTCAGGTTTTCCCCGGAAGGCGCCACCCAGCCTGGGGGGCCGCTCTGGACCCAGGACGCCCACCATCCCCTGCGCCCCTCCGGGCCCGGGCCAGCGCCTCGGGCCGAGCTGCCGCGGGTTTCAGCAGCGTCTGCGCCCCCCGCCCCTTCCCAACTGCTGAGACTGACTGCCTGGGATTCGGAACAGGCACCCGCGTGCCCCACACGGTTTACACTCGGAGGGGCCATCTCCACTCTTGACTTGCTGTCTCCGATACCCCCTTCTCTCACGGCGGCACGGCATTCCCAAGGTGCCCCTGCAGGCCGGCAGAGGCACGCGGCGACAGGCCCCACCAGCAGGCCCGAGCTCTTGGTTGAGGCTCTGGCGACAGACAGCAGCTTCATAACCTGGGTTTGGGGAAACTGGAACTGGGACAGACTAACACGCTGAACCTTAGCTTCGCTTCAGCGCGCCCTGCAGACAGTCAACCTGACAGTCCCCACGCGGACCGCCGCCTCACCTCTCCAGAAGCCGCAGCTGTCGCCTTCCTCCAGCCGGCTACTTGAGAAACCTGCACAGAACCGAGAGTTAAACTCGCAAAGTTTCTGGACACGACCCTTGCCTTACCTCTGCGTCATAAACGAGGAGCCTGGCTGCACAGCAGGAGGTGAGTGACAGGCCACCAGGGAAGCTCCGCCTCCTGTCCCCGCCTCCTGCCCCATCCAAGGAAAACTGTCTTACACACACACACACACACACACACACACACAAGCGGTCCCCGGGGCCTGGGAACCACTGCCCTACAGCCTTGCTATGTGGCTGAGTGACAAAGCGAGTTTCTCCTTGGCCAGACACGTCATTTCAAAACAAGGACGGCCCCTTCAGAAGGAGTGCGCCACCACAAACCTAGGTTCCCAGTTACTCATGCACCAAACCCCAGCAATCTCGAAGGTGCTTCCGAAAAGGCCTGCCCGCTCCTGCCCTTTGCCACGCCCCTTTCCCCCCCTCTCCCAGCCCCGGAAGACTCGTGCGCTGGGCTGCCAAAGTGCCTGGGAAAGGCGTCCACCTACACCTTACTGGTCTTGAACTTAACCCTACTTTTGACCTACGGTTTTTAAGGGTTATAGGGGAAATGCTTCATTTCAAAGCTCCAAATGGGTCTTTGCTCAACTCAGGATGGGGATGGAGACTCAAGTTCACCGTGGAGGCTGACAGGGTCTCTTGTGTGGGAGGGGCAGGGTCTCGGGGACGGAGGGACAGGACAGGGTTCACCTGCGGGGAGGCGGCGTGGAGAGAGGCTGAGCAAAGCTCCACAGAGCAGCAGGCACGCCGCAGCGGCAGGGACTGCCGCTCTGACACCGCCGGCCAAGCCGGGTGTGCGGGACCCCACGAGACCGCGTGTGTCTCGAAGGGGGTACAGGAGCCCACGGCCGGAGAAGGGGCGGTCACCCGAGGTCACGGTAAGACAGCACAAGCAGGTTACCTCTGCTCCCAGAGCCCTTTCCGACGGCAAAGCCACCCGCTGCGGAGGGCATCTCCCTCCGGCTGCTCTCGCCAGCATCTGGAAAAGTTCGGACAGGGTTAACATTCCTCGGCACGGAGCGCGACGCGTGTCACAAACCAGGGGCTGGAAGACTCTCGGGGACTTCCGAGGACAGGGACAGAGGAGCACAGGAATACACAAAGCAGCCGTTGTCACGCCCAGCTCCTCCTTTTAAAGAAGCCTGGCGCCCCAGCGCCCCGGCACTGCGGCAGGGGCGGGCAGGCCACTGAAGGAAGCTCAGACGAGCCGCGGTCCCTGTCCCCCTGCAGCCGTCGTCATCGTCACAACACCCGCTCTGGGTTTCCTCGAGCGCCTCACCCGAGCGTGGTCCACCCGCCGCCTCCGAGGGCAGGCCATCGCCCGAACGAGCATCTCCCCCAGTTGCCGTGGGCGCTCCGCGTGCCCCTTACGCTGCCTTCCAGCGCTGGCGTCCTCTCCTCTCTCTGCCTCTAAACTGAAACTAGGGTGGGCTGCGGAGACGAGCTGAGAGCCACTGCCCCTGGCGTCCCCTCCCGCCACACACGTCCCCACCCCCACCAGGCCCAACACCCCCGTCCCACAGCGCGGGCTCCTGTACCTGCGGCCCTTCCGCACTGCCCGCCCCCCCAGGCGGGCCCCACGTCCTGCCTCTCCTCCACTGCCCCCCACACCCCTGCAGCACACCCACAGGCCCCTCTGCTGGGGAGTCTCCGGGGTCCCCCTGTTGAGAGCGACCCTCCCTGCACTCCGTCCGCAGCCCCCTCCGATAACGCTCCTCCCCACGTGGTTCCGCCCCACCGCACTAAGAGTCCGGAGGGCAGACCGCTCTGGCAAGTAGCAGAGTCGTTTGAAACAAAACATGGTAACAGCAGGCGTCCAAACCGGCGACGGGACACATTTGAGCCCTGCCCTGCACCCTCGTGACCTGCCTCGGCTGTCTCTGTGACGCCCCGACACAGGGCAGAGGGCTCCATGGGACCCTCTGGAGGTGCGGGGGGGGGGGGGGGGCGGCCAGGGAGCAAGGCCGCTGGGCCGTCCTTCCCTGGGCAGCGTGCTCGTCTGGGGTGTACCTGAAGCGGTGACGGGTGGGTTTCAAAACCTCGGTGCTGGCCACTCGAGCTCTGAGAGAGAACACCGCAGGGACTGACACCAAAACGTCCGACGACCGGTGAGGGGGGGGGCTGCACTCACGGGCCTGGGAACCCCCAGACCTACGAGCACGTGCAGCGTGAGGACGGCTGTCCCAGGGTCAACGCCGCCCAGGGCACTCTCGCCAGACACGCACTGTGTGCTCCTCCCTGAAACACGCGGGCCTGGCCACACCCGCGGTCCCACCCGCCTCAGCTTCCCCCTTCTCACTGAAAACGGCTTTATTCAACAACGTTTACAAGTCCACACCCAAAGCACCACGTAACCTGTTCTAAAGTAGGACTTTAATAAAATATGCCTAGATATTAAATATTCCCCCAAGTGTGGCATTAAGATATAATTTCTAATGTTATTAACAGCAAACGGAACCCACACCTGAACCTCTTTGCAGAACTACACGGCCCGAACCGTCAATGCCCCTTACTAAACGTACAGGCTGAGAAAACAGAACATATGCGTACACTCAAAGGATAAACGATTTCCACTGGTAGCAGGAACATGTCAAAACATAAACTTCACATTTGTGTTAACTGTATCTGAACAAAGTTTTCCAAATATCAAATGAAATACCACACACACACATCAACCTTTAGTTTCCAATGAATAAAACTGTCTAGAAATACCAGTAGTTTTTCAAAGGATAAAATAAAATAAACTCAATAGTAAGTGCTATGTACTGGCCCTATGACAGTCCATAAAAAGTAAACGGCCATCTGTATTTTTAAATACATCTAATCCGAGAGTCCAGCAACGGCTCATTGCCCTGTAGGAACAGCGCGATAAAGCAGCACGGGGTGTTGTCCGCATTTTGCGGTCCAGTGCAAGGACGGACTCCCGGGCCGTCCTCCGTGGCATCCCTCTCCGCCGGACCAGGCGGCGGCTGCTCCGGCACAACAACGCAGGACTCCCGGCCTGCAGAAGCAGCCTCCTGGCCCGACACTGGGGAGACACCGGCAGCTTCCCGCGCGCCCTTCCCCGGGAACCACCAAACCCCAGCCCGAGGCTCCGGGGCCCTCCCGCGCCCCCTGCTGGACGTCGGTGGTCGCAGCACACGCGGCAGGCGGCAGCCCCGGCCGTCACCGTCTTCAACCAGTTCTGTCTGAGCAGTTCGGTGCGGCGGCGCCGGCTGTGCTGTCCCCCAAGAGGATGGCGGCGGCAGGACCGGGGCATTCGAAAAAAGGACGAGCTGATGACCCCGAGGAAACCTACCGCGCACCGGGTTCCGGCGGACCCGCCCCGCCCCGCCCCCGCCCCCCCACCCCCCGCCCCCACCCCACGGCTGCGAGGCCTCCGCACGGGCGGCGGCGCTACTTACCTCGGGTTCCCCAGCTCCTCCCAGAGGCGAGTCCCCGCGTCACGAAGCGGTCTCGCTGAGAAGGCCCCGCGTCCAAGTCTAAAGCGAACGACACGCGCAGCGAGTCAGACTCGCCGGCGCCGTGGCAGGCGGCCCCGCGTCGCTCCTTTCGGTGTGCGGACCGCGCAGCGGGGGGTGGGGGGGGCTGCGTCCAGCAGCCAGGAGGGCGGGCACGCGGAAGGTCAGGGGAAGGTCAGGTCGTCCCCCAAGCAGAACGGACCGGGGACGACATGTCACCCACAAGCAAAGAAACCGGACGTCGAGGGGAGGCGGAGTGCGCTCGCGCGCAACGCGGTCGAGGGAGACCAGCAAACGCCAGCGGGCCCGGAGCCGCGAACTCCCCGCGTGGTGCAGATTAGAAACACGTGTCTGCGAGTGTGCTGGCGTGGACTTCCCCCGCACGCACGGACACCGAGCACAGACGCACAGAGACCTCTTCGCACGCACTGGGCGTGTTGGCAACAGCGAGCAAAGCGGCCGGAAGGAGCCCGGACGCGCGTGCGAGAGCCGCCCGGCGAGGGGCTGAGCGCGCCCCCCCCGCAGCAGGGGTGTGCTCCCGAGCACCGACCGCGCCCGCCGTGCACTCCGGGACACGCTGCTACACAAACCAAGCTTGCTTAAAATCCCCTCCCGCTTGGAAAGGCACTTTTAAAACACATCTATATGGTCCAGCTCACAGAAAAAAAACTGATAATGGGACCTTAAAACTACTTAGAACTGTACGATAAAAATGTTACTTATCAGTACCTAAGTTTTCATGCTCCAAAATAAGAAATCAAAATTGACGAGCTAAACAGCCATCTCAACTGGAACGTTAGAAAAAAAACAAAACCACACAAAACGAGGGAAAAGGCGCAGTCCTCAATAAAACAGGCAACAGACAACAGAGTGATCCCCAAGGCCAAAGCCAGTCCTTCAGAGAGACCACCGGAACCCCGCCGGAGGGACCGAGCCCGGGAGACTGCCGGGGGGCGGGGGCGGAGGGGGGCACACTCGAGCAGTGATGTGACTCAACGGAGGCGGCGGCGGCCTCACACACAGCGCGGCTGCTGTTCCAGGGGGCGCGGCTTCCGCCCGCCGGACCGGACGCTCCCGAGTCCGCAGCCGGCGCTGCGCCCACCCGACACCGACACAGCCCTGCACGCTCGGGCGCTCCTCGGGAGGACGCACCCCACGTGATGTGCTCTGCAGCACAACAGAAGACAAAACTGCCGTGGACTTCATACTCCTAAATTTAAAACCTAAGAAGTTCTGAGAAAATTAACTCACCCAAATGACTCAAGAAGCAATAAAAATCAAGTTATCCCACAGAAACTGAATCAGTACTTAAATCTGTGCCTCGTGTCTGATACAGTTTACAGGTGAGTTCTACCAAACTCTCAAAGGGCAAATCAGCCCCACCCTGCCCTGCCCTGCCCTGGCTGGTGCGGCTCAGCGGACTGAGCGCCAGACTTCGAACCAAGGGTTGCCAGTTCGAGTCCCGGCACACTCCTGGATTTCAGACCAGGTCCCCAGCAAGTGGTGCTCAAGAGGCACCCACACACTGATGTTTCTCTTCCTCTTTCTCTCTCCTTCTCTAAAAATAAATGAAATCTGTAAAAAAAAAAAAAAAGAAAAGAAATGAAGGATACCTAATTAAAATAAAAAACAATTTACAGGGAATCAACACTAGAGTGGTTAAAGTCAAGAATCAAAACAGTGATTTGGAACATAAGGAAGCAAAAAACTACCAATCAGAACAGCATGAGAAAAAAGCAGCCAAAAAAATTAGGAGGGAAGTCTCTGGGACAATCTCAAGCATGGAAATTTCAAGCATGGAAATTTGCATCATGAGGGTGCCAGAGGAGAAGAGAAAAAGCAAGGAATTGGAAACCTATTTGAAAAAATGAAAGAAAACGTCCCTAATTTGGTGAAGGACGTAGACAGACAAGTCCAGGGAGCGCAGAGAGTCCCAAACAAGATGCATGCAAAGAGGTCCACCCCAAGACACACCATAATTAAAATGCCAAAGGTTAAAGGTAAAGAGAGAATCTTAAAAGCAGCAAGAGAAAAGCAGTTAATTACCTACAGGGGAGTTCCCATGAGACTGTCAGCTGATCTCTCAAAAGGAGCTTTGCAGGCTAGAAGGGATTGGCAAGAAGTATTCACAGTGATGAAAAGCAGGGACCTACAGCCAAGATGACTCTACCCAGCAAAGCCATCGTTTAGAATGGAAGGGCAGATAAAGAGGTTCTCAGTTGATCATCACCAAGCCCTTATCATATGAAATGTTAAGAGTCTGCTTCTTTAAACAAACAAGCAGAACAGAAACAGAAGCACAGATACAGAGAACACTTTGACGGCCGCCAGAGGGGAGGCAGGCTGGGGGATGGGTAAAAAAGGGGAAGGGAGTAGGAGGTACAAACTGGCAGCTGCAGAACAGCCGTGGGGACGTCAAGTCCAGCACAGGGAACAGAGCAGCCCAAGGGCACACCCGCATGACCATGGACACAGACACCGGTGTGGGGAGGGCCTGCGGGAGTGAGGGGTGAGTGGAGGGGGCGAAGGAAGAAAAACTGGACAACTGTAATAGCATAGTCAATAAAGTGTAATTTTCTTAAAAACAAGGCTGAGTAATAAGGGGAATGTAACCGTCACACACTGGTGGCATGGCCCACGTGGGAATGGCAGGCACACAAACTTTCAGGCACAAGGAGTGGTAACTGGCAGAGAGGGAAGGAAGGGCGTGGGCGTGGGCATGCGGGGGGGAGGGGCGGACATCACCCTGCACCCCAGAGGTCGAGCGAGGACGGCCAGGGCCAGATGGCGTCCCTGACAAGCGGCCACGTCACCACTTCACATCTGAAACCCAGAGTGGGAACTCTCTGGCTGAACCGGGACAGAGTCAGAGTACACCCCCGATGACTCAGACAGCTCCCGACCGTCACCATGGAGTGTCACAGCGCTCCGTTCTGTGAGAGCGACGGCGGAGAGGAGGACGCCTGAAGGCCACTCTGAGGCCACGAAAAGGGTGTGGGGGCGAGAGCCGGCGAGCGAAGGAAATGCCGTGGGCGACACAAGGGGCGTGTGCGTGTGGGCAGCAACGCGGCAGCTCTGCGTGCGGGCCCGTGCGGAGACCCAAACAGACGGCGTCGGCAGACTGTCCGTGGGGCCCAGCTGGGGCCAGACCTCAGATTCTCTCACTTCTTTTCACCTCTGTATTTTTAAGTTTGGGGGTTTTTTAGTTCTGGGGGGGTTGCACGAGGGTATTTAGGTACTGGTTCAGCATACAGTCATCGGCCTAGCGCGTCTCCCTGTAATCAAGAACACGTGTTTGATGAGCAGCGCTACGCAAGTGGCCGCTCTCAGGAGCAGGCAAGCGGGGAGCCCACGCTTCTCGTCGCCTGACTTGGCGGCGGCGGCCTCAGCGCCGGGGACGCAATGCCACAACAGGTCCTGGGTCTTAGCTGGGGGCTCTCCCAATCGAGCTTCTTCAAGATCCCACACAAAACAATGTTACGCTTTGGCATTCAAAAGAAGGAAACCTTCCCCCCCCCCCCCCACAAAACCCAGCCTCTCTCTGGCACCTCGAGAACGAGCCTCCTCCCGACCGCACCGTGACTGCTGCGAACAGACGTGCTGACACGCACGGGCCGCCTCTGCCCACCTGCCCTCTGAGCACTGTGAGCACACACGCGTGCACACTGCTCGTATGGTGGAGGCAGAGTCAGCCTCTCGCTGTTTCGGGGGCAGCAACCCCATGAACGCTCCCCACGGAGCACGGCACTGGGTGCCGATGATGAGCGGTGGGTGCGGCCTGACAGCAGCCCAGGCGACTCCAGGGCACTGCGCCGCTCGTGAGAACTGCTCTCCGCTTCCCGCGACCGCGGGGACAACGTCCGCTCTAACCCCGAGGAGCTCCGGCCCCCAGCCCCCCCCCCCAGGCTTCCCCACCGGGGGGTGGGCTGCCCAGCCCTGCTGCCCTGACTGTGGAGGGTCTCAGCGGGCCCTCCCACCTCTGATGGCGCCCCCAGCCCTCGCCTGGCGGCGCCCGCAGGCCGCCAGGGGCCAGCGTTTCATGGGCATGAAGCATCAGCGTGGCTAGTGAGCCGCTTCCAGGGGTGAATGGCGGTGATGGCCGCCCAGCAACGGGGGCGTGTGCGTCCCCAGCGCGGCTGGGGGTCCGAGATGCGGACGGCGGGCCGCACACACTGCCCCTCCACGCTGTTTCACGTGAGGGCCCTGAGCGCCCACGGACTCTGACCACGCGGGGTCAGTGCCCCCAACTCCCGCCTCGCTTAAGAGTCAGCTAGACCTAATGCCACTGTCCTGTACTCTTTAAAAAGTGGTTGAAATGGTCAATTTCATGTTACAATTTTTTAATGCAGCAGAAATAGCATTTCAGCCTCCTTTGGACTTCAGCAAAACGCAAGGCCACCGGCAGGGGGTACCTTCTGAGCTGAGCCCTGCCGCTCCCACCCATCCCACCCTCTGTGTCGGCACCACGCACACTCAGGTCAGCCAGCGGGGTGGGGGCGGGGGGACCGCAGCTGCCTCCCCGACTGCGTGTCTCCTCCTCTCCTGGACCTTCCCCCCACGCAGCGTCAGGTGCCAGAGACACCGCTGGCTCGGGGCAGGAGCGGCAGTTCCGGCAGAGACAGCGGCTGCCCGGACAGGTCGCCGCCACTGCGTCGGCCCCCTCCAGCCCCCTCCGCAGTCCAAAGGCCCGCCCTCTCGCCAGGGCCCCGCGGCCTGCCAGCCGAGCGCGAGGCGTCCAGGCCGGGCCAAGGCCTTAGGCCAACCCTCCCGGCCAACAGAACCGCCCACAGCACTGGACGCCCTCCTGTCTCCCTTCCCCGGCCGGAGCGGCCCCGCCCCGAGCTCTCCGAGGAAGACGCCCTCCGAGACGCCCGCGGGCAGCTCTCGCCCGCGCAACACTGCCCTCCACCTGCAAGGGCCCGCCTCCCGCCTCGACACCCACCTGCCGACGACGAGCCCGGGCTCCTGTGGAAAGTGTCTCCATTCGCTCCCGAAGCACACCTGTCCTGTGAGGAGGGAGAGACGGGTTTTCTACCTGGACTGACGAGAACGCGTCGTCCGCTTCAAGACATCAGCAACTCTCAATCGGTGGGCTCTGCTCAGAACAAGACGATGGCGGACTGCCATCCGCCTGGGTCACTGGATGCTCCTTTATCAGCTGCCCCCAAATCTTCACACCAACTTTGGGTGGAGAGCGTATTAACACGCCCCTCAGCACCGAGGTGGGCACACCGCAGCCGGGAGGGAGCCCCGGGAGGGAGCCGGGGCTGGAGGCCCCGCCCTCCTCCGTCTGGGCGCGTGTGTGGCTGCTTCCACTGGGCTCCCAGAGCCGTGACCGGGCTGGACGGTCTGCAGAGCCCACGGTACTCGCCGCCCAGCTCTTTAGGGAAAGAGTCTGCTGACCACTGAAGCGGAGGCCTGGCCACCCGTGAACTTGAGAAGTATAACCAAACACTGTGCTGTAAGCGAACGCTGACCGAGGGACACGTGGACAAAGTGACCGCCGCCAACGCGCAGCCCAGCTTAGGGAGCGCGGCATGCACACCCACTCGTCGGCGGGGGCGAGGCAGGGCAGGCGGGGAGCAGTGCGGAGCGGCCTCTACCTGTGAGACTCCCCTCGCGTCCCCACGTGCTCCGGCCCGCAGAAAGGAACCCACGCCCGAGGAAACTCCCTTCTGCCCCCGGGAGTCCCTCGTGAATCCAGTCCGTGGCTTCCTCCCACAGGAGCTTCCCCAGGGAGCCGTGCTCTGAAACTCCCCCACGCAGCAGCAGCAGCAGCAGCCGGGATCAGCGTGGCCACACAGCGGGGGGCAGCGGGGGGGGGGGGGGGCTGCAGGGCCTGCCTCCACAGCACCCCTCCAGCACAGACCCAGAGCTGCTGCCGGGAGGGAGGGAGGGAGGGCACCACGTCAGGTGGCCCCAGGTGATTTTCTAAAGTGTCTTTCGCAAGAGACCCTAAACGGCTTTCACGAGGCTTGAGTGTCTTCCAGTCACTTTCCCGAGGAACCGAAAGGCACGTGCACCCCCGGTATTCGGGGGTGCGGGGCACCGGAGAGAGCTGCGATGTCTGCCGTCACAGACATCAGAACCAACCGGGGACCCCCTTTCCCTTCTCAAAGGGGACCCCTAGAGGCCTTTTTCCTCCTCAGGGGCCAGCGCAGGACGGGGCAAGGAGAGCACCAGAACGGGCTGGTTGTGCAGCGGCTGCAGAGCCGGCAGAAGGCGGGGAGAGGCTCCGGCACAAAGACCTGGACACCTGTTATCAGGTGATCTTCAGGCCTGGAATTCAATACCCCACATACATGGAACTTACCGATCTCAAGGCAAGTTTTGAAACATCAAAAAATGTGTTCAATGTGATCAGTTCAGCATAAAATCCTCAACCCTTTTCTCCACCCTAGAAAGGACGGACGTCCTAGTCCCCTCCAGCTACCGCCCCCTTCCCCAGCCCCCCCCAGTCCCCCAGGTGGAGCCCCCACCCTTCCTTTGCAGGGAAAGGCGGGCGACCCGGAAAGGAGGGACTGGGTTGCTGCAGGCAGTGCGTCCTGCAAGGGGGGGGTGGAACCCCACTTGGTCTCCGGAGCACAGTCCATCCGGTCCCGCCCACCCCTGGCTGCTGCCCGCTCTGCCAGCCCCTGGGGCTCCTCGCTGGCCCCTGACGCTGGGCTGCCCCAGGGCCCACGGCTCAGCCATCCCAGTGTCCCTCTGCCCAGCTCTGCTTCACCCAGTCTCACGCCTCCAAGTCCCACTGATGCACAGAACACGCCCCAACGATCCCTCTCCTGAGCAGCAGCCCCACGGCCTGACCGACGAACACCCTCCCCGACGCGGGACCACACCAGTGTCACACCCAACCACCACACACGGAGAAGCCCTGCACCACCCTCCCCCACCCGTCCTCTCCCGTGGAGCCCCTCCCTCCCTCCCAGGGCGCGAACGGCACCCGTCTGGTGGCTGGAACTGAAAGGCCAAGCCAGCACCCTGGGGCCTCTTCCTCCCACATCCAGCCCGGCCGCTCAACTCTGCCTGCAGCTCCGCCGCCGGACCCAGCCCCCACTCCACTTCCCTCTCCTTCCTATTCCACCTGCCCGGCCTCCTGGGCGCTGGCCAGACCTGCGGGGGGAGGCTAAGGGGGGGCCCCCAGACATCCAGCCCTATCTGGGCAAAGTGCCCGCACTGTAATTCCAGAGGGTGGGCTTCCTGGGTGGGCCTCCCCGACCTCACAGGTGTCCTGGTGAGAGAAAGGTGGAGGCCGTCCGCGAGGACGCGGAGGGGACCGCAGGAAGACAACGCCAACAGAGACACAGCCGAGGAAGCGGGGGGCAGCTGCCGCCCCGAGCTGCGGGGTCACGGACTGGCTCGTGGCGCCTCCAGGAGGGGCGCAGCCCTGCGCACACCTGCGTAGTGCACGTCGGGCCTGCACGCCCTCTCCCCCCGACCCCCCCCAGGACCCACCTCTGCGGGCACTCGTCACAGCAGCCCTGGGACACGGCTCCTCCTGCTGCCCTGGGCCCCGAGTCCGCGCCCTCCCCGGGGCCTCTGCACCAGGTGCTCTGTTGTCCCAGGGAGGCGAACCCTCACCACCCGACTGCAGTCCGGCCACCTCTGTCTGTCTGTCTGTGCCTCTGTCACACGCACACACCTCTCTCGCACACACACACTTTCCCCAATTTTCTTCACGGCACTGCTCACTGTTGATAATTACTTGGCTCTCGAATGCACCTGTCCTGCCCCCGCCTGGAGGACACGGGGCCCGTGAGAGCGAGCCCCTCGCCCGCTGTGCTCAGCACTGCCCCCGCCCCCGGCAGGCCACAGGCCTTCTCGTCAGCTCACTGTGGACACCTCACTGTGGACACCTCACTGTCAACCACGTGCAGCCTTTTAAGGCATCCGGGTGAACCAATTCGGAAATTCAAAACGCGTACCCGTAAGAGCACACGCAAGGACAGGCACTCCTCACACACAGCTGCAAATCATCTACTTGTTACGATAAACAAATTTCTTTTCCCTTGTAAGCACCCTCGTTATCTTCCATTACGGAACATCGTGCTTCTGTAAGTCTTTTGTCTTTTCCAAGCAAAAGAGTGCTTCCATTCACAAGCTGAGTTGTTTTTCTTTTTAAACACAGGGGTCTGCTACTCAAACAAACTTCCAGCAGGACCACGTGTGAGCCTTGAAGACACCCTCCCCCGCCCAGCTGAAGGTCCAGCGCCCACGGCTCTGTGTTTTCCGGCCCAGCCCCGCAAGGGCCTCTGCAGACACCGCTCGCACTTTAGGCCCAAAACCCCCTGGAAAGCATCGGGGCCGCACAGCAGCTTGCGCCGGACACCAGGATCTCACCTCCTGCTCCAGGCCCCACACCAAAGAGAGTTCAGGGAGGCCGTCCACATACCCTGGACAGACGGGCCACACCCGCCGGCGTGCCCCACACGTGTAAACTCTGAACAGACAGTGAGTGCAGCTCTCCCCCTCGGTCTCACACACGCTCCAGCCCCACGGTGCGGACACTGCCGCCCTCCACCCTCCTTCCGGCCCGTGGGTCCAGGCAGGGCAGCACAGCCCATTCAGGCCCCAGGTGAGGCCCGGCCCCCCCCCGCCCCTCCGTCAGCTGCCCAGCTGCCACGTGCCGTTAACGCCACTCCACTGGCCCGGGCAGAGCCAGGACTCGCCGAGTCTCAGGTGTCACTCGCAGACCTGAGGTTCCAGGGGGCTATCCGGTCACACAGGAAAGAGCAAAGCACCTCGAAATGTAGGAGTAACCACCAAAGCCCAGAAATACATGTGACTGTTGTAAGAGCTTATAACCCAGGCCCTCATTTCTGCATGAAAGCATTTTCCACGTAAAAGCAATTTCCCCAAACAAAAACATGCAGCAATCAAAACTCAGGCTGAGGCCATCCACCCCAGGCTGCAGCGGCAGAACCCACTGCAAGCACCGGCAGGGGCCGGCCGAGAGGAGGAGCAAGAACCGGAGGCTCAGCCCCCCCTGCTCCTGGGGGCCAGCCGGGCCCCACCTCCGACCAGACTCTGCGGCCTGGTTTCTGCCTGCCCTCCTCCAAAAGCGCCCACTTTTCTCGCTCTCTGGACCAGCTCCACCAGCCTCTCCACCACCTCTCTAGCCTCCTTGGGCCCTGTGGCCCTCTGCCCTTGCCACCCTCCTCTAAGACTCAAGGAGGAGCACCCTGTCCATCCCCCACAGCTGGCCCTACGCAGCACGCGTGATCTTCCGTGCCTCCATGAAGAGAGACACTATTCTCCCGCACCCCGGTGATGCCTAGACTCAGAAACTGCTAGAAATCTTCCCCAGGCACCAGCACTTCAACTTCCTTAGGCCTGCCAACTCAACGATGTCCAAGGACCCCATTTTTTCCTGCTGTTTCAGTAGTGTTGTGCACGGAGAAGTGCAAGCTTGCTTATCTCAATGATATTACGAACTTTGCTTGTGGACGGACCAATTCTTTAAAGCTGTTTCCACTTTAATCGTGAGAGTACGTGCCTGCTGAGACGTGCCACGGGGAAGGCCCTGAGGTCAGAGAGAAGTGACCCCTGCGAGGTCCCGGAACAGGAGGCACTGCAGCCAGGAAGCAGGCCCCACCCTGCCCAGCTGGCCACGCCCTCGAGCACAGCCCCCCCCCCCCCACTCACCCCAGCAAGCTCCAAGGCAGCGGGCAAACCCCTGCGTGCTCAGTTGTCTGCACTGCACACCTGTTAGATTATCAGGTGTGTCCCCACCTCACACCTTTTGCTGCTGACCTCGGGTGGCACACTCGCCTCAAAATCTAAAACTGGCACAGCCTAACAGCCACCAGAAGAACAGTGTCCGATTACGCAAAATGATATAATCATGTGTCCACATTAGATCTCCAGGTGAAACCCTGAGGAGCACTCGGAAAAGGCCGATCACAGATATGATGGTCCATCCAAGGCAGTCTCAGAGCTACTTCAAGTTTAACGAAACAGAACACATTCAGGAAAAAAAAAAAACAAAAACAAAACTGTGCCACTGAAAGAAACTAGCTGAATAAAACTGGGCTCAGATTTCCCCTCCATACAAATGTCATTTTAAAAAGTCGCAGACTCACTAGCTTTGGCCCTTTATGTTCAGCCAGGGCAGGCAACAAGGCAGTTAACTGTGCCATGTTCCTCCGAGTCAAACAGGCCAAATAGCTACCGCAAAACCCAGCACCAGGTGTCACGTCTGCAGACAGACGGAGAAATCTGCTACAAATCAGACCCACACACGTATGTATAAAGAATCATAAGGTAGATTTGTTAACAGAAATTACATTCAAATGAGTATTCCCAGTATCATGAAATGAGGTAGGTTAGTGAATAGCACGAAAGTTCTAAAAAGGTACATCGGAGAGATGCGAGTCAGCCATACGGAATTTCAGACACCTTACGCAACAAACACGCACAACATGCTCCAGTGCAGTGCGTTGTCTGGAGAATACTTGACGAAGACAAAATCTTAGACAAAGAAAAAATAAACATCAGACAGCTGCCTACTAAAGTCCACTGGAGAAAGTGCATCTGTGAATTAAACTTATATTATAACAACTCCATTGAGAACCAGGAGAAAAAAGAACCATAAAATACTCTTTGATCAAGTCATTCCATTTTTTAAAAAGCCCCCAGATTAAAACAAATAAGCCATAGATATTTGTGACACTGTTACAGTGAAAAGCTAACAACATCCAAATTCCCACCACTAGCAAATCAATTATATTATGGCAGAGCCTTTCCATGAAATGTTAAATAACCACAAGAAATTATTTTTAGGAAACCAATATGGAATGGTGAAAAATGAAAAGGCTAGAATCAAAAATTGCAACTGTAATTTTCCTATCATTACCACCTCTATAAAAACATGTTTGGGGAAAAAAAAACAGAAGGAAATGAACTAAAATCTAATAGGAGTTCGCCCAAAACCTTCCCACCACGTGATTTTTCCACTTGGATCCAACCCGCAGCACTTACGAACTGTGCACTTTCAATTGTACTACCTTCTCAAACACGGGCACGTAGGAAGACAGGTGGGGCGTGATGATTTCCGCTTCCCAGTCCTCGTCTCCCATGGTGGGTTTCCGCTCTGTTTTCGTGAAAACACAGACACATTGGGCCTCAATTACACCAGAGCCGCGTCTCCAGAAGCACCGGCGATCACCGCCTCGCAGACGCGTGAAACTTCTCAGCTAGGGGGTCATCCTCCCGCCAGTGTCCTTGGAAAAAAGGGGACTACGCTTGGCTTCTCGCGGGGAGGTGGCACGTAGTGCCACCCGTGTCGTCTTTGCAAGCTGGTGCGACCACTCGCGTAACGAACGCCCTGGGCAGCCCCCGAGACGCTCGCCCCCAAGGCTGGTCGCAGGTTTACCTCCTCCTGCGAAGGGGCCCCGAGCGACGGGGAGGGGGCGTTTTCGGGTCCCTTACGAGGCGGGCAAGGCGTTGGGCTGGGGGTTTTGACAACTGTCTTAGCCCCCAGGGACCAACGAACGCCTCGGAGCTGGTGGGCAAGGCGACCGGGGTCCCGAACAGAGGCCGAGGCCCCCGCAGAGGCCCCGGGGTTCCGAAGCTGCTTCTGCGCAGCCCGGACCGCCCCGGCCTCCCCCCGACGGGACCCGCCCCGCGGCCGCCGGAACCCCGGGCAGGAGGGGCCCCCCGCGGGCGTCCGTCCACCTCCCGTCTCACCAGCCCGCGCCACGGGCCACGGCCGCCGCTCACCCCTCGGCCGCGGCCTCGCCCCGGGTCCTCGCAGAAAGCCCCTAAACGGCCGCACGTGCGGGACGCCGAGCCTGCGTCAGCTGCGTGCGGCAGCCATTAATGGCCCCGACGGCTCGCGCCGTCAACCAATCAGCGCCCGGGCGGCGCGAGGCCCCGCCCACCTGCTCTGCCCCCTGCTCCACCATGGCCCCGCCCACCACCCGCTGGGACGTCCTGGACTCTGCGGCCCGTTAGGCCCGAGGGGGCAGGGCTGGGCTGTGGCCGCTTGTCCCTCCAGCCCTGGGGAGGAGGGTCTTCGCTGTGCAGAGACCCTGTGTTTCCCTGTGCGAGCGCCACCGGACACACACGCCCCCCCCCCTTTCCTAGCACTGAACGCGACAGGGGACAGGGCCCGAGCTCGCTCCTGCCCTGTCGCGGGCCCAGCACCACCCCACCCCCACCCCCACCCCACCCCCACCCCCGCCACAGCGCGGCAGTTGGCCCCTCGGGTGATGGCTCCTGCCTCTTCTCCGGGGACCCCAGGGTCTGGTGGCAGGGTGACGCTGCCCGCCGATGTGCCCGGAGGCTTCGTCCTACCGAGCCGGGGACCACGTCTTGGCAAAGGAGCTGCCCTCGGACGCAGAGGAAGTTGTGCTGCGTGGGTGGCTCATCCAGGCTTGGACATGTGACCCCCCCCTGACCCCAGGGGCACAGGTCGAACCAGAGTGGCCGGGGCCCTGCCGAGCCTCCTGCTCCCATCGGTCACGTCGTGTGTAACTGACGTCCAGCAGCTTTGGCCATCGTTCCAGGAAGCGTGGTGCCGGGGACATAGCTAAGGGAGGAAGTCAGCGGAGCCAGGGTTCGGTACACCTGCGGGCTTGGGGACATGGGGACTCTGGAGCTCTTCCAGCGGCAGCTAAGGCGACAGTTACCAAAGGGGGTACGCATGCCACTGATTTTAGCAACCCACGGACAATTTTCACTTTGATAGTTATTTTTAGTGTTTACACTTAATATTTAATGTGTATGAGAAAACCATAGCCTGTCAAAACTGTCATTTCAGAAAATAATTCCTCCTTATGAAGCTAAAATAAATATTTTTAATTAATTAAATAAAAGCTTCATCGTATTCATTGATCCAGGGATGGCAAAAAGATGAAGGCTGTGTTGAAAAGACTGCAGTGTGGTGGCCATGGGTGTGGACGGGAGACACTCGGGTCTGGGGACAGCCGCTGGAGCCAGCAGCGGTCGGGCGGAGCCGTCTCCTCTGCACCTCTCCTGATGGCACGCTCACTCAGCCCCTTCCTGGTTAGCACCGCTCAGCTCCCCTGGGGCCTTCTGACGGTGAGAAAGCAGACCCAGGACAAGACTCATTTGCTCCCCACTGAGAACTAATACACCGAGGTTCTGGGTTAGGAAGTAGTCCGGTTGGGATTGAACTGGTGCTCCTGGAGACCCCGCTTATAGTCAGCCAGGCCTCCTAACTGACACCCCTGCAGTGGTCCCTAAGCACTCCTGCAAGTCTATTGCGTGAGAGCTTGAAAGGGTGCAGGGTAAAAGGTCAAATGCTGGGTTAGGGCGCCCTGGACGATCCTTTCCTCAGGGGAATTCTCGGCCCTTGGCAGCAAAAGTGTTTCGTCAGTGAATTCTGGAGCTGGTTGAACGGTCACTAGGAAAGCGTAGCATCCCGAGGTCTAGCCCTGTCCATCCCCACTACATGTTGGCCGTTCCTAAGAAAGGTAGCTGGCTTTTCTGTACTGACTGGCAAAGGAGGAGGGATTTGTGAAGGTCGTCCCCTTCAGTCAGGGTGTGGAAGGAGGACTAATTCACCCTGAGAAGCAGGGACCAGGCCCCATCAAGGAACAGTGATGTATCTCTTCTCGTCCCCGTCTCCGAAGATGGAAGAGTCGGAGCTGCCAGACAGGGATGGAGGAGGCAACCACCGGCAGCCGGCTGGAAAGCTGGCATCGGTTGTCCACTCGTTAACCATGGCAACCTGGGCAGGCTACCCGGACAGCAAGGCCACCAGACACGGTTCTGGGTGTCAGGCCCTGCTGCAGGCCTAAAGACATTGCCCATGGTGTTGCAGGGTAAAACAACATTCCTTTGCTCTAGGTTGTCTGACTGAGATAAGATAACTAAATTGTCGTAAGACAGATTAACAGGAGAGAAACTGAACTTTGTACATGCAGGAGCCCCATAAAACTATGAGACTTAAAAAGTGACCAAAGCAGGAAGTTTTTAAACGTTTTACATAGAGAAACCATAAATTCATGAAGAATTGACAAAACAAAAGGGTTCCCTCTTGAGTCGCTACAGTGGTGAAGTAGCAATGTCTGTCCATACAGCCTTCTGAGCCCTGAATCCCCTCTCTGGTGACCAGGATGCCTGCTACCCTCTCGGTATCAGGGGCAGGGTGGGGGCTACCACTCACACGGGAGACTTGTCTCATGATTTCCGGGGGACAAAGGAGGGGGCCCTTGCACCGGCCGTTTCTCAAGCACATTTAATTCCTACACTGTGCCAGAGTGGCTTGTGCTACTCCCCTTCGGCTTCCTGAGCAGCTGTGCAAAGGCGCGAGGACTGTCTCGGGTGCTGGTCTGGGGCGAGCACGAGGAATCGGTGCTGGGAAACAGGTGCAGAGTCGCGTGTCCGGTACGCCGGCTCACATGTGCTTATTACGTGTTTTTAAATAGAAAGATAACCCAGTGTGTATGCAATGCCTACCTGGGAGAAAGGAAAGAGGGGACAGGCCGAGACAGGGAAGAACGTGCACTAGACTCCTCTGTGTGAGTGGATTTGGTTGTGAACCCACGTGACTGTTATGCAAGATCACCAAACAAAATGAAATCAAAATCAAAAAAGCAACCTTAAAATTTAAAGCAAAAAATAAACAAAGATGCATCAGTAAATATGTATTAAATTCATGGATTAACCACACAGAGAAGAGTTATTTCAAGTGATTTAAAATACAGTAATTTGACCATAGGTTCCTAGTGGGATATATCATACCCCACTATCAAAAAATAAACGGATTGTATTGTTAGCATTAAAATAGTATATAGTTAAGTTAATGCTTTTGTGAGAGAAAACAGATTGAAACAAAATCAAAGAGGTCAAGAAATAACCCTATATTCCTAAATTTGAATTGGAAATATCAATATGAACTAATGATGTATTGCCTTCAAAAAAAATACAAAAGGACTCCCCAACTGTGCCCACTGAGGAAAGCCTAGAAACAAGGACCCACCCATTGGCGATGGGCACGCTGGCACCCAGACTGGGGTCTCCGAACCCCATCTGCCACTACGAGAAACCAGCGCTCTTGGGGGGAAGGCAGATGCCATGTGGCCGGGGGCCAGGAATACACAGGACCAGCCCGAAACATCAGCTCCTATAAAAAAAAGCAAGAAAACTTCCGAAAATGATCGAAGCACCACGGAACCAACTGGATGGGCTGCTCCTAGCCAATCAGGGACACTTTAAACATCAAAGTAAATGATGAACAGATTATAACCCACTGAATAAAATAGAACCCATGTAGCAGTGGGCATTGGAACAGTGGGGAACTGTCACCCACCGCACCACTCCTTTGGCATGGTTTCTGGGAGCGAGGACCTACCGAACATCATGGCTGAGCCTGGCCTGCCTCACACGTGTTCAGAACGCCTATGGTAACCCACGGGTGGGCAAACCCAGCTAGCACGATGGGTACGCTGTAGCGTATTGGTGGTTCACTCCCGTGGTCGCACTGTGGCATGGGAGAGTACTGCACCCCGTGTCATTAGCCTGGGAAAGATCAAAATTCAAAATGCGAAGTGTAGTTTCCACTGAAAGTGTATCACTTCCACACCAGTGCAAAGTCAAAAAGCCGTAGCTCAAACCATGGGAAGTCTGGACCGTTTACATTCCTTATGAGGCAGGAGAGTGGGGAGCTGGGGAGATTCCTGGGCGAGGGGACAGGGAGACTGAGACAGGAATGGGAAACACAGCCAAACCGCTCGCACGGCTCAGGGCCACTGGTGAACTGCAAGCCCTCCCCGCCCCTGACCCCCTGACTGAGGGCACTGGAGAGCAGATGCTTTACCCCTCTGCTCCCCGACCAGAGAGCACTCAGCCTCCCTGGCCGTGACCCACAGGTGCCAGGAGGGGAGAGGGGTGCTGATGCAAATGGACACCAAGGGGGCGAGCTGGGGAAGGGGCTGCAGCCTCCCCTGTCAGCCCCCCTCCCCCTCCACCCAAGAGGAACAGCAGGTCCTTGCTCCCCCAGGAATCCCCCTTCCAAACCCCACCTTTCCCCGATGTAAACTTGCCTCAGAGAGCTCAAGGGAAGGTGGGTGTCGGGGTTTGAACCCACCACCTTCTCAGACTGCCAGCCTCTGACAGTAATAAAAGCGCAATTACAATCCAATCCCTGTCTCTGCTCTGCGGCTGAGCGGTGACCGGCAGCACGAGCCCCAGACTCGGTGGCCCTCCGTTTCCATTGTAGCACCAGCCATGCGTCTGCCACGCCTTCGGTCACTGTGGCGATGTCAAGCGTTGCTGGAGAGCACGACTTCCGAACCGGGCCTCAGTCTGAATTCCAGCTCACCGGCCTCCTACTAGCTGTTTGGCCTCGGGGCAAGTCCCTTCAAGTCTCCAGGACTGTTTGCTCCTCTGTGAAACGGGTAAAAGACGCTTCCAGAATCACGGTGAAGACTAAATGATGTGTATAAAACGCTTGGCACTCAACATTAGCTGCTTCATTTGGACACGTTGGCTCGAGTTCTTTATCACACTACAGGACATTGTCAGGGTTTTTTCTGGTTGTTTTGTTAAAAAAAAAAAAAAAAAAAAAGACCACCAGCATCCTGTGGACGATGGACGTGGGTAAGTTTCCAACTGCTCTTCAGAGGACCCACCTTGAGCTGACTTTTTACAACAAGCACGCTGATCTTACCTCGACTGTATGTCTATCTGAGGTCGCTTTGTAGAAATGCCTGGGGTTGGGAGGAGGTGCCGAAACCCTCGGGAACGCCTCTTTCAGCCTCGAATGGAGATTTTTAAACCCTCGTGCCACAAGCATTTTTAAAACATGCGATACCGAGCTATTTGGCCAGGGAACACTGACTTTCCCCTTACATGTCAAATAAAAACTGACAACAGCTAACACAACTACAGCCTGTTGGGTGTGAATGTATCAAAATTATACCTATTTTTTTCTGTCGGATGGACCTGAAATATATTTTTGGCGTGCCGCAGAATTTTAGAAGTTTACGCATGCCATGAGATAGAAAAGGTTGAACAAGTCCGGTGTAGAGATGAAGTTGGCCATGCATTCAAAAGAGGAAAAAGGACCCAGCGTCTGGCGGGGAGGAGCGCCGACCTAACACTTCTCTCCAAACCGGCTTCCCTCCGGTGCAGAGTTCCAGCAGCACGTGCCAGAGCCCGGACGTCACCCGGAAAGCTTGGGCCGCAGAGCACGGGAGCCACGTGGCCTGCGGGCTGTAAGGACTGCCGGCGCTGGCGTCCTTCCTTCGAGAAGCCTTGCAGCCCCAGGGGCAGGAATGTGACATGCGACACGGGGGGGGAGGAGGGGGGACAGCGCGCGACAGACGCCGAGACCTGCGAGCAGCGGCCCCGCGGTCCCGGCCGGAACCGGGGGCGGGGGCTCCGCGGCCGGGGGCGTGCTGCCGGCGCAGGGGCTTCTGGGAGTTGTAGTCCGCAGCAGGGCCCAGCCCTCTCCGACTTTGATCCCCCGACGGCCCCCGCGGCCACTTCCTGCTCGCGGGACGCGAAGCGGGGCTGCCCCCGGTTCCCAGGATCTGGGAGGGGTCCCCAACCTCCCGCCTCGCGCTGGAGGCTGAGGGCTTGGCCCGATCAGGTAGAGCGTATTCCCGGGTCTTGCAACCCGCGTCTCGGGAGGGAGCGCGGGGCGGGAAGCGGCGGAAGAGCTGAGCCGGCGGAACGGCAGGGCGGGCGGAACCGCTGAGCCGGCAGGGGCGCCGGCTGTCACGGGGAAGTTCTGGTGACGCGCGCGCGTGGAACACTGGCGTCTCGGGGGAGCGATGAGGCCAGAGCCGGGCGGAGCTGGCTGCGGAGGGGGGCGCACGCGGCTCCCGGAGCGCGAGTGGGAGCTCGTCTGGGAGACGCAGGGCGAGTGGGTGTCCGCCGGAGGCTCAGGGAGGGCGGGGTTACCTTAGCTGCACACCTGGCCGAGACCCGGGGGTGGGGGTGGGGGGGCTGCAGGAGACCTGGGGTGCGGGAACAGGAGCGTCCTTCTCTGTCCCAGCAGAGTAGGAAGGGAGGAAGACGGGAGGAAGCTCCTTGGGGCCCGAGCTAGGGCTGCAGGTGGGCTGAGGCCAGACGAGTACGTCCACCCCAGGCTTGGCTGGGCTCGGGGCGGGGGACACTGAGTGTCCCCACAGGTGGGCGGCTTGGCCTCTTCGCCTGAGAATGCCGGCAGACCCTGGGGTCCCGAGGAAGACCACCGCGGTAAAGCGGGCCGCATGACTTCTTCGGTTTCCCTGCGCGTAGTTAGGTTGACGCCATTCTGTAGCCCTACTGAGTGTGTTATGGCCTTACGTCTAACAATGGGCGGATCCTCGTTGAAGATGCTTTATTGCTAAAAGTTGCTAACCGTCCTCTGAGCCCTCAGCAGATGATGTCCTTTTGCCCCCACGCTGACAGCTCTGGGGGGGGGGGGTGGCTCCGGGTGGGGGTGGCTGTGACAGTTCTTACAACAACACCTGTGTTTGCCCCACGGATTGACTGCTTTCACAAAAATACTTCTCTGTAGTATGAGGAGTTTTTGCGAGTTTACTATGAGCAGTATGTGATGCTGTTGTTTTTGTCTTTGTCTTTGTTTTGTTTTGTTTTGTTTTGCTTTAAGCACTTTACCCACAATAGAACTTCTCTGAGCATTGGAGTCAGCCCTGTCAGACTCCGCTGCAGCTTCCTTGGCCGAGTGCACGTGACACCCTAAGTCCTTCGTTGTCATCTCAACAGTCTTCACAGCGTAATCACCAGGAGCAGACTCCATCCCAAGAAACCGCTGTCCGTGCTCCTCCATACGAAGCAGCTCCTCCCCCACTAACGTTTTGTCGGGAGCCCGCTGCTGTGGGGTCCCGGCCTCAGGCCCCCCTTCTGATTCTGGTTCTCTTTGCCCTCTCCACCGCGTCTGTCTGCAGCTGCCCCTTCCGGTGCAGTCTCGTGCCCCTCGGAGAGAATCCTTCCCGAGGGCCGGAATCCCCGTCTCCCAAACTCCTGTTCGTGCTGATCTTTCACCTCTTCCCAGGGATCACAGATGTCGTTCGTGGCTTGTGGGACGGTGAATTCTTTCTAGAAGGTTCCGATTTACTCTGCCTCAGTCCATCAGAGGAGTCACAACCTAGAGCCTTTGAAAGGCTCTAGCCTCACAAAACGTGTTTCTCGAGTAGTAAGACTTGGAAGTTGGAATTGCGCCTTGACCCCCGGGCTACGGAATGGATGCTGCGTTAGCGTGAAAACGGCGTTGGTCTGCTTGTCCTTCTCCGCCAGGGCTCTCAGGTGACCAGGCGCTCACCGACGAACAGTCATTTTGAAAGGACCCTTTCTTTCTGAGTAGGAGGTCTCAAGAGCGGGCTTGAAATATGCAGTACACTGTGCTGCGAACCAAAGTGCTGCCGGCACGCTTTGCTGTTCCATCCGTAAAGCACAGGCAGAGCGGACCGGGCGTGTTCTTCAGGGCCCGGGGAGGGGCGTTTAGAATGGAAAGTGAGCACTGGCTTCATGAAAGTCAAAGTCAGCGGCTGCGTGAGCCCCTCGCAGGAGAGCCTGCCTGCTTTCTGAAGCTTTGAGGCCAGGCCCTGCCTCTCCTCTGTGGCTAGAAGGTCCCGGAGGGCAGCTTCCTCCAGCAGAAGGCTGATGCATCCACACAGAAAGTCTGCTGTGCAGCCACCTCCGTGGGTCGTCGTCTCAGCTGGATGTCCTGCAGGACCTGCTGCCACGTATGCGTCGGCACCTGCCGCTTCACCTTGCGCTGCTGTGTTAGGGAGACGGCTCGTGTCCCTAAACCTCGTGAACCCACCTCCGCCAGCCTCGGGCCTTTCTCCGGCAGCGCCCTCACCTCTCTCAGCCTTCACAGAATCAAGGAGGGCCAGGGCCCTGCTCTGGGTTAGGCTCTGGCTTAAGGCATGCTGGGGCTGGTTTGGTCTTCTGTCCAGAGCACTGAAACTCCCTCTGTAGCAGCAAATGCAGTGGGTAGAGGACCAGGACTGAGCCGCGGGACTCTGCTATTACAAGAAGTCTGGGAGACAAGGCGCAAAGAGCGAGACAGAGGAGGAAGAGGAGGAGGAGGGACCAGAGAGGTGTGGAGACGGCCCGGAGCCCTGGTGAACCCAGTCTGTTGAGGAGGAGAGGAATCCATTGCGGCAGGTGTTTCCGATCGGGCCGGTGTGTTAAAGCTGGAGCACCGGCCCGGCCTGGGTGCCGGGGGCTCACCCATCTGGAGACCCCACAAGAGCAGCTTCTGTGCGGTGCCGAGGAAGGCGGCCTGATCAGCTGGCCTAGGAAAGAATGGAGGGTCCCACCTGTTCCGTTTGATGTCCTACCTCTTTTACCTTTTCTTTTTCTCCCTTCTTGCCCTTTTTCAGGCCAATTAATTTTTACCGTTCTCCTTTCCCCCTGCCAGACTTTCCGTCATACGTGTTTTCTTCGGTGGTGGTGGTTGCCTTTCAAACCGCAGCCACCTGCTGCCATCGTTCGGACAACACCAGGACCCTCGGACACCTTCGTATTCCAGGGCCTGCACGTCCTGGTTTTCTCTTTGGTCGGGAATTTCAATTCCTCTCCCCCAACCCTGTAATATATTGCTCATTAGTTCCATGTGGACTCATTGAGTCTGCAGATTATCTTTCATGGGTTCTAGAAATTTCTCAGCCATTATTTCCTCCAGTATCGCCTCTGCTGGCTGCTCTCCGGTTCTCCGGTCACGTGCACGTGAGACCCTCTCACCGCATCCCCGTGTCTCCCAGCCGCTGCCACGCTCCCTGCCCCCCCCCCCCCCCCCCCGCCGGCCACTTCTGGATCGTTCCTTCTGATGTGATCTTACAGGTCCTTCGCTTTCTGGCCAACTTTTAAACCCATGTGTTGCTGAGCTTTACATTCTGGCTCTGTCCTTTTTTAAAATCTTGGCCTCACGATTCACTGTGGTCCCTTTCCAACACGCTAAGTTACTTTGTGGAAGTGTCCCCGTTTTCTTTGTTTGTTTAGCCCTAGGAGGCATGTCGTTCTGTAACTCTGCTCTGAGGATTCCCACAGCCCCAGCCCCCGTGGGTCACTGTCCGCGCTGTCGTCCTTCCGGTCTCACTGGCGGGACCTGTTTCTCTGGGTTACTGCTGACTGTGCGCTGCTCACCGTCCTAGAAAGATGGTCGGCCAGTCTTCCCTGGGCCTGGGTGGAGGTGTGTCCTCCCACAAGGGGCTTACGTCCTGCCGGTCACCTAGAAGCCTCCAGGTGTCCTTTGGGCACCTGCACGCACACTGGGAGCACAGTTCCTGGCGTGTACCGCCCCCGCCGTGTGTGCGCAGGCCGCGCCCACTCACGCACACACCATGCGCTGTGCTCGGTGTCAGGGAGGCGTGTGTGCGGGTCCCTCGTGGGGAAGAGAAGCAGCGTGTCTTCTCGTCAGCCCCCGTGGGACGCCGAAGCTGGACAAGGCCGTGTGGTGGCCCAGCCCCGTCGTGGCGGGGACGGCGAGGGGGGGGGCGACTTCCTGCCCCAGTCATGCCTCCCTCTGAGCCAGTCCGGGCTTTGCCTCGAGTCTCCTCGTGCGCACGAGGCCTGGAGACCTCAGCCCCGTTCCCCCTGGGACAGTAGACACCCCCTCACCCCCGGAGCAGGAGCCGCCCCCTAAGCTGTGCGCCCACCTGAGCTCCTTGACCTGTGCTGCAATCGGCCCGATTGTTCTCACTGGTTTTGACGCTTCCCCCCCCAAAATGTTTTTAGTATTTTACCCAGTGTTTGGGGGTTTTATCCTGCAGAAAAATGGGTCCAAATGGCCTAGTCTGTTTCCTTGCTGGAAATGGATCGGCGCACTTACTTTTATTGAGCTGAAAATAAGCGGCGACTTCGTTTCAACTTACGAGTTTCTGGTGAAGCAAGTGTTTGGGGCACAGGCTGCGTGGAGGTATCTTCAGTGAATCCCTGCATTTTCCCAGTGTCTCACACTCGCAGGTGTATCATCTGTCTCCTCTGACTCACACAGGACTGGCGGCGGCGGCGGCGGCGGCGGCGCCACCGGAGTGTGAGCAGCGCGGCGGGCATGGAAGGCGACACCACACACCTCCTCAGGCCCGAGGCCGACCCGGAACCATGTCCCGGACCCGGGAACATCCAGTTCGACTCAGCGGATCTAAGGTCCAAAAGGCGAGTTTAAAACAGAACGCTTGTTTCCTAATTAGGGTTTTTCATTACTAAAGTAGACCTAATTTTAACCAAACATGTATAGCTTTAATTATAGAATATCCGGCTTCCTATGGGATCTGTGTGTTTGTAGTGGGAGGGGATAAATACAAATACTGTTTCCTCATTTGTATTTGACTTTTTTGACTAAACTGAACATCTCTGGGGGGGGGGGGTTAGTTTTATGAAGTCAGATGCATTTGTATAGTTCATGTAACAAATAAGTACTGATTGCCAGCCTCATGCAAGGTGATGAGCTTGATGCTGAGGATGGAACAGTGAAGGTAATACCTAATCCCGACCTGCGTGGAGCTCAAATCCCAGCACGCAGCTTAAGATCTGAGTGTAAAATTCGCTTCATTGCATACTTGGAAAACTCAAAAGCATACACTGAAAAATTGTTGTCAATAGTAAGAAAATTCAGTAAGGTGGCTATTTACAAAACAGGCAAAAATAAATAGCGTCCCAATGAGAAAGTATAGTGGAAGAACAGAAAAAATTCAGAGGGGTGGCCTTTAGGATGTGCCCACTCTGTATGAGAGAAACTCCGAAACACCCCTGAGGGGCCTGGAGTGAGGTTGGAGCGTGTCCTCAAACCCGAGACGCCGCCTGCGAGTGGCGCTGCACGCAGACGCCGCTCTTGGGGAGCCTGCCCCCGGTGCGGCCGATGCCGAGACCGTGTTCTCTCGGGCTCAGTTTTCTGCTGTTAGTTTTTTGTTTACTGGGGAACTCTCGGTCTGACTCGGCATTTTATTCCGTGTCGTTTATCTCTTGTGCAAGTCTAAAGATGGAAATAGAAACAGTGTATCAGTGGAGATATTACTTACTACTGTGATTCTTCCGAATCGCTTTTCGGAGTCATCCAAACCCGTGTTTTTCCCTCATACAGAATTGCCCTTTGTCCCATGAAGAGCACTGATAATGTAGCGTTTCTGGAAAGAATTTTCTTCCAAGTCACTGATGCTTTTGGAGTGCCGATGCTTGCACTTTCCCGGTCCCACCAGAAGGTGTCACCGGAGGCTACCTAATGACACCGAGGCTCCTCTTTCTCCCCTAAATGGTCCTCCCGCGTCCTGACCCCTGGCAGGAGCAGGCACTACGTTTCCCCGCCGCCCCGCCCCCGGGAGTGGTCCCCGGCTCCCAGTGGTGAGAAGGTGTCCAGGGCCAGGTGACGCGTCCGTCTCTGAGAGGTGTTCCGACGTGTGCACGGTGCCAGAGTTAGTAACGTGTGATGTGTGGCAAAAAGGCGAGTTCCGCTCACAGTGGGGCGGCGAGAGTAAAGCTCCTGCTCTTTACGTTGCGATCTGTGAATTTGGTGGGACCCCCCCCCCCACGTGCCAGCAGCCAGCTCCGGAGTTCAGGCGGCCCAGCAGTTTCTCTCCAGAGCGTCAATCCCAGTGTCAAATAGTGCACGTACAGGCTGTCGAATGCAGTGTTTTTACTAATAGAAAGGGTCGGAAACAATGTCTCTCTCCAGAGGACTAGGTAAGTAAAGCGTGGCCTGTGGCTGCAGTGGGGCAGTGGCACCCACTGCAGAGCAGGAAGCGGCTGTAACGCAGGTCAGAGTGGAACAAGAGTCTTCCACGTGCGTTGCTCAGCGGGAAGGCGAAGGGCGGAGCCGTGTGCGGCGGGGAAGAGCCCCGCAGGCTCGGTGCAGGGCCACGGGGGGCAGAGGGTCCCTGGGAGCGAGCGGGAGCCTGCGGGAATGGTGGCCCCTCAGGGAGAAGCCTCAGGCCGGGGTGGCAGGGGCGGGGACCCCGCCAGATAAATGCCGGCAGGCAGTCAGAAAACCCCCATTCCTGGCCCGCACAGCCCTGACTCCATTAAGGGCCGCGGGCAGCCCCGTCTGGGAGGCGAAGAACTGGGTGAAGCCGGTTTCAAGAGCCCTCTTTCCGTTTCCCAGACACAGGCGTCACTGACCGACGGGGCCGCCTGCCAAGAAACCCGTCGCCGGGTGTCCCCTCGGTGCAGGTGTGCCAGGTGCCCATGCCCAGACCTCGGCCCCCCAGCCTCCTGCCCCCCCGCCCGGCCCCATCCCCGGGCTGGATGGCCCGGCCTGTCGCCCCCAGACCGGTCGCCTATGCAGTGTGCTGCTCTGCACCAGGGGGCAGTGGCCACCGGGCTGTTGCTGGGTGACAGGAATCATTCGGCAGCGTCACGGTCCCTCGGGACCACCGTCGTAGGGGCGGTCGGTCGTGGACCCGAATGTAGCGTGTGGTGCTGACCGTGCCCCAGTCTCAGTCCTCCGCGCAGCCGGGGTGGCCGAGCGAAGATCGTCACTTGGGGGGGGGGGACTGCCATCGTCCTGCACGGTGGCCGTGAGAACGGCCTAGGAAACGAGTTCTGTCGTTTCCACCTGTGTGCTCCGACCTTGTGGCCCGTCGAGCTGGTGAAGGCGACAGACGCTCAGGGTTTCTTGGGAGCCGCTGGGTTCCATGACAAACAGTCGGCCCCGGCGACAGCGGAACCGAGGCTGGCGCGGGGCGTTCCACTGCGGGCGGGCGGGCGGGCGGCAGGAGCTCGGACGGTGCTCGGAGAGTTCGTCAGACCGAGGAGAGGGAGCAGAGACACGTTTCCCACGATGAAGCTTGTCGAAAGGAGCGGGGATCGGCCGTTTGCCGCCGTGGGGTAACCGCCCGGGTAAGGCGTCTGGAAGGAGACAGATGCTCGTAGGGACTCAGCAGCATCGAGTGCGGGTTTGTGTGTGAAATAGTTTATGCCGAGCACAGAAGCTGTCACTTGGTAAGGGAAAAAGGAGCACCCGAAACATTCTTACCTCTGTTGAAATTGGAGTTGCCTCACTTTGCATATGGAAGTCAAGGCCAGACACACTGGGGAGGATTTGTCTGCATTGGAAGCACCAGCTGAGAGGAAAACTGCGGTTGTTTCTGAGTGACCTGTGACTTTGGTGACACCCCTCAGCTGCCTGTAAAGCACCACATGTTAATGTGTTTTAGTTACTGACTTTTAGGAATCCAGGTTAATGGAGCCTCATTCGTACCTGGGTCTCAGGTCCCCCCCGTCCCCGGTCTCAGTGTGGCTGCTGGTGGGCACGTCTGTCCAGGGCCCTGTGTCAGGGGGGCCGTCCTTGACCAGCCATTGGCTCCTTCTGGCTCTGGGAGAGGCAGAGGAAGGAGGCAAAGCGAGTTTGTTGTTAGTGTGGCAGGGGACGCCAGCCCCCGGGAGCGACTGGAAGAGCCTGCCGGACATTGTGGTGTCGTGACTGGGACTCGGGTCCGCGGCAGAGACAGGAGGGTCCTGTCTCCAGGGGCCGGTTCCAGAGCGGCGAGGGTCGCGTTTTGAGGAACTCGTTGCCCGTGTTAGGTGGAAGGGCCAAGGGCCTTGACTGTGATTCGTGCCCTGGAGCTCCCGGCCGGCTGCTGGCGGTCCACCCCCCTACGCCCCTCCCCCTCTGCTCTTCCTCCTGCTCCTCCTCCTCCCCCCCCTTCAGGCCTCTTCCCTCACCTCTCCGCTCCCCACTTTCCACCGGTGCTTCTCCCAGTGTGACCCTTATTTCCAAACACGTGAAGAAGCCAGTCCCGGCCCCGGAGTTGCAGACGCTGTGAACCGTGTGCAGCTCACGTCTGGGTGCCCGCGCCAGGGTGGGCCTGACGCCCGGTCCCGGCAGGACCCTGCACGACCCCTGCACTCTCTCCAGGTCGCAGGTCCTCGCGTGGTTTCCTCCTCGCTCTCTCCCCAGGCGTCTGGTTGCCCCCCACACCCCCCCCCCCCGGTCCTCTCGTACTGGGTCTGCCAGCCTGCCGCCTGTTCCTGTAGCCTGCGCTCCGGCTGTGCTTTATTTTCGTCCCTCCCTCCCTCTGAAGCAAAGGGGCCCCAGTCGAATCTGTGGGTGCTCCTCAGGGCCGAGTCGGAGCCTGTTTTGCTGGGAGGAAGAGGTGTGAAGAGTCGGCTGTGGCGGGTGGGGGAGCAGGGTAGAACCTCTCTCTCACCCTTCTAGTTCCTGCCGGCCGACCCGATAAGTGAGTCCGCACCAGAGAGATTGACCGGAGCAAATGAGCGAACTTAGTTACACACGTATGTACGGGAACTCCCGAGTACCTGGGAGTGTCACAGCCCCACATACGTGACGCAGAACGGTGAAACGAGGTCCATGGGACGTTCTGAGCGAGGGCCGAGCTCAGGGGCCCCGGGGCGTCGGGCAGGGGAGGGCCATTCCCAGGACGACGAGGACAGCAGGTGTGCCCTGATTAGCTGTTTTCTCGACCGTGAAAAGTGAGCTCTGGCACCGGCTGAGCGACAAGGCCCCTCATTTGAATTCTCCTAGGTCGCTCGGGGGACAGGAGTTTCCCTCCAGCCCGGCAGGGTCTCTGTTACCTTCAGCCCCAGGCAGTGCAGGTGCCGAAGCAGCGCACCGGGCGAGCCCTGCCCCAAGCCCTGCCCTGAGCTCTTTCAGGGCCCCAGAGCGCCAGGGGGACAAAGGGGGCTGAGGAGATTGCGCACACATTCCCAGTCTTCGTTGACTGTCCCTCAGCCTGTCCCATCGGGGAGGCTTTTCCTGGCGAGGTGACAGTGTGGGGCGGTGGCGGGGGACCGCTTCTGTGGACCCGGAGAAAAAGCGCAGGCCTGTTAGTTCCTGTTTGCGGAAGGTGCTTCTGGAATCTTAATCCAGGGAACTGTCCCTGGTGTTCCCATGATGCTTTTAGCAGAAACGAAACAATTGCTGCACTTCTTGCATTTCTGTCACTGGTCATTGTGTAGCCATAAAGGTGGAGATGATTTGTTTTCATGACAGTAGCGTTAAAACAATTTATAGATTTTTTTTTCAAAACAAAATCTGAAAGCATGAATTGCATTAAAAGAATTTGAAATTCGTTCTTAGCAAAAATCTGTATTTAATTAAGATACACGGGCCTGAGAATTAATGCTCACGTCAAGTTCTTTGCCCAGGTGTTGTTGGCGAAGGTGTTTATTAGCAACTGAGTAACAGCTCAGCCCAGCTGTGTAAGGAGAACCCAGAGTCCTGAACCAGGTGTTGGTCAGCGCTCACTGTTCTCATCGGCCGCTCTTACAGTTAAAAATAATAGTAACAGTCTTAAAGTCCTGCACCCACGTGTGTGTGTGTGGGTGTGCATTTGCAAATTATGTACGCGTCCTTCTGTACTTACGTGCAGCATAAAACACGAAATGGGAATTTCAGAATTACAGGATGCAAAACCAATCTTGATAAAATTACCTTTGACTTAGTAGTTGCACATTACAACTTCCGCTTTCACTTTATAATGCTGTCAGTGACAATTGCACATGCTTTGTTTGTTTTTTAAAATCGTGCAGCAGCTTGCCACACAGTAATCCAAACTGCCTCGGATCCAAGTCGGTCTCATGCAACAATTAGGGCAGAGTTTGTGCTGGGACTGCCTGGTAAATTTCCACCTCCCCGGGGCCCCTCAGCCCTCACGGGTAGCGCCTGCAGTGCGGGTGTAGTGCCTGCAGGTGTAGTGCCTGCAGGTGTAGTGCCTGCAGGTGTAGTGCCTGCAGTGCGGGTGTAGTGCCTGCAGGTGTAGTGCCTGCAGGTGTAGTGCCTGCAGGTGTAGTGCCTGCAGGTGTAGTGCCTGCAGTGCAGGTGTAGTGCCTGCAGGTGTAGTGCCTGCAGTGCAGGTGTAGTGCCTGCAGGTGTAGTGCCTGCAGTGCGGGTGTAGCCCTGCAGTGGTGTAGCGCCTGCAGTGCAGGTGTAGTGCATGCGGGTGTAGTGCCTGCAGGTGTAGCGCATGCAGTGCCGGTGGTAGCGCCTGCAGTTGCCGGTTGTCGCGACTGCAGTAGCAGGTTGTAGTGCCTGCAGTGCAGGTGTAGTGCCTTGCCAGGTTGTGCGCCTGCAGTGACGGTGTAGCGCCTGCAGTGCCGGTTTGTAGCGCCTGCCAGTGCAGGTGTAGTGCCTTGCAGTGCAGGTGTAAGTGCCTGCAGGTAGGTGGTAGTGCCTGCAGGTGTAGTGCCACTTGCAGTGCAGGTGTTTGTAGCGCCTGCAGGTGTAGAGCCTGCAGTGCAGGTGTAGTGCCTGCGGGGTGTAGTGCCTTGACAGTGCAGGTGTTAGTGCCTGCTGAGGTTGTAGTGACTGCAGTGTAAGTTGCCTGCAGGTGTAGTTCATGCTAGTGCGGTGTAGTTGCCTGCCAGCGCAGGCACGTGTGTTCGGGGGCCCGCCCCGTGCTGGTTCGAAAGCGCAGAACCCTGGCGTTTTTGTTGGTCTGGTGCTGCAGACTCGGAAATGACCAGTCGCGCTGTTCCCCTTTCAGTCTCCCCCTCTGCGTTCCTGTCATCTTCCTAGACTGACCTCACTGCCCAGAGCCAGCGGTTACTCCGGGGTGGGGGGGCACACCCTCCCCCCAACACCCCCCCCACCCCCCCAGAAGGAAAGCACCAGCGCTGGTTCGGAGAGCACCTTCGGAAGGTGGCTGACCTCTCTGCTGGGGTGGGGGGGGTCCGGGGACAGCACTGCCCTTCCTTCCACCCTTCCTTCCGCCCTTCCTTCCCGGTCACCTGGGTTAACTGGGCGACAGGTCACAGCAGCAGCTCTGGGAGAGCTGCCCTGGCAGGGGAGGGGGGCCCCCAGCAGCACTTCCCCAGGGGGCAAGGCCCTGCTAACTGCGCCTCTTCCTGGCCCAGTCCCTTCAGAGGGGCCGGTCAGCAGGGTGCCCTGGGCAGGAGGATGCGGGGGCGGGGGGCATTACACGTGGTCATACCTAGTAATTTACATTAGAATTACAGCCTTTAGTGTTTATGTTTTTACAAACTAATGTTTCATTTGATGATATGCAATGCTTGCAAATTTCCACATTTGAAATACGTGGAATGTTTGATTTCACTGATGGTGAAACATTTTTTACGGAAAATACTGCGATTAGTGCTTGTGTTACATGGAATGAACAGCAGGACGCTAGTGTTGTCGTGTGCTCAGTATTGCCATGATTACTTTGGCTTTTTTACGTTTAACAACAGGCCTCAAGGCCGTTGTTTACATCTGCGTTTGCAAGTTCTCCTGTGGCAGGGAAATCCATGCGTATCCGATTGCAGATGAGTCTTCGTTAGGAACAGATGTCATTTTCAGCCGTCAAATTATATCCCAGCGGAAACGCTTCTCAGCCTGCTCCCTCCTTCTCTCTCTCCCCCTCCCTCTCTCAATCCCCCCTCCCCTCCCTCTCTCTCCCCATCCCAGGATCAGAACGGCTCCCCTGCCGGCCCCTCCAGCAGATTAGACTCCTGCCCTCATCCTGTGTTTAGGGCCGCGCTTCCTCCCTGGCTGGTGCCCAGGGGATCTGAGCGCCGGTGGAGCCTAAGGACCCCCGAGGGGAGGAGGAGGGCCTGGGCCCGGCGGCCCGCAGGCCAGGAGTCAGGCCCCAGTGCCGAGTGGGTTGGGAGAGGATGTGCTGTGGGCATCGGGCATTGGGGCGGGCGCCCAGAGCCAGGCAGCGAGGCCGGGCCACCAGTGGGTGGTTCTCCTGCAGCAGCGCAGAGTCCGCTGCGATGGCTCGGTTACCTGCTCCTCCGGGGTCCGTGCCAAACACCGAGTGGGCAGCGCCAGGCACAGCGGGTTCGTTTATGTGAATGTTCACTCGAGTGACATTTTTCGAATGCCCCATCCCCTCCTCATTCTTTGGTTTTTTACGACCTACCCAGTCTGGCGGGTGTCTGGGCGCCTCGGCCCTGGGGTGTGTGAAGAGGAGAGCAGGTTTGAGCCGAGGGTCTTCGTGCGGGGCGTGAGCCCTCGTGAGCGCGGGGAGCTGTGCTGAGCATCCGAGCAGAGGGGCGCAGCTGGCCTGGGGAGGGGCGGGGCGGGGACAGACGGGAGGGCCAGGGAACGTGAAGGGGTCCACGCAGAGGGACCTAGGAACGGCTTTGGGTAGGAGTAAGTTTCCTTTGTTTATAAGCATGCTCGCTGAAAATGCGGGGTTTTTGAGTCATGTCTTAAAGCATTTTAAACATTTTGCTGAATATTAAAAGCGTTTTCTCTGCAGCATGCCCGTAAACCTTTACACTGTGAGACAAACAGAACTCCTCCACAAAGGGCTGTGATTGATTGTCAGTGCCGGGGGCGGGGGGGGGGGAGCCGTGGGGCCACACGTCGCCGGGCAGCCCTTTTCTTTCCCGCGTGCGTGCGGGGTGGGTGTCTCCTGTGGGCGTCCGTCTCGGTGGGGGTGGGGGGGACAAGGGGTGCCTTTCCTCGGCGGCTGACCCCAGCACTCCCGGCCAAGTGTCCTGGGTCAAGCGTGTGTCCCGCCCCCCCCCAGGCCCTTCTGCATCGAGCCCACGAACATCATCCGTGCGAATGACGTCACCCCGAGGGTCAGCGACGAGGCCTCCGCCATGAACAAGAGGATCCAGTACTACAGCCGGCTCACCGGCCCCGCGGACAAGGCTCTGGTGAGGGCCAGGCGCCGCCCGTGGTCTGGGGCTCGGTCGACGGGGGCAGTGGAGGACAGAGGCCGGGGCCCCTCCCAGGGGTGGGACTTCCCGCTGGTCCCACTCCCACCCCCCACCCCACCCCCGACAGCATCGGGGGAGGTCGGAGACAGTGATGAGCCAGTGTGCGTCCCTCAGCTGAGCGCGCGCAGCCTGGCGTTGGGAACGGCCCACAGTGTGGACCCGGCCCGAGAGAACGGTGGGGTTGACTTCCCCCGATGCCGGACGCTGCGCGGAGGGGAGCTGCCTCTGAAGCAGTTCAGTGGTTGATTCGTGTAAACGATAAAAGGGTCTGGCTAGCCTGCACAATCCTCGCGTGGGAAGCTGCGAGGGAAAAGTGCCTGTAGGACGTCCTCCAGGAGGAGGGTGCTGAAACCTGTCCCCGGGTGTGTGACACTTTCCCGGACGAGAACCTGGGTCGGAGCGCAGACGCCAGGGCGTCCCGGGCTCTGCGGGCCACACGCCGCCACGCGTGCGCATTCCTGTTCCCGTCGTCACACGTGCGAGCGCCGTGCTCAGCAAGGGGCTGTGAAAAGATCAGGCGAAGGCCAGATCCACGGGCCGGAGTGTGTCGACTCTTGGTTTCGAAAGTCTGTTTACTATATTAGGATCAAAAGTATTTACCATAGTTAATTTGGTTGCTCGTAAGAAGTACCACTGTGAGGTATTCAGCAACTCGGAAGCTTAAAGACATGGAAACATTCTGTGAGAAGAGGGCATGGCTGTCTCAGACAGAGGTCATGATAACAAGCGGGAAGGGGACCAACGTTTTTTAGACCTTGAAGGGGACAAGGGTCGGGCCAGTCACCCGGTCACGGGTGTCTCCCAGTCCGAGCACCGTGCAGCGGTCGGAGCCCCTCTTGTGCAGCCAGACGGGGACCCCCCAGTATTCTGCACGGGCTGGCGCCTCCCCAGTGCTCCCACCCTCCCCCCCCATCCCCCTGGGCCTGGCCTGTGCATCGGCAGTTGTGGTGAGGCCCTCATTCCGTCCCGGAGTTGGCACAGCCCTCCGGGGAGTGGGGAGTAATCCAGCACCCCCAGATCCAGCTCAGCCCCCCACGGCCTGCATTCACCTTGTCTGCACGACACCGGCTGGGCCGGAGGCGTGGCGCGTGCCTGAGAGCTCAGCCGGCGTGGGCAGCGAGCGGAGGCCCCTCTGTGAGCGGGCCAGGAGGTGACACCACAGCTGCAGGCGGGGACCTGCCCCAGCCCTGGGCCCTGGCCGAGTCCCGGGGCACGTGTGCACGTCCCCACCGTTCCTGGGAGCCCCAGGCTTTCAAAGGCCTTCTCTGAGGGAGGCGGCAGAATTCCGGCAGAAGCTGCTTTTTTCCCCCCAAAGCGGGGAGGCGGAGCCGGAGCCTGAGATGCGCGTGCCAGCCCCGAGCTCCCCCTCCCCCTCCCTGTGTCTGCACCTCTCTGTCTGCTCCTCCCCTGGTCTCCGTCCTCCGTGTCCCCCGTCCCTCTCTCAGACCCCTGCGCTGCCTCTTCCTCACGACCCCGCAGCTCGCCTGTCCCCGCAGCTGCTGAAGCATCTGAGTGGCCTCGCTGCCCTTCTCCTGCCCTCCCTCGGTCAGCCGCTCCTTCCTGCCCAGCCCCCGCCTGCACCGGCCCGCTCACGGCCGCCCAGTGACCCAGGGACCACTGGGTCCTGGAGCTGGCCCCCGGCCTGTCTTTGCTGGCTCTCCTGCCTCCTCCCCCCGAACCTGGAGGGGAAACTGGCCCGACAGACGCACGTTCCGGGGGGCGTGCGTTCTCATGCCGGGGGAGCGGTCCATTGCACAGGGCCCTCCCAGTCTTGCTCCTCGGGCCTCTGCCACGTTTAGAGGGGGGTGCGTCAGGGCTGCGTGCTGCTGTTTGCTCGTGACGTGACATTCAGACGTGTGTCTGCCGCCAGGGCCCGGGGCACAGAAGACACCCCGTCGTGCACGTGTGTCTGCCGCCAGGGCCCGGGGCACAGAGACACCCCGTCGTGCGTGCGCGCGTCCCGGCCCTCACGCCTCTGTCTCTGTCCCGCCAGCTCGCGCCGGACCATGTGGTCCCGGGCCCAGAGGAGTGCTACGTGTACAGCCCCCTGGGCTCCGCCTACAGACTGCAGAGCTACACGGAGGGGCACGGGAAGAACACCAGTGTGGTGACCATGTGAGTGGGTCGCTTGGGGGGCAGGGGGTGTAGCTTGGCCTCGAGGGCATGGAAGTCACCGACCGTTTTGACTCGCGTCTCGACGAGGGCGTGCGAGGAGCGAGCCCCCGCGACTCGCTGCTGGGACGCTGTGTTTTCAGCTTCATGATCTGGAACACCATGCTGGGCACGTCCATACTGAGCATCCCGTGGGGCATCAAGCAGGTAAGGAAGCTGTCGGCACGCCGCGGGCCTGAGTTTCTTCCTCTCTGTGCCCCGAGGTTTACACCGGAGGCGGGTTTTCAGTGACTTCGAAGTCAGTCTGTCCTCAGTTTGCACCCAGTGTCCCGGGGTGGCGCGGGTCAGAGGGTCGCGTGGGTTTCGAGCGGGCCTCTCCGTGCTAGGAGGTCCGTGTGCTGCCCTGCGGGCCCGCCCCCGAACTCAGACCCCCCGACGCCACTGCCGTGTGGGGTGCAAAGCCGGCACTCGGGGCACACGCAGTCGCGCAGCAGAGACGTCAGAGCGAACCCGCCCACCGTTTCAAAGAGAACGGGCGACCGCGTGGGCGTCCACACGGGAGGCAGCGGCGTCCCCGTGACTGTGTGTCCGGTCGCACCGCAACCGCTCGCGGCAGGCAGGCGGCCCCGCAGGGCGGCGCACCGACACGTGCCGTCCCGTGTGTCCCCCCCCCCCCCCCAGGCCGGATTCACCGCGGGCGCGTGCGTCATCCTGCTCATGGGCCTCCTGACGCTGTACTGCTGCTACCGCGTGGTGGAGTCGCGCGCCCTGATCGGTGAGCTGGTGGCCCACAGCGCGGGGGCGGGGCGCCGCGGGGGCCGGGTGCGCATGCGCCGGCTGTTCCCTGCCCCGGGACGCGCTGCTCCGTCCCCAGCGTCAGGCTGGCCGGGTCGGGCCGCCCTGGACTTCCCGCGAGGCTGCTTTGCGGAATGCACTCCCTCTGCTGCTCACTGCCTTATAAGAATAAAAGTCATGTTTTAAAAATAAGTTCTGTGCCAGAGCTAAGTTAAGAAGTCTGTGATTCTCGGCCAGTTAGTTAACGGTGACTGTTTCGACCTCCCCCTGCTGAGAGGCCTCCGAGTTGGAACCTCCTACAAGTAGAAGTTACGCCCAGGGAAACAGGACGGTGGGAGCGATGATGGTCCCTGGGAGCGAGGTCTCGGAGTCACACCAGCACATTCCCCCGCTCGCCTCTGACAGTCCTGGGGCAGGGCTGCCTTCTCAGGGGGCTCTAAAGGACCTTAGGGCCTAAAGGGACGGGCGTTAGTGAGTGGATCCTCAGCGAGCCTGAGTCCCCAGACCAGGCTGGGTCCCACCAGTCCCTGCTGTCCCCCCCCCCCCCGGTCAGCCCCTGGTGCCCCCGCGGGTCTGCTGAGCTCCTCGTGCAGCACTCGGGGTGAGCCCTCTGTCCGCCGGCCCTGGTCGGCGCTCCCCATTCCGGGTATGAGTGGCTTCTGTGCTGCACGAGCTTGCTCGTCTCTGCCCGCCCCTGCGCTGTGATTCGGCCGGTGGGGGGAGGATGGACGCTCAGGTCCTGGTTCTGCAGGCTCTACCTCTCCTGCCCCCTGGTTTGTAAACCCGGCTGCGGGAAACCTGCACCGGCATGTGTGGGGGCCAGTGTCACTCGGGAAAACTGCTCCCGTGTCGTTAGCCAATGTCCCCAGCTGTTCTCGGGGCCCAGCTTCTGGCCCTCCGCGGGGGCTCTTGCCCGGCCTCGGCTCACCGCCGGCTCCCACCGGCTGCCACGCTGTATTGTACTGCCCTGGGGTCCGTTTCTCGGGCGTTCTGTCCTCTTCCGCTGCCCTGCATGTCTTCTCACGTGTGTGTGCTCTATGAGGTCTTCGTTTCCCTCGTCTCATCACACGGTCTAGCGTGTGTTGGTGGAGCACCCGCACTCTCTGACCGAGTTCGGGTTACTCTGGGGAGGGCGAATGGTGGCGACGGAGAGTGTGACCGACATCTAATCCGACTCTTCCCCCGCCCCCCGCAGCGTCGGTGGACACGGTGGCCTGGGAGTACCCCGACGTCTGCCGGCACTACTTCGGCTCCTTCGGCCAGTGGTCCAGCCTCCTCTTCTCCCTGGTGTCCCTCATCGGAGCCATGGTCGTGTACTGGGTCCTCATGTCCAACTTCCTCTTCAACACCGGGGAGTTCGTCTTCAGTGAGTGTCCGCAGCGGGCGGCCCCGCGCGGGTGCGGCCGGGCACGGCCAGGCACAGCCGCCGCTGAGGTTGTGGTGTCTCCGTTTCGGCTCCCGTCCCGGACGCGGGAGGAGCCCAGCGAAAAGTACCGGTCGCAATTCTGAAAGAGACACCTGATTCGGTTTGTTTTCTACGGTTCCGATCTCAGGTTTAATGGGTGTGTTTACTTCCAAAAACTTCATTTCATCCCAAAAATTTAATTTGGGATTAAATAACATTCCTTCAACTTCTCTAATTCACATAAAGCATGTCTACGTTCCAGCAGATATCTTAAGCATTGTTCCGACCGTAACCACAACATGTTAGTGAAACGGAGCTCACGAGGGTCACTGGCGTTTGTCACTCGGGACTTTGCTGCGTGGACTCCTGGGGCAACAGGCCGCAGCCCCTGTGTTCAGGGTCCCAGGGCCTGAATTCAGAGGCGGCAGGGTGGTGGGGCACCTGTGGGGAGTGTGTCGTTTGCGGGGTTTGTCTGGGTGTGGTGCCCCCTCTGGTCACGTAAAGGTGTCCTGCCTTATTGTTCTCTTCAGCATTTTTATAATGTGTGCTGGGTTTTATCGAACAGCTAACCCACAGCACTTAACATGATCTAAGGTTTTCTCCTTCAGATTGTTAGTACAGCAACCTGAATACCTTTCGTAATGTTTAAACCATTCTTGCATCCCGGGAAAACTTTAATTTATGAGTCACGATGCACATTTGTAAAATTTCTTGCTGGGTCCAGCTGCTTGGGGGTGGCATGGGCTGCTCTTTCATTCAGAGCTTCTGCCTGCTCCCGGGGGGGACGCTGGCCTCGCCTTCCCCTTCCTTGCGCTGTCCTGGCTGGGCCCCGCGGTGCCGGGCACCCGCTCAGCCCGTCAAAGGGAAACGGCTCCCTCCCCCATCCGGAGACCAAACGCGCAAAGTGGAAGTGGCCGAGGGGTTCCACGCCCCGAGAAGCCTCTTCCGGCGCCGGTGGCCAGCACTGGCGGGGCCGTCCCTGGCCGTCCCTGGCCGGTGGCTCCGTCTTCGAGGGACCGCCTTCCCTCCACGTGTCTGTGTCCAAACTCCCGTGTCCTCTCTGTGGATGCCGGGCACTGAACTCGGGGCCCGCCCGCACCCGGTCCGACCCCGTCCCACCTGGGCAGTACCTGCAGAGCCTCTGTTTCCGAATGAGGTCACAGTCTAGGCCCCCGTGGACTCGGGCCTAGGGGGGGCCCGTCTGACCGAGCACACGTGACACCCAGACGTTCCCGTTGGCCGGCCTGAGGCGAGTCCTGGCATCAGGAACGGCAGAATGATCCCGAGCTTCTGACTGTAAACCACCAGTAGCCACTGGAGACGCTGTGAAAACCGGAGCCTGAACCACTTCTCCCCCTCCAGCCTGGCCCTGGGGAAGGAGGTTCACCCGTTCACCGATGTGTGACCTCGCAGCCTAGCCCGTCGTTTTCACGTCTCGTCTGGGTTTCCGTCGGACACTGTTATTGATTGTCACCAAGGTCACAAAGGGCAAGGTCGAACAGAGTGAAGGGAGCGCTCTCAGGCCCCCAGGACACACGCCCTCCACCCGCTCTCTCACTCGCCAGCGAACCGTCAATGTCCCGGCGTCACCCAGGCCGCTCTCTCTGCCTCCTGCAGAGCGACTGAGCGGGCTCGGGAGCGGTAACCGCTGTGCGGGCCTCGGTCTGCAAAAGCGTCTCTCTGCTTTGTACAAACTTTAGTGACGTTCCAGGTAAATCCGGCCGTTGCGAGTGTTGGTTTCCCCCTTTACAGACTCAGAACCTGGTCTAAGGCGTGACCGTACTTAGGTGAATCGGTGAGAGCGTAGGGGGAGTGCACACAACATCTTTATTCTGGTGCTTTGAGCTAAATCCCGTCTCTGGGCAGGCTTTTAAAAATCCCCGCCGGGCACGAATGTCCTGAGTGGGGTGTGCAGCCGACGGCCGCGCCCCCGTGGGTGCAGGGGGCTGCCGCGGGGGAACCGGGCTAACGGGGGCGGAGTCTGGGCTCGGGCCGCGCCGTCCATGCCCCACGTGACCTGAAACTGTTGTCGCAGACGAAACGCTCCGCAGTGGCCAGTGTGGCGCCTCCCGTTCAGTGTTCACCTGTGTCCCCCTTGATTTTCAGACTTCGTCCATCACATCAACGACACGGATTCCGCTCTGAGCACCAATGACAGCAGCCCGGGTGAGTGGTTTGGAGTTCAAGGTTCCGCCTGTGTCTCACTCCTCCCCTTGCCTCAGAAGTGTGTAAGGTAGGACCCCTGACTTTGTTTTAGGTCAGCGGTCAGCACGAAATCGTTATTACCACGTTACCCGGGCCGCGATTAAATGGTTGGTAATCAGTGCATTTAAAAAAAAAAGAAAAGAAAAAGAACAACCTCACCAAAGGCTGCATTGACGTGAGCGAGACGATCTTTAGTTCAGGTTAGACGGTCACCGCTGTGGCAGCCTGCGTCCGTGAGAAGCGCGCTCACCTGGGACTAGTCCGCCCAGGTTGCAGGAACCTGGGCCGCTGCAGGGTGCTGCGGCCCAGAAGCAGAGCCCTCGGTCTCAGACATTCACCGTCTTCGTTGCCAGGGTGATGGGACACACACACCCGTATCCTCGGGATAATTAACTTCCCAGTAATGAAGAGACGTTAATGAATGTGGACAAACGAATTGAAGATTTGGCAGAAAAAATCTTAACTTTCTAGGAAAGTCTCTGTAACTACTGAACATGAGTGTCAGTGGCGCAGGGGTCTGCCCAGCGAGGCAGGCGCGGGGAGAGGGCATGAGGGGTCACCGCGACCCCGCTCCGGCCAGGCCAGCAGAGGAAGTTCCGCCCAGTAACTGGGTTTCTGCGATGCCGTGGCCGCCGCGTCCGCTCCGCATTCCAGGGCCAGAGGCTTGGTTTGTCGTTTCATGGAGCCTGCTCTTTGGCCCCGGTGCGGGTTGTCATCCCAGCGAGCAGCGACCCTCACGTCACCGTGGACGGCGGGGCGATTCCGGCCGGCCCCGTGTGTGTGTCCTCTCTCTGGCGACGGAACCGGAGGGCTTGGTGGTGGGACGGTGTGATAGTTTCCGTAGAAATGAGGACGTGCCTCGGGATTTTCTAACGTTCTTCCCCCTCTAAGTGGCTGTCGGTAAGAGATTCCTGATGCATCTGAGTGTGAGCCTCAGTTCTTCCCAGAAAGGACAGGCCGAGGGCCCGGGGTGAAGGCTGGGGTCGGGGAGCAGGCGTCCGGGAGCCTCTCACTCGTGTCCCCCGCCCCTGCCCCCTGCCCTGACCGGGTGGTCTCCCATTGCAGTGATCTGCCCAGGGCCGGGGAGCGGCCGCCCGGACAACGGCTCGGGGGCCGTCCACGCCAACAGCACGGAGCTGCAGCTGTTCGACACGTGGTGGGACAAGTCCAGGACGGTGCCCTTCTACCTGGTGGGGCTGCTGCTGCCGCTGCTCAACTTCCGGTCGCCCTCCTTCTTCTCCAAGTTCAACGTCCTAGGTGAGCCCGGCCACGGGTTGCAGGTGCGGCCGGCGGCGGGGAGGGCCGGGGCGGGGAGGGCTCGTGGACCGCCCGGACGCTCAGCATGCCCCCTCTGCCCTGCGCATCGTGCCCAAGGGCGGAGCCTGGGATCGCCCACCCAGCAGGTGCCCCGGCGGCCAGAACCTCGCCCGGCGCGAGAGCAGATGGCTACGGGCCGTCGGGGTCACCGCCTTCTCCGAGGGGCCTGCCGCCAGCACCCACGGCCTGACTCTCTGCCGGTCGCGCACCACGCCATGCGTCCTGACAGGCTCTTCCAGCCTGCGGCCCTCTCCGAGGCTCCCGTGCAGAGAATGGTCGGTTTCACCTCGTCTGTGTTCTCCCCCGTAACCTGGCGCCGCGTGGGGGCCTCGGCGCGCACCCTCCGCTGAGCTCGGCCCCGGGGCCCGTGGGGCCTGCCCCCTGGTCTCTGCTGTGTTTCCCAGTGACGCAGGGAGCCCGTCTCCATCCTCACCTCCCGCCTGGGTCGCCGTGGGCATCACCGGCGACGGGACCGGGTTCCAGGCTTGCCGGAGAGGCAGGAGCAGAGGCGGGCCTCAAACGGCCTATAAAGACAAGAAAGTGACGATGGTCTCTGCCTCTCCCCCCCGCAGGCACGGTGTCGGTCCTCTACCTGGTGTTCCTCGTCACCCTGAAGGCGGCTCACCTGGGATTCCACCTGGAGTTTCACTGGTTCACGCCGACAGAGTTCTTTGTGCCAGGTGAGCTGCTTTAGCCCATAAACAATTAGGAAATGGCAACAACGTGACCTTTCAGTTGGCTACTTTGGACTGCCGGGATTCTGAATCCAGCGAGGGCATTCTTCGTGGTGGGCATTTTTATTACTGCTGTTTGGCTGGAACCAGAGTCCCCCTGAAATCGCTCTGGCCGCCTTGCCGTCGGGGGTGGCAGCCCCTCGTCATTTCTGCCTGGGGCAGGAGTTCGTGCGAGTCGCCGTGCCCCTGAGATACCAAAGACGCATCGTCGACACCGGGGTGTCCCGCCCGCGGCCCAGGGTGGCTGTGCGTGCGGCCCGACACAGAATGGCAAACCTGCCTAAGACATGATGAGCTGTTTTTGTGATGACCTGTTGCGGTGCATTGAACGCGGGGCCCAGACAACCCTTCTCCTCCCGGTGTGCCCCAGTGATGCCCAAGGCCGGACGCCCCTGGTGGACTTCCCGAGCAGACGTGCCCCAGGGTTCCAGAGGCTGAGCCCGGTCGGCGACTGGTGCGGGCGGGCAGGCTTGCCCCTCAGGGCCATTGCTGCTCCCCTTCGGGTTTTCCTTTGAAATCGCCGTTTTTCGGGGTAATGACGGTCATCACGTGTTTCCTCCCGCCTTATTTTCTCACGGTTGTGACTGGGCAGTTCCTCGAGTTTCGCCTAAGTCTGGAGGACGCGCACGCGCTGAGAGCCCACGAGAGAGCGAGTGGACGGTGCTGACCGAGCGGCCGGGTCAGAGAAGGGAGGGGACCGTCCCCCCGGTGTCGGGGACGTGAGCAGGGGACGGTGGCACGAGGCTCCCGCGCTGGGTCGGAAGGCGGCTCTGTTTTCTGTCTTCGCCCGCAAGTGCAGGCCGTGTGGGGTCTGGGGTCTGCGGTCGCTGCCGTGCGGTGGGGCCCGGGGTCACCCCCTGACCGCAGCGGTCCCGTCGCCTGCCGCCCTCTGCGCCTGCGGCGTCGGCGTCCCTGCGGGTCCCCGGCGGACTGACCGGCGCTCACACGGGAAGGCGGTGCCCGTGCCAGCTGCCGTGGCTGCCCGTGTCCACGGCGCCCAGCTGCGTCAGCTTCGCTTTTGTTGTCATTGTTGTTGTTTATTCTTTCTATTGGCAGCCTGCAAAGGCTAAAATAAAAGTCCGTGCAGATTGAGGACAAAGGAGGCACCAGGGCTCCATCCTGCCCCTTCCCCCCACCCCCAAAGCATGCTGGGCACTGGGTGCGGGCGAGAGTGGAGACAGGGAGCCGGTTCTTCCATCGTCGGCCGGTAAAAATAGTCTCGGGCGTTCCCTTCTAAACTTGGGTCCGCGCTGGTTTATTCTTGGAGCTCAGTGATAAAAGTTTCTGCTGATGGGGGGACACGGGAGGTCAACACGGGGGGGAGGGGAGTATAAATAGTTCCTCGGGAGATGGAAGAGCCTGTTTAACTAGTTGCCAGGCCGTTCACTTCACTGCACTTCTGAGTGACAGCAAGGGCAGGACCGTGAGGGCTAGAGGTTGTGTCAGTGCCCTCGAGAGGTCACTACGTCCTTGTCACAGGGGCCACTCAGGAGTGGAGGCTGGCCAAGACCCAGGGAGCTCTGGGGGTGTCCGTCCTCACCGCCCTGACGAGGGGTTTGCGTCACCTCCTGGTGCCGACGGAGTCTCTGTTGCTGTTCTCATTCCTAGAAATCTCCCTCCCGACGCCGTGGGCCCCGTGGCCCCACAGGGAGCTGGGGGACGAGGACAGCGTGCGTCCCCGCGTGCTCAGCCTGTCCTTTCCTGCCCAGGCTCCGGCTCGCCGCCGTCCCTCCTCCTCCGAAACCAGGGGCGGGAGCTGTCATTTCTCTGCCTGGCTCTCCCCATCAGGGCGCCAGCCGGCCTCCCAGTCTGCCCGACCCAAACTCGGGCGACACCACGTCCCCCCATCCCCACAAGCTGCTGCTTCCCTGCAGAGGAAACACCTCTGAGGGGTGTCTGCTCACCGCCCCCTCCCACCCTCCGCCTTCTGCCTCGGACTCGCTCTGTGGGGCTGCGGCCCGTTGCTCAGCTGACGGCCAGGGACTGTGGCTTCCAGGCCCAGCAGCCCCTCCTCACACCCCTCCTGCCCGGCCTCGGCTGCACGGGCGTAACGGGCCACCTCTGCCCTGGCCACCTCTGCCCTGGCCACCTCTGCCCTGGCCACACGCTGCCTTCCCGCACGCTCGGCCCCCCCTCTCCACTCTTGGGCGTTGCCGCGCCTTCTCCCGTGGTCCCAGCCCCTGTGTAACGAAGTCACCAGGGCTTAGAGCTCACACCTCTTTCTCTCCCGTCTCGCCAAGTCATGTCATCTCGTCACCTGGCTTCAGGCCTTGTCCGCGTGCTGACCAGTGTCGACCTCGTGTCTGTGGCCCGGGGCCCTCTGCTGACACCCACACTCACGTATCCGCCTGCCCTGCACGTCCCCACCGGCGTGTCCACTAGCGTCCCAAACTTCGGACCTTCAGAAACCAAACCCCTGTTTCCTTCCCCACCCCCCCGGTCCCACCTGCTCAACCTGCTCTTCTCTCTGAGTCTCCATCTCAGAGAGTGGGGGCCCCGCGTCCCACGTGATCAGGCCAAACACTTGGGAGCGCTGCTTGCCTGCCCTGATGATTGCTACCGCAGAGCCGGGCGAGGCCGCTGACCTCTCCCCGGGCCTGTCACAGCCCTCGACTCGCCTCACTGCCCCGCTCGTCCCCCCCCCCCCACCGCCCGCCCCTCCACTGAGGTCTGGTCTGTACCCAGCAGCCTGGCCGTGTCCTCACACCTCCACCTGCGGAAGCCTGCAGGGGTTTCCCCTGTCACTCGGAGCAAAGACGAGTCACAGGCTGCGGGCGCTGGGTGACCTGACTGACCCCCAGCTCCCTCTCCGACGCCATCTGCTGCCTCTGTCCCACTATTCAGTCCCCTCCGGCCACACCGTCCCCCTCGCAGTGCTGCCAGATGCGGGCACGTCCTCTTCCCTGTATGGGGCACGCCCCATCCGTTCCCGGGGTCCACGCAGGCAGCGCCGCCGGCCGGGCCCTCCCTGAAGCCCTGCGCTCCCCGCATCCCCATGTCTTCCCTGTGGTACGGACTTGTCGTTGACTTCTGGTGGTCGCGTGCCGCAGTTCCTCTCTTTCTATTTGTGATCTGATGCCTTTGAGTTCTTACTGAAGAGTTTTTCCGTCGTTTCTCTAAAAAAAAAATGTCTGCAAATCGAACAATAACTTCACCGTCTGTCCAAAGTCGGTGCTTGCGCCGTGATTCTGAGTGTCATGCTGACCCCTAGACGCCGTCACGTTTACTGCTCGCGTGTCACAGCGACTCTGCGCCCATCGCAGCTCACGGAGAGACGGCAGGTGCGGGACGATGGGAAAGGAGCCCGTCAGCCGGGGAGCCGACCCCTCCCGCGCTGTTGAGCGCCCCGTCTCTCCCCTGCGCACTCGCGGTTTCCCCGCCAGAACGGGGTTCTCACGCCCCGCCCTCCCGGAGCGGCCCCTCCCACCGGCCGCTCCCCTCCCTGCGGCCAGCGCACCCCCGCGGTGCTCTCTGCTTTAGCCGCTGAAAATGTCCCGTGAGCGACAATTCCTGCCATGATTCCTGCCCTGAGGGCGCGTTCCAGCAGATTCAAGTGCTGGGAGAGGAGGCTCTGCAGAGCCCCACGGGCCCTGGGCCTGAGCGCCGCCCCACTACGCGGCCGGCTTGGGGCCGGGGACAGGGGCACTGGGGGGGGGCGGGGCAGAGCAGTCCCGCTGCTGGTGGGGAGGCCGGTGCCGTGGCTCGTAAAGGACGACACGGGAACGGACTCCAGGCTCCGCGAACTCACCACCGAGATGTGAGCGCTGCCACTCCGTGCGCCGGCTCAGGGGCTGTGCGGGGACAGGCGTGACCACAGACAGGAGTGACCGCTGCCAAGGCCTCACCCCTTCCCCCCCCTCGCGCAGAGAGGCTGCTTCCTGGCTCCTCCTCGCCCCGTCCCCAGCCCGTTGTCGCTGAGCGGCGCGCTGGCCGTGGGCAGCTGCGGGAGATGCGCCGGTGTCCTTCGTCCCCGGACAGACAGACAGACAGACGCCCGGTGTTGAGCGGTCAGCTGTGGCGGCGTGTGCTCGTGTCCTGGCTGCCGGTGTTAATGTGGTTTCCCTTCTCTTTCTCTCCTAGAGATAAGATTTGCGTTCCCACAGTTGACCGGAATACTCACCCTTGCTTTCTTTATTCATAACTGTGTTATCACACTCTTAAAGAACAACAGGAACCAGGAGAACAACGTGAGTAACTCCCCGAGGAGGTGCTTTTTGTTACTGCCACGTAACTCGCAGACTTACGCCACAGAGCAGTGGTCAGCTTACCTCTTCCGTAAAGGTCAGATGGGGCCCATGCGGAGCCTCGCGGGACTCGAGGTCCCTGTGACAGCGGCCGGGCCCCCGCGGCGGCACTCTGCAGCCGTAGATGACATGCTAACACACGGGGTGGCTGTGTTTCCAGAGAATTTTATTCCCCGCAACGAAGAGTGGGCCAGGTTTCACCAGCGGGCCATGGTCCCCAACTCCCACTCGAGCGATCACTGAGAAATGGGGGGGGGGTGGCCAGCAGCCCACCAGGGTGATAAAGTCTTCAGAAGTGCCCCCGAGACCTCAAAGACAGGAAGAGGGGAACCAGGTGTAGATGGGACAGACAGAAAACAAACAGCAAGACGGTAGATTTAAGCCAAATACTATTGATAATCACCTTAGATAGAATGGTCCAGACACTGAAATTAAAAGACACAGATTGTCAGACTGACCTAGAAAGCGAACCCTACCACACATGCTGTCTGTAGCAAACCCACCGTGAGTACCGAGCTGTTCCGTGAGGGCACTGAACATGAGGAGGGGGGAGTGGCTGTTCGAACGCCAAGGTCGACTTCAGAAGGAGGAGTGGTGCCAAGACAGAGAGGCACATTACGTCTCATGGTCTTTAGGGATCGGTTCATGAAGAAGACACAATAGTCCTGGATTTGTGTGCACCCAGTGAAAGAGTTTCCAAATAGCTGTCAAAACTGAAAGGAGGAGTAGACAAACCCACCATTATAATCGGAGATCACGACCCCTCCCCTAATAACAGATAGGACAAGTAGGAACTAAGAACGGACACAGAAAATGTGAAGACACGACCAACCCACTTCACCTAGCTGGCATTTGTAGAAGTCTTCCCTCCGACACCCGCTGCGGGAGGGACGTTTGTTTCAGACGCACAGAAACGCCCACCAGGATCAACCACGTGCTGAACAGGTCTCAACACATTCACAAGGTTTGAATCCGTACCACGTATCTCTTTGACTGCAGTGAGTTAAACATCAATAAGAGAAAGAAGTTTTGGAACTTGACACATACGTGGGAATTAATGTATTCTTAAATAGCTAATGGGGAAAGAAGAAATTACAAGGGAAAAAAAAGGAAATACTTTGAGATTATGGAAAATGAAAACAGATCAGGATGTGTAGGGTGCAGCTAAAGCAGTGCTTGGAGGGAAATTCATGGCTGTAAACACCCACATCAGAAAAGGGTTCAGATCAATAAGCTTCCAAGTTAAGACAGTGGGGAGAGGGAGAGCAAACTAACCGGACCCCGAGCAGGCCGACATCTGCCCCCTCCCTGGGGCCCGTGTGCGGGTGTCGGGCTTCATCTGACAGGTGACAGCCGCGCAGGCAAAGCTCTCACCGAGAGGCCTGCCGTGGTCGGTGACGCGCTGGGCACGGAAGGGCCTGGTGCGCCGGGGGTTTCCCGTGACGTGGGGCAGAGCCACTGAGAAGGCGAAACAGATCTTCCTGGGTAGCGGGAAGCTAGCTCTCACCTTAGGCCACAGAGGTATGTCGTGTCTCGCACCTGGTGACATCTGTATGGCCAGTCACCTCTGAGTGGAGCTGGAGCTGAGCAAATCTGGATTTCCCAAATTCCCTGACTGGGTGACCTTCACATTTCATTCCTTCCCGTGAAGCCGTCAGTCGGTCTCAGAACCTTCGGCCCGAGCGCTGCTTCTCCCGGTGCCTCCCAGGGGCGGGTCCTTTCTCTGGGGTGACGAGCTGAGCCCGTGGCCTCTGTGACTCTGGTCACGTCAGCACACACCTGCAGGGGCTCCGGTGAGCTCGAACAGCCGGTGGCGGCAGGGGCAGAGCCCGAGCCGAGCTTCCTCAGGGGTCCCGGCACCGTCCCTGTCCTGTCATCTGGCCACCACGCGGAGAGGACTGCTCGCCCCCAAAGTTCTGAAACAGAAACACTTTTCTGGCAGGGGGGGATCGGTCTGATCCACCCTGACGCAGAAGCAGAAGCAGAAGCTGCACGCTGCCTGCTTTGCTTTGTTCTCCATTTCGCCTCAGAGCCTGCTTGTTCTTTAGAAGCTCGTCGCAGAGCCTCATGCCTCACTGCCTGTCCCTGCTGCTTCTCGCTGAGCAGCTGTGCGGTCCGGGTCACCGTCCATCGTGTCTGGGGTGGGCCAGTGCGGTCGGCCTCCTCACTGCTGGGAATCCGGTCTCCACCGGGGAGGGTTTTCACTGGGGGGGCGGGGGGGGACGTGGGGCAGGCGAGAACCCACATCCGAGACGCGGGATGCGCCCCCGACCCCGTGCGCCGCTGGCTCTGAGCGGACGCTCCTGCCGCTCTCCGAGACCAGCCCTGCGGGCCCGCCGTGCTCACGCCAGACGCGGGGCACGGACCTCCACGGTGGGGCTCTCCAGACTGTCGCTCTGCCTCTTCTCAAGTGCGTATTTCTACTTGGAGCCTCGCGTTCTAAAAGAGCCTTTCCTGCCGTTTTCCACGAGGAGGGGCTTTGCAGAGGCTGCACGCCCTGGTGGGGCACCGTGCCGGCCGGCGGTCCAGCCAGAGAGCAGCGAAGCGTGTGTGTGTGTGTATGGGCGGCACGTGGCCCGGTGCCCTCCTCCGGGAAACGAGGGACGCTGCCGTCCCCACAGGCGGCCGGTAACGTAGCGCGTGCAGCGAGTGGGCTCGTGAGCGCGGGGCCGAGCACCTGGCCGCGCCTCAGACCGCAGCCGACGTGGTTTGGTGGTGGTTTACCGACACTCACCCTACTGTGGTGAGCGAGCCCCTACTGTGCGCCGGAGTCCCGGAGACGTAACGGTGGGGATGGGACTCGACCTGAGGACCGTCGTTACCCCTGGCTGCGTCGTGGGCGTCGGGGGCCTTCTCCTGCCACTGGAGACGCGTCGCGTGAGCACGTGATCCGGGGGCGGGGGGTGGGGGGGGCCCTGGTTCGCGTCCCAGCTGGGTGGCAGCTCAGGCCCGACCGTGGGCCTTCTCACAGCGTGTCCCTGGTGTCACCTGGTCTTTACGTGCTTCCCCAGCACCCGAGCGGGTGACTCTGTGCTGCTGCTTTAGCTGTTTGAGGGGGAGTCGTCCAGCGGTCGCCAACACTCGCCCAGTCGCCGCGTTACTGGACCCAAGTCAAACCGTGTGCAGTTCCTCCCGTCTGTTTCCTTAGCGGGCGAAGCGGTCTGGGTTTGCGCCGAGAAAGTTCCTCAGTTCCGCCGTGCTGCCCACTTGAGCACCGCCGAGGGAGACCAGCTAGGGGAGCTGCGGGGTTGCCGGGCGGGGCCCCGACAGCCGGCCGCCCTCAGTATCTCGGAGCTTTGGACTTCGCTGGGGAGCGGGAGGGTGGGAGGGCAGAGCCAGCCCGGGGGTCGGGGGGGGGGGGGTGCCCGCTGCCCTGGACGCCCGCCTGTGTCCGCTGCCCCTGCTGCGGGCAGCTGTCCTCTCGTCCCCGTCTGTGTGCTGCTCGCTTCCTGACGCAAGTCTTTAGTACCTGCCTGCTGTCTGCTCCTCTGCCGGCTGTTCCTCTTTATTTGCTACCTTTCATTAGGTAGCAGTCTCTGTCAGTCTAGGTGTGCTTTGAAGAGTTAATTCACTAAAAGAAAAAAATGTAATGCCATAGGTCACAGGGGGCTTAGCCTTGCTTCCTTGTTGTCCCTTAGCTTTATTATTTTAGTAAATATTTTGTGATTCGGTAAATAAACCAGGGTTTGGAGTGAAGCCAGCATTGCTGTCACGGGAAGCCACCACGTACGTGTGTTAGCTCTCGGAGTCGGCAGGAGGCAGCACGGGGCCGCTCCAGGGCAGTGGACACGGTCTGGCTGGCTGGCTCACGGGCCGTGAGTTTGTTGTAACGAGGCCCCAAGAGCAGGTGGCCCTGGAAGATCTGTGTGCACTCGGCACGCACTCGGCCAGAGAGAAGTGTCGTGGGTGTCGGTCCCCCTCGCCCTGCTCGACAGACCCACTGCAGGGGTCCCCGTGCCGTGAGCTGCCGCTCTCTCCCCACAGGTGAGGGACCTGTCCATCGCCTACCTGCTGGTGACGCTGACCTACCTCTACATCGGAGTCCTGGTTTACGCCTCGTTTCCTTCGCCGCCGCTCCCCAAAGACTGCATCGCACAGGTGGGCTCTGCGCTCCGTGCGGCTGCTCCCAGCCCCGCACCCGCGCGGCCGGCCGGGCGACGCCACAGCAGGGCTGCCCTCGCTGCCGCCCCCTCGCCCCCTCGCCCGGGGGCTCCCGGCCCTGCCCCAGCCTCTCTGAGCTTCCCTGTGCCCCCCCCCCCCCGCGGAGTGTGGGCCGTCCGAGGAGGCCCTCCCTGTGACCCTCGGCACCTGTGACCCAGATAAATGGCCCTGACCTCTCCAGGAAAGGTCAGAGCAGCGGCCGAGGGCTCACAGCACCTCCGCCGGGAGCACGTCCAGCTCCCGTGGGCTCGGAGCCCAGGCCCTGGGATACCCTGGGTGAGCTGGCCCCGAGGTCAGCGTGTCCAGCTGACGGGCAGCAGGACAGACAGAGGAACAGACAGACAGAGCCCAGGAGACATGTTTTTACTAAGAGGCTGCCACAAGTGAGATTTTGTCCGGCTTGGCCCGCCATGGACTTAGGCGTGGTGTCGTCTGGAGTTTAATGTGACGGTAGAACTTCCCACAAAAACCCATCAGCCTCCCACGGGGGCCCGACTCCCGGTCAGAAGGGAGCTCTTCTGGGGGAGTGTGGTGCAGGGGCGGCGTGCCTGGCCCCGGAGGAGCGACACTGGGTGCCGGGCTCCGGCTCTGCGGGGAGGCCGGTGTGTGCGCTCCTGCTGCCACAACGGCCTGGAATGGCCGCCTTCCGCCTCCCCGCCTCCAGAAGCACTCGGCAGCTGCGTGTGTGCCGAACCCCCCCCCATGTGAGCGGCCACGCCAAGGCCCCCTTGGGGGTGGGAACAGCTGTGGGGTTTCAGCTCGAAAGGGAAGGTGAGCGATGAGCCGTTTTCCCAGATGCCAAGCCAAAGTGGAGAACAGAGTCCTGAGAGGGAATAGACACAAACCCTTTCCTCTCGGGACGGACGGTAAGAGGGGCTGGTCCCGGAGACAGAGCTGCTCTGTGGCCTCGACTCCGGAGGGCTCCGGGGTGCAGAGTCCGTGCGGGCCCAGCGGGCGGCCCGGCGAGCACATGGCACATTGTGGCGGACTGTCGCCAGGCCCGCCACACAGAGCTGCTCCGCCGTCCCGGTGGAGGACAGGGCCTTTGCCGAGTAACTGCCAGATCAGCTGCAGCCTGGCGCTTCCCCCGCACGGACAGAAGGAAAATGTACCAACGTCGCCCGTCTGGAGACACCGTGAAACCCCGTCGGCTTCTGAACTCCGCGCCCCGAAGGGGCCGCCAGGCCGCAGCGGCAACTCTCAGCCCAGGCCCCGGGCTCCTGCTGGGCAGTGGCAGCCCCCGTCCCCGTGTGCGGGCACGGGACCCGAGCGTTGACGCGACTCCGTCTCTCTCCCGGCCAGAACTTCCTGGACAACTTCCCCAGCAGTGACATCCTGTCCTTCATCGCGAGGATCTTCCTGCTGTTCCAGATGATGACCGTGTACCCGCTCCTGGGCTACCTGGCGCGCGTCCAGCTGCTGGGCCACGTGTTCGGGGACGTCTACCCCAGGTAAGGGCTCCTGGCTGGACCAGCAGGTGTGCCGCGCCGCCAGCGACGACGGCGCACGCGGGTCGTCTGGAAACGTGCCTAGTCCTTTCGCTGTGAAAACCAGCCTCGCGACCGTGGTTACCAGGGTAGGTCGTTGCTGTCATTTCCCCCGAAGACTTTAGAAAGAGGAGACGCTTCCTTGTCCAGAGTCGTTTACAGTTCGCCCGGCCGAGCTGTGTTAGGTCTGATGCCAGTTGTATTTGCCTTACGGCTTGGTTGCCGTTAACCTACACATCGCCAGGAAGCTAATGATACCAAGAACCTGCGTTGGCTGATGAGCAGCAGCAGCTCTTTAACCGGAACCAGGGGTCATCTGACTGACTGGTTACCGGTGTGTTCATGGACGTCCGTCCGTTTCACGTGAATGAGAGTCGAGCACGGAAGGTGGGAGGCGTGACGAGAGTCAGGTCTCCGCCCCTGTGACCTCCACTGCGATGCCCCGCCCCTCCCTGGCGACGGCGGAGTCGTGAGGCCCCCTCCTCCAGGAGAGGTGTCCACCTGCCCGGCCGGGCTCCCCGGGGCTCCCCTGGGCGGCCCTGGCCGGCTCTGACTCTCGCCGCCAGTTTCATCCGCGATTCATCCCCGTGGCAAGTGCCTGCCCTTGACCTGTTTCACTGGGAATACATGATCACAGAAGAAAACTTCTGGATAAAGTTTGAAGAAAACGTTACATTTACAGTAACCAACGCACACACGGTCTTAACCAGCTCCTCCTGGAGGGAACAGGTGCGGTCTGTCCCCCGTTAGGTGAATCATCGGCTACAGAGGTGTCGGCTCAGAAGCCGTTCGCCGTTCAAAGGAGGGTCCAGAGTCACCAGGCCCCGGGCACTGAGCGCGAGCAGCAGCCCGGGTGCTGCCGACACTCAGCTGGAAAGGCCGGACGCGGGCGGACAGCTCGCCGTGTCTGTGCCTGTGCTGCACCCTCGCTTGGCAAGGCCAGCCGGGAGCGGTGAGCACACAGGCGAGAGCACACAGATGAGAGCGCACAGGCGAGAGCCCACAGGCTAGAGCGAGGACCAGAGCACACAGACCAGAGTGCACAGACACAGACCAGAGCGTGCTGGGAGGAGGCGTGGCTCCTGCTGTCTGCCCTGGTTTGCACAGTGGTGGCTGCTGGGGCGTTTTTTCTTCCGGGAGAACCTGGACTCTCCCCGGCTAGCACCGTACCCCTCCCCAGCCACCAAGAGCACACCATCGCCCCCCTCCCGCCACAAGCCATCCACAGGCTGTGCCCGTCGGGCACCCTGTTTGGTCGTGGGCCCTGTTTCTCTCTCAGAGCCTTTTCAGGGCCCCAGGAACCCCGGTTTATATGTCACTGTTTAACGCACAAGCGTTAACCACTGTGAATTTTAAAAATGTTAATTTTTTTAAAGGGCAATTATAAAACCATTCCTTGTTAGCATAAATCACGTTTATGAATAACGGTTTCCAAAGTAACATGTTTATGTTTTCAGAACTCTTTAATGTCCGATTTACGATAATTGGATCCTTTTATCTTCTGCATTCAGACTGCTGTAATACGTGGTTTTCTTTCAATGTATGAACAAACCCCTTCTCATGGACGCCCACGGGGCAAGGGAACAAGTGCTTGAGTAGCCCTTGCAGGTCGCGTGGGTTTCCCCTGTGACACTCGGCCCAACGCTGCCCGGTCCCAGTCCCCTGAGAACCAGCTGACTCTGAGACACAGTCACACTGACGCCCACTGGTCTGTCCCACGCTCTGGATCCCCCCACCCCCCACGCCTGCCTTTGCAACCTCGTGTTTGGTCATCGGGGGCCCATTGGCCGCCGGTCCTGAGACTCCCAGATGCCGACACGCCTCACCGTGGGGGCCAATCACGCGGATGTCCACGTCCCGTCCATTGCGTCGTGTCTCCGAGTGTCGGGAAACGGCCAGGCTCGGGGCAGCGGTTACACGGTCTCCGAAACTCCCCGAAAGCCCCAGCCTCACCACTGGCGACACGCACCACCGTCTGTTTTCCCTGGGAAAGCAGGCGCCACCCGTGTTCTGGGACAGGCCACGGGGCGGCCCCCACAAAGCAGCCCGTGTGCAGCAGCGCCCAGAGGGCCGAGTGCCCGCCCCCAGCCCTGGCCGGGGTCGCCTTCTCTCTCTGCTGTGGTGTCACTGTCAAGTTTAAGACGTTCTGGCGTTAAAGGTGTTCATAAAGAATTGCGTCTTCATGTTGAGGGTTGTCATTTGCCTGCATTCACATTTTTTTCTTTCCTCCAAACTCTCTCGTCACCTTCCAGCGTCTTCCACGTGCTGGTTCTTAACCTGCTGATCGTGGGAGCCGGAGTGCTCACGGCCTGCTTCTACCCCAACATCGGCGGGATCATCAGGTACGGCAGCCTCGGGGGAGGGCCCTGCCCCCCGGGGCCCGTGTGCTTTTCCTTCTGCTGCTGCTGCTGCGGCTGCGGCTGCATGTTAGCCGTGCGCAGCGCCGGCGTCCGGGGCTGGTGACACGCGGGCGTGGCTCCCCGGCGTGGGCGACGCCGGGCTCGCTGTCCGCCGCTTCTGCGCGGTTCCAGCTGGGACCACGGTGCCCCTTCGCTTGGGGCCCCCGCTCCTCTCTTTGCCCCTTTCCCTCATTATTTTCTACGTATTCCCGTCTTCTTTCCCAAAATAAAAACTTAGCGTTTAACAAATACTACAGAGCTTCTTGGGGCACCTGGGGAGTCTCTCCCACATCACAGCGGCCTCCTCCTCTCCCTCATCTGTTTCTACTCAGCAGTGAGCTTCAGTGTCGGCTGTGGTCAGGGAGGGAGAGTTTGGGGAGCATTCAGATCCCAGATGGCCCTTCCCTCAATATCCTTCTTCCGGAAACTGGAAGAACATTCTGTCCTCCGAACACTGGTTTGGAGGAGGCCAGGAGCAGGTCGGGAGTGGGTCGTGACCTTAGGGTCTCAAGGGACTCCAGGGTCGCCATGAGCTTCTCTGCGAACCCCCGGGGAGCAGCGCAGAGCTGCCGCCGCCGCCGCTGGAGCGCCAGCCTCGCCCGAGATGGCAGCCGGAGCGGAGGCCCCGGGTGCTGGTGGGCTGACAGGTCCCCAGCGGGCCATGCCCCCCGGAAAGCGGGGAGGGGACAGTGCGGGGCTCGGGTTCAGGTGTTTTCGGGACCGGCTCCGTGTTCGGGCTGCATGCCGGGGAGGGGCGCCGGCCCTCGCTCCGCGGCAGACACTCAGAGCGTGTGAGCCGCTCAGGAAGCGTCGGGACGGAGAGCCGCCCTCCAGATGTTTCTGGGGAAGCGGCCCCGGTCACAGAGACCCGGAGGGACGGCGGAGACCTGCGAGTCGCAGGACGTCTCTGCGGAGCAGATGCCCCAAGACGAACAGGAAATGATGCTCTGTGTCAACCTAGCGAGCGGAACGAGTTGCTTGCTTTATGCCAGCAGGAAAGGGCTCACGTGACTCCGTTCTCTCGGGCCGAGGAGGGTTTGACCGTCCTGCACGCGTCTTGCTCGTGAACGAGCAAAGGCCGAACGCGGGCCGGGGGTGCACTCAGAACGCCCTTCCCTTGCAGGTACTCGGGCGCGGCCTGCGGCCTGGCCTTCGTCTTCGTCTACCCGGCGCTCACCTACATCCTCGCCCTCCGCCAGGAGGGCCGGCTGACCTGGCCCAGGCTCCTGGCGCACGTGGCCATCATCGTGCTGGGCCTGGCCAACCTGATCGTCCAGTTTTTCCTGTGACGACGCGCCCGCCGGCCCCGAGAGGCCCCCACGGTGCTCCGCAATCCGGCAGCAGCCCCACGCGGCTCGCTCGGAAACGCTGCCGTGGCCGCAGCTCCCGCTGCAGCTCCCGCTGCAGCTCCCGACACGCCCCTGGGGAACCGGGAACCGGGGAACCGCGACCCGCCCGCTCCCGAGCAGCTGTGGTCAGGACAGGACAGGGGCGATGCGAGCCGCCCTGGTCCCCGTCCTTCCGGTGGTCCCTCGCCGCTGCCCCCGTCGCTCCCACTGTCTGCTCCTCTCGGGGCGTCGCCCCCGGAAGAGCGAGCCGTGCTTCGCTCCTCGAGCTGAGGTGGGCGGCGTGTTTGCTGCCATCAAGATCCTCAGGGTGTCGCACGGTGGCGCTTCGCCAGGTCCTGCTTCAGTTCCCGTTTCCGTGTGCCCGCCCCCGCTGCGCCACTCGCCGCGCCGCCGTTCTGCCGCAGCTCCCCCAGGCCCCCGCTGTCCGGGACGGTGAACCAAATACCTCGTTTCTAGAGAGCCACCCCCTGACGCGGGTGCGAGAGCCTGAGTTTTTCTAACCACGTCCCCCATGTCTGTTTGGGACAGGGGAGGAAAGGTGTCACTGCAGGCCCCACGGTCGTGGGGATTGCGCAGAATAAATGGACTCGTGGACTTTGCTGCCGTCTGACTTCATTCACTTCTGTTTCCGGTCCCGGACCAGAGACTTGGGCCCGAGTTCTAGGTCCCCAGCCGGGTTCTGTGGGGGCCAGGCGTGCTTGCCCCCACAGGTGCAGGCTGTGTCTGGGTGCGGGGAGCCTGGCTGAGGGCCACGTGGGGTCCCGGGAGGACGGGAGTGGAGGGGGGGCCGGGCCAGGGCCCCTCCCCGGTGCAGCCTCGGGGGAAACAGGTCCGTCAGGACAGGGAAGGGGCCCCAGAGGTCCCTGCGCGAGGTGTGACCTCCAGAAGCGGACGGGGAGAGGGCAGATCCCCCAGAGAAAACGCCAGGGGTCTGACAGGGGGTTGGGGGATCTGAATTCCTGGAACCGACGCTCTTCTCTTTCTCACGCAAACTAAACCTGAGCCGGAACCGAAGCCCGTGTCTTCCGTGTGATAGAGCCCCCTTGCTCCACTGAAGGGCGCAGATTTCTTTCATTTCAGGCTGACGTTAAAACTGCTCTGTGTCAGCACACATCCCACACCCCAGGACGGCGCATGACCTGTGCTCTTCCCCCCTCGGAGGAGGACGGTGCAGTCGCTTGTTGAACCAGTGAGGAGCCCCCCACCCGAGGGCAGCCCGAGGTCCCTCCAGTGAGGCGCCCAGCCCAGCCCACTCCACAGGCGCAGACGCACACTGACGAACGCCCTCCCTCAGCTCTTGTAAAAAGTCTCCGTGGCAATTCTCACGCACGCACAAAGGAGAGAAAACACTATGCTCGTTTACAACTCAGAAAAGTGATGATGATGGTGATGGGCGAACACCCCCACGATGCCCAGCCCCGAGATTCCGCCCCGATTAGACTGCCCCCTGCCTGTCTCCCACCGAAGTATTCACAGCCGGTCTCGGGTGAGACGTCATTCCTTCTCGACACACCCTGGCGTGCACGACACAGCCTGAGCACGTCCTGCCACTCAGTGATGGAGACAGTGTGGAGTGTGTGTCCGCTGGACCCGCTGGCAGGAGGTGGCTTCACGAGCAGCTGCCCCTGCTGACCACGCTCCCGCCGCTCCCGCTAGCCGCCCGGGACTGTGGGGCCTTCCCACGTGGTCTGGGCCCACGTACCTGCTTGCGTTTCGGCAAGTTCCGTCTGAGACGAGCTTTGCGAGACGCGTCTCACTGCCCCCGTACCCTGCGTTTTGTGCTCTCTGCATTGCGCACACAGCATCGCTGCGCCCGTGACTCCGGCCCACGGAGAGCGAGCGGTTGATGGGGGAAACCGTGACACCCCGGGCGGGACAAACGGAAAGACGCCGTCAAACCCTCTCTCCAGGGACTCAGTGAAAGGCCAGCGTTCAAACGCTGAGCGTGTGAGCTCCTTGGGAAGAGCCAAAACTAGCTTCTTCACGGAGCAATGACCTCTTGCTTTCTAGAACCGGGTGGCCAGCTGGTTTTCTCAGCCCGGTCCGAGTGTCCGAGCTGAGCGGACACCCAAACACTGGAGCGTGACCTCGGCCCGTGATCCCAAGTGGGAAGCGCCAGCAGCCCGCAGGGCCCCCGGGGACTCGCTTTGGGTCCAGTAAACACGCATTGCAAAACCGCTCTGACGGGAACCTCAAAACCTAAACAGAGCTCTCGAAATGTAACTTGTTGTTTTTTTAATGTAAAAGAGATTAAGTCAAAACGATGTTGAAGGAAAACAACTGGGGGGCTTTGTTGAACTGCCGGGAAACGCCGTGGCCCGCCCCCCCCCCCCCGGGGCCCCAAGCAGAGGGACGCCGGCGCTCCCCTCCCACGGAGTCCGACGCCTCCCGCCCAGCCACTCGCGTGACTGCCGCCCCACCAGGCCGGGCCACACAGAGCCCCGCGTGTCCGATCCTGAGCACGGGCCGGGCCGGCTGCAGTGCCCCGGACCTGGAAGGGTCCGCCCTCTCGGGCGGCACTCTGCTGGGGCCTCTCTCCCCGGAGGGGCCTCTCCCTGGAGGGACAGGCCCCTTGGTGTGTGGGGAGACCCACTGCTGGCCGAGGGCGTGGGACCGCCACCATCCGGGGCCGATGACGGCAGCAAAGATGCGCCCTTTGCCCCCCCTCAGAGCCCGGTTCCTCATCCCCGGGTCACTTTTCTGTGTCCCCCTCCCCCCTTTCTGCAGTGCTTAGACGAGGCTCCTTCTGCTGGGCGAGAAGCTGCCCCTCTTCCTCCTCCTCCTCCTCCTCCCTCCTCCTCCCTCCTCCTCCCTCCTCCTCCCTCCTCCTCCTCCTCCTCCTCCTCCTCGCTGTCTCCGGCGGAAAGCAGGGGCCGAGGCCAGGGGGTGGGAGGCCCCCCCGTGGACGCCTCCTCCCGGGGCCCGCCCTTGACCCTGGGTGGACAGTCCCGTTTGGTCACAGCGGGCACTTAACTCTTGTTTACTCAATCAATTCCTGGATGAAGCGGGGTTCCACTTTAATGGGAAACATCAAGTTCACTGCATTTTTTTAAAGATTGTATTTATTTATTTTTAGAGAGGGAAGGGAGGGAGAGAGAGAGAGAAACATCAATGTGCAGTTGCTGGGGGTCATGTCCTGCAACCCAGGCATGTACCCTGACTGGGAATTGAACCTGTGACACTTTGTTTCACAGCCCACACTCAATCCACTGAGCTACGCCAGCCAGGGCAAGTTCACTGCATTTTAAAAGATTTCACTCCACGTCTCCAAAAAGGAAGGGGTTCGGTCGGGGTCAGGATGCATCCGTCAGTCCGGACGGGAGTGCCCTCGGGCCGGTCCCTGGGCCCAGCACACAGAGCCAGAGCCCCTGCCGGGCACCAGCGGCTGCCCTTTGCCCTACACACGCCGGAGCGCCCGGCCCTCCGCCGCCGCCGCTGTGACCGCGCTGCGTCCAGGAGAGAGCTGGGACGAACGCGGCTCTGTGGGGTGAACCGTGTTTCTGAGGACGCAACGTGTTAAAGCCACGGGCCACGTACAGTGACACAGAATTAGGGGGGGGCCTTCGGCCGGATCCCGGGAGGAAGGGCCACAGAGAACGAGCACAGGGGGCCCGGCGACTGTGTTCCTCACGCGACAGATTTCCTGAAAGCCCGTCCGGGACAAACCGGGGAGGAGGCGGCGGCGCGCGGGAGTGAGTGCGCACTCGGCCCGGGGAGTGCGGTCTGAGCACGAAGAGCCTCCGCCCGGGTGGGAGAGACCGCTGACCCCAGGGGCGGGCGGGCGGGCTTCGGGGGTCTGGAGGTCGCGTGATCCGGAATGTCCTCCCAAAGGAGAGCCGGCAGGACTGGGAAGGCGCCCGCCCGTGCGCACGGGGAGCCCCGACTGTGGCTGGGGGGGAGGGGGAATGGGGGGGCGCAGGGGGCGGACGGAGCTGTTCGGGGCGCTCTGCTCCGAGCGCTGCGCCCCTCCCCCCGCCCTTCCACCAGGTCCGCGCTTCTCCTTCCGCGGGAGTCCGGCTGGAGGCCCCACAGCGCGCGCGGAGTGTGCCAATCGGTAGCGGTTATCTGCGGATCGAAACAGGACGTCGTTCCTGTTTTCGGCGAGAAGTCTTCCCTGAGGATGGATCTGGCAGCGGTTTTTTTTTCCTTTAATCTGCACAGAGACGGTGCGGAGCCCAGAGAACACTGTGGAGGTGCCCAAGGGCCCGCGGTCCACTTCCTTCCAGGGCCGCCGGGCGGAGGAAGGGCCTCCTCTGCAGGGGCCGTGGACGCGGCGGACCCGCCGCCCAGCGCGGCTCCGGAGACGGGCAACGCCGCTCGTCCACTCGTCCGCTCACCGCTTCGCCGCAGAAAGGTGCTGCTTCCACGCAGTAAAAGGAAACCAGCTTCGAAGGCTTAGCTTTACAACTTTCAGGGACTACATCGGAAACCCACGGCCCTCGGGAAACCCGGCTGGTTCCGACAGCGACCCCGCAGTGTGGGGTCCCGGCCGTGGGCCGTGTGCAGGCGAAGCCCGACCCCCACGCAGGGAGCTGCTGCTGCTCACGCGTGGCCCCGGGCTGGGAAGTGCAGGCAGGGAGTCTCCCTCCCGGTGCTGCCGGGGCTCTGTCTGCAGTGTGACACGGGCTGGGTCCCCGGTAACGGTGACGCCCTCCAGGGCCCCGGCAGGCAGGCGGACAGGGGCCTGTGGGACGGCCTGCGCTCGGCCGGCAGCGGCGGGTAAGCACGAAGGGAAGCGAGTTCGGTGGAACCCCCAGCGCAGGCCGGAGGCCCGCCTGGAGCGCGTCCCATGAGTGCGACAGCCAATGGCGCGGCTCCGTTCACAGCACACGACTCCCGCGGGTGGGTGCACACACGCAGGGCAGACAGCAGAGGGGCCGCCCGGGGCGGGCGCGCTGCAGGTGGGCCTGAGGGCACTTTCCAGGGCGGCAGGGATGTTCCAGAGGCGGGCGGTGGTGGCAGTGGCACCTCTGTGGGGTCGCCAAGGTCCCGGGGTTGTCCCCTGACACTGGCTGAGTGTCCCGGTGTGCGAAGCACCCGTCACGGCCGGTTTGGAAACGTTCGGCCTCCCCAGCAGAAAGTGCAAAGGGCTTTCCGTTTCCAAACACCGACATGACGGCGGCACTAACACCCTGAGGAAGGGCGGACAGGGACCCTCCCCGGCGAGTGTCGGTGTGGCCGTGGCCGCGGGCTCTCCGAAGGCAGCCTGGCCGGGCGAGCCCTTGCCCCCCGCCGGAGGCAGGTCCCAACCAGAGAGCGGGGCGAGCGTGAGCACACGCGCGGACTGCAGCGTTTGTCCTGGAAAGCCGAGAGACCTAAACGCCCGGCGGGACCTAGAGCGTGGAGTGTCCCCCTGCAGAGTGCTGCGCAGCTGCAGCTGCTTCCCATGAGGGTGCGGGTGTGCGCACGTGGGGTCAAAAAGACGTTTGTAAATACAAGCAAACAAACTTCCGGCCAACACGGAGGTTTAGGCAGACACCCTGTGCTTCCTTGCACAACCACAAGAAGGACAACAACAAATTTAAAAACAAAAAACAACTAGAACTTCCAGAACACCGAACTGTGTGGAAGTCCAACAACCAAGGAGGTAAAGAAGAAACACTCACCCAGACCGGCAGGAGGGGCGGAGCCGGCAGCCGGGCGGAGCCGGGCGGAGAGGACTTGCGGTGAGGCGGCGGCTGGTGGACCGGGTGGTCCCACGTTCACGCGCAGATAAACCAGGAGGAGCAACTGGGGAGCGAGACAGACCCGCAACCCACAGCTCCAGCGGGGAAATAAAGCCCCAAACCTCTCACTGAAAACACCCGTGGGGGTTGAGGTGGCAGTGGGAGAGACTCCCACTGCCTCACAGGAGAGTTCGTTGGAGAGACCCACGGGGTCCTGGAACCTACACAAGCCCACCCACCCCGGGAATCTGCACCAGAAGGGCCACTTTGCTTGTGGGAAGCAGGGGAAGTGACTGAAATCCGGCAGAGAGCGGAGCAAGCGCCATTGTTCCCTCTCGGACCCTCCCCCACGTACAGCGTCACAACGCAGGGACGTGGGTTGCCCCGCCCTGATGAGCACTTAAGGCTCGGCCCCTTACTACATAACGGGTGCATCCAGACCAAAAAAAAAAAAAAAGCCCAAAGGAAAGAACAGTTCAAAGCTCCAGAAAAAATACAACTAAGCCACGAAGAGAGCCAACCGATCAGATGCACAGTTCAAAACACTGGTTATCAGGATACTCCAGGAACTCACTGGGTACTTCAACAGCATAAAAAAGACCCAGGCAGTGAAGGTTTCATTACGTGAAATAAAGAAAAATGTACAGGGAACCAACAGTGACGGGAAGGAAGCCAGGACTCAAATCAATGATGTGGACCAGAAGAAAGAAAGAAACATTCAACCAGAACAGAATGAAGACACAAGAATTCAAAAAACTGAGGAGAGGCTGAGGAACCCCTGGGACAGCTTTAAACGCTCCAACATCCAAATCATAGGAGAGCCAGAAGGAGAAGAGGAAGAACAAAAAATTGAAAACTTATTTGCAAAAATAATGGAGAACTTCCCCAATCTGGCAAAGGAAATAGACTTCCAGGAAGTCCAGGAAGCTCAGAGAGTCCCAAAGAAGTTGGACTCAAGGGGGAACACACCAAGGCACATCATAATTGCATTAGCCAAGATTAAAGAGAAGGAGAGAATCTTGAAAGCAGCAAGAGAAAAGGACACAGTTACCTACAAAAGAGTTCCCATAAGACTGTCAGCTGATTTCTCAAAAGAGACCTTACAGGCAAGAAGGGGCTGGAAAGAAGTATTTGAAGTCATGAAAGGCAAGGACCTACATCCAAGATTACTCTGTCCAGCAAAGCTATCATTTAGAATAGAAGGGCAGATAAAGTGCTTCTCAGATAAGGAGTTAAAGGAGTTCATCATCACCAAGCCCTTATTATATGAAATGTTAATAGGACTTAGAAAAAGAAGATAAAAATATGAACAGTAAAATGACAACAAACTCACAGCTATTAACAACTGCACCTAAAAATAAAGAAAGAAAAAAAACACACTAAGCAAACAACTAGAACAGGAACAGAACCACAGAAATGGAGATCACAGGGAGGGTTAGCAACAGGGGAGTGGAAGGGGGAAAGTGGGGGAAAAGGCACAGAGAATAAGTAGCATAGACGGTGGGTAGAAAATAGACAGAGGGGGCAAGAATAGTGTGGGAAATGGAGAAGCTAAAGAACTTATGACACATGGACATGAACTGAAGGCGGGAATGTGGGTGGGAGAGAGTGTGCAGGGTGGAGGGGAGTGAAGGGGAAAATGGGACAACTGTAATAGCACAATCAATAAAATATATTTTCAAACAATGCAAGGAAAAACGTTAAAAAAATAAAAGTGAATGGAGAGTATGCGTGTGCAAAATTGAAAACACCTGTTTCCATAGTCATGCGCCTCCTAACTAGGGGGATCCGTTGGGAGACATGCGTCATTCGGAGGTTTTGTGGTGGCGCGGACCTCACGGGGGCGCAGCCAGGGCACGCCGGGTCCTGGCCGCAGGTAGCACACCCTGCCGGCCCATGCAGCCAGGCGCTCGGGGGCTGCCACCCCGCACAATGTGGTCGTGGGCGGGATCACCTGAGACTGAATCCCCCGCGGGAGAAAGGGATGTGGTCGAGAGGCGCGGTGAACGAGACGGATGAGACTGCTGTGGGGTCACGCAAGGTGACTCTTCTGCCCGCAGGCGGAGCGCACCCTGGTAACGGTGAAAGGTGGTGAAAGGTGTAGCGGGGCCATCAGCCCACCTGGGAACGCACGGCCCTACCTGTCGAGCACCACGGACGGCCTGGAACTGCGTCCACGGCCTGCAGGGCAGGAGTTCCGTGGACACCGCGTGGCACAGGCGCGGGAGTGGCACGTGGCCCTGCATCGTCAGGACGCGGCCTCTAGGTGGCAGGAATTGCTCAGCCCCGGGGCGACCCCACGTGACCCCAGCGGACCGAGCGGCTGGGCCTAGACCGGGGCGGGGGCGCACGAGTGCGCAGGCGCGGAGGGCTGGCCCACGTGACGCCCGCGACCCTGAGTCTCCTCCGGTGCTGGGACCGCGTGTGCGTCCGTTATCGTCTTTTATCTGTATTCCCCCGAGTTTTAGAGTGAAGCGTGTCATTTTTAGGGGAGAAAGCAATAAACGTTTTTTTCTTAAAAAGGAAAATACGTGTCTCCGACCTCTCAACACCTGACACCGACTGCACGGACCCCGCTGGTGTTAACACAAACCGCGTGCGCTGCCACGCGGTGGTGGTCTGGGGCCCCGCCGACGGGCGGAGACAACGAGAAAACGCTCCGTAGCTCCCAGACCGCCTGCGTGCGGCGTTGGAGGCACCGTTACAGCGCCCACAGGCACGCAAGCAAGTGCACGCACCTTCCACGCTCCTGGATTCCGTCCACCCCGCCAAGCCCTCCGCAGCGACTCGGTCCCGCCGGTTGGCAAGGGCCCACCTGGAGAGCAGACTCGAGGCTTCCGCTGAGGCTCCCGGGCCCCGTTTCCGGAGATCCCGACGCCTCCGCAGCTCGGGGCCCCCCCCCCCCCCCCATCCACCCCAGCCCCTGCTGGTCAGCTCTGCCTGCGCGCCTCGGGCAGCACCGATCACGTGGGGCCGCGATTCCAGTTTCTGGCTGCACGTTGGTCCCGGCGGGAGGAGCTTCGCACCGCAGCCACTGGGTCCGGCCCTCGCCCCAGCGGGGGAGCTTGCCATGCCCCTCCGTGGCGGGAGTGCGCGCGGGGAGCACCCGGCCTGGCCTCATGCCCTCATAGTCCAGTGGGGGGCGGGCCGGCCCAGTGCAGGGCTGGTCCTGCAGTGAGAGATGGCAGCGAGCACAGGGGAGATAGTGGCCGGTTTTGGCTGGGGGCTTAGGAATTGCGTCCCAGCGCAGGGTCCACGTGAATTAGACGGCTACATTTCAGGCGTTCCTTCCATACAAAACGGGGGAGGAGGGGTGGGGTGGAGCTGGAATTCACCAGTTACTCCCCCACCCCGCCCCCAGCCGTGCTCAGCACCAGCTGGCCCTGGCTTCCACCGCCCCAACCTCCCTTCCCTCTCATCATCGCCTGAGTCACCAACTGTGCATTTACCCGTTAGGAGACTGGGCTGCCTGTCTACCTGGCCAGGGTTCTCTGACCTGGCCAGACGTGTTAGGATGGCCGGAGAAAGGGTGCTGGGTGCAGCACAGAGGGGCTGCTGTCTAATGCTGGCTGTGTCGTGGACTCGCTGAGCAGACCGGCCGAGCAGAGTGGCACATGCTGGTCCTCAGTCCTGCCTCTGCAGTCAGGGGCGGGTACGGTGACACTGCTGTTCCCCAGCCCACAGGATCTAGAGCACCAAGCAGGAGTGACTCACTGAGCTGTCCTGCTCTGTCCCAATGCTCAGTTTGAGGACACTCCAGGACACACCTCGCGGGACCGCCTGGACCGCTTCTAGTGAGGGGACTCCCGGGCCACAGAGAGAGGCGAGCTGGGAGAAGAAATCGTGCCTCCTTGCACACCCGGATCCGTGGATTCCAGGTCCGTGTGAGTGGTGAGACATCCGGGAGTCACAGAGGCAGAGTGCTGGTGTATTCGTTGTGTCACACACGTTGGGACTGCCTAGTCCCGATTTTGTGGCAAAAACCATGACTGTCTCACATGCAAATACAAAGTGACGCAGCGACCCTGCCGCCCGGTTCCGGCCCCCACACTCGAGCGTGTCACTCACGCTAGCGGATGGCACACTCCAGCAAACAGCACCAAGCGAGAGACAGAGAGAGAGAGGTTTTAAGGCATCGCCTTCCGAGGGTCAGGGCCGTCCAGCCCAAAGCCGCTGGCAGGTCCTCCTTCTCTGGAGAGGTCGGTTTCCTGGGGGGCCTCCTGTGTGTGGGTGAGGCCCCCCCACATCATGGAGAGTGGCCTTTTGTACTCAAAGTCTATTAACTTAAGCGCTAATCTGGTCTAAAAAAATACCTTCACAGCAATGCCCAGACATACTTAGCCAAATGCCTGGAGCGCGTGGCCTAGCCAGGTTACGCAAAATGAACCACGGCGCTCACCAGCCAAGCCCCAGGAGGGCAGATGGGAGAAGGCCCTCCTTCCCTTTCCGGTCCGTCTCCCAGGATTTCCTAGGGCTGGGAAAGCCCAAGGGGGCGCTGGCTGTGCCCTGCTAGGGAGCCGGCTTGTCACGTGACGGCAGATGGGCCCTGAGGGACGAGGCCCCACTGCACAGAGCCCCAGTCCAGCTGCTGCGGGCCCTGCAGTGAGGCCTGTGGCCGGGTCAGAGCAAACGGGGCCCCCACAAGGCAGCCCCGGTCCCTGTCCCCTGGGCCAGTACCTCCCGGCCTCAGGCTGACCCAAAAAGGTTGCACCCCGTCCTGTTTGGTGGCAGTCATCTCGTGGGACGCTCGGGGCCTCTCTGATTACAGGTGAGACTGTCCTCTCTCTTTCACATTTGCTGGTCCCTCAGAGGTTTCCTTTCGCTGTTGATTGTGTGAAGGCCAAGTCTAAACCACGGCAGACAGCCCTGCTTCTCCGGGCCCTGACCTGAAATTCGGGTGAAGGTGAACACTGTTGTTCTCCTCAGCCCTTTTGCAAACGGTTCCCTTGGCTCCCTTGTTGCTGGTGACTTTTCACCTGATGCAGGAGCGTGATTAATGCTCCGTGGTTAATCAGATTTAGCCGGCTGTGGAAATTGCTTTGCTTCATCAAGTTACCTCACGGAACAGTCTGAGGACGAGAAGCTAAGGAGGGGAGCGGGGGCCCAGGGCTCCCCAGCCCTGTCCGGCTGCCCGAGGCCCGCCCTGCACCCTGTGCACGAAGCTCGTCAACCCCGCCCCCCCAACCGAGTGCTTGCGGCCGTCTCATCCTGGATGCCTGGCCCAGCCCCGAGGGGCTGCAGGAAACACACGTGAGTGGACTGAGCACCATACGCCCCCGACCAAAAAAACTGCAGACAAAACAGAGGGCACTCGGTGAACGTTTCTCTCCCCTCTGCCTGGGTGAAAACCCCCTCGAGTCTGAGGACCGTGGAGGGGACCCCACGGAGATCCGTGCTGGAGGTTTGATCACATAACACTGTCACGCTCTGTAGACCCGAGAAAACCGTGAACTGAGTCCAAAGAGGGGTCTCAGCCTGGGGGAGTCCGGCTGCGTGCACAGCGTAGAGAGAGAGAGTGGTAATGGGGGGGGGGGGGGGTGCGTCTAAGGTTCCGGTTCAGAAACGAAACAGCAGCATGAAAACAGACAACCCACAAAAAAGGAGTGCAAATAGCCATAAAATGGCAACGAAAGGCCATTTTCTCACAACTCGTGTTGACAGAAAGAGAAAACAATGACTGTCCTCAGTGCTGGCGAGGACACAGGGAGTGGGCCCGCACCCCACGCTCGGCTCTGACCTGCAGAGCCAGGTCGGTGACACTCAGAGCCAGGCAGCGAGTCGATTATTTGTTTATTTTTAGAGGGAAAGGAAGGGAGGGGGAAGGAGAGGGAGAGAAACATCGCCGTGTGGTTGCCTCCCACATGTGCCCCACCGTGGGGACCTAGCCCGCAACCCAGACAGGTGCCCTGACTGGGCCTCGAACCGGTGACCCCTTGGTTCACAGGCCAGTGCTCAACCCACTGAGCCACAGCAGCCGGGGCGTTTTCTGCCTCTTAGCTGCTGAGACCACCCCCGAGGAGCCACGCTGCACGCAAGCCCTCGGCGCCCCCCGGGGCAGGAGAGGTGGGCGCGCAGAGAACCACAACGACGGCGGGGGAGCACTGAGGGGTCGTCCTGTCCCCAGTGGGCAGGGGTCTGGTGCCGCCCTCTGACGTGAGGCGGGTCCTCTACCCGCAGCCCACCAACACTTCCCTTCGAGGGAAGCGTCAGCAGTGACCACAGACGATTGAGAAATTGGTTGACCAGTGTCACTGGTAATGCTTTTTACCGGGCATCGTTTCCCCGAAGGCTCAGAGACCGTGATGGAACGCAGTGTCCACTCGGGCGTGGAGAGACACGAAACACGACCAAAAACGTCTTCCCTCCAGCCCTGGCTGGCGCAGCTCAGTGGATTGAGCTCGGACTGGGAACCAAAGTGTCCCAGGTTTGATTCCCAGCCAGGGTACATGCCTGGGTTGCAGGCCACGGCCCCCAGCAACTGCACATGGATGCTTCTCTCTCTCTCTCCCCCTCCCTCCCTTCCCTCTCTAAAAATAAATAAATAAAATCCTGAAAAAAAAGTCTTCTCTCCAAGTACATTTCAGTGATGAGCGCAGGCCTCGAAACAGAGGAATTGTGAGTCCTGCCAGTTTCGGGATCTTTTTTGTTTCGTTTTATTTATTTATTTATTTTTTTTGCTTGCTAATCACAAACCTCGGCATGAAATCCTGCAAGAGCAGAGTGCCGTGCCCAGGACAGTCTGCCCGGCCCTGGCCGGGCGGCTCCGCTGGTTAGAACATGGCCCAACACCCCAAGGTTGTGGGTTTGATCCCCGGTCAGGCCACATCCAGAAGTCAGCCAAGGAATGTGTCAAGAACTGGAATAACAAATCAACAATGTTTCTCTCTCTCACGCTCTCTCTTAAATCAGTTTTAAAAAAAAAGAAAATCAGTCTGGCTTCAAACCATTAAAAAAAAATCAATCTGGCTTCAGAGCCTTCCCAGCTTCCCTGCCTGGAGGACAGATGTGTCTTGTTGAGTCAGGACCATAAACTTCGTCTGCTGAGACCACGGGCCACGCTGCGCCCCCGCCCACCCACCCACCCACCCACCACCGTGCACACTCGGGGCGCCAGGACTGGGTCAGGGGCAGAGGCAAAATCCGGCTCAGCCGGGGCAGAGTTCAGCCCGATTTCCAAATGTGAACGGTTCTGTTAACATCCAGGGAAGAGCAGCAGCCCAGCCAGCAGATTTGGAAACTTCCTTTCAGATGTCTTGAAATTTTCCTCTGACATTTCCAGCCCGGCACACGAAGCGCGTCCAGGCCCTAACGAGTGTCAGCGCCTCCCTGGCTGCACAGAGAGCCAGCGCGATGGCCTCCTCTGCGTCCAGGCCTTTCCCAGGCGGCCAACAGCGCTTTGTTCGGATGCGTGTCCCGGCGTGCCCTCGGGGATCGCCGCGCTCCCTCGGCTCCTCGGGCGGCTCTCCGGACGGTGACCTGGTTTTCAGACGCGGCACCGGGGGGCGGCGAGTCAGAGCTTCCGTGCCTGCCTGCCCGCCCCGCGGGGAAGCGGGGGCCCGGGAAGGCGAACCCGGGGCTCCCCGCCGGTTGTGGAAATCTCGTCAGCAGGGACACGGAACTTCTGCTTCCTCCAGGGACCTTCCCCGTTCGTCTGCAACGAAATCCTTCCCGTCCCCGCAGCTCCCGGGAGGCTGTTTCATGACACACACACACACACACACACACACACACCTGGGGTCCCCTCTAACCAGGACCCCCGTTCTCCGGGACCCCCGAGCCGTGCATCTCGGGGCGCAGCCCTCTCCCGGCTGAGCAGACCACCGTTGGCGGGTCCGCCACCGTCACGAAGAAGGCGTGGGGAGCCGTTCGCTGAACTCCTAGATCTGGGGTGTTTTGTCTGTGAGAGCCGCACACCCTGGTGTTCTCGGAGACGCCCTTTGGGACTATTTACCTTAGGAGCTCCCGTCCTCATTTTCGGTTCCCAGGTGTTTGCTCACCTGAGAGACGGTGGGCTTAGCCGGGAGAAAGGCCTCGCCCACGCAGGAGACAGCTGCTGCAGGAGGCGGTGGGGCCGCCCTCGGAATGTGGGGTGTGGCTCTCTGGGGACAAGCCCCCCCTCTCTCCCTGAAGGGCTGGGGTGAGTCACAGGCCCTCCTGCTTCCTATGGCAAAGGGCAAAGGGCAAAGCCTGTGACGCGACTTCACACCGAGAGTCAGAGGTGGCAGGGCCTTCGGTGGCCCCCCCACATCCTCAGGCGACACGTGCGACTGTGCCTGAGGACTTGCCCGAGGGACAGGGGCTCACGAGGCTCGTGCGCAGGGCCAGCGGCAGCTGCCAGGTGCACCCTGGCCTCCAGGGCGAGACTCAGGCTGGCAGAGGGGAGTGGGGTCCAATGGGCCCAGCCCCCCCCCCCCCCCACCGGCAGTGCCCCAGGGGGACAAGCAGGCCCCCAGGGCTTCCCCTCTGGGGGCTGCCTTCTCTTCTCCGTGTGCAAACGGGTCCTTCCTCTAGGGACGTGGGTGCTGTTGGGCGAGGTCCCAGCCCTGTGGCCTCACTTCAGTCCTCCTCAGCGAGGACGCCAGCTCCACCCGGGGCCACGTTCTGGGGTCCTGGGTGTGGGGGCCGCGGTGGAGAAAGCCCGGGGGACACGGAGCGCCCGGCAACCTCTTGGGCCCCGCCCACCTCTGCAGGAGCACGCCGGCCACGGGAGGGGCCCTTTGAAGCCCGGCTTTCCAAGGTTCGCTCAGCCCTGCGGCGGCTGCCAAGCCTGGCCCCCAGCCGCGGGATCGTGAATACAGGAACTTTCCGGGCCCGGGCCTGCCAGCCGTCCTGGAGGGAAGTGAGTGGTCCGGTGCTGCAAGGTGGGGTTTGCCTTTGACCTTTGCTCACTTGCATGAGTTCTCCAACGCCACCCACGGCCAGGGCCTGGTGACCTCCCCCCCCCCCCCCCCCCCCGACGCTGAAGGCAAACAAGCAAACTGCCGTGACCGTTGTCCTCCTCCAGGTCCCGAGGCTCTCCGTGCTCCGGAGAGAGGACACCGCCGGTCCAGGAGAGCCGCAGGGGTCTGTTCTCCCTGCCAGTTCGTTAGCAACAGCCGGCCCCCGGGCCGCGGTCCAGGCGGCTGACATCAGTTCCCCGCACAGGACAACTGGAGCTGGGTCTGGGCGGCCGCGGGGCCAGGAGGGCTCAGCTGTACTGATGGATGGGCCAAAAGCAGAGAGGGGAAGAGAGGGGGGGGGGGGGAGGGGGGGAGGGAGAGAGAGAAGAAAGAGGGAGGGAAGGAAGGGGGAAGGGAAGGGAAGGGAAGGGAAGGGAGGAAGGGCAGATGCAGGGAAGGGAAGGGAGGGGAAGGGAGGAAGGGAAGGGAAGGGAGGAAGGGCAGATGCAGGGAAGGGAAGGGAGGGGAAGGGAAGGGAAGGGAGGAAGGGCAGATGCAGGGAAGGGAAGGGAGGGGAAGGGCAGATGCAGGGAAGGGAAGGGAAGGGAAGGGCAGATGCAGGGAAGGGAAGGGAAGGGAAGGGAGGAAGGGAAGGGAAGGGCAGATGCAGGGAAGGGAAGGGAAGGGAAGGGCAGATGCAGGGAAGGGAAGGGAGGGGACAGGTGGAGAGGCCTGCAGACACGGAGGTCGCCCCGCGTCAACAAGGGACCCGGGCAGGACGGTGGGAAGAGGGCGCGAGGCGAGGTGATCACACGAAGTCACCTCTGACCACCATCGTCTCCTGGGAGTGTGTAGGAAAACTGAGGCTCGCTGCCCCTGTGACCCAAAGCCGTCGGTGCTGGAAGCCCAGGCTGCAGCCAGCGTGGGGAAGGGGACCCGCCCCGGGGGGCCGGGCTGGACGCAGGGACAGGCAGCCCAGCCCACGTCCTCTCCCTGAGCCTCCCCCCATCTCTCAGCGGGGCCAGGGACACCCCCACACCCCTCCCCTCCCCACCTGAACTGCATTTCTCCAGTCCCCTGACGCCCCCCACTCCCCCACCCCACTGCCCCTATGGGTGCGCTGATCCAGCGGGAGATCTCTGGAGCCCCCCCCCCCCCCAGCCGGCGGGGCGGGGCTTCCTGGAAGCTTCCCGCCTGCAGTCGCTGACCCCCCCCCCCCACCCTCTTGTCTTGATTAAGTGACAGCCTCCCCGCTGAAGCCTCCTCTCCGTGGCTCGCCGCCAGAGCCCCTTCTGGCCTCTCCCGCGGCTCTTCCTTCCAGCGCCGGAGCGTGGGCCCTGGCCGGCGGCCTTGGGAGCGCCTGCCGGAGCTGAGCCGGGTGTCCACGTGTGGCCTTCTGTCCCTGCCACGGACGGCGGCGCGGAGCCGGGACGGGGCGGGGAGGCCCGTGGCTGCTCTCGGCCGCCTGGAGGCAGGATGCAGGCCTCAGGGGTCCTGAATAGGGGGTTCTGCCCCCCGAAAACCGGGGCAGCAGCCGAAGAGACAGGGAAGAGAATGCCCGAGGAGGCGAACGGAGGGCGAACGGCAGTCATTGGGCTCCTCGCTGCAGCTCCACCCCACGGGCCCCTGGGGATGCGGTGTCCTCTCCTCAGAGGCTGACGCTGGGACCCTCCCCGTCAGGCGGGGCCCTGGGAGCTCTGACCCCAGGGGTGACCTTCATGGGGGTACAGGAGGCGGAGGAGGAGCCCGAGAGGGGCACAGCCAGGGGAAGTGGGGCCTGCACCTCCCTCGCCCTCAGGAGACGGCGTTGTTGACTCTGGGCACGTGGCTCACACGGAAGCCTCAGGAAGAGAGTCACGGCGGTTTCCAGAAGCCGTCCTCCGAGAGGTGTTCGAGACGTCCTGCCGAAGGACACCTCAGGACACCCGGAGGAGAGCCACCTCCGCACTCTGTAAAAGATGTAGAGGGAGGGAGGGAGGGAGGGAGGGAGGAAAGGAAGGAAGGAAGGAAGGAAGGAAGGAAGGAAGGAAGGAAGGAAGGAAGGAAGGAAAGAAGGAAGACAAAGCAAGCAGCCCTGGCCGGGCCGTAGAGTTGGTTGGAACCTCCTCATGGGCACCAAAAGGTTGTGGGTTCGATTCCCTCAGGGCACAGGCCTGGGCTGTGGGTTCCGCCCCCGGTTGGGCCGCGCCCCAGAGGCAGCCCATGCATGTTTCTTTCTCCCACGACGGTTCTCCTGTCTCTGAAATCAATACACGTATCCTTGGGTGAGGCTTTTTAAAAAATTAAAAAATACACACACACACACAAAATAAATCAGACTCGTGGATACTAAACGTGGCCCCTGCCTCTTCAGAAATCACGTCATTCACCCGACAGTGAGGACCGGGGGCCTGCCCCCACCCCACCCCCACCCAGTGCAGTGCTGGGGGCGCACAGGGTAATAGGAAAGGCTTCCTGCTGGGAGGAGCCCGTCGTCCGGGGCTTCCTGCCTCCCGCCCCCCACCCCCAGGGCTCTGGACTGGGGCTTCGGCTCCGACTTGGACCCTCCGAACCCACGGTGCCCCTGCTTCCTCTCCAAGAGGAACCGGCTTCCCCGCTGACGCAAAGCGTGGGCCCCGGCCAGACCCCCGCTGTCAGCCAGACGTGCAGCCCCGGCCCCTGCTCCTTCCTGCCTCGGTGCGAGGCCCAGCGCAGCAGCCCTGCCTGGCATGTCCGCTAGGGCCCAGAAACTCAGTCCCCACACCGAGGTCGCCCCACAGAGCCCCTCTGGCCCGCGGAGCCTCGGCGGTGGCGCCGCTGCTGCGGGGTCCTGTCCTCTGGTCTCCATCGGGGCCCCCCTCCGCCCGGCCACCTTGGCACTAGGCCAAAACTGTAGGCTCCCCGTGCATCTGAGAGCTCCTCCGTGACCAAGGAAAGTGGGGGTCATGGCGAGCTATTTCCCTCTGACCCCGCCCAGGCTGCCCTGTCTGAGGGGTGTCTGAGCCGGGACCCGCCAGGCCCCCAGAGCCCGGGGCCCGGGGCCACCCCTCGCCAGCTGCTCGCTTGGCCCGCGGCCTCGTCCCCCCACAGGGCCGGGAGGGGCTGCCGTGCAGCCAGGTGCAGAGCAGGCACGTGGGCGTGGGGCACCCCTCCGCCCGTGGGGCCGTGTGCAGCCAGAACGCTCCCCCTGGATCCCACCACGAGGGGAATCCAGACGCCCGCGGTGCAGGTGGTCTGCAGAGCAACTGTCCTGCACTCGTCACAGACACCGGAGTTTAGAACCCCAGCGAGCGGCTCCACATCCCAGGGAGCTGAGGAGACGTGGCAGCTGAGTGCCGTGCCGGATCCTGCACTGGAAAACCGTGGCCGCAGAGGACGTGATAGGGACAGTCACGGTCCTCTGTGTGTGTGTGTGTGTCTGTGTGTGTGTGTGTATGGAACGAGAAAGAAACACGAGTGTGGCGAGACGCTGACCATTCACGCATCCAAGCGAAGGGCACGGGCTATGCATTGCGCTGTTTTCTCAACTTCGCTGCAGAGTCGGTGGTCAAAGGTCACGCTGAGAACGCTAGCTGGTCCCTCGGGTTGGTGACAGCATATGGGAGGGGCAGTGTGGGCCCCTGCGGGACCCGGGAGAGGAGGGCAGCCCCCGGCGGCTCAGGGCTGGTCCTCGCTGGTGAGAAAGGCAAGAACCGGGCGGAGCCCCGGGCAGCCCCCCAGCCACGGAGCCCGGCCACCCAGACCCCAGCCGCAGACTGGCTAACCAGCAGGGAGCCCCAGTACTGCCCTGGGGGCCCCGAGGGGCTCAGGCCTGGGGGGGCCGACCCCCCCCAATGCCATGAGCCTGGAGCCTGAGGTGGGGGGATGGGGTTCTTGGAGGCAGGGCCACGCTGGGCTCTGCTGGCTCTGACCTGGTCACAGGTCACATTGCCAGATCGCCACTGAGCGGGCCCACAGACGTCACCCCGATTCCCCCCTTGTCCATCTCTCCTGTCCTCTCTGCGTGACTCTCCGGGCTGCCCCCGTCCCTCTCCCGGTCAACGCCCGTGGTGTGTGGAGAGCCTTCGAGACTGGCCTCCCTGCCGCGCCCCGACATGCCGAGGGCCAAGGCGCAAAAAACAGAACAGAAAGCAGCCACGGCGCCGGTTTGGTTCTCAGTGAGACATGTGGTTTCCAAAGGTCGTGAACTGCGTGCTGAAGGGACCCCCCACCACCACCCTGCCCCGTGACCCCTGGCTCTGTCCTCCTCGGGCACGTCCGGAGCTCTCCTGCCCCTACAGGGGTGGCCTCCCTCTCCTCCCAGCCTCTCCGTCAGCCCCAGCGGCCCCAGCAGCCCCAGCTGCCCCCCCACCGAGGCCTGCGCACTCTGGGCGGCCCCGCCCCTCCCGAGGGTTCACCCCGTGTGCAGAGCGGAGGTCAGCCAGGGGTCGGTGCAGCCCCAGGGAGCAATGCCAGGCCCCTGCACGCGGTGGGGATGGGGGTGGGGGGGGGGCCAGGAGTGGACGGACGGACGGACGGACGGACGCACGCCCCCTGCGAGGAGCCGGGAGAGCGGCCGCCAAGCTCGTGCTGCGCGGTGCGGCCGTGCGGGGCTCGGCCCGGAGCAGACCCCTCCTGAGAAACGGCGGCGTCTGCGGAGGTGGGCTCGGGCGACAGTCCGGGGGTGTCAGTCTCGGTGTCTCTCTCGTTCTGCCCTTGGAACCGGCAGTGGGCCCCTGCGTTCACACACCAAGTGTGGACGAGCGAGAACCGGTGTGGGAGGGAGGTGGAAACTCAGCCGGTCCGGCTGTGGGGGTGGGGGCGCTGTGGGCGGACATCCCCGCTCTGGTCTGCACCCCTCACCCTGGAGGAGGGAGTCCGCATCTTCTCCCGGCTGCCGCCCCCGCCCCCGCCGCTCCCCACGCTGCTCCCCACGCTGCTCCATGCTTCCGCGCACACCAGGAACTTGATCGGGTCCCATCTGTTGTATCAGCATCCTAACGGTCTGGGAAGTGCCTGTGGATGGGAAATCAGGCTGATGTCATCGCTCGTGGTGTCTTCAGAAGCCAGCGCTGGCCTGAACCAAAGGTGTTTCGTCCCATCGGAAAGGTCGAGGTGGGCCCTGGAGTGGGGCGTGTTTCAGGTCGGCGACACTGGCATGGCTGTGTGCCCGGGTCACCCCTGCCCTCCCGTGGGGCCGGAGGGCGCTGGGGTGGGACCCACCCCCCAGGCCCCAGGGGCTGGCTCTTCGTGAACGCAACATCTTGGATGCGAGACAAATTTTACTCATTTGTTGGACTGTGATGCACCGCACCCGCCGCTGACCGAGAGTTACGTTCGCGTCTGTAAGCCCGGACGTCAGGCGGGTCAGAGGCCCGTGGGAAAGCGCGTCCCGAAGTCACTGCAGGTTCCTGAGCGCGGGAACAGCAGGGCAACCCGCGGTGAGAGAGGCCACAGGACAGCGAGCCCGTCGGTCGCCACAGTGGCCCAGGCCCCGGGGCGGGAGGGAACTTTTCCACCTCTCGCGGCTGGGCTGCCCGCGGCCCCGAGGAAACAGTGTGTTTTCGGTCGTTAAAACACTCTGGATGTTTTTGGCTCCCTCCTCGGCAGCCGCTTGTTTTCCCTTTGAGTTCGTGCGAGGTTGGACTGCCTGTCCCTGGCCCACACCGGCCGGAACGCAGTCCGCTCTTAAAATGCACAGAACGCCAAGATCGCCTGGGGGTCCCCGCGCTCCCCTCCCCCCCGGTCCCCATCAGCGTCCCCATCCTGGGAGGCCCCCACGCGTGTCTCACCCGGTTCACCCAGAAGATCAGGACCGCCACCAGCTGCCACCCTGTCTCCTCTGCCCTGTCCCTCTTCCGAGCCGCCGCCTGCCCGGCCTCCAGCACCTCTGCAGCTGTGAGCGGGTGTGTCACGGCGCCTCCAGTGTCCCCGCAGCCCCACGGGCCCACTGCCACCGTCACCCCCCCACCCCCAGGGCCTTCCGTGTGCACTGCGGAGACGGACATGCTGGAGGAGACGGCGCTGGGTGACACGGCGGGGGCAGGCTCTCCCCTCTGTGGGGGGCACCCGGGCCTGCGTGAGACAGTCCAGTCCGCCTGGTCTCCTGCACCGCAGAGTGACACAGAGGACGATGGTTCAGTCCGTTCGGGCGGTTGTAACACAAATGCTGCCCACGGGGCGGCTCAGAAACCACAGCGGGGTGCCAGCTGGGTGGGGCCCAGGGGTAGGCCCTGCCCGGGGTGCAGGCTGCTGACCCCTCACTGGGTCCCCCCAGGGCAGAGGGGCCTGGGGGCTCTCTGGGGCCTGCCGTGATGTCACCAACCACACTCTCCCTCACGAGGACTCAGCCCCAGGGGCTGACCTCTCCCACGGGCCTTTCCCTCCCAGCACCGCCCCATGGGACAGCAGGGTTTTACCACGAGGAGGCACGCTGGGTGCCAGCTCTGGGGCACAGGCCTTTCCATGCTAGGACTGGGGCCTGGGGCCTGGGAGCCGGCCAGGGCCCGGGGGGCGGAGCCTCATGCCCTCAGAACGGCGCCTCCCTCCGCAGCCCTCACCCCCTCTCCGCTGCACCCTCCCTCCCTTACTTGGGTCCTCTCCCCCGAGTTCCTCCCCCCTCCCAGGTCTCCGGTTCTGGCAACTCGCGCCTCCCCACAGGCCCAGGCTCCCCCGGGCCCCAGCAGGGCAGGGCTCAGGGTTACGCGAGGGCCACGGCGGCAGACCTTTCAAGTTCAGGATTTCTGCAGGCTCCTGGCCCAATGCGGGCACGTTTAGCCTAGCAGGCAACTTGGGTTGCATCGATGCTTCATCCCTAAGTCAGCCCGTTTCTTCTCTCCTGCCCGTCCTCAGGAGCCCTTATGCACGCCCCCGGGGCAGGCGGGAGAGGTTGTCACCAACTGTTTGACTTCGGGGCTCGAACCACCGGAGTGCAGCCTGCAGGACTCCTGTCTCTCCGTGTCGTCTGCCCGAAACAGTTGGCGCACACGGGTGTCGCCTTGGACGCGGAGCCGTCGGAGCCCCCACGCCCGGCCGGTGGGGATGTGAAATGGGGCGGCCACTCTGGAAATCAGCCGGACAGGTCCCCCAAAAAGTTACCCGTAGACTCACCCCAGGACCCCCCGCCTTTCCACTGCTGGGTACACCCCACCGAGAAACGAATGCACACGTCCACACAGCCACTGGCACATGGGTATTCGCCCCTCAGCGCCCTCCACCATGGCCCCTGGGTGGGAGCGGCCCCAGGGCCCGCCGGCTGCTGAAGCACGGACTGGAAGCTCTGATACAGGCTCCGGGGCGGCCGAGCCTCCGAAACGTGATGCAGAGCGAAAGAAGCCAGACTAAAAATATCACCTATTGTGTGACTTCACGCGTTCAGAATGTCCAGAGCGGGGGAGTGCACGGAGACAGAAGGCAGATTGGGGGCTGCCTGGGGCTGGGCGGGGGGGAGGGACTGCCAGGGGATTCGGGGTTCCTTTTGGGGGTGATGAAAGCCGTCTGGAAATGGCAGTGTTTGCACAACCTCGTGACTATCTAAAAACCCCCGAGTTTACACACATTAAAAGGGTGACTGTTACGGTATGTGAAATACATCTCAATCCAAAACAATGGATCTTTACTGCATATTAAGCATTCAGTACACACACAAAAACCTGCTTTTTTTCCCTTATTCAGATTTCCTTCCCTTTTTGCCTAGCATCATTTTTCTGTCCCCAAACCCTACTTTTTAAAGAAAAAAGTCAGCCCTGGCTGGTGTGGCTCAGTGGACTGAGTGTCGGCCTGCAATCCAAAAGGTCACAGGTTCGATTCCCAGTCAGGTCACATGCCCGGGTTGCAGGCCAGGCCCCCAGTATGGGGCACGCAAGAGGCAACCAATCGATGTTTCTCTCCCTCTCTTTCTCCTTCCTTTCCCTTTCCCTTTCCCTCTCTCTAAAAGTAAATAAATACAGTCTTTTAAAAATTAAGCAGTTTCTTTCCTGATCAATGTTTACAACTCGCTGCAGCTTCTCCGTGGGACGGCCATGTGCGGAGCCCCGCAGCGGCACCGGTGCCAGACTGAGACCCTTCCAGCCCCCCTCCTCCCCCCCCGGGGGGTGCCAGCGGGGCACTGGGGCCTGGGACGGGATGGGTCCGGAGAGCAGGCCGCTGCGGGGGGCGGGGGCGGGGGGAGGCACGTGGCAAGGACACGCACTGGGCCTGTGGGCCAAGAAACCCTCTGGAGCCTGAGTCAGGAGCCCAGGGAGCGGGGGCAGGGGCGGGGGGTGTTCCAGAAACAGGGACGGCGTGTGCCAGGCCCCGGGCCGGCAGAGGACGCGGCACATTCTGGGAACCGAGAGCTGTGCGGAGCGGCTCCGGGACAGGGGCCCCGTCCAAACGCCGGGTCTGAGCCGCGTCCAGACGACTGCGCTCAGGAATTCGGTGCTTCTGCCAGAGCTGCTGCTTGCTCAGACTCCCTCCACGTTGCACGTCGGAATGTCTTCAGCGCAAGTAGCAGTGGGCCTAACTCCGGGGGGAGAGACCGGGACCTCCACTCTGGGTCTGGCCAGAGGAAGACGGGCTTGGGGGCCGGAGGGCCCAGGGGCTCAGCCACCGCCTTCGGGACCAGCTCCTCTCTGCCTCTCTCTCTGCCACCCGCCCACGGAGCTTCTTCGCAGGGCAAGTTCCCCTAAGGCCACGTGACTGGGCCGTGCTTCCCTGTCCCCTTTGAGGGGACACGGCCACTTCTCTTTCCTGAGAGCCCCAGCAACCTCCCCGGGTGCCGCGTCGGCACAAATTCCCGCACAGGTCCCAGGCAGTCACCCGAGTGTCGGGGAGTGGTTTTCTAGCCGAGCAAGGATTGTGTGTTGTAGGGGGTTCACTGTGGGGACCCCCCCAGCACACAGCCCGGTGCCTGTGGCTGGCGCTACAGTCCCCAGCACCCGCGCAGAGCCCACCGCCCACTTGTGGTCCAGAATCACGTCCGAGTCCCACCTCGGCGGGTGACGAGCTGCGTGGTTTCCATCGCCGCGGTTCCGTGAGCACCGGCCCTCCTGCCGGCAGACTTCCTCAAAGTCCTCTTCGAGCCGCGCCCTCGGCCTCAGATTTCCACCCCCCACCACGGCCGCCACATCTCCGTGTCTGTCCCTCCGCCCCGTCTTCCTCCCCAGACCGCGTGCGGGCGGCCACCGCTTTTTCCATTCCCCGTCTTTAAATCCACTGCCCCTCTACCACACCGAGGGAGGGACTCGCAGGCCTGGCTGCCCGTGGGCCGAGGCTCCACGCGGCCTGGGTCCCGGTCTGCCCCAGCGCCTTCCACGCAGTGGCTTGTCCATCAGTACTAAAAGTTACGGACAGTCAGTCTCTCCAAGGGTGTTCTGTGCGGTGCCGGAGGAACTCAAAAAAGTCCTGTGGCTTTGGCTGAAAAATAAAGCGACTCAGACTCGTCAGGGTCGCACAGGCGTGCAAACCGGAGACACGCATCAGCCAGGCCCAGCGAGTTCCCGAGGAGAAAGGCAGGCCTGAGAGTCTCAAGGCGAGAAGCACATTCCCGGGCAGAATCGGTTCTGCATTCTTAGCCCCCGGGCCCCTCTGGGGGTGGAGGCTGCTGGACGTCCAGCGGCCATCCCCACGTAAACCGGGGGCCTGCTGGATGGCCCGGGGTGGACGCACCACACACGGGTGTGCGTGCAGATACGGACGCAGCACCGGAAGTTCAGAAGTTCAAGTCCCCAGGTGAGCGAGAACAGGAATGAGTGTGTCCCTGCGCCTCAACCCACTCGAAGTTAATGATTTAGCAGCTTGGCCACGGCGACTCCATTTTATTTCTTCATCTGTTTCCCAGCTTTGCTGAGGTCTGAAGTGACCACAAGCATGTCCAAGGACAAACGAAAATCGGGAAGTATTGGTAAAGTACAGGACAGTCTCCTCAAGGGACACAGTCACTTTTACAAATCCCTAAGAAAGAGATAAACCTCCCAAGGTAAAAGATACGGGCTGTCGGTGTATGAGAGGGAGGGAGAGAGAACAGTTAATTAATTTCCAAGGTTGCCCAGTAGATTGGCAAGGACTTAGAAAGTTATTAACCACGGTGTCGCAAGAACATGAAGCAGTGAGCACTGTCGCTGGGAATGCTGGTCGGAACAACTTCCCTGGAAGCCCGCCTGCATCTGCATAAGTGCCAGTACCTACAATAGGTCTACCTTTCATCAGGTAACGAACCCTTCTGGGCATTTACTCTGAGGAAACATTTAGGCAGGGGCACAAAAAATGTATGTGCAAGACATTCGTCGTAACCCATTTCCAATAGCAAAATTGAATGACTTTACTGTCCTGCTGCAGGGGCTCATTAAGTGAGTTACACTGAATTTGTGTGGGCACAGACCTGCTTACCTACAAATGCACCTCTGGACTCTAGCTAGTGATTTGTCTGCGCACGACTATTTACTGAATAGACAAAGAACTATAATAGACATCCTATAGCCGTTAAAAATGACAATGCACATTTATATTTATTGAATTGGGAAGCTATCGCCAGTTGTTAAAGGAAAAAGCATATTCCCAAACCGCACGACTACAGTGATCTCATTATTGTATAAAAGGCGTGTGTGAATGTAACCACAGGAAAGAAACTGAGAAGGAGACTTCTGGCCAAGACAGAGGCGTAGGCAGACACCCTGTGCCCCCTCACACAACCAAAAGAAGGACAACAACAAATTTAAAAACAAAAAACATGAACACCCAAGGCTCTGCCCCTCACTGTAACAGGGGCGACCAGGCCAAAAAAAAAAAAAAAAAGAGAGAGAGAGAGAGACAGAGATGGCCCAAACAGAAGAACAAATCAGTGCCCCAGAACTCATCCTTTTGAGCGACCAAAAGATAGCTAACCTCTCAGATACACAGTTCAAAACACTGGTGATCAGGAAGCTCACAGAATTGGTTGATTTTGGTCGCAAATTAGATGAACAAATGCAGGTTACCATAAAAGAAATGAAGGAAAATGCATAGGGAACCAATAGTGATGGGAAGGAAACTGGGACTGAAATCAATAGCGTGGACCAGAAGGAAGAAACAACCAAACAGAAAAGAATGGAGAAATAAGAATTCAAAAAAACGAGGAGAGGCTTAGGAACCTCCAGGACATCTTTAAACGTTCCAACATCCGAATTATAGGGGAACCAGAAGGGGAAGAGGTAGAACAACAAGTGGAAAACTTATCTGAACAAATAATAAAGGAGACCTTCCCCAATCTGGCAAAGGAAATAGACTTCCAGGACATCCAGGAAGCTCAGAGAGTCCCAAAGAAGTTGGACCCAAGAAGGAACACACCAAGGCACATCCTCATTACATTAGCCAAGATTAAAGTGAAGGAGAGAATCTTAAAAGCAGCAAGAGATAAGGAAATAGTTATGTACAAAGGAGTTCCCATCAGACTGTCAGCTGATTTCTCAAAAGAAACCTTATAGGCAAGAAGGGGCTGGAAAGAAATATTCCAGGTCATGAAAGTCAAGGACCTACATCCCAGATTGCTCTATCCAACAAAGCTGTCATTTAGAATGGAAGGGCAGATAAAGTGCTTCTCAGATAAAGTCAAGTTAAAGGAGTTCATCATCACCAAGCCCTTATTATATGAAATGTTAAAGGGACTTATCTAAGAAAAAGAAGATAAAAAACATGTACAGTAAAATGACAGCAAACTCACAGCTATCAACAACCAAACCTAAAAAACAAATACAAAAATGAACTAAGCAAAGATCTAGAACAGGAACAGACTCACAGAAACGGAGATCACAGGGAGGGTTAGCAACAGGACAGTGGGAGGGGGAGAGAGAGGGAAAAGGTACAGGGAATAAGAAGCATAAATAGTGGGTAGAAAAGAGACGGGGGGAGGGTAAGAACAGTGTGGGAAAGGGTGCCCGCCGGACCGTGTGGTTTGGCTCGTTTTGCTGTGATAACCTGGGAATGACGAGGTCCCGGCAGAAGCTTGCCGCTGGGGAAAACTCAGCAAACTGTCAAAGGACGCCAGGACTCCCCGGAGGAGGAAGACCAGCCGGCTGCCCACGGAGCTTCCAGAAAAGCACGGTTGCTGGGGACTGTGCTGGGACACGAGGCTCACAGAGAAGAACGAAGGACAAATGGGAGAAAAGGACACACAATCATGTTTTAAACGTACGAACTGTTGTCAACCTCAAGGAAAACGCTGTAATAAACAAAATGCACTCTTCACGTGTTCATTATCCTTGTTTCTCTTTTCTGTGTTCTCCTTCTTCTCTGTTTTTAAAAATCCTTCTCCCTGTACGAATCGGAGACCCAGTGACTGGGCAACACGCAGCCTCAGGCGGAAGGTGGGACGGGTGCCGTCTCGGGCCTTTCTGGCGGAAGGGTCAGGCCGTACGCCCTCTCTGAAGTTGCGTTTTTGCAACCGCGACAAAAAATCCACCAAAAAGCAAAATGTGTCTACTCTTCGACACAGCGACTTCACCTCCAGAAACGCCTCACACGGAGGCCCCCCCACCCCCGTGTTTATGGACGGAGGTGTTTGCACGTTGCATAGTCCGTGCGTCAGTGGAAGACTGGGCACGGCCAGGCGGTCCAGCGGGAGGGTCCTGGACGCAGGACACGCCTCCTCCAGGGGGATGCTGTCTTACCGTCACCAGGGAAACAGGCCGATTTACGAAACGCTCGGCTGGGCTTCGAGGTTGCGGAGGAGAGAAACTGCCGCGGAAGACGGTACTGGGGCAGCTGGAAACATCTGTGTCGGGACCGCCTGTGAGACGGAGGCAGGGGGTGGGGCCAGAGCAGGTGCACAGCCGTTCGTAGGGGAGGTAAACAGTGGTACAAGCATCCACCCTTTGTGCACTCACACCTGTAAACCTAGTTTTATCCCCCCTGCACCGTATGGGTACTAAGTTCTCTGGATTTGAACCTGTGTCACGGTGAGGTAGGACAAGGCCCTCGATCTCCGGAGAGACACGAACGCAGGTATGGGGACGAGGGCGGGTGCCGGGTGCTCTGAAGGGCTCCGCAGTGACGTCGACCACGGGGATGAAATCACACACACACACACCCCTGGCAGCTGGGGCACAGTGTTCATGGAGGAGCGTGCGTGAAAGGCACACCAGTTCGCTATTCTTGGGCCTTTTCTGAAGGCTTGAACCTTTTCTTTTTTTAAGATTTCATTTATTTATTTTTAGAGAGGGAAGGGAGGGAGGGAGAGAGAGAGAGAGAGAGAGAGAGAGAGAGAGACATCAATGTGCGGTTGCTGGGGGCCGTGGCCTGCAACCCAGGCATGTGCCCTGGGTAGGAATCGAACCTGCGACACTTTGGTTTGCAGCCCACACTCAATCCACTGAGCTACACCAGCCAGAGGCTTGAATCATTTTAAAAAGACAGCGTTGAAAAAGAAAAGAGCAGGGGTGTGGAGCATGCAGTATCTCCCGTGTGCCCGCGGGGAGAGGCGCTGCGTCCGGGAGGAAACCAGAAGCGGGCGGCGGTGCCAGGGCGGGGTCCGGCGGCCTGCTGTGCTGTGGCCCCGACCCTGCCGCACTGTTGGAGACACACACACACACACACACACACACAAACTGTTAATATGTTAAAAGGAGCTGCAGCTACTGACCAACCAACACGGCTTCGCTTCTCTCCAGCCAGGGTTCGAGACACCACCGTGCTCCTCGGTCGCCCGGGGCGTCCCAGCGCACGCCGGCGGAGCCAGTGAGCCTCATGCTGGAAGAAGGAGGGTGGGCCCCACAACGCCGCTGCCCTCCAGGGACAAGCTCCGTGGGGGACTCCCCGGGTTTCCATGTTTCCGTGTCTCCACACTTTTTAAGACTCAGTTGAGATCATACTTACGTAACTTTACAGTCTACTCTTTTTTTTCTTTTTGTTGGCTTAATGGTATGTCAAATATGTCATAGCCTTAAAACTCTTTTTAGACAGAAGTTTTAGCAGCCGCGTAAGGTGCTGTGCTGGGATGTCTGGCAACTTAGGTCCCCAGTCCTGGCTGCTGGGCATCCAGGTCATTTGCAATTGTTTAGTCACCACTGTTGTAGGTGAGTCTGCAGTGAACCTAGTTACCTGAAATCTGTCGCCTGCACCCCAGCTGCTCCCGGAAGCCCGGGTTCCAGGGAGAACCCACCGGCTGCGGCAGCAACACATGCACCCCCCGGAGAGAGACGCCCGGCTCTGCTCTGTCCGCACAGGCCGCACAGGCCGCTCCGGCCGCTGTCCCCGGGCCTGGAGCCGTCCAGGGCCTGTGGCGGCGGGGACAACTCGCCGTGGACGGGACTGAGGGTCAGGAGAGCGGCACTCTGGCCCCTGCCTGGCCGCACGCCCGCTGCGTGATCCTGAGAACAGCCATTGAAAGACGTATTCAAAAGTATGCGTAAAAAGTCTGTGGTTTTTTAAAACCGCTTTCGCATCCCACTGCCCCCGGACCTCACAACCACTGCGTGGAACAACAGAGGAGGCTCAGCCCCGTCCGGGGCCTGGTCCAGGGTCGGGACTGCTGAGTGACGGGAAACACTCGACTCCTGGACCCCAGTTCACAGCCATCTCGGAACAGCGACGCCCCTCTTTCCTTCGCCTGCCCAGCACGCTTTCTGGGTGGCCATCCCGCTCCCCAGACCGGACCGTGCCCACTCATGCCCTGGGGAACCTTGTGCAGGGTCCAGTCTCCGGCCAGGCCAGGCCAGTGCCCGCGGCCCTCCATTCCCAACAAGCTCCCAGGGCAGCGGTGCGGCCGCACCTCACTCCAGACAGCCACATCGGGACCGCCTCGCCAGCTCCTGCCGGCAGCAGGGCACTCCCGTGCCCACATTTCCCACTGAGACCCAAGCTGTACCTACGGGAAGCCGTTCATCACACAGCCCCCGCCAGCTTCCAGGATGTGAAGATCAGGGGACCAACGACTGACCACAGCCTGGATTCCAGAGCTTTCCACCGCAGTGTCAGAGAGCAAAGAATTTTAAAAAGAACACAAATCCAATAACCAAAAGAGCTCCTGGACACTGTGGACACAGGGTGTAGGGCCAGGGCATCCGCTGGGGAGGCAAGAGTTACACTCGGAGGCCGTGGCTGAGGAGTGCCAGGCTGCATGACTAAGGACCAGCCGGGCAGGACTTTCCGGGCGGAGCCCAGCTTTGGGAGCAGAGACAATAGGCCTGAGTCAGCCTTTAGGGGCATCTGGGAGGAATGCGCAGGTCTGTGGGGAGATAAGGGTGGAAAGGCAGCCCCGGGCCGGGTTTTTATAGCCTGTGGGCGCCCGGTCGGGGGAGGGCCTTTCCTTGTCTGACGGGACGAGGTAGCTGCGGTTGCAGGGGTTTAGGGGTTTTAGCAACCGGAGCCACAGGATGACTCGGGCCGGTGCCGGGAGGAGGAATGTTCGGAGGGGCGGGGTCCGCTCTCAGGTGGGAGCCGGCGGCCGTGGGAACACACTCGAACAGACACAGACGCGGGAGCTGCTGTGAGGGGCGGGGCGCCTTGGCGGGGCGGGTGGAGGCGTGCAAGGGGAGCGTTTGAGCTCTCAAGGCTAGAGGTCGGCCCAGGGCCAAGGGCTCCTTGGCGGACTCGGGGACCGAGGCGTGGTGCCTGAACAGCCGTCGGGGCCCCCTTGATGCCTGGGCACGGCCCGGGACACTGTGGCCCCGATGGCAGACGAGAGACGAACCTGAGACGGTTCTGCCTGGACGTCCTGATGATCAGCTGACGTTTTCACTGTGAGGACGGCGTCCGCGCTGGTGGGCCGGTCTCCCAGGAGCACCGGGCACGCACACACCTCTGCCTCCTTCCAGCCCGTCCTCGCAACCGCAACCGGCGCCGGCGACGGCTCCCGGGGGGGTCGAGAGGAGTCCCTGTGCTGGAACCGGGGCCGACCCGCCGGCCCCCGTGGGGTTCAGGCTCGGAAACGCCGGCGTCTCCCTCCCCCGCCCTCGGCACGCACCGCTCTCCGAGGGCACGGCTCCCGTTCTGACTCCCCCACCCCCCCCATCACAGGCTCCGCCGGAGACTCCCCGCCAGCATCGAAGTCCTCCCCAGCGGAGCCCAGCTCACGCGCCCTTGGGCCTCCCGACGCCTCCCGATGCCTCCACGCCCTCGGGCCAGCGTGGCGACCGGCAGCAGAGGGCCGACCTTTGCACCCCGTCAGCAGCCTCTGCCCTCGGGGTGGGGGAGGCCAGGCTCACATCACGTGCAGCTTCCTCTCTGCTTGTCCATTCACCGGGGGGCTTCTTGGGTGGTCTGATTCTGTGCCACAGTGGTGAGGTGTCGGGGGAGACTCTGAAACGTGGTTCCCGGCGCTCCCTGCACACACAGAAGACCTTCGATTAGGGCGGAGGCAACCGAGAACCGTATTTCCTAGAAGAAGAGGGTTGACTTTGGTTGAAGTCACATGTCTTCATCAGATTCCAACCGAGATAGTCCCACACGTGAATATTTTTCTTCTCACCTTTTAAAAAACTGATTTTGGAGAGAAGGGGAGGGGGCACTGGTGTGTGGTTCCACTTATTTCTGCACTCATTGGTTGATGCCGGTGTGTGCCCTGACCGGGGATCGAACCAGCAGCCTTGATGCATCAGGAGGACACCCCAGCCAGCCGAGGTCCCCCTGCCCGCCCCGGCCAGGGCCTCCTCTCGCTCCTTATCCTGCAGCCGGCAGTTAAGAATCTGTAGAACACCCACTCTGCTCAGGGCACAATAACACGCCATTGTTCCGCGTTCAAAACAAGTTACTGATGCAGTGGACCCAATAAAAGGTTTGTTTCTCACCCTTTGGTAATAACAGCCACTTTCATGTGAGCAGCTGACTGAGTCTCAGTGGGAGGGGCATGCGGCATCCTGGGGCATGATTTACCGTAGTCACATGTGCAGTTTGGCACGGAAAGAGACAGGACTTGGCATGCAGCCCCCAGAGAAGGGTCTGTGTCCACCCCCTGGTCAGTGCTCGTGGCAGGGAGACGTCCTGAACCTATAGACGGGGCGGGCGCAGCCTCCGCACCGGGCGGCGGAGCAGAGGACGGAGCTGCCAGGACCGCCGGTCTGGCTTGGCTGGAGAGCCCGCCGCGTGTCCTGAGGAGTCTCCTCGGCCCCTTCTGCAGCCAGGAAGCCCGGCAAGCCCAGGATATTAGCCGAGGTGTGTTTTCAATCACAGGAAGCCTTGGGAAGGGGCCGGCCGCTGAGTCAGAACAGCTCGAGAATCCAGCCGCCGAAAGGCAGATAAACTCTCGGCAGCCGGCGTGGGAACGAGCCCTCGGGAAGAGAGGGGAGAACCCCCTGCAGGAAACCAGCTGGGTTTCGTCCGCGCTCCGGCTGCTTGGCCAGACCCGCTCGCCCGCCGCGCACTCCTTCCGAGCTCCTCATCTGTGCGGCCGGCTGGGCTCCTCCAACCGCTGCTTCGGCTGGACCTCCAGCGTCGCGACGGTTAGACCCGAGTGTGCGGCACGGCCCAGCCCAAACTCGAGGCGAGGAGCAGAAGGGACTCGGTGAAATCTCGGGCGACCTGGAGCCCCCCACCCCACCCCTTGTGTCACTCTCCGGGACGGGGCAACACGGGCCCTGGTGGAACGAGTGTGTCACTTCAAACTTCGAGTCGGTGTTGTGCGACGCTGTCCTTCGAAACGCCCCGTTGGGTACGTTTTACAGGGTCAGACGGCCTCAGGAAGCACTGGAGCTCTCACCGATGTCCGTAGAGTTAAATCCACCGCCTTCGGAACCGCACACGGCTCGTTTTCACCTGCCCGGCAGCGGCCTGTGACACGTCTGGTGCGACGTGGATGTGTGTACGGGCGTTTTCCTCGTCGCGCCGCGAGGGTGAGGTGTCGGGGAGGGGGTCTCGGCGTCGACAGTCCTACCGCTTCCCACTGAGGTTTGACTGCGAGTGTTGGGCATGCACACCAGCCGTCAGACGCGGCACAGCGAGCGCCCTGGCACACTCGGTGCAGCGCCCGAGACGGTAGGGAGTTCGGGACTCGCAGACCAACGTGGCAGCCAGGACCCCCCCAGTGACGCAACCCAGAGACCTCGCCCCCAGCCCCCCAGCTCCCCTGCACCTGTGGGCGCTCGCATGTGCTCCTGCGCGGCTGTCATCGGTGCCGTTCTCTGCGTCCGGCGCACACACCTCCATCGCCGCGGGGGTCCTCCTCTCGCCTTTTCCTCGCCGCACATGGCCCCCTCCCAGCCCCCGAACTGTGTTCTGTTTTTGGCTGACCAGCTAGCTCCCCGAGCAGATTGGAAAGCCAGGACGGACAGTGAGGAACGGTGGTTCTGAGTCCCGCCGCCTGGTGCTGAAACTGCGCTGGGCCATTTCTGTGCGTGACGGCACGGAAGCTCCTAGAAGCCCCAAGAACCAGGCATTCTTGGTCCCGCGTCCACACGAGGAAACGGTGTCTTAGAGAGAATACACCACAGGCTTTGCCAGGCGCCGGGCTGGGGGTCTTTGGTCATGAAACCAAGTCTGTGCGCCCCCCAGGCCCCTGCTTCCCCGCACGAACAAACGCACTGAAGACAGGGCTTCCCGCGGGGACTGCAGGGCGCTGGCTGGGGCTACCGTCCCAGCCCAGGGCCCACCCTTGCTCAGGGCCCCGTGACACGCCCCTCACCCCTGCTGTGCCAGCTCGGCCCTCAACAGGTCCTGCCAAAACGAGGTGTTGTGGGGTGGAGGTGAGGGGCTTCTCCCTCCTGTGTGTCTCCTGTTCCTGTGGGGGTCCCTGTTGGGGTCCCTGTCAGGGTCACCCCAGCGGCAGCTCCTCACCATCTGAGCGGGGTCCGCTTCCAGGGGCTGCACTTGGCTCCAGGCTGCAGGCTGCCCAGTCACTGCCCCCCTTGGGGGACCGCCCCCCTCAACCACACCCTCTCCAGAGGCCTGGCTGTGGGCCCTGGGTGGGGGGGCGCCTTGGGGTCCCTCCTCCAGTCCAGGAGCCTGAGGTCTGTCTTCAGGCCCCTCCCCAGGTCCACCTTCTGATGGGGGGGCTCAAATGTGGAAAACTCTAGTTTCAGGTAATAGCTAAGACACTGAGGGATCAATGCAGGTAAAAGCTGTTGTTCCAGGAACGGAACGGTGACCCACCCGGACTCCAGAAGACCGCGGGCAGTCCCACCCCTGTGTGCCTGGGGCACTGCCGGCCTTGGAGACGGAATCTGAGAATCTGAGCCGCTGTGCTCCAGGGGGAGACGCCCACTGCCCAGGGCCCTGATAGAGAACCCAGGTCAGTGGGTGCAAGAATGCTGCAGCTTTTGATCTGATTGACCTTTTCCCTGAATCCCAAACCCCTTGCCTACACTTTTCCTTGAAAAAAAAAAAAAAAGGCCGGTTCGGAGTGGAATGGAAGACGGTCTGCTAGGGTGCGAACCCCCCGTCTTCTGAGGGCGCCGGCACCTGATTCGATCCCTGTCTCTGCCTCATGGGCCTGGTGGGTGACAGGCAGCCCGCGCGCCGGCTCCCCCGGTTTCCGTTCTGAACATCTGGCCTCACTCTTTCTCTCAAGTCCCAATCAGCGACCTTGTCCTGCCCCCCAGCACCTGGTGAACAATTCCTTGCGTTCAGTCCCTCTGTTGCAAGAGTCGACTCCTCACTGGACCCGGATGGACGGATCCCAGGCGCTAGCTAAGAATTTGGAAACTGACTAGCAAGACGGACCACAAATGTGGCAAAAGTGTTTACTCTAGCAAATGGGACCTGTTACAGCGTTACGGAACAAATACTCAAAACGAAAATGAGCTTCAGAAAATGACTGTCCCCGCTCAGCTCATTGGGCACCGAGAGGCCTCCCCAAGGGTCGCGTAGCCCCCTGGGGAGATCGATGCCTCTACGGCCTGGCTCCTTCCCCCCGGCGAGGCGCGCGCAGGCGCCTGCAAGTCCTGCTGCTGCTACAGAACACCCGTTGGATGGGTCGTCGCAGTTTATCCGGTTACCGTCCGACGGGCGCTCTCTTAAATATTCATGTCACGGCCCTGCGGTTCACGCGCCGACAATTCTACCGGGACAACAATGGCCAGGGACATTTCCCACGTGGAAGGCTGCGGCCTGGCCGGCCAGGGGCAGCCACCCTTTGTCGTGGTGGATGATGACCTCCGCAGGCCTAGGCACGTTCCCGAGGGTCAGCTCACCCGGGAGGGGGCCCGGACGAACCACCCTGCTGAGAGCTGGCTGGAGTTTCCCAAAGAGCATCTGGTGAACTGGGCCACGGATTTGCTTAAAAACGCATCCATTTTGACCTGGGAACCCATGACCAGATGAATGCTCCAGCCCACCCTGGGGTGAGTCTGGTTGAAGGAAAGTCTTCGAGCCAGCAGGCTCCCTTTTTGTATGTATTTTTAATTCGGTGGCTTCTGTAAAGGGAGGGATTGAAATCAATCCTCTGCAACTGGGCCTCGGGGAAACAGGATCCCCCCCCAGGGCTCCAGGCGGGCTGGGCTCTGGGCCTGCACAGAGCCTCCGGGCCGGTGCCTCAGAGGCAGTCAGGAGTCAGGGCGGGGGGTGCCCGGTCTGGACGTCCGGGGCCTTGTCCGGCTTGCGGCGAACCTCGTCCTGGGCCGCCCCTCCAGGACTGCTGGGCCGAAGGCCATTTCCCCTCAGTCCCAAGTGCCACAGACAGAAGGGCCCCCGCACCCTCCTCAGCCAGGAGCCCCGGGGTGGGAGGCGGCCGGCACCCTACCCCCCACCCGACGAGTGCAGAGGCCCCAGCACAAACATGAGCTCTCACCCACGTTCCCAGGACTGTAAAGACTTCGGCACTGTAGAAAATAGGTAGTCAGTTGTGACAGCTACAATCCTGCTCCTGTTTCAGCTTTTTTTTTTTTTTAAAGAGAAGAAAACAAGGAAACCATACTCATTTCTTCCTTCCACAGCTCGGTGAAGCTCCGAAACAGCCGTGGAAAGAATTCCTCGGCTCGGCAGAAGCGTGGGGCTGGGACATTCCTTTGGCCACTCCAGCTGACGGCTGCATACCTCCGGTCTGACGCGTCCTCACCCCGGTGCCCCGCCACCGCACCACCCGGGCGCTGTCTGTCTGTCTGCGGGGACGGGGGAGCCCCCAGGGGCCCCGGCGCCCAGCCACACCTGGCCCAGCCCGAGGCTGCACCTTGGGGGAAACCGAAGCATCCCTCCAGCTCTTTCCACGTGGGCAGCTGAGCAGGTAGCAACGGCCTTCTTAGGAGTGCCTGCCCGTTCCCCTCGCATCCGGGGAGACGTGGGAACGTTCGCCCGGTGAAATGAGAGGGCAGTGAGTGTGACACAGGGCAGTGACCTCCAGGGCCACTCTTGCAGGCCGGGACACCCTCCCCGGAGGAAACGGAAAAGCTGACCGGGCCTTTTCTGTCTAGGATCCGCGTGCTCTTGGCCCTTTTCCTGCAACAGCTTGTAGTTAATTCCTTGTTTTATTTGGCAAAGAGCAAACGAGGAAAACAAGGGTATTAATAATGACGATCGACATTTGAACTTCCTGGGTACAACATGTGCTTGTACCCAAGTGGTGAATAGAATTTTTAAAAAAAGATTTTGCGTGCTATTTGCCACCCACTTAAATCATTCCGTTTTCCTTTGTCCCAGAGAAACCCATGTTTGTCCCTGTGGCGTTTGGACGCACTCTTCCTGCCTTCTCCAGCTCTGGCGTTGCAGAGGCTGGGCGGTGTCATGAAGTGGCTTGGTTTCTGCCTCCTGCAGCCCCCGCCCTGGAGCCGGGGCGCGCCAGCGGAAGACGCGGCGGCGGGCGACGGAAGCGATGCCTGACGGTGGCCTGTGTTCCATCAGCGAGCTCCTCACAACAGGCTCCGGCTCTTCGGGAACTCACACGCCACGAATCTGGTTGTCCTTCTGGTTTTGTGGTGAACCCCACCCGCTGTGGTCTAGGACAGTGACCTTCACGCTTCGGTCCAGCTGCCACCGATGGCTCCCTGTCTCCATGCCTCCTTCACCAGGAAGGTGGGGCGTCCGCAAGAGCCCAAGAGCTGGGGGACAGGGATCCAGGGAGAAGTCTCCCGTGGGTGGTCCCACTTACGGGCTGTAATCTCTGGAATGCAAATTCTGGGGCGGCCCAAGGTTCATCAGAGCTCGAAAGGACGAAGCCAGCCCTATTGGCCATGGTGGCAGCATTGGCCCAGCAGGCCTGTGACCTCGTGAAATGTGACTGACGTTTTACTCTTATGAGCTTATGTCCCCAGGACTGGAAGTGACAGGAAGCGGGAACAGAGCTGACCTCTCCCTGTAGCCACAGGGGCAGATAGCGCAGGGACACACTGCAGCCTGGGCTTCCCACGCCCCAGCAGCTGGGGCTGCACAGCGGCAACCGCACCTTTTCAGTCCAGTTGTAACCCAGTACCAGCCCGAAGCCCCCCTGCCCCTCAGTACCGGTGTCCCTGTCCGCACCGAGCCCCGTCCTTCCGGGGACAGGGAATGAAAACTTGACTCTCCGCCTCACTTTCTTCTCTGTGAATTCTTTCCCAGCCCACGTCACCGACCACCAGAACAGAGCACAGATGATTGTTTAGAACCTCTCGTGCTTCCATCACCTGGAAATAATTAGTGTGATAGCATGAGTGTGTTCTCTTCCGTCTCTTTCCTGTCCACGCGAGAAACGTCCAAACCTGTAACAATTTGCATGAGTTTATTAGAGCCAGACTGGCGACAATTGCCAGGAAGCAAAACCTCAAAAGACTGAGAAAATGCTCCAGAAAACGGCAGTTTTGCCACTTACTGACGACATCAGATCAAAGGGGAAGACGGGAGTGGTTCCGTGGGACCCACTGGTGATGGGTTAGGGGGGCGGGAGAGAGCGGAGGGTGGGGGACCCTTGGGGTCGGATAAAACGTAACATGACAGACTCGTGCTCCGTTTACCCAGGCAGATGCAGGCGGGTCGGCCGTCGGAAGTTAACAGGACGACAGTGGCAGCGGGGGGGGGGGGGGTGTCTGTCCTGGCTCCTCAGGTGCACACTGAAGGGCGGGGCGAGGGGAGGGGGGAGAAGATACTTGGGCTTCTCCGAGTTGTGTTACCTTGGAGGCAAAGAGACAACAGACAGGCTCTGTTAAGGTGGAGACTGAGCTTTTGGGGGGCGGGGGTGCTGCTGCAGGACACGGCTACCCCCCTTGACCTGCTTCTAGTGAGCGAGGTTCCGCTGCAGACCCTCCGGTGCGGCTGCGGCCTGTCTCTCAGGGTGTAAGGCCGCCACGCAGGCGCCCCCGCCCGCCCCGCCGCTGAGCGTGTCGGGTTAGCACATGGCTGCCTTTTGCCCACATTTCTATGTGAAAATTGTATTAATTTTGTGTTGTAAAACATGTGTATTATAACGTAGTATAAATTGGCATGCTTCCTATAAAAAATTCGTAAACAGAAATAAAGGATAAATTATTCCCTATAATCCCAACCCAGAATAGTTATAGAAACTATTGTGAAAAGTTTGATAACAGTATCTATGATATGTATATTACATCATTGTATATTATTATGTAATAATATACAATCTAGACATATATGGTATTAATATATATCTACTACATATGATTTATTTTATATACGCTGTTTTGATATTCTTGCCAAATGCCTTACAGTGTACATTCTGTCCTGTAACTTGCCTTTTTTTTTTTCACGTAACAATGTATCCAGACACCGAGGCCCAGATACGTGTGTCTGCTCCATTCACACTATGACTAAACAGCCTTCCATCGTGCGCATGCTCCCTGCCTGTCTACCTGACGCCCACGGACGAGGCTTTGCTGTTTCTCGTTTTTGCAGCTGTGGGTGACGCGGTGGAGAACGGTCCTGGTGCGCTTGTCTTCCCACGCCTGCTGGGGAGGCGGAGTTGTTGGATCAAAGGGTATTGTGCGCATGTGTTCTAAGACATGCTCCTCGTTACATCTCGCACTATTCTGTCCTCCACGTCCCCCAACATTCTTTCATTTCATGACACCACATTAACTTCGTATCATCTTAATGGCCGCCTAGCACCTCCCCGCGGGAACCCATACCTCTACGCCGGATGAGTGCTGTGTACGTGAGACTCACACCCCCCGCGGGTCTCAGCCGCCAGCCCCAGGGGCCGGCTCTCCCCACTTCCTGAGCCACGAGACGCCGTGCGGCCGCGAAACGTGTCTCACTGGAGGCAGAGAAGACAAACCAAACCAAAACAACTCGTGAGGGATTCTTAAAGAGATGTGTTACGTCTGCAAGGACAGGAAAAAGGTACCAAAACCTTACATGCCATAATTTTTACTAAGAAAATAAGCCAATATTTTAAAGGTAAAAGTTATTTTCTGATAGCATACCTAAGCCACCTAAGTTTTCAATGAAATCTCTCTTTGAAAAGTGAGCAAGAGGAGGCCTCTGGCTAAAGAGTCATGAGCTAGAGGAGGTCTCTGGCTACCACAGCAATTAGTCTAGGAAACCGCAGCGTCTCCTGGTCCCCCAGCGGGCTGGGCCGGAGGGTCTCTCGGCCCCTGGGCTAGGCCTGCGCTGCTCCGGGCTGCCGGGGTCAGGGTTTCCTGCAATCCACACCACCCTCTGGCAGTTCAAGTGCTGACCAGTGAGCCTGTCCGGACCTACGTGTCTCCGAGCTGCACCCAACCACCCGTCTGTCAAGAGCCTGCTTCTCCTAACGCCCCCATCGTGGACCCTGCAGTGTGGAAGGTTTTATTAGTGTGCCCTCTGGAGAGCTTTGTCCAGAAGGCAGCATTTTAAAAAATGAGCAAGTGGAACTTTTTTTTTTTTTACAAATAATAGTTTACATCAAAACGGAATGTATAGAACATTAAAATAAAATCTGCGCAGGTCGGAGCGTGGTCCGGCTGCGGGGCCCCCTCGAGCCGCCGTGGGGTCGCAGTAAGATGTGAAGCGGAACAGCAGAGTCCGAGGCGTCCGGACGCACAGGGACCGTCTGCACGCAGCGAACCCCGTCTCCTGTGGACACGTGCTTCTGAGGGACACAACCGTGGCTAAGATAAAGAACGGCCGGCCTCAGAGTTAACCAACACCGCATCACAGACGACGTTCCCTACTGTGAGGCCTTGCTCGCTTCAACAAAAAGCAGAAAACGGTGCGCCCGCAAACGCCGCCAGCCATGGTGCCGCTGATGAGGATGGCGCGGGCGCCGTCTGGCCTCTGGACGTCGGCGATGACGCGGATGCGAAGCTCAGTCTGTCTCTGCGTGCTAGACGTTGCGCGTTTGTCTGGAGACCTGCCCTATTCTGCGGCGCGGCACCGTGGGTTTCGCCCCAGAAGCACGAAAGGAGACTTGGAGGGTCCAGGAATTCGAACCCAGAGAAGCCTCATCTTTAGACACTACTTTAAAAAGGTCATTCCAGAGACCACCTGTATAACACAATCATGGTGAGATCCTAGAAAACAGTACAGGTGTTTCCACTTCACCCCCCAAAATTCTTTTCCATACGGGGCAGGAGCCCAGGACTCAGTACCGTCTCAAATGTCCTCCAAATAATTCCCACGTGCACTTAGGCAGGAAGCTGACGGCAGGGAGCTTCTTCAACCAGAGCCGGCACGGAGCTCTGGGGCGCTGGAGCAGGAGCTCAGCTGCCGGGCACCGCAACTCGGGGCGGCGGCGTCTGGCCTCTGGGGAGCCCCCACCCCCACCGTGTCTGTCCCGTGCGGGTCCTCGGCACCCTGTGCTCGGCTCTCGTCTTCCACTCGCCCTCTGCCCTGCCCCCGGCAACAGGGTGCCTGGCCCTGCAGGCTGTCCCCTGGGCTCCCGCAGGCTGATGACCCGCAGCGGGGACCAGGCATTGGGGGCAGGGGAGGGGGGACAGGCTTGGGTCTGGAGGGCGGAAGTGAGAAGCCTTGTTCTCTGGCTGCAGCTGTGTCTTCTTCGGAGTTTTGGCTTCTGTCAGGCAGGCCCACTATTGCTGTTGCTGCTGTTGTTGTTGTTAACTGACTGGCGAGACAGAGACAAACACTGATTTTGTCGTGCCACTTGTTGACGGTGTCCTTGGTTGCTTCCTGCATGTGCCCCGACCGGGCATCGAAGCCACAGCCTGGGCACCTTGGGACGATGCTCTAACTCACTGAGCCGCCCGGCCAGGGCCCGCTGTGCTTCCTGCTTCCAGGGGCTGCCTCCCGCCCCTGGGCTCATCGAATCAGATCACCCTGCCCTCTGTGCCTCTGTGCTAGAACCGCCTGTGTCTCCTGCCGACGCCAGTATCCGGGATGCCGCAGCTCCCCTACCGACTTCTCAGCGACTCCATCACCACCACGTACCCGAGTCCCTGTGTTACATTTTCTCTGTTGCAAATACTCAGAACGGTTTCTGTTTTCCTTGTTGGATTCTGGCTGACCTAGGGCCCCGGCCCAGGGCTGGCTAGGGTCCAGAACCCGGCCTCCGGTTACTCCAGGGGCAGGTGGGCAAGAATGAGGCGGGGAGGGCCGGGTCATGGGCTGGGGCCCTGGGGTACTTCAAAGGCGTGATGGAGCGTGGCGCCTCCCCGCAGACTCGGTCTCCAAACATGGGTCTCGAGGGTGCATGGCGAACCACACCCCTGGAGTGCCCCGCGCAGGAGCTGCTAAATAAATACGTGTTGAGTGGATGTGCGTGATTTTCATGGGAAACTGATCATATTTAGGAGGAAGAATTTGAAGGGGATTCTTTTCACTTTGTCCCATAAATATTTCCAGCATGAAAAGGAGATAATTAAAAGGTTATTTTATTACTTTTCAAAGGATTTTACTTATTTATTTTTAGAGAGAGGGGAAGAGAGGGAAAAAGAGAGAGAGAGGAACATCCATGTGACAGAGAAACATGGACCAGTTGCCTCCTGTGCACATCCTGACTGGGGACCGAACCCACGACCCAGACAGGTGACCAAAGCAGTGACCTTTCACTTCGCAGGATGGCACCTGACCCGCTGAGCCACGCCCACCAGGGCGATGCATCATTTACTAAAGAAATGGGTTCTCCCCTAGGCTTTCCGAGAGGAGCACACCTCTGCCAGCGTTTTGATCTCGGCCCGGGAGATGCAGGACAGACGCCTGGCCTACAAGGCTGTAAGAGCATAACGCTGTGTTGACTTAAGCCTCTGGGTGTGCAGTAATTTGTTACAGCAGCAATAAAAAGCTAATATACGGTTATTTCCCTGGCTGTTGGAAATGCAACTTTTTTAAAAACAGAAAACGAACCCACACTCCTTGTCTTGATGGTTAGAAGAGCAACTCTTTCTGGGATCGCACGCCTTCCTCCCCTGTGGGCCTCTGCCGTTGGCCACGACGCTGGCCAGTGGGAACGCCGGAAGCCCGGCGAGACGCGGGCTGTGACCTGGGCTGAGCAGCCCAGAGGAGCCAGGAGGCGCGGGCCGGGCGTGCATCTGCAGTGCAGCCTGCGGTGCGTGCTGTGGGCACGGACACGGGAGGCTCCTCCTCGGAGTCACGCTGCCCCCGCAGCAGACGGAGGCCGGCGCCACGCACACACGGTGCGTGAAGCCGCCCTCGGTAGAAGAACGGAACTGGTTTGTCAATAAGGACATCGTCCAAGTCAGCTCCTGGCCTGCCGACGACCCTGACACCCCCTCCTGCACCCGAGGGCGGGTCTTGCCTCCCTGAGCGGGAGCCAACACAAGGGTCTCTCCAAGGTCCCCAACAGCAGGAGGAGAGTGTGACCAGGCAAAGCTCTGGGCTCCTGGCCACACGCCCCCAACGTGATAACTCGAGATGCGCCAGTCTGTAGTGGCCCCTTCTCTCCACATGCATTCTCCGATGACTTTCCCCCCCAATTGTTTCGGAAGCGTTATGTACATAGAGCTTCAAGACACGTTTCCTGCATCCTCCCAGGAATCCTGGGACCACCCTGGGGGCCAGTAGTTGATACGTGACATCGGCAAGCCGCTGTTTCTTGCCACTTTTGGTTGAAATAGTTCGGCCTTAGCTTGCAACGTTGCGCCTATACATGCCTGTATCAGTTTGCTATGGCTGTGGTAGCAAATCACCACAAGTCTGACGGCTTAGAATTACAGACACTCATTCTGCCACAGACGTCTGGCACCAGTTTCGCCGGACTGAACTCCAGGTGTGGGCAGGGCTCCCCGCCTTCTCGTCCGTCTGGAGTCGCATCTGCCTCCCACACGTGAGGACACTCGTGGTTGCCCGTAAGGCCCACTGGGATGATGCAGGGAACCCCCTCATTTCCAGGTCCTTAACGGAATAGCACAGGCCGTGTCTCCATGCCAGGAAACAGTGGCAGCTTTGGGGGGTAGGGCGTGGACACGTCTTTGGGGGCCATCGTCATCCCACTACAACGCCCCTGCTCCTGTTAAGCATGCTGCCGGTGCGCTGCAAGAGTTTTTTTTAAAAAATATTTTATTTATGTATTTTTAGAGGGGTAGAGAGGGAGAAAGAAAGGGGGGGAAACATCAACATGTGATTACCTCTAGGGTGCCCCATACTGGGGACCTGGCCTGCCACCCAGGCATGTGCTCTGACTGGGAATTGAACCAGCAACCCTTCGCTTTGTAGGTGGCACTCAGCCCACTGAGCCACACCAGCCAGGGCACCTCAAGAATTTTTAAAGCATGCAATAGCTGACTGTTTTGTTAGGGGCCCTGACAGCTTTTCCCTTAGATTGTCAGATAAAAAAATAAAATGACAACAGCCAACACAACGACAGCTGTTGAGTGTCCATGAATCAAAATTATACGTATTTTTTGTTAGATTGGTGAAAAAATATATATTTTGGGGTGTGCCACAGAATATTAGAAATCGGTTTACGTGCCGTGAGATGGGAAGGGTTGGAAACCGCTGCCCTGGCCAGCGTAGCTCCCAGCCGGGCCCCCGAGTCCCTCTCGTACGTATGCAACGCCGCGGCTGAGAACGTCATGGGGGCCAGGACAGGCGCTGGGCCTTGCTCGAGGCCAGGTGTGCAGACGCAAGCTTGTTCGAGGAGGCAAGGGGATTCGTCACGGGGGTCCTCGTGGGTGGCCACCGGGGAGCCTGGGTTTGCGGCAGCCCCAGGGCCCGCTTCTCTAGAATCAGCCTGCTCCCCACCCCCACCCCCACCCGGAACTAGCTTAAATCTGAGGGAGGGAGCTAGAAAAAAGGGTTTAGGGGCTACAGCTTGACTCTCTCCTGACTCTTGGTTACTTTGCTTTTTCTCCTTCATTTGTGAATGCGAGCAATTTTTTTTTTTGACTGCAGGTGAGGTCACAGTCGCAAGCACGGCCCTGGGAGCTGGGACCAGCAGGCTGAAGCAGGCCCAGTCCCTTCGCTGGAGGCCAGCAGCTGGCCAGCCTCAGTACGGGGGCAGGGCCGGGAGGGGGCAGCCGCCGCGTGAGAAGGGGGGGTTGTGGACACAGCCCCACAGACTGGGGGTTGTGGACACAAAAGGAATCAGCAGATGAGAGAAGGGAAAGTTTTATTGATTTCTAGAACAGACGGTTCCAATTAAAGACCTGGAACTGGATGGCAATCCTATTCGATATTTTTTTTTTTAAAGAAAAATACGTGTGATGTCTTGAAGGCTCTGGATGTACTCTAGGTCAGGCCCTTCTGTATCGCTGGTGACGCCGAGTTCTAAGAGATGGCTGAAGGAAGAATCCGCGAGAGCCGGAGAGGAAGGAAGTGGTGAGCACCAGGCCAGGTGTGGATTTACCAGGAACCAGCGGTGTGGGGCCGGCCCCCGCCTCGGCAGATTAGGGAACCGTGGTGGGCACTGGGCGGAGTGGGCGGCAGGGAAGCAGATGGGGACTCACAGGCACCTTGGAAAAAACACGTAGGGTGTTACAGCAGACACGTGCTGGGCAAGGGCAACCACACTTTGTGCAGTCTGTAGTCATCACAAGGAGCCTGCTAAGAAAACATCGTCTTCCTAAGAAACAACATAAGACCCGGGTCCTCCAAGTCGGACCCTGGAGTTGGGTCTTGGTGGGGAGATGCTTGGGGGAGCCGGGTCGCGCATCCATGCGCCCCCGACTCGGATCACAGAGGCTCACTCGCCTTTTCTGGTTTCTCACTGAGTCCTGCCACGCAGTCCCCTGTGTAGGCTGGGTCAAGTGCTATCGGTCGGCTTGCCCCTCAGTCCCCTCCGGCAAAGCTGAAAAGGGCGTGGGCGACCACCTGGGAGCCATAAACGAGATTTTAGGAAGACAGAAGACACCAAAGTGGAAACAGGCATAGAAAAGAACTTGAAACTAAAAAGTCCAGTTTGCAAAATCAGGTTTACTCATCCAGGGTTTGGAGTCCAAAGGTTGTAACTTCCTCTCACTGCTGGAGCCCGGTGCTAATCTTGATCGCAGCAAGCCGCTGTGTATTTTTAGCCACTGTTCTGTGCCCCCAGGCACACTCTCTCGCTGCACGCCTACCTTCTCGAACCTTCCACCAGTCCTCAATGTGAGTTCCTTGTTTTGCCCCTTTTCCTCTCCAAGGGCTTCAGAACGGGCCGTCGGCTTCGGCTGTACGCACAGACATTCTGCCGTCTGCAAAGTCTCCTCTCCCTCCGCATCCGTTCGAAAGGGTCTCGAGGGCGAGAAATTCCCTGACGTGAGCTCAAGTAAAAGGTTGTCTTCGAACAATGCCCCCTGTGACTTCTCAGTCACGGGAATCAGAATACTCTTGAGTCTCGTATTGGTATCGCTCGTGAATGAACGTCTTGTAAGCGTTTTTTCCTTCTTGCGCTGAGAGAAATCTGGAGGGAGCCAGTTGCCGGTCATGACAGTGACTCGCCATTCTAAAGACCCGGGGCACTTCCTCTTGTCCTTTTCCTCGTGATCGCAAGATGACTGCTGTGGCGCTAACTGTCACATCCGTGTTCAAAGAAGGCAGACAGGGAGGCAGTAAAGCCTGTCTTCTCCTTCGCGCAGGAAAGCAAAGCCTCTCACGGGAACCTGTTGAGGACTTCTGCTTCCCATTAAGAGAATTCCGCCACACGGCCGCTCACAAGGGAAGTGAATTCACAAGCCACATGGTACTGGGGGGGAAATTACAGCATGAGGAACCAGCGTTTAGAATACACAAAGAACTTCTACACTTCGATGGAAATAAGACGCACAACCCCATGGAAAATAGGCAAAAGACGTGACTAGGCAAATGATCAGGAGAGGATACATTTCTGATGAATAAATTTAGGAAGAGACGCCCAGCCCCCTGAGAGATGGGGAAATGCAAATTAAGACTACACTGAGATGCACAGGGTACCTACTCAATTAGCAAAAATTAAGAAACCTTCAACATAAGCATTGATGGCTGAGTGGAGCCCCCCCCCCCACCGGCGTGGGTGGGGTGAAGCGGCACAGCCCCAGGGCAGCCGGTCTGGGGGGACCCAGGGAGGTGGGACCAGGGCGTGCCCCGGGAGAGAGGGGCACCCGGAAGGGAGTCACAGCAGCATTTCTGTACCGGCGACCGTGGTGGCGGGGCCCCAGGCGCTCCCTGTCAGCAGCAGAACGAATCAGGTGTGTTCCCAGGGCAGACGGACACCCAGAGAGTGGAAAAACCAAGAGCAGATGGCTGTCTGCGGCATCATGTTTTTAAAAGCTAAAAAAACATAAATTCTTTGGAGATCCATGTGCATGTAGCTATGCGTTTTCTCAGAAAGAAATAACAAAGCAAGGAAAAGGTGAACGCGAAACGGAGGGGCGTGGCCACCTCCCCCGACGCGGGACAGGAAGGGCCGAGCACACACAGGTACGCAGGCGCCGTGTGTACTGAGTGCAGTGGTGGATTCGTAGTTGCTTGTTTTACGATTAGGCTTCCTAACTTCCGAGGATGTTATATATTATACATACTCATGTGTCCAATATCACATAAAACTTACGCAAAGTAAGAAACAAACAGCTTTGGCAATGGGCATTAAAGGGATTATGCCCTGGCTGGCGTGGCTCCGTGGACTGAGCGTGGGCTGCGAACCAAAGCATCACAGTCTCTAAAAATAAATAAATAAAATATGTTAAAAAAAAAGGATGACAGTGTACCACAACGCGAAACTTGGGGGGGGTGGGCAAATACACTAGGTAACGAGACATTTCCATCCGTTACTGTCTGGGTCTGAAAGTGCCACCCGAGTGTAGGGGAAACTGTGTTTGCTCCAACGCGGGGGCGGGGGGTGGGAAAGGACCCCGGGACGCACAAACACTCCGCGGGAATGTGCTCTCACTACCGTGCAGACACGGGAGGAGACGAGCGAGGGAGTCGCACCGACGGTGTCGGGTTAGCCGTGCCAGCCGAGGGGCACGAGCAGACGTGTGAACGCAGGAGTGTCTGAAGAAAACGTGAACATGGAGGATCTAGAGTAGTCTCCTTTTCAAACTGCTGGGTCAGGAAATCAGAGAAAATTAGTTTCAAGGAGAGAGCACGTTACCTTCTCTTCCCTTCGGGAGACTCCAGGGCTGTTCTTCCCAGGCCCACTCTGCCTTTGTCCGGCGCCTGCGTCGGGGGGAGAATCCGGGCCCGCGGACAGGCTTTGCTCAGCACGTAAGAAAGGTCCCACACCCAGCCTGGGGACACACGGGCGCCTGCCCCCACAGGGTGTTCATGGTGTCCCCCTCCAGTTAGTGTCCCCTTTTTCCTAGTTTCGCCCTCACTTCAAGGTTATTTCACTCGTGCTCAGTTCCAGTGATCACACAAGAATCCAGTCAGGACAATACACGGAGCAAATAGACCAAGGCTCCCTCCAAAAACAGACATAAACTCCCACCCGGAAACAAAGTGACATTTCTTAGTCAATCTCTCTTCAGCTGAAGACCTAATTGCTTATAATTTGAACAGATCACAGATCCCCCCCTTTTTAAAAAAGACTCTATTTCTTTATTTTTAGAGAGAGGGGAAGGGAGGGAGAAAGAGAAGGAGTGATATGTCAATGTGTGGCTGCCTCTTGAGAACCTCCTACTGGGGACCTGGCCCGTAACCCAGGCATGTGCCCTGACTGGGAATCGAACTGGTGGTGCTTTGGTTTGCAGGCCCGTGCTCAATCCACTGAGCTACACCAGCCAGGACACTAAATCATAGAATATGGCTTCATACGTCTCAGGGGACTTTATTTTGTTAATTCATTATTGAAGCTGTTACGTGTAACTCCTCCTCAGGGCAAGAAATCTGTTAATATATCAACTATTGATGTTCTTTACTTTCTCCTCACCTCAGTAGTAATTGTCGGTGTGGGAGAACAACAGGAAAGGCCAACGTAGGTATCACCGTCATAGAGAGTGTCTCCAGAGCTCCCAGGTAAAATCCCCACCCCTCCTTGGGTGCCTGCTGCGCACCCTCCCACTTCATCCCAGTATTTACACAGGCCCGTCTTTCCGACTCGGGAGCAGACTGCTGGAGGGTACCCACCCGGGCTGCGCTCCAGCCCCTTCGCAGCTGTGCGGTGGGTCTCATCCCCGCTGTGGGCTCAGCACGTGTAGAACAAATGAAGGAATGAGTGAAGAAACAATGAACAGATACATGTGAACCAATAAGGGGTTTCTTGAATGCTTCCTTTTGAAAAAGTATTTAAAAAGTGAATGTTCCTTTCAAAAGTTGTTTAGATAAAGCACTGACCCTAGATTATGTCTGGTCCCCAGTCTCAATGAATGTTTTTTTTGAATGAATACTGAATACTTGAGAGGCCACAAGTAATTGTGGGGGCCTTGCCATCTGGGGCCTTTTAATCTGGAAGTCAGAGAAGCCACAGAATAAACTAAGGCATTATCTCTCAGGTACAAATCATTTAAAGCTTTTAAAAGATAAAAATAAAAAGTGGAACCCTACATTCACAGTCCTTTTAAAGAAAAACATCTTCAAATACATTTTTTGGTTGTGGGGATCACGTGGTACTCTTAGACCGCCCCCCCCCCAGGGTAACATTATTTATCTCTCCATTGATTTTATTTTAGGAGTATTTTGCAAGAAAAGTTTTAGAGGTAGCCATTACAGCTTTCGGTTTGCATTTTACACATTTGCATGAGAAGATGGAGCAGGGAGGAAGGACACTGATCTCTGACACCTAGAGAGGGTCGAACCTTTGATGAAACACCGCACAGCACTTCCCCGGGCGTCACCGGCTCCCGGGGACGGCAACGTAGAACGGGGGTATTCGGCATCCAGTTTTACAGGCTGGGAAGCCGAGATGACTGAACCTCAGCTGGAGTCCTCCCGGGTCGGGGTGAGAGCGGCGCTGCCCGCTGCTGACGGAGAGTGGGTGACACTTGTTCCGCTGGCAGGAGCGGCTCTTCGCAAGGACAAGCCCACGGCTGCAGTGGAGCCGCGCTCCGCTGCGCACGCCGCAGCACAGCTGAGGGCCGGTGCGTGGAAAATTACCGCCCGGAGCCGTCAGGGCGGGGCGCGTTCCTAAGGGCCGGCCGTGGGCTGGTCTACCCAAGCCGGAGGGTGAGAAATCGGATCCCTTATCAGAGGCCGCGAGGCCCCAAGGGACGATTCCGCAGGTTCCGGGCCGGGCTTGCAGGCCCAGGTGCAGGCCTTGTGCTTCGCGGGCCTGGAGTCGGAGGGGGGGTCTTTGTCAGCGCCTGGCCGTGGGGGACAGCCGGCGGCAGCCGGGGCTCTGGGGTCCTGCCGGGTCCGAGGCCTCCCCGCCAAGCGGCAAACCCCGCAGCGGGTGCGCGGGGCCCGGCGCCGCGGTCCCGCCCGCGCCGGAGACGCCCCCAGGCTCCACCCAGCCACCGCGCGTCCTCCTTCGGGGCGGCCTCCGCGAGCGGGGCGGGGCGGGGCGGCGGGCACTGATTGGCGGAGCGCCCCTGAGTGGCGCCCCGCGGCCCCGCCCCGCCGCGCCCGCTCGGCCGGGAGGCCGCGCGCCGCTGCCGGTCCCGTGCTGCGCCGCCCCTCCCCAGCGCTCCCCATCCTTAAAGCTCGAGCGCGGGCGCCCCGCCTGTTGGAGAGGGCGCTGCGATCCGGGCGGCGAGCCGCGGGGCGGGCCGGGCCGGCGGAGAGCGTCCGAGGAGTGTCGGCCCCGACCCGGAGGTTGCGGCGCTGTGGGGGAGGGTCCGGCGCCATAGCTGCCGTCCGCCCGCCGCCCGCCCGGTTCGCCCTCGGCGGCTGCCCGGCCGGGACTCGTGCGTGAGTCGGCGCGCCGCCCGCCGCCCGGGCCGCGACCATGTTCGACCGGACGCGGCTGCCGTACGTGGCCCTGGATCTGCTGTGCGTGCTGCTGGGTACGTCCGCGCCGCCCCCCGCCGCCCCCCGCCGCCCGCCGCCGCCGGGACCCCGCTTGGGGCTGCGCCCCGCCCCCCGCCCGCTTCTCCGCGCCCGCCCGCCCGCCCGCACCCGCCCGGCCCGCCGCGCCCGCCGCGCCCGCCGCTGCCCCCGGCGTGGGGTGCCCTCAGCCCTGCGGCTTCGGCAGCGACCGGAGCCGCGGGCTGCAGCCCCGGGGCGGGGGTCCCGCAGACAGGCGCCACCGCCCGCTTTATCTCCCTGCTGGGAAGCAGTTTAATTTTCCGACTGTAAAAGGCCAGAACGCTCCTAATTAGAAGGTGTTACCAGGTTGTAAATTGTCAGGTTGCGAGGGGGTGAGGGTGCCAGGTTTCTGCCTCTGGGTCTGCAGAAGCTTGCTTTTGCTTTTTGGGGGGGTGGGGGGGCACCCCCGAACTGCCGCTGCTCCTCCGCGCGCCCCTCGCCTGCGCCGCTCGGCTCGGCTCGGCTGTGACAGCGCTTGTGCGGCGTCGCCCTGACGCGAGCGCTCAGCCCAGCTCGCCCGCGGCTCCTTCGCCTGGACGAGACGGAGCTGCAGGCGTCCGAACCAGCGATGGGCGTTGGAGGGAGGCACTTTCACCTTTTAAATTGCGCAGTGTTGTTCAGGCAGGGCGTTGTGAACTCTGTACACGCGTGGGAACCGCGATAAGACCCGCCGGAGGGCTGGGTAGCCCTGCCTCCGTGTGGGTATCGGCGCCACGGCCCCGGCAGCGTCTCAGGCCGCAGCCCCGTGACTCGGGAGCAGTCCAGTGCGGGACTGCGTGGGGGCTTCGGGCCTGCGGGGGCTCCGGGTCTGCGGGGGCTCCGGGCCTGCGGGGGCTCGGGGTCTGCGGGGGCTCCGTGGTGGTAGGGAACCCCGGGGTCAGCACAGTCTCGGGCTCCTGCCCCACCCCGGCCCCCTCCGTGCTCCAAGTCTTGTGCTTTTGGTAACCGGGTGTTTGTGGACGGAGATTCCCTTTTGGTTATTTGTGAAACATTTTTATTGTTTACCGAGACACTTCCTGTATTGTCCCGCAGCGAAGGCTAGGAATTCAGGTCAGGGAAGGGAAACGCAATTTTGGAGCACCGTTTTTATAGAAACACAGGTCACAAGTGATCGTTTCAGATGTCAGGACCTATTAATAATGCCATTGAAACATATTCAAATTTCCTTATTTTCCACAGGAAGCTTACCTTTGCATTTTGGCGTGTGCTCAGTGTTGCCACGCTTTGCTCACGTTTTCCCCAAGGAAGACCAAGGAAGAGGGCCGTGCTGGGTCAGAGGTGATTTGGTTATCACCCTGTCGTGGCCATACACTGCCTGTTCGGCCAGAATTTCCCCTTTTCCTGCCCTGTGGGGGTTCGTCACTTACAAAGCAAACAGCATGTTTCTCTGAGCCCAGCACTGTCCTGCCTGACCAATGAGACTTCATCACACTCGGAGCTGAAGATAATGTGATGACACAGGCCACGGTAGATGGACCGCGTGTTTGCCTTTTAAGTGTACGTGGGGCGCAGTGCGGGGTCAGGGGTCACAGCTTCCTCTAGTCTGGGTTGTCACCCGGGCGCCAGTGTCATTGGCCTTCAGAGGGGACCTGAGAGGCACAGGGTTTCTATCAAGACGACGACATTGTGCTTCGGGTTTTAAATGTCCTGGATGGTTGTGGAAAGAGCTTGTTTTGGGGACTTACCAATTGAGGATGTTTTCGCAAAAGAAAGGTGACCTATTCGAAACACGTTTCATCCGCTTTTCTGTTATTGGAGTTTTTTAGTTTTTAAAGTAACTCAGTGTATTGTCACGATGAGACCCAAATTCCCCTTTTCTAACTGTGAACTGAATCACTGGCCTACTTCAGTTGGGTAATAAGATGCCCGCACAGTTAAGAGCATCGGCTCTGTTACAGACAGCAGTTGCGTGGGGGGGCGGGGGCGGGCGGGGCACAGTGGTGCAACAGAGGCAAAATCTTTCATGCTGTGTTTTGGAAGACGGTGTATTTTCTTTATAGCAAACTCACCTTTCTAGTGGAGTCCAAGTCACTTTAAATTTATTTTTATTCGCCTTCCTGGCAGCCCAAAGTCACGGGAGCAGAAAGAGGGCTACCAAGCTGGCATTAACTTTCCCTGCGGAGAGCGACAGGTGAGAGCCGACTGCTCCAACAGAAAGATGATTAAGCAGTCCGCAGGCACAGGGTTATGTGAGAGTGACTCATAATTATAATGTAAACATGTTCCAGGTCCTGATAATAGCCACCCAGCATCAAACAGTGTATCCATTTTAACAGGACAGTGCTGCGTGGTGAGTCACGTGGCTGCTTTATAGTTTTATGGAGGGTGGTGTCTGCCCAAGCGGCCGCGGGGCGGACCGGCGCTCGCACCCGCACGCCAACACTGTCGCCCCTGTGACCGTGAACTGCTCCCTGCGATGCCCCCGGACTCTCAGTGCCTTCGGTGGGGCTGGTAGATTGTTGGAAAAAGAGCGAGACCCTCCGGAGAGGGCGCGTGTTAGGTTTCCTTCCGGAGCGGAGCACCGTCCTGCCGCCTTCCTCTGGCTCCTTGAGGACGAGTTCTGTCGAAAAGGACGTGGCGGTCGGAGCGTAGGAGGAAGCCGCCCTGCGGAGAGCCAGGGCGGGGCCAGGCCCGGGATGAAGCTTGTCGCTGTTCGGCCACCGAGGGTCACTTGGGTTTTATCCACCGTGGCTTCAGGCTGCCTGCCAGGGGACCCCGAGTCCACCGGCGGGCTCAGGGCACGCTGACTGCAGGCTGCCCCCGGGCCGGGTCCCGGAGGTGGTGGGGACACGAAGGTGGGTGGGGAAGCCCCGCCCTGAATCAGCTCAGGGTCCAGGGAGGGAGACGCCGGCGAGAGGCTAGGGTCCATCGCGATAAGGAGGCCAGTGGAGGAGGTCTGGACCGGGTGCCCTTTGAGTGTGGAGAAGGGAGTGGTCTCGGGGACGGTGCCCTGCAGATAAGCGGGCGTCTGTTTACTCTTACTCTTAGAGATGCAGCAATGACCTCAGTGGCCTGGAGTTCCTTTCAGAGTCTTCCCGTCCCTGTCCCAGGCTGATACAGGGCGGCAGGAGCTCAGGTGAGCGAGCACCTGTGCCTGTGACGTCGCTGGGGGCCGTCCCGTGCTGTCCAGATTTGGGTGGGACTGCAAACCGCTGGCAGGCCTGTGTTTTGCGGGGTGGCAGGCACCCAGAATGCCCTCCCGTGCCCTCCAGATCGTTGCCCTGCCCTGCCCTGCCCTGCGCTCAGGGAAGTGACTTCCATGGGCTGTGGCAGCTGAGCTCCTGCTCTCAGGTGCCTGGTTGGCCGTGGCCGACGGGACGTGAGCGGGAGGCCTGGCCGAGCCGTGCCCCGCAGCTGGTGTGGGTCGCCGGAGCTGTTCAGCGTTTTGTGAGCGGGTCACTCCTTCTGTTCCATGGCCTCCGCCTGCCAGCTCCAGGTACAGGGCTTCCTGGGTTCTGGTAACCCCCTCGCGGCCCCGGAGGCCTGGAGGGGGCGGTGCTTCCTGGTCCCGCCGCCTGCCGGGGCCTGTTCCACCTCCCTGGCGGTCCCCCTGACGCCCTGCCTCCGCCTGGGAGGACGGCTCCTCTGCTGAGTCCCCTTGAATGCCCGATGGGAGGGGCTGCTTTTCCGCCTGGACTCCACGGACCATCCTCACGTGCGTCCAGCACAGATCAGATCAGAGGTGGCTTCCCTTCCTGCGCTCGCCGCCGGCCGCCGCTGCCCGTGACGGCCGGTGCAGACGGGGACTCGCGGCCTTGGTGTGGGCTTGCCGGGCAGGGAGGGGTCCTGGTGTCCCGGCGTGCTCCGGGCGCGGTGTCGCCGCTCTGGCAGGTCGAAGCCAGCCGTTAGAGCAGGAAACCTTGGCGGCGAGTACGAGCAAGGTGGTTGTGGGATCCTGTCCCTTGCGCTTCCCTGGCGGTTATCACCGGGACGCTGACACCGCTCTGCCCCTGCGGTGTTGTCGCCCCTGAGGAGCGGCCTCCTTCCTGACCCTCCATCACCTCCTCCTCCGGGGGGGGACACCCAGTGTGTAGTGAGAGGGTCACGTGCTCACTGCCCTCGAGCGTTTGTGCCCTTCCTTGTCTCCTGACACTTACCGATTCCAGCACTCATCATCCTTGAGGACGTGTTTATTTCGTACTCAGTACGTCTGTGCGTTGGTGAGGTGCTGAGGATAACAGTAAGTAAGTGCAGACGGTCCCCCGTTTAGGACAGTTTGATTTGTTCTATTTATTTTTTAAGATTTTATTGATTTATTTTCAGCGAGAGGGGAAGGGAGGGAGAGAAACATCGATCAGTTGCCTCGGGCCACCTGGGGACCTGGCCCGAAACCCAGGCCTGTACCCTGACTGGGAATCGAACTGGCGACTCTTTGGTTCTCAGGTCAGTGCTCCTACCAGTGAGCCACCCCAGCCAGGGCTTTTTTTCTTTTTGGACCTGGCAGTGGCGTGAAGGTGATACACATTCAGTGGAAACCACACACGGAATGTTGACTTTTGATCCTTTCCCGGCCTCCGGTGTTGTGGGAGGCCGCATGGCACTCTGGTGATGCTGGGCACAGCAGCCTGGTGGCCGGCCTCGGGGGGCGAGAGCAGGTGGGCTGCGGTGTTCCTGCCTCGGGTGGACTTCAAGGTGCTGGTCCAGCTCTGGGCGGGTACGAGCGTTCCGAGCACAATCAGGGAGGGCCCGGCTGAGCCGGGACGTGCGGGGGGGGTGAGGTGGAGCGCATGTACTGCGGCTCGTGTGGGCGTGTGGGAGCCGAACCCCACTGGGAGTCCGGGGGTGTCTCTAAGGAGAGAAGCGAGGAGGGCCCCATGCCCGTCCCCACCCAGACCCCTTCGCTTCTGAGCAAGGCCGGCTGGGCTGTTTCCCTCTCCTCCCAGCCGCAGAGCAGGGGAGGAGTCTCCCGGAGGGAGCCGACATTTGTCAGACCTGGCACGTCCTTGGGTCAGGCTGCAGCCCTGCTGCAAGCCCGGGCGTTCTCTGCCTGCGAGGGGCCGGCCTGGAGCGGAAGCAGAGGCCCGAGGAAGCTGCTGCTCCCCTGCTGTTGCCGCCGCACGGCCGGGTTTCGACTCGGTTTACCTCGCTTGGGAAAGAGGTGGCAGTGTTTGGGGGCGTTCCCCCCACGGCTGTCAGGAGCTGTAAATCCCTCGTGCTGTCTCTGAACTGCCGCCTTCGGAAACGCCTGTGCACGTGACGGCTCTGGACCGATCTCTCTCCTGCTTAGTCATCCTGGTGAGCGAGCTGCACCGGGGTTCCCTGCGTGCGGCTGCTCTGGGGCCATCCTGGTTCTCTGGGGCCGGGAATCGGGGTCAGGCTGTCGCCGTGCACCCTGTTGGAAAAGACCGGAGTTAGCAGAAAGTCGCTGAGCTCCAGGTTTCCAGGGGATCAGTTAACGCCGAGTTTGGGTTCTGTGGGAGGGATTTGGAATGGTGATTGCCTGCTCCCTCCTCGTGTAGGTGGCATGGTGCAGCCCCGGGGGGATGGAAATGCACGGTGCTGGGGATGCGCCGGTCCGGGCTCCGCGGGCCTTGTCCCTGTTCTGTTCAGAAGCAGCCTGCGTCTCGTGGATGAGTCGGAGGGGTGCCGACTCCCGGCCTCCTGCCCCGTTGCTGTCCCTCTTCGCCTTACGTTCATTTCCACAACTCCCCCTGCACCCCTGCCTTCCTCCTGCTCCCACCTTCCTCTCACCCTTCTCTCTGCCCAGGGTCAGGGCCCAGAAGACCAAGAGTCGTTTTTGCGTAACCGAGACTGGCCTGGCACTGGGAGTGGCTTGTTCTCTCTGAACACACGCTTTTCCTTAAAACGTCAGTGAGGCCTCGGAGCCTAGTGATGGACTCGGGACTCCCTTCCCAGCCCCTGCATTCACCCACTGTGGGACGGCGGTCCGCTTCCTCCCCGTGCCTCAGTTTCCTCGGTTGTGTTGTGGTGTAGATACCGACCCTGCGTGGTGGTTGCGTGGCGCGAGTGAGTCCACGTGGGAAGGGCTCAGAGCAGCGTGTTGCACTCACGCGTGATGCATGTTTGTCAAATACAATTAGTTCTCTAGCACCCTGCCGGCTGTAACTTCGGGGTTGTTTCAGTAGAAGTAGCGTCAGCCGGCTTTGTGCCGGGAACAGACACACTCCCACACCCGGGAGCATTTCCCGGGAGCGCCCACACAAGCTTTGAGGCTGGCAGAGCCTCTTGCTGTGACGGTGTTTGTCTGCCCCGTGTAGGGCTGCACGTGGGCGCGACCTCTGGGTCGTGGTGACCCTGTGCAGGGGGCGATCGGTGTGGGCGGGTCCACGTGCTCCATCGCCGACTCAGTCCCCGCTGCCCAGGCTCTGGAGATGGTCGCGCCCCGTGTGCAAAACAGGCTTCACATTCCTAAGAGTTTGGAGGGACCTTAGTTGTACGTCCTCATTTGTGTAAATTCTATTAATTTGACTTTTCTCTGCAATTAAGCAGCCAGCAGAGGAAAACCACCTACTGTGTAACTGTAACCCCTCTCTTACCACCCCTCCCCCCACCCCCCTTGTTTCTCCGGTCAGGTGCTTGCTTGGATGTGCGTTGTTCCGTGTTTTGATGTGTGCGCACAGCGCCCCGCTTTTAAAATGCTGATTTTGCTTCATCTTTCACTTCCTTCCTTACGGAACCCCCGCTCCGTGCTTACTGCAGTGCTGGGAGCTGTCAGTGCCCCTGGGAAAGGTGACAGGGTCTCTGTGCTGACCTGCGGGACAGCTGCAGGCGTCTGCAGATGCTGTGAAAGAACGAAGGACGGCTAGGAGAGAGAGTGAGGCGTCGTGGGGCGGCACCTCAGGAGGGCTTCTCGGAGGAGGGGGCGTTTGAACTGAGACTTCAGGATGAAGCTGGAGAGGATGGGTCCAGGCACGGGGCGGGGGCCCCCGGGCGCCCCGTCACGGAAGAGAGGCCAGTGCGGCTGGAGTGCGGTGTGCACCCAGGGTCTTCTCCACAGTCAGTTCTGTACCTTGCTTTCAGGGTCAGTGCGGGTGGCGGTGACTGGCGGTTCTGTGCTCCCTGGACGGCGCCGGGCAGCAGGGTGGGTTCCGTGGGTGGCAGAGCGGTTGGGAAGCCCTGCCGATGGGAACCAGGTGAGCGGTGGTGTGGTCAGGAGCCGGGAACTGCGTTTCTGAGGGCCGTGACTTTGGAAGCCAGAGGGGCTGGGATTCGGGAAAGACGGCAGTGAGTGGAGAGGGTGCGGAGGGAGAGCGCGGGGAGTTAATTGGCTGTGCAAGCAGTGATTATGTCAGGCGGCCTGAAGGTTCTCGACCCTTCCCCTTCTGTAGGAAGGGGCTGCGGAGTCGGTCTCGGCTCACTGTGTTCGAGCGTGTGTCTGCTTTCTCCGGGAGGCGCCTGGATTTCTGTCGCTCACACTCCCAATAACTCCTGAGCGGTTGCCAGGAGGGAGATCAGGCAGGGAGATGAGAACTCATTCGTCCTGTTCAGTGACATGCCCACGGACCTCGTCTTCCAACAGCATGGCTGCTGCAGGCGTCCCCGCACCGGGAGGCGAGACCTTTGTCCTCGTACCGACGGGAGGGAGTCACGTGAGCAACGCAGCCACCTTCCGAGGCTCCTTCCAGCAGATGCAGGGAGCGCCTCGAGGGGCCACGCTCAGCTGTCACTGCTTGGAAATGTTTCCAGGGTGTGGCGCCCGGGAAAATGACATATAGGAAGTGTGTAGCGGATGAGCTCTTGAGATAATTGGCAGCTTGCTTGGCCAGGTTCTGCCGGCCTTTTGGCTCCCTGACGTCAGCAGGGAGGGAGGCGGGCGGGTGCTCTGCCGGCCGAGCAGAGGGGAGCACCGCCACTCCCCAAATGCCTGCAGGAGCCTCCCGCAGCCGGCAGCCGACTCTGCAGGCACCAGCCGCCTTCGGTGCCCTCACCCTGGGCGTGCAGAAGGGGCGGGGAAGTGCAGCAGAACCCCTGGACCGCAGGTGGCTTCTCGCTTGCTGCCGAAGACAGATTCATGAGAAGCGAGGCCTGTGCGGCTCGTTGCGGGCCTGGCATGTCAGGGCGCGGAGGTCACGGAGAGCCGGGGAGGTGGGCGGGCGTGTCTGTGAAGTGGACCTGCATTTCAAGGTGGCCTCTGCGGAGAGCAGTGCGTTCCCGCGGCAGCAGGGAGGACGACGCCCTGGCCGGTGCAGAGTTCCGAAGACAACCCCCAGGGCCCACGGAGCCCATGGGTGTTACCGAGGAGGAGGGACTGGGGGCGGCACACGGAGGCGCCCGCGTCTTTGCCGCAGGGACCGTCGGCAGTGAGCCCGAGCCCGCCGCCCTCCCGGGGCGTGAGCTCTGGCTCCACCGGTCACTCCTCGTGGGGTGGCGGGCGTCCTCGTTAGGGAGGACGCAGAGGACAGCCCTGGGACCCCCGGCACCCTCGGGACCCCCGGCACCCTCGGGACCCCCGGGGAGGCGGCGTGCGAGGGTTAGGGCTAGGGCTGGTCATCATCGTTCTCGTCCGGTTCGGTGAGCCGCCCGGCGCCACGGCCCCGCCCGCAGTGTAACCCCGACCGTCGCTCGCCGGCGGTTTCCTTTGGAACACGGTTTCGTGTGGTTCTAGCTTCCGTTCAAACGGCGCTCGGAATCGGAACCGGAACCGGAACCCGGCGGGTGTTGCCGTTTCTCGTGCCCAGCGCCCTGTAAGAAATGCCTGGACGGCTTCCCGCCTGTTCCCCTCCTCCGGAAGCGGACGCCTCGGCCCCACCTGCCCATGGGTTCCACGTGCAGGTGGCGGAGGTCCCGCGGCGCCTGGGAAGGGAGCGCCGGGGGTGGGCGGGGACAGGGGCGGGCGGGGCGTGCGGGGTGGGCGGGGACAGAGGTGGGCGGGGACGGAGGAGCACGCACAGATGTGGGCGGGGCGTGCGGGGTGGGCGGGGACGGAGATGGGCGGGGACGGAGGAGCACGCACAGATGTGGGCGGGGCCGGCGGGGCGGGGCGGGGCGGGGCCGGGTGGCTCTCAGCTCCCGCCTCTTGGCTCCCAGCGGAGCAGGTTCTGCTGCTGGGGCGGAGGCCGGCGCAGCGCTGACTCGCAGCGCAGGTCCGGGGAGCGGAACGTGACCGGTCCGCGTCGGAACTTCTTTCCTCTCACGAGAGCGCGTCTTGTCTCCTCCCCGTGGATTCGGGAAGCGCGGACGGATCACGCCTGTCTGCGCAGCCCTGATTCCAGGCCGCAGTCTGCATGGGCGCTGTTTTGTTGAGTGTATGCCGAAGTGTCCTTACAACACATGTTTTACTTATTTGTTTGTTTTTAGAGAGGGGGAGGGAGGGAGGGACGGAGGGAGGGGGAGAGAGAGACAGAGAGAGAAACAGAGAGAAACATCCGCCGGTGGCCTCCTGCACGCCCCCAACCGGGGACCTGGCCAGCAGCCCACGCATGTGCCCTGACCAGGAATCGAACTGGCGACGTTTTCGTGTGCCAGACAACACCCAGCCCACTGAGCCACACCAGGCAGGGCTAAAATATATACTTTCATAATATTTTTCCTTAAAAAATTTTTTAGAAAACACAGTGTTTCGGTGACATCCCAGTTTGATTTGGGAAACACACCTGGCCTGGTCATGCGGTGTGGCCGGGCAGCTGACGTTCGTAGCGTTTCACTCGTTTTCGAGCAGCGCGGGTACGAGAAAGGAGTTTCAATCAAGTGTTGCAGCCAGATGCGGGCTCTCAGATGCGGCCTCTGTCTGGCCTGGGGGCCCCGCTGGGGACAGGCTTCCACTGTGATGCCGTCAGACCTCGCCGGGCGGGCCGTGGGTAATCCTCACTCTGTGTGTAGCTCACGGCGGGTGTCTGCACTGACACCAGCTTCCTTCCCGGGGCGGGAGTGAGGCGCTGAGCGCGGTCGGAATGCCAACCGGCTCTGATGGCGGACCAGTGAGTCACCTTTTACGAAGGTCATTTGTGTGCATGGATTTCCCCCTTGTTTGGGACGTGACGTCGTGAAGGATTTTTCGGTGAGTGGAAATGTGCTTGCGGAAGCCTGTGCAAAGGGCCGGATGGGGGAGCTGGTGGTGAAAGAGCTGGGGAGCCAGGTCCTGGTCCCGCCTCTGCTGCTCCCTGTGGTCCCATGGGCAGGGGCACGCTGGGGGGGGGGGGGGGGTTTTTGTCACACGCAGACGGCAGCGAGAAGACCCTGTGCCTTGCTGGTGTCACAGGGTCCGAGGGGCAGCAGACCTTGCCCGGGAAGGAGGGTCAGCCGCCGTGCGGTGTGCCAGAGGCACCCTGAGCAACTGCAGGGCACCGGCGGGGGGCCGGGACTGAGTCCAGCCTGGCCCGGAGTGCGTGGAGTGTTGTCAGCAGGGAGCAGGGGAGAGCTCCAGGCCCCGACTGGCTGGCACACGCAGGGAGCAGCGCAATAAAGCAGAGCGGCCCGATACAAAGGGACACGGGGCCCCTGCTCGCGTTTCTTCTTTTGTCGCACAGGTGCACGGCTGGGGTCGTCAGCGTGTCCTTCGCGTGTCAGCCCGGCTGTGGGGAAGGGGAAGTGTGCCACCTCGAAGCTGGGGCAGGGTGCGCTTTGGTCGGAGGCAGGGAAGTGTCATGGAGGGAGGAGGCGTCGTGTTCCAGGAGACGGAGACGGTGACACTCTGTATAAAGAGGGTGCCAATGGCACCTTGGGGTGGCCCCCCCCTTAGTTCACGGCGTTGGTTCCTTCGTCCGAAAGGGGCTGGGTCCTCACCTGCAGAGTCTCCGTGGCCCGTGGCCTGGTGTCCCCTACGTGGTGGGTCCTCACGTCTTGTGTGCCAGGCCGTGTCTCAGCTGGTGGGGATGCCCCTGAACAGAGAGGGACCGGGGAGCGCTGTGACGGAGACACCGGGCACTGGGACGCCGTGTGTAAAGGGCTCGGGGGGAGAAGAGCAGGACAGCTTTCAGGGGCTGGCTTCGGCCTCGGGGCAGAGTGGCGGCCCAGCATGGAGAAGAATGGGTTTCCCAGGAGGCCAGTGAGGGGCTGCTGGACCGTGCAAGCGAGAAAGCGGCGTGCCAACGGGCGGTGGTGGGCAGACGGAAAGGACTGGACATTGGGAGGCCTCTCGGAGGTGGAGCTGGCCGGCTTGGGCGCCCTGTGGAGTGTGGGCAGTTGGGGGGATGTGGTCAGGGTTGTTCCCACCGACCGACCGTGCCGGCCTGTGCATTCGGCTGGAGGCCGGTCCGTGCCACCGCGGAGCCGGGAGCCCTGGGGAGGCCCGACCTGAAACAGGAGGGGGGCCGGCGCCGCGTGAGCCGTGTTCCGGGCACCTTTGAGGTCTCCAGGAGGAAGAGTCGGGTTCTGTGTGGACGAAGGGGCCGGGGCTCACGAGGGGCCTGGTTTGGGGGGGCACGGGCACTCCGTGGTGACTGCAGTCGCGATCACTGGGGACCTTCGGGGAGGGGGTTGCAGCAGCGGGAGGAGGCAGGCAGGTGGAGGCCGGAGCTGTGAGGAGGCCCCACCGCACGGACTGGCTGGCGCTGGCGGGACTGAGGAGCACCCGCCCGGGAGGGACCCCCGGGAACCAGGGGGTGTTTCTGGAAAGCCAGTCGAGGGCAGTGACTCAGCGGGGCCGTGGTGACAGTGTCCACCTTCTCCTGAAAGGGCAGCAAGGGTCGGGCCTGGCAGGCGCTCCCTGGGTCTCGTGACACCGAGGCGGCCGGAGGGCCGGGGGGTGGGCGGCTGGAGTGTCGGGGTCACCTTCAAGAGCAGGACTGGGAAGGGGCGTGTAGTGGCTTCGGGGGAAGACCCCCAAGTAGAGACTGGGTGGAGAAAGGCACCCCGAGGCCCCTCTGGGAGGGCTCCAGGCTGGGCCTGCAGGGGCACCAGTTCTGAGGATAAGGGGCGGATGTCAGCCGGAGCAGTGACAGCCGGGGGCAGTGTGTGGCTGGCCGCCCACCCTGGGAGGGTGGGAAGGGACGGGCTGGCCCGGGAGGAGGGGCTCCCTTCGAAGTGGGTGGCGTGGGAGGTGCCGAGCTGCTCCCACTGAACGCTCTTTGCTGAGAAGAGCTGGTCACTTGCCGCTGTCCTTCCCCAAGAAGCTGTTGTTACTGAGGACCAAGGGGTCTGGGGTGTGCGGCTGTGGGCCGGCGTCGGGACCCTGCTGGGCCGTGCTGCTGGCCCGCCCTTCCTGCCCGTCCAGCGTGGGCTGTCCGCCCCGCACCTCAGGGAGAACCTGGGGGGCGTCCTCCCGCCTTCAGCTCCCCTCCCGTGTCCAGTGCCTTGAGTGGCTCCTGGCACGTTTCTGGGAAAACAGATAGATACCTGGTTGGCTACTGCGGCCATCATGACCAGTAAAAAAAGGAACTGACCAGACTGTCTTGGCTCGTGTGCCTTTTTAAAAAAAAAAGAGTGTGTGTATTTTAGACAAAGCTTACTAATTTAGATATGCCACTTTGGTGACTTCCTGCTGGAGAAAGAGTTTTTATGTCTTCCTTCCGAGACACACCTTAGCATAAGCTTGTTTTAGTTTCTGGACACTTGCCGTCTGGCATAGTTTCAGACTGGACGTGATGGGTCTGCACAAACACTTCAGAGTTTTAAAATACACCGTGCACTCTCCAGTGAGGTCGTGGCCTGTGAACCTCAAGCAGTTGAGGTCTCAGATTTTCTTATTCGTAGTTTTGACTCTTCAGTTATCTATTTCCCGTGTATGTTTTGAGCCCTGAGGTCACCAACTCCGTACCGGAATGGGGACATCAAGTCAGTCTGACTTCTTTTCTACAAGCTCAGTTGCTACAGCGGTCTCCTCAAAGGTTTTGAAGTCTGCTCCAGCCCCCAGCCCCCAGCCCCAGCCCCAGCCTCCTAGAGGCACCCCCGGACTCACGCTCCCGGTGGATAAGTGTGAGGAGTCGGGATTCCACGCCTCTCTTGGAGTGCAGGCCCTACTGCCCAGTGAGTGGGGGGCCGGAGGGGCCCTCCCGCCCAGCCCTGCTCAGGGAGGCTGTGTTGGTGAGGGGACCTCGGGGGTGGGGGGCTTTCTGGGACAGGAGCCTCGTTGTTGGTGCAGAGAGAGGAGTGACTCCGCTGGTGTTCTTCCGGAACGTGCCGTGCCGTGTTCACATGCCTCAGTCATGCCTGGGCGGGACCTGCGGGATGCAGCTCCTTTAAGGACAAGACGAGTGAGCGCTGCGGAGACGGCCCTGCAGGGGGCGCCCTCCCCCACTCGCGCTGCCCGACCCCCTGCCTGCCCGACCCCCTGCCGTGGGCTGGCCCTGGGGAGCCCGGAAGAGAGAACCGGGTGCGAAACTCGTGCGGTTGGTACTTGGCGAGGCGCCGCTGTGCCGGTTCTGGAGCTCCCGGCTACGGCCGACGGCCGACGGCCGACGGCTTCCCTGCGTCCTTGACTGGAGGAGCGCCTCATGTCTCGTGTCCTAACGGAGCTGGCGTGCGTTTCACGGTCACGACTGTGGGAACACAGGGTGTGTCACCGCTTGCATTCAGCATCATGTCCGGGAGGGCTGATGTGGAACACTGCCATCATTAGTGAGCTCCAGACTAGCTTTTTGAAAAAAGTTATTCGTCGATTTCCAGCTTTTCTAAAATCAATGTAGCCAATGGGCAGACTCGAAGAAGCCCAGAGAACGAAGTGAGTCTCACTGCTGACCTCAGCGTCACCCAGAGGTGACCTCCCCTAACGAGTTGGTCACGGACCTTTCCAGTGCTTTCTTTATGTCTGTGAACTCGCACTTGACACGCACACTTTAAGAAGTTGGCATATTGCTGCAAACACTGTTTGATTTCTAGCACAGGCTTCCACGGATCACTTTCCGTGTCCACGCGGCGCTGTGTCGGTGTCGGGCACGACGCACTTCCCTCCGCCTTTGAACGCACAGGTCGCGTGCGGCGCTGTGGGCCCCCCGTCCCTGCCGGTGCCCCCTCGTTAACAGGAAGGCCCCCCGGGTGGGCACACCGTTCTCGAACTAGCGGTCGGCGGTCCAGCAGTGAGCGTGCGGGTCCCTGCGGGACTCGGGGGTCAGACCACGCACACACGTCTTACTGGCTGGAGAGAGAGTACTGCGGGGTGTGACTCGAGAGCTGTGATGGGGCCGCGTGTGTCCTGGGCCCACGGGGACCCGAGGGACCGCGGCGGTGGTGTCGGCGGCAGGCGGGGAGACCACCGGGAAGAAGCATGTGTTACGTCCTCTTCACGGGCCGGCTGCTGTGTTGGGCACTTTCCTGGGCCCTCCGTGCACGGCCGTTCCGGGGGGCAGTTCTGGGGGTCCTCGGCGCGTGTTCGCTCACACTCGCTTATGGTGGGAGGAGACCGAGCGCAGGCCGGTGAGCGGTTTGCCCGCGTGCACACGGACCGGGACCGGGAGAGTGTCGGCGGTGCGGCCCGTGAGGTGCGGGGGCTGCAGCGCCCAGCTCTGCCCACGGCCGCCTGCCGCTCGGGGGGAGGCCCGGGGTAGCCGCCCGAGGCTGCGAGGGCCGGTGCGAAGTAGCTGGGTGGGTGGGCGTGGGGCGGGTCGCCATGTCGAGTGTGCAGGAGGTGGGGGGGGGCAGAAGCCAGCACTTGTTTGTTTCAAATTTACACATAGTGAAATTCACGCTCTTGGGGCACAAGTCTATGAATTTAGACAACTTAGAATTTAGAGGCACGTAACCACTGCTCAAGATAGGGAAGGAACAGCCCTGGCTGGTGTGGCTCAGTGGATTGAGCGCCGGCCTGAGAACCAAAGGGTCACTGGTTCAATTCCCAGTCAGGGCACATGCCTGGGCCGTGGGCCAGGCCCCCAGTAGGGGGCGTGGGAGAGGCAACCACACCTGGATGTTTCCCTCCCTCTTTCTCTCTCCCCCTCTCTAAAAATAAATAAACACAATCTTTAAAAAAAAAAAAGATAGGGAAGGAACAAAAGTTCCTCCGTGCTGCCGTCTGGTCGCCGTCCGCTCCCCGCGCCCTCCACCTCGGGCGGCCACCGGCCCGGCCTGTCCCTTCCCGGCCTCTGACTCGCACAGACCGAGTCAGCCGTGCGCGGCCCTTCGAGTCCGGCCCTTCCGGAGTCCGGCCGCGCCACTCAGGGCGGTGATTCACCGCTCCTTAGGCGCCACCAGTGTCCTGGGCTGCTGCTGCTGCTGTGGCCTCCCCCTCCCCCCGCCCCCTCCCCCGCTCCAATTTCCTGTCAACAGAATTTGTCCTGCCTGAGAAGTGATTGCAGTGGTAGCTTCAAATACCAAAGAAGCCCAAAATAGACTCCTGATAAGCGCCCGGGAGAGAGCAGAGCAGGGAGCGGACGGCTGCCCCTCCCCACGGCCTGCGGGCAGCCCCCCAGCGCCCCCCCCTCCGCCCTTTGCTGCCCCGTGGACGCACGGTTGGCCGCTGCGGCCTCTGGGAGCCTGAGGAAAGAGGGAGCAGCTGCCGCCACCACGCAGGGGTGGAAGGAATGCTCGTTCCGGCCAGCTGGCTCCCGGAGCCCTCGGGGAGGGAGGCAACAGGTGACCGACTTCTCACTTTTTATTTTCGCTCGTGCAAGGGCGGGGGGGGGGGGGGGGCAGGCTGGCCTGTGCCCCGTGCCGCAATCTCAGGGTTCACGGGGCAAGAACCTGCCCTCACGGCTGTGGCGAACGGTTTTTAAAAGCTCTGTAAGTATAGACGCATTTATTTTAAGCCTCCTAACGAACCATGAGACTCCAAGGTTGAGGATATTATAGCTAATTATTGACAGAAAACCACGAAAAGCGAAAACCTTCCTTGGTAAAGTGTCACTTACGTTCAAACTGCCGTTTTCCCCTTTTGTCCCAACCGAAACACAAAACAAAACCCCAGCAGGATAACTGAGCCCTTTTTATAGTAAAACCACAGCAGCCACGGAGAGGTGGGGACGGCGGGCTGGGCGCCGGAATGCAGGTGTCCCCGGGGGCCCAGGGTGCCCCGGGTGCTGGGCCAGCCGGCCTGGGACGGGCCGTTCCGTGCAGAACGCCCCTCCCCCAGCGGAGGCCTGGTGCCACGCAGAGCACCGAGCCCTCTCTGCACTGGCCCTCTCTCTGCACTGACCCCTCTCTGCACTGACCCTCTCTGCACTGACCCCTCTCTGCACTGACCCCTCTCTGCACTGACCTTGGGGGTCAGCAAGTCAGGCAGGGAGGTAGGCAGGGAGGTGGGCAGCGGCAGTGACGGGACGGCACAGCGGGAGCAGCACGCTGCCGGACAGCGGCATGGGCGTGGCCTCCCTCCCCGGCAGCGAGGTGGGCGGGGGGCGCCCTGCCCGTGCTGGGGTGCAGTGAGGGGGGCTTCCAGGTGATGCTTTTGGACCCAGGTCAACTGCTGGTAACGGGAGGGGGCGGGAACTGCTCTCACTGGCCCAGCCCGCCTGGCCCCAGGCCCCGCCCCGTCTCCCTGGGTCCTGCACCTGCTCACCCTCGGGAAGGACAGCTCTCCCCGGGCCCTTTCTTGCTCAGAGCCTGGGCTGGCTTTTCGTTTCCTAGTGAAACACATCCCAGCCGTTTGTCTGGAATCAAACACAGGCATCCTCCCGTTTGGCTGCCCATTTATGTTTCTCTCAGTCCTCGTTTCCCTCCGTCCTGCTGGGGTTGGAGCATCTTTACACATTTGACTGGCTGGCAACACATGGAGCTCAGCCATCGATCTTGAATGCATCTCCAGTTCCACCCCCCAGGGCAGGTGTTGGACGTCTCTTCTGCTCGCAGGACCCTCAGCGACGGCCCGCGCCCCGTTTCTAGTAGATGATGGGGTTCCCACTGCCTTTAGGAGGATGTTGGAGTCTGGGGCGCACCGCGGACTGCCAGGGCTGACAGCCAGCCTGTGCCCGAGTCCTCCCCACCCACCCACCCACAGCTCCCCGTGTCCCGGTGCCCCGGTCCCTCCCGTGGGCCCCCGGGGTCCCGCAGCCAGGAGGCTGGAGCGGCACCCAGCGCCCGCAGGGCGAGCCGGCATCGCTCGGCATGCTGGGGCAGCGCTGGTTGGTAAGTGTTTCTGATCTCGCCCTTGTTATGTGTCTGGCTCTCGTCATTAAGTCACCTGTGCTCCGTGAGTCACCCTCCCGTCTTCAGAGTGGGGCGACAACACCTGTTTTTCAGGGCGACTCTCTGTTCGTTACGCGCTTGTCGGGGACCTGCCTGTCCGTGCCTCCTCGGGGCTGGTGTCCGAGCGCCGTGCGGACGCGAGGACCGTCCGAGCGGCCTGTTTGGTGCCACGCTCACGGTTTCTGGCGGGGGGGCGGGGCCGATGCTGATAACCCATGCCAGCTGACCCTCTCTGCGTGGCCCTGGTGGCCTGCTGTGCTGGCCTCTCCTCCCACCCCCTGGGACCTGGCTCCTCCCTTCACCCTCCTCCCCGGGCCCGCTGGCGGAGCAGACCTCGGACGACCACAGAGCCGTGGTCTCCTTCTCCTGCCCCCTCTGTCCTGCCAGGCGCCGGCCGGCTTCTCCCCGCCATCGCTCTTTGTCGGGAGAGGGGTTCAGCTCGTCCCCTCCCCTCCTCCTGGTGCACCCTGTCTGCCTTCCAGGGCTGCCCTCGGCCGCTGCAGGCACTGTGGTCCTCGCCTCAGGGCCCCGGGGACCTGCTCGCCGGGGTTTTCCACGCGGCTTCTCTCCGACCTGGTGGTTAAGGCCCCGTGACCTCCGTGGGCCCGTGGCGGCCTCATCGGCCCAGGTTCCAAACTTGCTTTTTCAGCCTGAGGGCTTTGGGCCGGTCTCTCCACCTCCGGGGTGATGCAATCATGCTCACCTTTGTGAGGTTCTGGAAGGACTGAAAAGTTGCCACACCCAGCGCACGGCCAGGGCGGATGGTGGTGAGAGGGCAGAGAGAGGCACCCGCTGTCACCAGTGTTCTGGAGCGGCGCCCCGTCCCCCCGGGCGGTCCCTGCGCACTCTCGCTCCCCGCCCCCTTGCCCGCGCACGCACGCCCTCCTGGCTGGCTGTGTCGGCTTTCTCTCTCTCGAAGTTCGTAGCTGATGTCACTGTCTCTGAGCGACAGTCATAAAACCCCACGGCGTCGCCTCTCCCCTTTATGATGGGCGTTCCGGGGATTCCCCTGCAGTCCGATTCCCCAGCGCCAGGAGGCGTGTCCAGCCCTGCGCCCGGCGTGGCCGTGCGTCAGGTGACCGGGGACACTGACCAGGGGGCAGGCTCGCCCGTCTCAGGCTGGCTGGTGCACGTCGAATGCCTTCCTTGGGGCCATGTAGTGGTCCTTCCCAGAGGGGGAGGACACCCTTCCTGTCCAGGAACCGCGCCCGACTCCTGTCCACTGGCACGAGGGTGTTTCATGTGCCTCTGGGCAGAATTCGCAACACCTGCTTCTAAAGAAAGCAAGAAAAATATCACCTCTTCCCCAAAATGTATTTTGTCCCAACCGAATTAGATGCCAAATAAAGAACGTTCCTTAAGTTTGGAATGAAAAGAACTTTCTAAAAACCGCCCAGGTCACACGAAATAGTGAAGAGCCAAAAAAAAAAAGTTCTATTTGCTTTTAACCTTGGACGGCTAAAAGGGGAAAATGAAAGGGTTCGTGGGGGCAGGTTTCACAAAGGCGGCTACGGAGCTGTTAGGCCCGAATGCACGCGCGGAAGGAGGCACAGCGCGGTCACAGCCACACGCGCTGGGTCTTCTCGGGAGCGGGGTGCTTCTCCCGTGCATGCAGGCTTGTCCGCTGCCTTTCCGGTGAGACATCGCTCCCAGAGGCAGTTCCCTCACCGGGCGTCTTCCTTGTGTCGAGTGTCGCTGAGGTTTCCCGAGTCCGTCCCTCCCCCCGTTTGCAGCCAGGTGTGGTCTGACGGGAGGGAGGTACAGGGGGGCACCAGAAGGGGGCGCCAGCAGAAGGGGGTCTGTCGCCGGCCTGCACGCACCCCCCCCCCCCCCCCCGCTGCAGCGTGTGGAGTCATGCACGGCGGGGGCCTCCGGGAGGGCCCCCTTCTTCTCGTCTGTGGGTGAGGGACGGAGACTGGGGGGTATGGGGGGGCCCCTTCTGGGGAGAGGCCGAGGGGGCGTGTGGGGTGAGGGGAAGGAGCTGTGGGCTCCTGGGCGAGTTACCTTGTGTCTCTGAGCCTCTGAGAAAGTCAGCCCGGACACATGGTTACTGCCCTTAACAGTTTTAATAATTTGCTGTATTCGTGTTTTTCTTTTCTTTTCTTTTCTTTTGCCTTTAGCAAGACTGGTCATTAACCGGTGAAAAGTCATTTGGTTTTTGTTGGTTTGGTTTTTCCTTTGTTTTCTGTGTCATTCATTTCCATGTTCCTTCTACTTTCTTGGACTTTTAACAATAAGTTATTGGGGACTGTAAGGGGACTACGTGATAATGGGAAAATACAGTACAGATGAAATAAAAGATAAGTTATTAGGTGTTTCATTGATTTCTAACGCATACATTTTCTAATTTATTTGAGAGAGAGAGAGAGAGAGAGACTCGATTGGTGATCCCACTTGCTGATGCCTGCACGGGCTCGCTCTCCTGAGTGCCCTGACCAGGGCTCGAACCTGCCGCCTCGGGGTATGGGTGCTACGCTCTAACCAGCCGAGCTCCCTGGCCCTGGCCGCCGCCTGCAGACTGCCCTGGGCATTGCGCGCCGGCCCTTCCCGCTGCCGGGGGAGGGCTGCTGTGTCGGCCCCCTGTCCCCTGGGCTCTCTGTGCCTTCCAGGCCTGGGCAGGGGGCCGGGGGAGGGGGGGCGGGGGCGGGGGGAGCAGCTCCAGAGGTTGCTCTGTCTCTGGGCTCTGCCCACACTTCCTTGCCGGGGGAGCCTCCTCTACCAGGCTGTCCCCCAGTCACCGCCACCGCCGCAGGGTGCTGCTCCCTCTGGGGCCCGTCCACTCCAGGCCAAACCCCCTCGGTGCCCGGCCTGTGGCCCCCGCCGCCCTCTCTTGGGAAACACATTTCAGGGCGGTCTCTCGCCCCCTCCCCTCTCCCAGCCTTTCCCCTCCCCCAGCACCGAGGAGGCCATCTGGGGGGGGAACTGAGGCACCTGGAAGACCAAGGGGAGGGGGGTCTCCAGTGCGCTGTGTCCCCAGAGTGCACGCAGCACGGGGCCCCCCTTTCCCCTGCGTCTCCAGGTCGGGGGCCAGGTCTGCTGACCCCTCTCTGCGGGTGCGCCCCGGAATCGTCCCGCGGCCGTGCGTGGTGGCCGTGCGTGCTGTGTGTGAGCGGGGCGGACCGGTGGTCGCTGGGCTTGTGGGAGGGGAAGGGGGGAGACCCCGCCCCCCCACCCCGTCCAGGTGCACGCGCTGCCCCGGCGCGTCTCGGAAGGGGGGCCTGGTCAGCTGAGGCGCGCCATGCAAGGCTGGGCTTCTTACTGGTGGTTTCTCTCGGGGGGGAGGGGGGGTTCTAGTGAGGAGAGAAACATTCTGAAGTCACTGGGGTCCCAGGTGGTTTCTGTGTCCTGCACACGTTTAAGAAGAGAATGTGCCCGAGTCGGAGAGGGCTCCTCTGGGGAGGGGTCACCTTCCGCGCAGAACCCCCTCCTGCTCCCCCCGAGCGTGGCGTTGAAGGCCCCTCCGTAGCAGACAGGGGCCGTCCTCTGCTTTCCAGAGTGGAGCACGAGGCGCATGCTCAGTCTGGGGGCGGTGTGCCTGTGTCTGTGCATGTCCGTCCATCCGTCCATCCGTGGCCGTCTGTCTGCCGGGGCTGCCACCACACCCTGCCACTGCTCTCAGCGGGCGGCGGGGGCTGTTGCTGTGTTCACGCAGCGGCGGCTGCGCCCCAGCCCGCAGGCCGGCACCTCCTCCGTCCTCCCTCCCTGCGGTCTCGGGCCCCGTCTCCCTGCGCGTCCCAGTGCTCCGCTGGAGGCTTTCCCTCCGATGGTCTTGACTCGGGCTTTGCTTTCTCTGAGGGCCAACGGTTTGCATCTCTCTCTCTGCTTACAGTCTTTATCCTGAATTCTATTTAGCCGTTCCGCAAATTTTCAAGCAGAGCCCAACGTGTGCCTCGTGCGAAGGACACAAGGACAGTGTTTGCCCTCCGGTTGCTGACAGTGCAGAGGACGACTCACACTCGTGTCACAGACGCGCGGGCCCGGTGGCATGGGCTGGCAGCTCGGGAGTGCGCTGGGCTTGCAGGGGAGACGGGAGGGCAAGCACCCTGCTGGTCGGCGGGAATCAGTAACGATGGCGCAGGAACAGGGCAGCCCGCCCGCGCGTCGGGGCCCCTGGGGCTGCTCTGCAGACCTGCCCTGCTCCGCAGAAGTAGCAGCAGCAGCAGCAGCAGCAGCTGGGTGCCTGGGGTCGGAGCCTTGCGGGTGGCCAGGGGGAGGGGGAGGGGAAGGGGGAGGCTGTGCTGAAGAAGGTGCCCGCTCACCCGAGGGCCGTCGTCCCAGTCCTCTCAGTGGGAAAGGAGCTCCCTCCCGCCGCACCCCCGAGACCCCACCCGGACACTCCGGTGGTGCAACCCAGCTCCCCTCACAGGGCCTCAGGGCTGTGACCCGCCCTCCAGCCCAGCACCTCTGCGCCCCAACGCTGCTCCTCGTGCGCCCGCCGAGTCGTCGCCGGCAGTGTGGGGCTCCCACTTCGCTCCTGGGGAGCCAGAGCCGCGTGCGGCAGATGCTCCCCTCTGGTGACACAGATCATCCCTCCCGCCCCTCGTGGGCCCCTCGTGGGCCCTGCGGGAAAGGGGGCCGTGCTGTTTCCCTGCCTACGGGATGAGGCACTTTTCGGCCGGGGTCGTAAAACACGGCTGCTCGAGGCAAACACAGACATCTCGGGCCCACGCCCGCCTCCTGAGACGCACGCCTCTGCAGGGCTCAGGGTCACGCGCAGCGAGGACTCTGTCCCGTGAAGTCCCGGTCGTTGGTGTGAACGTTGCGTGCGTTCGGTGCTGAGCCAGCTCCTCCGGAGCAGGGCCCCTCCCCCTCGGCCCTCTGTCCTCGTTCCGGGCCCGGCCCCTGGCTGGACTTTGCCCGGCCACCTCCGGCCTTCCCGGGAGGCCGTGGACTCGCCGCCTCCCGAAACGGCCTGTGCTGGGGGCCCGTGCTGCCTCCGGGTCCCCCGGCAGGCGCCGCCGTCCCCGAAGTCTCGTGGGCACCATGGGCGCCGTCTGGGAACGGTGGGAGGGCGGTGGTCCACTCCTCCCAGCGCGGAGGGGAGGGTGGCTCCGCGTGGAGCCCACGCCCGGCACGTGTGAGCACGCAGTGCATGCTGGCTGTGCAGTGCCACACGCCCCAGACTCCCCGCTCACGCCGTGTGCCCGGGGGGCGTGCTCTGGCCGACCCTGCGTGTCCCCCCACCCCACCTCCAGCTCTCCCCCGGCTCCCCCCAGCCCTCCCCGCTCCTGGCCGTATTCCCTGCGCTTTCGGGTCCAGCTCGGCCGCCTGTTCTTTTCCTCTGACCGCTCGAGTTCAGGTGCACCTCTGAGTTCCTGCAGGGCGTCTTACACCACTTTAGAAGTTAGTCTATTTTGTCTTTTACGGCGTTTCTTTTACAACGTACACACGGTAAAACTCACTTTTGTGGTACAGTCCTTTGAGTTTAGACACATGCTTAGGACCTTGGTACTACTTTTTAAACAGCTTCCTGAGCGTGTGTTGTGTTTCAACATGCGTGACTTCGGCTCTTGGACGCAGTGTGTCCTTCACGCCGATCTGTCTTCCCGTGTGGCACCTGCTCACTGCCCAGTGTGCGTGAGCGATGTGTGAGTGTCTGCACAGAGCCGAAGCGCACGGTGAACTTGACCGCGTGCAGAAGCCGCTGGCCGCGGTTACTGGATTTCTCTTTGGGTTTTCATCTTTTTTGGGTAAAAAATTTCAGATGAAAACGATTCCTGTTTAACCTGTTACAGTGCCTGGGGAGGCTTGCCGGGGCTGAGAAAAACCATTTTTAATCTGTCTCTGGCATATAAAGGACTTGCCTCTTTCTGTTTTTACTATCGAATATCCTTATGGTTTCTGTCGTTTTCTAATCCTAGTTTAAAATCCCAGTTTGAATGTGAAACAGATTTTTATCTCTTTCCCCTCCTTAACTGTATCACACTTGGCTGTTAGGACGTTAGGATTACTAAGTGTGTTTAGTGCGTTTCTCTTTTTTCCTTGAATGCACTTAAGATACCAAGCAATTCGATTAAAAATGAATTAGCCACACAATGAAAAATGCAAAGCTGTGCAGTTTTCCCCGGTGTATTTTCCCCTAGGCCGGTTTTGCTGTGCTCCCGTATTCTCTCGTATTGAGTGTGTCTGAACTCAGAGGTCAGTGCGAGGGAGGGGGCGCGTTCCCACCGGGCGGGGCGGGGCGGGGCTGCTGGCTGCCGGCCCTGGGCGCTCACCCTGGGCTCTGGGGAGTATCGATCCGGTCCCAGGAAGGAAGGGAAAGGTGTTTCAGATTTGCCCCCCACGCAGTAAGCTTGACTCCCAGTGACGTGACTCCAATGTAACCATGTGTATCTCTTTTCGCTTCCCCAACAGCTTCCATGCCTATGGCTGTTCTAAATTTGGGCCAAATATACCCATTTCAGAGAGGCTTTTTCTGTCAGGACAGCAGCATCCAGTACCCGTTCCATGACGGAACCATCACGAGCACTGTCCTCGCCGTGGTGGGGCTTGGTTTACCCGTTTTCTCTGTAAGTAACGCCCACGCAGGCGGCCAGGGGTGTGCCGTGCTGGAGGTGGAGGATGTCGCGGGGTGGGGCGAGTCCCCGGCGTCCGCGTGCCGGGTGCCGGGTGCCGGGTGGTGGCCGGAGAGCTCTGCCCGCTGCTCGAACCGGGGGCAGCTTCTCCGGTGAAAGGGGGTCCGCCTGGAGCAGCCGGGGGTCGTCATGAACAGCGGCGGGCCGACTGCTCTGGCGTGGCAGGGTTCACGTGAGTCGTGTGCACCCGCGCTTGTCAGCGCTCACGTGAGGGCACTTGCGAGGCCCAGGAAGCTGTCGTGTGCTTGACACAGACTATGCATAAAGCTGAGGTCGTGCCTGTGTTATATCGTGTTACTGAGTGGGATTGGAGGCCTCGATAAAGGAGACGGACTTTGTTCTGAGGCCTCGATAAAGGAGACGGACTTTGGTCGTCAGACTGGAGAAGACAGCTCAGCACAAAGGCGGCGAGCAGGTGCGCAGCGTGGATCCTGGGGACGTCGGCACGGCGGCCTCACCGCGTTCCGGCGGCCCCGCCCTTCCGCGGCCACCGGTCTGTGGGGTGGCGTGGGGTTGTGTCACTCTAGGCGACTGGGGAGTTTCTTTCCAGGTCACGTTCCACCGGCAGGTTGACAAGATGTCGTGTTAACCTACTTCCTTTGTTCGCGGCACCAACTCCCGGCCAGGCCGGCCGAGCCCAGCCCGAGCCCGGGGTGTGACTCGGACACAGAGGGCAAGGAGCCGCGGGAAGACTCGGTCCCTGGGGGGGCTCGTGGCCTGCTGTGTTCCTTCTCAGGGGGCCCGGCCCCCGTCTCCTGCTGGCTGTCTTCCTGGGGGGAGAGTCGGCGTGGCACCCTCGTCTCGGCGAACCCGGCGGCCTTCTCTCCACGGCACGGCAGGCAGGCCTGGCTTCCCCGCTCTGCCCCCCGATTGCCCCAGAATATAACGACCTCGTTCTCGGGACTTCCCGTTCATGGCTCGGTTCATTTCCGACAGCAGGTCTCTTTGTGGTCCTCAGCACCGTCTCCAGAAGGCGAAGGGAGCTTGGGGTTTGTGAGGTTCCACGGCGTAAATGTTTTCATATGTAGTACCTACATTCTGGTGTGATTAGAGCCACTTGCATAGGCGTGAACGGGGAGGGAAGTCTGGGGTTTGATCTAAGGAGATACCTACTCTTGTCCTAAGAAGCGAGCGCTCCGGCCGTAACTGGCAGCTGCTCTCTCAGCTGGTGAAACGGCGCAGAGGTGCCTGGCGGGGGGCGGGGGGGCGTCGCTGACCACGTGTGGGGTACAGGGTGCCTGGGCAGCCGCGGCGTTGAGCAGCTGTCGCCGGCTGGTGGTTTGGGCCGGCCCTGTGTTTGAGGGGGGCAGCACTGGGGGGCGGGAAGAGACGTTCAGGCATTTGCTTGTATGTTCTGTTCTCTTTAAAGAAAAGTTAAACTATAAAAATAATGCGTATGTATTAACGGATTTAAGAATATCTGTCACAAAGGACAAAGGAGGAAGTCACCCTCAGTTCGACTCCTTGAAGACCACTACTACTTTGATGTGATTTCCTTTGGTTGGACGGTTTTTTGTATCACTGTGAGTGCAAATTCAGTCGTACGCCTTGCTTTTTTACGACGAGGATCTTTGAGTTACTATGAATAGTGCCCTTCACTTCGCGGTGGACGGACCTCGGTCCAGCCGAGTGCTGGGGCCTCACTCGGCACTAGAAGGGAGTGAGCGACGGAGCTGTGAACAGACAGGGAAGAGCCTGAAGCCGGTCTGAACAGCGGTCCTACTGCGCAGTGCCAGCCCCGTGCCGCCCTGGAAAAGGCAGAGCTGTGGAGGCGGGGATAGGCCAGTGGTTGCCGGGGGTCGGCGGGAGGACCGAGGAGGGACGGGACGATGGACCGCAGAGGACTCGGGGCCATGGGGCCTGCTGGTGTGGTCCTGGAGCGGCAGACGCAGGGCGGCGAGTGTGGGTCCGAACCCCCAGACCGCCCAGGACGAGGGCTGAGCCCTGAGCCCCGAGCCCCGGCGTGAGCTGCGCAGCCGGGTCGCTGCTGGGTCGCTGCCAGTGCCCCAGCGAGAGCCGCAGGCCCCCGCTCTCGCCAGGTGCTCACCGTGGGCGGGGAAGGGCGGAGGCTGCAGAGTGGGAATCTGTCTCTTACTTTCGGCGCAGTTTCTTAGATGCACCCAAGGCTTTTTAAAAAGTAAGGTATTAATTTTGGGGAATTAAAAACCATTTGCTCGTGAGGTCCGGCGAGGGGTCAGTGCCCCGTGCGTGAGCTGCGGATGGCCCTCACGGCCGGCGAGCAGCTGTGCAGTCGTCGCTGGGAATTAGATGACCCGGTCGGGGGTAAAAAGGAAAGTTTCAAGGCTGTGAGTCATGCGATTTATTTACTCACGAACCCCCTTTACGAGGGTGTGTGTGTTTCCCTGAGACCGTGGGTTCTTACGAAAGGAAAGGAGTAAAGACAGCAGCGATTGGTCGTTTAGTAACTAGAGTGCACCTTTGATTTATGAGGCTTAATCTTGCACGACAGCACGTGCAAATTCAGTGCCAGTTTTCAGGTTTTATAACGGAAAACAACAGACAAGGAACCGGAATCTCGTGGCACTGAACAGCCCCGTGGTCAGGGGAATGCATGTGTGGGGTGTGTGTGCTGCACCTTATAACATGTATGTAAGGGGCCGTCCCTGTTCGAAGTTTTACTGTGCAATAGCCCTTTAATGCACTGGACATTGTTTGGGTTTCTGAAAAACAGTAAGCAGGTCGAACCTAGAAGTATCTGCTAGTAGTGAAGGCTTTATCTAAACACAAGTTCGGGGTCCGTTACCCGTCCGAACTCTCGGAGCCAGAAAGCTGTGGTTTATTTCTGTGCCTCGTGCAACGCCCCCCGGGAAGCCAGGGGCAGCATCCCGTCGGGAGATGCTAACGCACACACGGCCGGCCGCCTGTGCCGTCCGGGCGCGTGGGGCCCAGAAAGGCAGGCGGCCCCTCCCTCCGTCCAGGGCCGGCCGCCAGCCGCGGAGCTGGGGCTGGTTTGGCACCGCGTGCTGTGGGAGAACTGGGGTTTGAGGGCTTTGGGACTCAGACTAGGGGATTAGGGGCTCTGAGGGAAAGCTGACTGAGGACTATTTAACTGCCTGTTCACGGGATGCGGCTGCTTCACACAGACACTAGAACCCCCCCCCCCACGCCTCCTCTGTGTCGAGGGGGGGGCCGCTGGCCAGAGGTGGGAGCCGAGACGGGGTGGGGGGGGACAGGGCTGGCGACTCGGGCCACAGACACAGCGTCCTGGGGGGGGAGGGGACCCCCCGGGTCGGGCCACAGACACAGCGTCCTGGGGGGGAGGGGACCCCCGGGGGACAGCCTGTGTCCCCGTCGCCGCCAGCAGCTCAGGCTGCCTGCCCGGCTCTCCGCAGTCACCCAGCACCCTGATGCGGCCCGATCCCTCTGGGCTCCATCTTGGAGTGAGAGCGTGGTGGGAAAGGTCCCTGCCGTCGCTGCCGGCCGCGATGGAGCGTCCGTGTCTGGAAGGAGGTGAGACAGGGCTGGGGTCGGCGGTGTGATTCCGGCCCACCGCACACCGGGCTGTTCCGCCGTCGCCGTGAACGGAGCGTCCGTCTGGTTTCACTTCTGTTTCCGGAGCCGCGTGTCTGGGGCCGGGCTGCAAGGGCGGGTGGGGGCGGCAGGTCTGTGCCGGGGGCTCGCCCTCGGTGGGGTGCCGGGGAGCAGAGGTCATGGGCGGGCCGGGGCAGCGGGGAGCCACGAGAGTCATGGCTTGCTTCCCCCGTGGGACACGTGGCGGCGTCGGGGCGCCGGGCACCAGCCGTGCGTTCGGTTGGACGTGCACATGTGTCCAGCACACACGTTGTTGCACCGGGGCGCTCACCTGGGAGGCCGACGTGTCCTGTGAGAAGGTACCAGAACCGGAGAGGAAGAAGAACCAGAGTTCTGTCGAGTGGTTCCGGGGGCTCAGCACACGTCGAGGCTCGTGTGCCTGCGCCCACGGCCAGGGTCCGGCGCTGTGCCTGCGTGGGCCCTGGGACGCCGCCTGGGCGGCCCCTTCGGAGCCTCACGCCCCCAGGCAGACCCTGCCCCAGTGCCCCCGCGCTCCTCGCCGGCTCCGTGGTCTCGTCGGGCGTGCCTGTCAGGTGGACTCGTCGTGCAGGGTGCGTCCGGTTGAAATCGGCTTTCCGAAAACCCCGGCGTGTCCTTGCTCTGCCCGAGCTGTCCCGTGAACCAGCAGTTTGTCGGGTTTTATTGCCGAGGGGGGCACTGCACCGTGTGGGCGTGTCTCGGTCGGCCCCGGTCTGTCGCGGGGCATTCGGGTCCTTCGGCGCTGACGGCACGTGAAGCCCACGGAAGGCGCCCACCGATGCCGGCGGGCGTAGGTCCCCGTTCTCCCGAGGCGCGTGCCCCGCAGCGGCGTCGCCGGCACCGTCCCCGGAGGCAGCGCCCTGCGCTTGCCCGGCCGGCGCTGCTGCGGCTCGTTTCCGCACACTCGCAGGTGTGGAGGGGCATCTCGGCGGCTGGAACCCGCTCGCCTGCGGCGGCTGCCCACGCGGCCCACCACCCACGCGTCCTCTGTGGCCACGCGGCGTCCGGGGCGTTCGCTCGCTCTGATTTATTTGTTTATCTTTGCTGTGGAGCTCAGACAGACCCTCATACACGCCGGGTAAATAGAGTCATGTGACGTGCAAGTAGATCGTCCCAGGCTGTCGCTTGTCTTTCCGTTCTCTTAAATGTGTCTTTGGAGAGCACCGACTTTTTAATTTTGATGAACCAAGTTTTGGGTTTTTTTTAATAGATGAGAAATATTTTTTGCTCAGAGAAGTTAAGCCATTTGCACGCAGTCCGGGGCTTCAAACACACCGACACTGGATGCCGGCGGTGGCCGCACGAATTCCGTCACCCGAGTGTTCAGAGGAGCACTGTGGGACAGGGATGGTCGCTGACCGATGAGAAGGGGTCGTTTTCGAGACGCCCTCTTCCGGGTAGAGGGCCTGAGCTTGGTTTGGGTTTAACAGAAGGGCCACCACTCCGAGTGTCCGAGTGTCCGAGTGGCCTCTGGGGCTACAAGGTGTGGCCGAGGGCGGTGCCTGTCATGGGCACTCGGGGCGTGGCGGCGGGGAGACTCTCGCAGGAAGGCCGTTGGCTGGGCAGTCGGCTGCGCCTGCCCGGACAGAGCCGCCTCGCATCTTGAGGGGGCCTGGTGGGGGCTTCCCGCTCAGCTGGGGGTCTCTCGAGCACCACAATGCTGGTCGGTGGGCTGCAGGCACATGGACGGCCACCCTCAGTGAGGCAGACGGGAGCTGACCCCCAGGGCTCCCGTCCGGGCCAAAGGCAGACCCTCCAGGCGGTGAGTGCGCGGCGTGGTGGGGCGCGGCAGGCTGGGCAGGGAGCAGACCGTGGCGGAAGCAGGGGCTGGCGTTCGGGGGCTTTTGTGCTCCGTGGTCCGTGTTCTCCGAAGGGACTCGGCTGTACGCCAGACGCCTTTCACGGCAGCTGTGACCTTGCCATGGCCGGCCCAGCCGCCAGTGGATAAAGCTCCGCTGGATGCCCTGAAGGCCCAGCCAGTGACCGTGGCCAGTGACCGTGGCCTGTCCCCCTGTGGTGGTGAACAGGCGAACCTGGGGGCGGGACAGAGCGCTGTGTCCCGTTCGGAAGTGGAGTCCGTGACCACGGGCCTGAACCCGGTGCTGGGAACCCTGTGACGAGCTGACGCACACAAGAGGGGCTCCTCCTTTCCCCCCCGGAAGCCCACGTCGTGGGTTTGGGCAGAAACGCCGGGAGGAGGTCAGTCCTGGGCGGGCTGCTCAGTGGAGGCCTCGGAAGCGCTGTGTCCCCCAGAAAAGCGACCTCGCCCTGCACTGCAGCCTCTAGCCTCTGCCGCCTGCACCGCTGCTGCCCCCCAACGCGTGCCCGGGTCCCTGTCCCGGGCAGCGCCCTCGCACGCCCGGCCCCCGGGGAAGCTGCTGCCGGTCGCCGGCCGGGACGTCCCCGCGTTAACGCTGTTCTCGTTTGTTCCTTCCGCCAGCCGGGTTGCCCTGTGTGATCCTGAACGCGCGCCACGCCCCCTTCCAGCGAGGCCTGTTCTGTAATGACGAGTCCATCAAGTACCCTTACAAGGAAGACACCATCCCCTACGCCCTACTGGGCGGGATAATCATTCCCTTCAGTGTTATCGTCGTAAGTCACCTCCGCTTTTCTCAGACTTTCGCTTTCCTGTCCGCTGGCCCGTGTTTCTGTGCTGACCCCGTAACGACTGACTGCACAGCCCTGGGAGGCAGCGCCTGTTTTCAGCCTTCCATCGGAGGTACCGTCCGATCCAGGTGGTTCCGCGGTCGTGGGCGGGGCCGGGAGACCGGCAGCGTGTGGTCGGAAGAACTCACTGAGAATGTGCGGGTTCTCCTCCTTCGCTGTTACGTCAGTAGCCACGCAAGAGACGCACGTGGATGCCAGTGTGTCTCTACTTAGTGCGTGGGGCAGCCCTTATTTTACCACGCACCGATTCTGTGTGTCTGTGCCTCCCGTCGACTGCCTGCGCCCCGGGAACGCAACGATGCCAACCGATGTTGAGACGTCACGTGACCCCCGTCTGCCTCAGAGAACGTTTAGGCGAGCCGGAAACGGGGGAGAAAAGCTCACGTTCTGTACATACATAATCGGCAGTGAGCGTGAGCGGTCCTCACTGGCCCTGGGACAACAGTGACCGCTCCTTTCCAGGGATCCCGGCGGGCACGCCCAGAGAGTGCGCCCCGGGGAGAAGACTCGAGCGCCTGGACTGGAGGGTTTTTACGGCCTCTCCGCCCAGAGGCGCTGTGGTTTCGGGTAGTTGCATGCTCTGCAACCTGCGACTGCGGACACGTGGTTTATCTGAGTTGAAAGAGGAAACGCGGTCCCACCCGGGAGCTGGGCCAGCCGAGCAAGAACGCCGTTTCGCCCGTTTGGGAGTGGATGTAAAGCGCAGGCCAATCCTTAACTTAGACGCGTGACGTCCTATTTGAGGACGGTCACAGCTCCTTACAGACCGGGAGTCGTGGGACGGGCCCGACGAGGGGGAGCCTCTGCTCGCCAGATGTCTGCTCCCCGCGGCCGGGAGCCCCGGAGGCAGGGACGGCCCCCGGCCCTTCTGGGTGGCCTCTCGGCCTGGCGTGGGGCCCACATGCTCCGTGTGTAGGGGGCGAGCCCGAGCGGCTTGCGATCACGCTGCCGACTCCCCTGCACGAGGGCGAAGAGCTGAGAGGAGACTGGCGACCCCTGTCCTCCAGACAGATCTGGGCGCTGCGTTCCCACCGCAGAGAGAGAGAGACAGAGGGAGAGAGCCCCGCCGACAGAGGTCGTTTCTCAGGAGCCCGGGAGGGTGTCAGCAGGAAGGTGTGGTCAGCCCTGCCAGGTGTTACTGAGGTCAAGGCAAAACCGGCTCTGAAGTTGAGAAGAAACCCTCCCGTCCGATGAGACGGTGTTGACTGTCGGGAGCGATGTGGTCGGATAGAGAGAGGGGAGGTGCCGGGGTCGGGAAGGAGTGGGAACACCCCGGTGAGCTGGCCGGTCCTGGGGAGGGTGGGGGGCCCCCTGAGCGGGGTCCGGCAGGGCAGAGGGTGGGGAGCGCTGCGGGGCGTGCGTGTCAGATGGCCGCGTCACACCGGTTTAGGGCACTGCTGGCTCTGACCTTCGGAAGTATCCCGGCCGCTCCCCCGAACAGTCTTCAGCTCTTTACTGGTGAGTTCCACCTTTAGAGCCGCAGTGAGTGACCTGTGCCGGGCGCCTGGCCCGAGACTCGGCCACAGATTGGGTGACCTCAGTGCGGCCACCGCCAGGGGCGGAGAGTGGGCGTGAGCGGCCCGGCGGGCAGGAGAAGGTGTGCGAAGGAAGCGAGACACGGCTCCCTGAGTCGGCGAGACAGACACCCCCCCCCCCCACCGCATCTGGTCTGGAAGAGCGGTGAGGTGGGCCCGAAAGTTTGTTTTTTTCCCATGAGATGGCTCTAGTGGTGCTCACTTGTCCTCAACTTCATTCAAGACAATTTTGTTAGATTGTATCGTGACAGCTGTCGTATCCGTGTGCGTTAAAGAAAACCGTTAAAATTGGTGAGTTTCTGTGGAGCCGTTTTACTATCGACGATGGGAGAAAATATGCAACGTTTCCAGCTACAAGTTCTGTCAGAGAAAGCGCAGCCACTGCTAACGGGAACGGTTCTCGCGACACCGCTGTGACCTGGCAGCCAGGGGGTGGACTGGAGTGCCCGTGCGTCAGCCGTGACGCCCACACTGCACTGGTCGGTGGGGGCGGTAGATGCCACCGAGTGAGCACGTGACCGTGTGGCCGTCGCAGCCAAAAGGACCGGGTGACGGATCTGCGTCAGATTTTGCGTTGAGCTGGAACACTCCTCCGAGGAAACTATTTGGATGATCCCGAAGGTTTTCGGGGACGAGGCAGTGAGCGCAGCGCACACAAACGTGCGGCACGGACGCTTCAGACACGGCCGAGACTCTGTGGAGAGCCGCCCGCATCTGGAAGGCCGGCAGCAGGCCGACCCCGAGGACGCTGAGCGCGGGCGGGCTGCCGTCAGCCAAGGCTTCCGGCTCTTTCTGAAACCACAGTCACCTGTGAGAGAGAAGCGGTCTTAGACCGTCGATGAGATCCGGGCAAGTGCGACGGGGCAGCCGATGGCGATGCCACCGAGGGATCCCGCAGAGGAGACTGACCAGAGGGAGAGCCACGTGAGGTCCAGGTGCCTGCTTGGAAGGGGGCGGAGGCGTCCCTGCCCCGTGTGCACCGTGTTTCTCGCGTCTCACGCCGTCTCCAGGGAGTCTCTCTGTTTCTCGTACGTGGTCAAATACTACCCGGACAGACCTGGCGTTGTCCCTTCTCACGTCAAGAGAGGCGGGAGTGCCGCTGAAGTGCGGAGAAGGGCTGTGGCGGACGGAACGTGTCGGAAGCGGTTTGCGCAGTCTCGTGCTGGGGATTTCTCGCTGGACGGTGCTGCACGGTCGGGCGGACCAGGTGACGTTGATGGTGATCAACTTGGGACAGTAACCGAGAACAGCCGACGTTCTACCGTGTGGGGGAGCACCGACAGACTCCCCACACCCGAGTCAGTCAGCCGAGGCTCTGGTGAACGTGAAAAACACGTCTTCATTTCACGGAAAACACTAAGCGGACTCCTGGAGCCGGAACAACACACCGGGCGAGGGGGCCTCACGGCTGTCAGCTCAGAGGGACCTGGTCCGAGGTCCCTCTGTTCGGGGGCAGGAACCGGGGCCCTTAATGACGGCGCCGGGGACTGGGAAGACCCGGATTGGATACCTGTTTCCGGAGAAGACGTGACTGTTCTCCCCAGGACAGCGGGGGGGGGGGGGGGGGGGGCGCGGGGGTGTTTCAGACTGGGGTGGGTCGGCAGACGTGGCCTGTATCTAAATTACCAGCGGTCAGCTCCACAGGGACTCGTCGGAGAGACCCTCTCCTGCTGCTGCCCTCCCGGAGCGGGACCACCCGAGCGGCCGGAGGCGAGCCCGCAGACCGAACGCCGGGGGCCCTGGGGGCGGCAGGGCAGAGCCCCCCGGAGCCCCACGCAGCACCGAGGCGGCTACGGCCCCCACCCCCGTCCGGGAGCCCTGCTCTCTGAGAGAGATCCGGTCGAGTCGCGGGTGGGAAGGGCCTCAGGGAGGAGCCGGTCTCCGCAGGGCTGAGTGTGTCTGGACGGAGGGCGTTTGCCTTGCGCTCAGAGGCGGTGGCATCTGCAGCTAGAACGCGCCGACCCCGCTCTGCCGGGCCTCCCGGCGCCGCTTCCGGCGTCCCGGGGAACTGCCGGGCCCGGGCTCCGGCTTCTGCGGGGCTCGTGGGCTTGCTGTCAGAGGGACAGCCGCCGGGCCAGGTGAGGAACGGGCTCTTCGTGTCAGGTTCCTAAAGTCCTTTCCGTGAGGCGGCCATCCGTGTCACCTGCGGTGCGGCCCACACGCAGCCCACGGACCCCCCTGAGCGGGGGCCCCCGAGCGCTCTGTACGCCTGTTCACTGTGAGGGGCCGTCGTTTACTGAAGTGAGGCCGGGAGAGGTGCACGCACCCCAGGCGAGCCGTGGGGCTCCTCTCCCGCCGCAGGGTGAGATGGCAGGCCTGCTCTCCTTCAGGGTCTGCTCTGGTCTCGGGCTGCTGAGAGCGCGGCTTACTTTACCAGCAAACGTAACGTTCACGATGTTGCCACTCAGTCTCTCTGAACTTCTCAGGGCAGTAGCCTGTGGACTCGGCAGGTGTCTGGAAACCTCTCTTGGCCTCGAGCCTCATTGCACTGTTGCGGGGTCGTGTGCCTGCCGGCCGGGACCCAGGAGGACTCGCTCCACCCCCGCAGAGCCAGCGACGACCCGGAGGACGGCGGCACCGCGGCGTCTTCCTGCAGGAGGGCGTCCGGCGTGTGCTTGACCTTCTCCAGGCCCCCTGGGATGCAGGACCAGCTGACCTCCGCCCTCTGCCCCCGGCCTCTGAGGGGCCCCCGGCCCGGACACTGGAGCTCTCCCGCTCACACTCCCAGCCTGCTCGTGTGGCGGAAGTCGGGGTCCCGAGGAGCGCCTGCCGGCCAGCAGCCAAGACTGTGGGGGTGCGTGGGTGGGGCGCCCGCCCAGGGAGGCGCCTGTTCTCTGGACAGCCCCCGTTTCTGCCCGCGGCGCACCATCGGCTGGCCGGCCGCCTGCTGAAGCCACTTGATTTCCGGGCGAGAGCGGGACGAGGTCGCACCGTTCTGGACAGACTGCGGAGCCGCTGCGGCTGGCCCCTGCTGTGTGAAGAGCACCCGTCGCTGCTCTGACGCCCTCTCTGCGGTCCAGCGGCCCCGGCTGGCTCTCCGTCTGGGGGAGGGGGGGCAGGGCTGTGTTTAAGGTGAAGGTCGTTGCCGTGACTGACCGCTCTCTTCTCTCTCCCACGCTCAGCGCTGCTCCCAGGGCCTGGCCGCGCCGCCGTGACACCCTTTCTCTGCCCCTTCCCCCCAGATGGTGGCTGGCGAGGCCGTGTGCGTGTACTGCAACCTCCTGCACTCGGACTCCTTCGTCAGGAACCACTACGTGGCCGCCATCTACAAGGCCGTGGGCACGTTCCTGTTCGGCGCGGCCGCCAGCCAGTCGCTGACCGACATCGCCAAGTACTCCATCGGCCGGCTGCGGCCGCACTTCCTGGACGTCTGCGACCCGGACTGGGCGAAGGTCAACTGCAGCGACGGCTACATCGAGAACGTCGTGTGCCGGGGGGACGCGCAGAAAGTGAAGGAGGCCAGGTGCGTGGGGGCGCCGGGCGTTCCCGGGGGCCTGGGCGCCGTCCCCGTTGCGCAGAAGGACTCGGAGCCGGGCTTCCTGCCGATGTCCGTGCCCCGGCACAGGCCGACCTGCGTCCTCATCGCCGCCCCGGAGGGTGACTGCGTGCCCGGACGGCCTCCCTTTCTGAACTCCCTCGACCACAGGGCCGTGGGGCCCAGAGCCCCCTCCCGCCCGTCTCCTGTGAGGAGTGCTCAGCCGGGTGCTCACAGCCGGGTGCTCGTGTGCCCGTGAGAGGGCAGTGGCAGGGTCGAGGTGCGTCCCTTCTCTCTGGCTTCCGGGCGGGCCGCCCTCCCTGGTGGGTTCGCCCAGCGCTGCACCCTTCCTGCGTGTCTCGCGGTGGTGCGCGTCGGTGGGGTCGGCGCGGCAGTGGGAGCTGGGCTTCCCGGCCGCTTGGCTTCTGCCGTGCCCGGTGCCTGGACTGGCGGGGTCGGGCGGGGGGGGGCGGGGGCGCCGTCCGCCGGCTCAGAGACGCAAGAGCCCAGACGAGCCAGCGGCTTTGGAGCGCAGCTGCGGTCATCTCCGGTGCGCAGTCCCTCGGGTCAGGGCCGTCCAGGGTCGGCAGACGCCCCAAGGGGCCCAAGAGTCCGTGTCGCGGCTCTGCGGGCCGTGCGGTCCGTGTGACAACCCCGCACGCCTGCGGCCGGGGCAGGAGGAGTTGCCACAGCCAGGCTTCGAGCCACAGGGCCCGGCCCTGCGGGAACCGCGGCGTCACGCTGGCCCTGCCGCCCTGGGCGCGGGGAGCAGCGGGCCGCTTGCTCGTGTGCCCCGGACCCTCTGTGCCTCTGGGTTCTCCAGAAAGACGTCCTGTCGGGGCCCCAGGGGGCGGAAGCTCTGGCTGTGGTCGCTGAAATGCCGCTGGTCCCTCACTTCCATCGGCTTCTGCTGCTCAGGGTGTGACGTGTGTGCAGTTTGTCCGCTGTGCATGCCCTCGCGTGTGTGAGACGCCTGTCTGTCCCCAGGACCCCCGGGCCTGCAGTCCCGAGGTCTCTGAGGGTCACGGGCGTTTGCTTCACCTGCCGGCTCTTATTGGGGCGGCCCAGCACGCACACCTGGCACGCACACCTGGCCTTAACGCACGCCGTCCTCGTTAAGACCGCAGCACGAGCTCAGGCGCCCAGGACGCTCACCTGTGAGGAGTCTCCCCGAGACTCGAGCTTCTGTGCCTGTGGCCGGGCCGCAGACCCCCCGTGGGCTCCTCGGCACGGGGCGCTCAGCCGAGGGCGTCGGGTTCAGCGTGAGGGTTTGTGCTGACCTGTGCGCGGTGGCCCCGTGGTCGGCAGGGAGGGAGCGACTCATCACTGGTGTTTTGTGCAGACGGAGCCCAGGGTGACCGTCCAGTCTGACCACAAGGTCCCCGTGGTCGGCACAGGGGGCTGGAATCTAAAATGTTCTCTGAGGAGCGTGTCTGACCACAGAAAAGGCCGTCCGCGGGCTCGGGGGCCTCCTCGCCACTCCGCTGCGGTCCGCGCCCCCCGCTGCGCGCGGGCAGACTGGCACACCCTCCCGACGCGGGTCCCGGAGCCTGCTCTCCGGTCCAGTCCAGGGCGCCGGCCGCCCCCAGGGCCGCGCAGGCGCTGTCCGAGCCGCGTTCGAGGGCCTGTCACGTGGGCCCCCTTCTTCCCCGGGTGTGGGGGAGGGCTGGGAGGCGGGGTCTCACGGCGCGTGTGCCCCATCCCCGCACCTGCGTTCGCCCCGGTGAGCGGGACTCGGGGCGTGGGAGCGGGAGCCAGCCCGTGCCGCCCCCGACGTGCTGCGGCCCTGGGCTTGCGAGCGTTCCACCATGATTAGGTGGGGGGGGGGGCCGCAGGTGCTCGCAGACCGGGACGTCGGGAGAGAGGACGCACCTGGGACGGAGCGTGCCCGCAGGACGTGAAAACAAGCGTCAAACAAAAGGGCCTCAAGGTGGGGGGGGCCTCGGGAGAGGGGCGTGCGCACCGCGAGTGCCAGCACGTCCCGTCTCAGGTTCTCAGGACTCGCTCATCGCTGCAACGAGCGGCCCCCTCCCGAGGAGGGTCCCGGAGGCGGCCTCGCGGGCGCGCACCGGCCGGCGGGGACCGGCCTGAAGTCTCAGCTGCACACACGTGTGATGTGGCCAGGCCGTCCGAGCCGGCCACAGCGGGGCAGGGGGGTGGGACCGCGCTCCGTGACTCGCCCCCCACACCTGTGCACCCCCCCCCCCCCCACCGTGGGCTGCAGGGCAGCGTGCAGCTCCGGACGCCTCTCCTCTCCTCTCCCCCCAGGTTGTCCTTCTACTCTGGCCACTCCTCCTTCTCCATGTACAGCCTGCTCTTCGTGGCGGTGAGTGTCGGCGCGGCACGGGGGTCGAGTGCTCGCCTGCCTGTCCCCCCATCGCTGCCGTGCGGGCAGGCACAGGGGAGAGGAGACGCCCGGGGCTTCCCCTGAGCGGCGGGGCAGCCTCTCCAAGGGGAGCAGGCCTTTGTCCGCAGCGGCCAGCACAGGCCTGTCCTCTGGGGTGCGAGACAGCTTGTGAGGCCCCCACAGGTCCCACCGGAGACTCAGGCGGGGGACCGGAGTCCCCTCGGCACGAGACTAGCCTCTCACTCACTTCGGTTCTGTGGCCTCGACAAGCAGGAGGGGGGTTCTCCGGAGCGCCGGCAGCCCTCACCCCGCTGACCGCCCACCTCGGCTCGCGGCATGCTCCTCACCACTGGCTGCTGCCGCCGCCCTTTAGTGCTCGCTGGGGCCGGAGGCGGCTGCCGCAAGGGCCCCGAGTGGGGAGGGGCACACCTGCACCGAGCCAGCAGGGCGCGTGGGTGGCCTGCTCTAGGAGGGCTGCCGTCCTGAGGAGTCGCCCCTCCCCCTCCCCGGAAAGACGTCTTTATTGGGTAGAAATCGGGCCCGAATTCTCCCATGAGTCCAGATTTGCTAGGCAGCGCGCACAGGGCTACGACCCAGGCCCCTCCCTCCCCACGGCGCATGGCTGCACAGGCCGAGGTGCAGACCCGGGAGGGACGTTCTCGGGGCCGGGGCGGGGCGTGGGAGGGGAGTCACGGGACTGGCGAGGGCGTGGGTGCTGCTGCATGCGGAGCGTGCTTGGCTGGGGTCGCCTTCACGTGCCCCGGCGGGTGCTCAGCCCGCTGCCCGGGAGTTGACGGGGCCGTGGGGCGCCCGCGGGTCAGGGGTGAGGGTGTGAGGCAGCGGGTGTGGTCCCCGGGCTGCACGCTGCCCACAGCGCGGCCTGCGAGGGGGATCCTGGTGAGCGTCTGCGCTCCAGGCGGTTGTGCTGCGTCCAGACGCCGGCTGACCGCCCCTCCCCTCCCCCTCCCCCCCAGCTCTATCTGCAGGCCCGGATGAGGGCGGACTGGGCCCGGCTGCTGCGCCCCACGCTGCAGTTCGGCCTCGTCGCCACGTCCCTCTACGTGGGCCTCTCGCGCGTGTCCGACTACAAGCACCACTGGAGCGACGTGCTGACCGGCCTCCTCCAGGGCGCCCTGGTGGCCGTGCTCGTTGTAAGTGTGCGGGGTGCAGCCGCTCCCGGGCGCCGCCCAGCCCGCGGGTCGTTGGGTGGAGCCACCGTCCCCCCGCGTGAGAGGCGGCCACGGCAGGGCCTGGGCACAGACAGCAGGGGCAGGCGGTGCCTCCGCACGGGGCAGCGCCCGGTCTGGAAGAGCCCTGGGACAGCTCCCGTCAGCCTCAGACCCCTGCGCCCGTCCCCTCTCGTGCTGGGGGTCGCTGCCCCCCCCACACTGCGGCCCTGTCGGGGGTGCTCACGCACTGCCGTGGGGTTCGGTGCGTGGCCCGCTCTGAGTGCGACCCGCTGTCCCTGCAGGTCGTGTACGTGTCCGACTTCTTCAAGGGGAGGAACTCCGCTCTAAAGGACCGGAAGGAGGAGGACTCCCACACCACGCTGCACGAGACGCCCCCCGCGGGGAACCACTACAGGACCACGCACCAGCCGTGAGGCCCGCCGGCCCCCCGAGGGCGCCCCGGCCGCGGGCGGGCCTGTGGGGACCCTGCTGCTGCCGCCCCCGCCGCTCACTGCACCCGTGCGCACGGCCGCCCGACGAGGGGCTCCGCCCGCGCTCAGCTCACGGAGACACCTCCAGCCTTCCACTCGACCACGCCCCACTGTACATTTTTATTAAAAAATGTAACGCTTATGTACACACACGTGCATGGTGACGCCTGATTTGAGCTCACGCCACATTCCACGTCTGAGGAGGACCCCGCCGCCTCCCACCGCACGTGGTGGGGCCCAGGCCACGAGTCCCACGCCGCCTCGGCCGTGGCGCTACAGGTAGAGGCTGGCGGCGAACACGATGTCCCTCTTGATCTTGGTGATTCCTGAGGGAAGAAGATGCGGATCCGCTCACTCTCTCAGAGCCACAGGGAACGTGGCTCCTGTTCCTGGGGTGTTGAGGACGACCCCCCCGACACACACACACACAGGGGAGACCAGCAGGGTGTGCGCGTGTGTGCAGGGGTGATGTCTGTCCAAACACACTTGTTCGGAGGAGGGCTGGGCTGTCCCAGGACGGGCCCAGGCGCACCAACCCCAGCCTGCAGGTGCCGTGTTCCATTCTGGTGCCCGGGTGGGGGCCCTCCGGGACCCAAGCAGGGCGGGGGCTGCCAGAGTCTGGGCAGTGAGGCCCCTCTCTCGGGGGCGCACCACGGGGAGTGTGAACCCGCCCACGGGCCCGTTCCCTCCCCCACGACCACCCTGGGGTCCAGCTCTCCAGAGCCGCACCTGGCACCAAGCCTGCAGGCTGGGTGGAGGGGAGCTGAGGTGCCCTGCTCTGCCCTCCCTGGGCCCCGGCACACGGACCTCCCGCGTGTCCCCGGGCACCAGGCGCACAGCCTGTTCCTGCGGAGCCACGACCCCATGGACACATCTGACGGCCAACTTACCACCCACCCCCCACCCCCGCCCCGAGCTGGCACGCAGGCCCCGGGTGCTTTGCTCCCGGCCATCCCCACGTGCCTGAAACGACAACCGGCATGCAGGGAGTGCCCGGTAAGGACAGGGTCCACCACCAAGGACGCCCCTTTTCACGACAATCTCACGACAAAACCGTAAGCATCCTGCGACGTAATGCTGCCCCACTCACGCGCACCATCGACGTTGCAGGTGAAACGTTCGAATAAAGCTTTACATCACCACACCCACGTGATTGCCCCACCAACCGCCCTCAAGCAGGCCCGCCTGCTGCCGGACGCTGTGCTTGCAGATGCGCACAGAAGGCCTTGAGAGGTCCCAGCCCCCCGCCACCAGGGGCCCCCCGGGGGCGGGGGGGGGGAGGCAGAGCCCGCACACCCACCTTCCGCGAACTTGTTCTCCAGCTCCGTGTTCCCGATGGCTTTGGCCGCCTGGCACATCTGCCGCAGCAGCTCCTCCAGGCGCCGCATGCAGCGGATGATGCTGCCTGTGGCGGGGAGGGGCAGGGCGTGTGAGGTGGGGGCGGGCAGGGGGCCAGGCTCCGTGTGGCACCCGGAAGGGTCTGCAGAGCAGCAGGGCTGCGGGCTCCCCACGGCTACACCTGCTCCCACAGAGCAGGGGCAGCGGCCGGCCTGGCTGGGGAGAGCGACGTGGGGCACAGCCCACAGAGTGGTGGGCAGCCCGCCCCGGCTCCAAGGGGGCCAGGAGGGCGCTGGCAGCGACGGGACAGGAAACGCGGGGAGGCCCCCCAGGCTGCCTGGTCAGGGCCCCGAGCGCAGGGCCGACTGGGCACAGCCCCGCCATCAGGGGAACGACAGGGCCCCCCTGTCACCCGAACAGCGCCACTGACCACTGGGGCCGCTGACCACCGGGGCTTTGCCCCCACGGCGCCCCCGAGGCGGCCGCAGGGAAGGGGAGCCAACGTGCGCTCGGGAACAGCCGAGGCTGCACACGGTCTCCGGTCGGACCTCACCAGGACGGCCCGGGCCCCGGCCCCCCGAGAGCTGCAGGCCCGGGCCCCGGCCCCCCGAGAGCTGCAGGCCCAGGCTCACGGCCCCCGGGTCTGCGCCCGTGATGCCGACACGCAGCGGGGGTCTGCGCCGGAGTCGGCCGTCCACGGGTGACCGGTTCCTGCCCCGCGCCACGTCCCTGCCCTGTGGGGTGTGCTGGGGGTCGGCGGGGGACGGGACTCAGGGGGCAGAAGGGCAGCGGGGCGGGGGCAGCCGGCCCCCCATCTGTCGTCAGCACGGGGGGGGCGGGGGGGCGACACACACCCCCCCTCGCTGCAAGACGCCTGGGGCCGGGGCACAGGGAACCCGGAGACGCCGTCTGGGGAGGGGCCTGGCCACGGACACGGCCAGCGCGAAGCCACCTCAACGGACACGTGGGGACGGCACTGCCTCCCAAGGACACGGCCATCTCCCAGGCACGGGCCGCTCACCTGCTTCATACCTGGTTCAGACCTGGTTCCAAGCCGCGAGCAGCGGTGCCACGAGAGAGGGGGGGATGACGGGGGGTGGGGGGAAGGGACAGGGACACGGCTCCTCCCCACTGACTGGGGCTCAGGCCCTTCCCCACTCCAAGCCCTGGCCCCGGCCCCCCGCCAAGACGCATGGCCCCCAGGGCGGTGGGCACGGAGGCGCGCTCTCCCTGACCAGGGGGTGTGTCATCCGAGACGAGAAGCCCCACAGGACAGGCAGCCACAGGGAGCCCTCCCGCGGCCAGCACAAGGCCCTCGGTCCTGGGGGAAGCCCCGCCCACCTCCATTCTGCCACTCGGCGCCCAGCAGCCACGCTCCCTCGGGGGCACCCACAGCAACAGTGACAGCCGGGACAGGGACAAACGGCACGGAACCCACCTGAACGCTTGGGACCACAGGGACCCCCGCCCCGTGCACGGGCAGCCCGGGGGCCCCTGGTGCTGGTCCCCAGGCCACGCACGCTGGGGCAGGGCCGCCGTCTGTACCTAAGTCCTGTGCCGCCTGACCTCCGCTGCCCCGTCCTCACGGGGGGGGGGGGCGGGGGGCAGAAACCGCCCCAGGGAAGTGACTGGGCAGACGGCATCCTGGGCAGCAGCTGCGCCTGGGGAGGCCCTGCCCGGGCAGGTGGGCGGCTGCAGCTGGCCCTCCTCCCCGCCCTCCCAGGCCCCCCTCCCAGCCTGTGCTGACTGCCCTGCTCCAGCCCAGACCACGGCGACGTCCCCCACAAGACTGATTCCACAGGGTGTCCTGGACTCCGGGGCTGCCCTGGATCTGATCTTTCTTGAACCAAACAGCCCGAAGCTCCCCCCCTCGAGCAGCGCCGTGTGTGACGACACGGTGCCCCTTCCCGGAGGGGCAGCGACAGACGCCTCTCCCGTCCCGCGGTCCCTCCGTGGGTGACACGGCAGGCCACCGAGTCGGCACCGGGGGGGGGGGGGCAAGACCAGAGAGCGGCCCCCGCCCGACCGGTGGCGGCAGCGGCTCTGGCCCAGGGCCCCGACCTACGGGAAGAGTCTCCCGAGGACTGGGGCGGAGCAGACCACGTCCACTAGACGGTGCGGAGGACGTGGGGAGGCCGCGTCTGACCTGCAGAGGCACGAGGCTCCGCTTTTCCGCCCCAAACGAGAAGGAAGCCCTGACCCACGCCCCGTTAGAGCAGCGCGCACGCGGGGTCAGCCCTACCTTCGAAGACGTCGGTCATCTTGCAGATGTGGGCGAAGGTCGCCCCGGTGGCCCAGGTGTGCACCACGTCCATCAGGTGAGGCTTGAAGGAGCTCAGGTAGGTCTCCTCGTCGATCTCCAACTTGGCCTCTGCCGAGACTTTGGCGATGCGCTTCGCACACTCCTGTGGAGACAGAGGGGCCCCCTCTCGCTGAGCCGCCCCACCGCTGTCCCCTTGAGTGCCAAAGCCAGCACCCACGGGCCCCTTCTCCCCAGCCGGCGGCCCGCCCGCCGCCTGGACTCCCCGCCCAGAAGGAGCCGCGGGCCCCTCCGTCCCGCATGGCGCCTCCCCGCCCCACGGAAGTGGCCGGCCCCGGGAAGCGGTCAACGCCAGGCTTCCCCTGGCTGCGCCTCTTCCGCCAAAACCGGACACTCTCCCTGACAGCCCCCCCAGGGCAGCGCGGGGGCCTCGCCGACAGCCCAGACCGGACTTTCAGATACACTCTCCTCTCCTGGGCCACCAGGAGGCCGAGAAGCCCTGCAGCTACAGGGGCCCCCGTAGCTCTGGGAGCCTCAACTTCCCAGTAACATCTGGGGACTCTTGACGACCCCCCCGAGGGGCCTGTTTCCACGGTCCGTGCCTCGTCCCCCCCCCCGAAGCGCTGGGCAGCTCACTGTCCCGACAGCCCTGCACACTGGGGAACGGGGGCAGATGCCACCTCACCCTTGAGAGACAGTGACACCCAGGACGTCACCCCCGGCCCTGAGGACACGGAACAGGCGCCGGGCGGCCCCCCACAGACACCGTGCCGCGTGGGGGGGGGGGAGGTTACTGGCACTGACCTCGCAGGCAATGTGCCGTGAGCAGCACCGAGTGACGTGGGACGCTGCCGCCGCCCCCCACGTCGCCAACCCTGGGGCGAGCCGTCGCTGCGAACGGCGAGTGGCCCACGTCACACGGACTGTCGGGAGCGTTCAGCCCACCACGCGTGCGCTCCCGTGAAACAGGCAGTTTGAGGGGAGTCTCACCTGCATCTGGCGGAGGGGGCCGGCCAGCTGCTCCGTTAACTTGGGCATCTCGCTCGACTGCAGAAGAGAGGGCGGTCAGGGCAGACCCACGCTCACGGCGCCGTGTGGGCACGCTGCTCCCACCCACCACACGCGGTCTCCGTGGTGCCCGCCGAGACTGGTTACGGGCCTCGGCGTTACCTGCGCCCATTCTCCGGACGGGTCACCGCTCACGGGAGCGAAAGCACGCGGCGCTCGCCCCGACCTGTCACCCCCCGGCCTGCTGCAGAGGGGAGGGGCACAGCACCGGGTGTGTGAAGGGTGCGAGCCCAGCGCTCCCCGTGCCCACAGGCGGGACGGAGGGAGAGCGAACGGCGTGAGCGTGCACAGCGGTCAGGCCACACCTGAGTTCCTGGGAACCGCTTCCTCACGGTGCGGCTGGGGAGCAGCTCTGGCCTCTGGGCAGGCCCCCCCCCCCCCCCCCGCTCTGCGGGCACGGGGGCTCGGGGACTCGGGGGCGGAGACCGTGAGGACGAGGCAGCCACGGTCTTAGCCCGAGTGTGTGCTGCTGACACAACTGCCCACGAGCGGGGAGCGTGTCCGGTTCTCACTTAGGGGGCGGGGTTTCGGGTCTGTTCCTAACGACGCCCATGGACTTGGACGAGCTGCTCAGACGCTGGGTGCTGCCTTTGCACCCCGTCTCTTCCACCCCGTCTCCCGGGACACGGGCAGGCCGGGGACGGAAACCGTGCGGGCTGGGACTGGGACTGGGACACAGGTGGTGCTCGTGAACCAGTTCTCACGGGGACAGACTCGCTCCACGGGAACAAGGCCGCTGTGAGAGCGGCCTGCATGCGTGCGCGTGAGACGGGACCTCAGATGTTTACCTCAGGTCAGTCTGTGGGACAGCGACTGCGGGTGACTCGCAACAGATGTGCCCTCTCTGTGGGCACCAGCACCCACGGGACTCGGTTCCACTTGCCTCTCTCTGTGTGTCTCTCTCTCACACACACACACACACACACACGCGCGTGCACACACACGGTGATAAACCCCAGGCCAGGACCCCGTCGCCCCTGTGCAGACACCCAGCTCCGGCGAGGACCAGCAGGCGGAGCCCCCGCTCCTTGGGGGAGGGGGGAGCACCCGAGACCGCGGGAGGTGCTGCCGCGGGGCTGGCCCCTCCCCGAAGCCGCTCCGCAGGGCCCCCCCACGCTGCCCGCCAGGTGGGTGCCTGTGTCCCCTCCCCCTCCATTCACCCTGCACTCGACCTGCCTACGTGACCTGAGCGTGGGGACGGCACAAGGCCTCCCGGAACACGCAGCAGCGTGTGCAGTGAGGTCAGAGGGCACGGGTCTGGTCCCGTCGCCTCCTTGCAGCGCGAGGGCTGTGCGCAGTGAGCCGGGCACACGCACCCGCCCTTTCTGGGATGGGCCGCACGTCCGGCTCCCCTCCCCGGGGACAGAGGACACCCGGTGCTGCACCCGCCACGGGGCCCGGCGCCCTGCGCGCTCCCACAGCCACGCCGTGCATGCGGCACTGAGGTTGGACCGAGGACGGACGGCGTGGGGGCAGGACACGCCGTGGGGGGCGCACACTCACGTTCTCCTGGAACACGAAGCAGCTCAGCAGGGCCGCGGCCTGCTCGGCCGACAGGTCGTTGAAGAGGCCGTTGAACATCATCTCGGTCAGCAGCAGCTCGTCGGCGCTGCGCCCGCGGGGAGAGAACCAGTTCCACACATCAGCGTGCACACACACCCGCACACCCACACACACATGCACACTTATAAGTGGGCCACCGCGCCGCCTGAGGGGATGGAGGGCCCTGCACCCCCAGCGGCAGCCGGTGGCCTGCAGTGGGCATCTCTCGAGGGCCGGGCCGCACACATCGGTGGGACGAGGAGCCGCCATTCCACCTGTGGCCGCCAGCACACGGCCGCCCCACCCACCTCCGCCTGGCTCCCAGGGCCTTCTCAGCCGCCGCCTGCACCCTGCTCCTCCCCACACGACTCAGGGGGGACGGGGACGGCGCGGCTTCATCGGACGGAGGCCGCACCCCGAGAGCCCCCGGAACGGCAGAGTCGCCCCATGTGTCCCCCCGGCTCTCGGAGTGGCGCCCCGGCCCTCGGTCACTCATCTCCAAGCCGCCTGGCCGCCCGCACTCCCCCGCTCCCCGTGGTTTTGAAAGGACACTGTGCTGTCCACAGCCAGACCACGACTGAGTGACGACCCCACACGTGACACGCAGAGGAAGGAAAGGGATCAAAGTGCGGGTGGTGTCTGCGTCCCCGGGTGGGACCCCAGGGGTCCTGAAAACTGTCCTTTTCCAAGATCCCCCGTCTCCCGGCCGGGCCGGTCTCACCTGCTGATCTCGCAGGCCACGCGCCCCTTCATCTCGATGACGTCGGACGACGTGGCGAACCCCAGCCGCCGCAGCACGCGCTTGCGGCACTTGAGCTCGTCCATCTGCAGGACCGTCCTGGCCTTCTTGAGCTCCCGCTTCGCCGACTTGATGTCCAGCGCGATCTGCGGCGAGCGCGGGGCACAGGGGCTCAGCGCGGGGGATCCCCGCGCAGCGGGACCCAAGGCGGCGAGGGGAGGAAGGGCCCCGCGCTGCACGAAGACGGAGCAGTGCAGGCGCCGAGCCGGGACGGGAGCCCGGACCCGCAGCCGCTTCCCGTCTGGGGTCTGGGGGCAGGAGGGCAGGTGCGACCGAGCGGCGCGTGTGCAGAGGCGGCCAGGGGCCCTCGCAGGAGCTGCCTGCGTCCGGAGGGGAAGCGGCCACCGCCCAGGACACGGGTCCCGGCTGCAGGGCAGTGGGCAGTGGGCAGTGGGCAGCGGGAGGGAGCGCGCTCGCTGCCAAGAGCTCTCCCTCGATTCTCCCTCAGGACACCGTGAGGATGCCCGTCCTGCCCGGAGAGCACCACCGGCTCCCAGGAGAAGCTGGGCTGGCCGCACGCACGGCACAGGCAGGAGCCAGTGCCGCGGGCCCAAAGCCTGGAGGCCGCCCGCCCACCCCACCGGCGCCGACGGGCAGGGGCGCGGCCCCGTGGGAGACCAGCTCCGCGGCCCCTCGAAGCTCGGCCTCGGGTCGCTGTGCAGCCCACCTGCCACCCGAGTCCCCCCGGGAGACATGGGAACACACGCCCACAGGGACACGGGGACACGAGTGGTCACGGCAGCGTTACCCACCACAGCCACGGGGACCTCAGGCCCACCGACTGACAAGTGCCCGAACCCGACACAGGGCGCCGTGCAGCCGGTGAGCGCCGCCCGGAGCGCCCGCGGGAGCGAGCCGCGAAGACGCCACACTCAGGGGAGGGGCCGGCTCGGAGAGCCCCGTGCCGTGGACTTCAGTGACGGCCACGTCCACGGGCCTGCAGCGGCCAGGGCCAGAGGGAGGGGCAGGGGGGTGACCGCTGACTGGCCTGAGGTTTCCTTTGGGGGGTGGGAATGTTCCAGAACCTGAGAGTGGCTGCAGCCACAGACGGCTGCGGGTGATACTAAAGACCACGGACTTGTGAGCTCTGAAAGGGTGAACATCACGCCACGTGGCGCACGTCTCATGAAAACACGGCTGAAAACCCCATCGAGTGCCACGCTGGAGCGAGATGAGCCGACAGCTACTGGAAAGGCCGTTTCCCGTGCGCGCAGCCGACGGAGCCGAGGAGAGGACGACGGACACGGCGCCCTCACCCGCCCCGCGGAGCACCCCACCCCCCGGAGGACACCGCCCCGCCGCACCTGCGCTTTCCGCTCGCAGAGCGTGTACACGGTCTCCAGGCTGGGGTCGCTGTGCAGCGGGTGCGAGTACATCCGGTGCTCGAAGGCCTCCACCTTCTGGATGACCTTCTTCAGGCCCTGGTCCTGGATGCCCATGTCGTCGATGGGGTCCAGCAGCGGGACGCCGTCGGGGAACCGCTTCTGCACCTCCTGGAACAGGAGCCCGAGGTCACTCTTCCCCGAGAGACACCGCTCGCGGGCCTGCACGGGGCCGGGGTCTCCTCTCGCGTGTCTCTCCGTGCACAGACGCAGACACACGCAGGCTGACCGCCCTGTCCTGAGCACCTCCCACGCGCACCAGCCGTTTGTCTCCAGCCTCCCGACCGCAACTGGACGGGGCACAGGGCAGGCACGTGTGTTCGGGGAGGGGTTTGCCCCGGAGGCCTCGCAGGTAAGACAGGATTGGGCCGGCGAGGGATGAACAGGTGTGTCCATGAAAACCGTTACGACGTCACGAGGATGGCTCGTTTCCAGGACCACAGCCCAGAGAGGCCCTGGCAAGCGCACAGCCTCCGGTGCCTGGGGGGGCGGGGGGGAGGGCCACGTGCCCATTCGCTGGGCGACCAACCAGGCTCCTCCTCGCACCGAAGATAAAATGCTCAAGTCATATCTTGTTGAAGACAAAGCTATTTCACCCACTAATTAACTACGCTGAACATGGCCGAGAGTCCAGACAGGGGTCTGACACATCGCTGTCGCTCCTGCTCAGCGTCCTGAGCCCGAGGCCCTACGTCTGCCTCGAGCTCCTTCGGGCCCCCCGCCCCCCCGTGGGACGACCGAGGGGGTCAGCTCGGCCTCTAGAAGGACGCCAGCCGCCTGGTCACGCCCCTCCCCGCGCGCGGAGCCGGGTCCTGCGGCCGGCGCGCCCACCTGGATCGACTTGAGCACGCTCTGCCTGTTGTCCAGCGGCCGCAGGTCCCGGGGGATGTAGAGCCGCACGCTGCTGATGGCGGACAGGAGATGCACCAGCACCGGAACCACCTGCCGACAAGGGGGCTCGCGTCACGGTCACCGCGGCATGCCGCCAAACCCCGCCACGTCCCGTGTGCGGCGTCCACCCCTGCCAGGCCCCCCCGGTGTCCCCGACGCCTCTGCCGCGCCCAGAGGACAGGACACCTTGCACTCGCACAGAGTGGAGGGCGCACGCCCGGTGCCCACCGCCTCCTCCGCTGGGACGCAGCTCTGCTGGGGGCGGGGGTGCCCCTGCTTTCCCGCAGGTTTGGTCCCTCTCTCCTTCTTCATAAAGCCTTCTTTACAGCCCCCCCCACCCCCCGCAGCGGGAGGGCCTGTCTTCGCAGTTCCCCTGGCTCCTTACCCACGAAGTGCCCCCCCGGCCCCCAAGCTGCAGCCAGAGACCACGCCTAGCCCAGCGAACGTCTCGCGTTCCGTCACGGGCACGTGTGTGAGTCACGTGACTGGAACTGTGGCCACCCCCCCCCCCCCCCCCCGGGCAGGAACTGCTCAGGAGCAACACAGGCAGGCGGCGCTGCACACGGGTGGAATGCAGCCGTGTGATCACCTGATCGTAAAAGTGACCAGAACAGTGTTACGGCCCAGGTGAAACCCGACTTCATGTGACAATTTTGGTTAAAAATCCTTTTCATCTCTCCCTTCTGCATCACCAGCCTCGGCAAAGGCTCGACCAGAGAAAGAAGCCGAAGTCCCAGGCACGTCTTACTGATGGCCCCGACGCCCCTCCGTCACGGCTGACCCAGGGCGCCAGGTGCCCACAGGCCGCCCACACGGCCCCTGCAACACGGCGGGGGGGGTGGGGGGGGGGGGGATGACGGGACACAGACACGGTGCACCTGCATCTCCCCGCGCTCGTCGGGCTTGGCCGGCTTGGCCGCCTCGGTCGCCGAGTTCTCCAGGCTCTCCCGGCTGCAACGCAGAAGCACCTCCACCACGTACAGGGGGTCCAGCTCCCCGGAACCGGGCTGCGAGGACGAGAGACGTGGGTGGTCACCGACGCTCGGGGCGCGGGCCGGGCCCCGGGCGCTGCCTCCAGGACACGCAGGGCCCCTCGGCCTGCAGCTGCTCCAGGGGACGGGCAGAGGGAAACCCCCCGAGGCTCACGGCGTCCAGCAGCGTGACCACCGGGGCATGAGACGCCATTCTAAATTCCATTCTAAACTCCGACAAGAAATATAAACTGTCTCGGAATTAAAGTTTGTTGTTTTTGTTAGGGAAATAAGCCATACTATTTTTAGAACAGAATTTAAGATGATTAAAAACATTAATTCCTTGTGGGAGAATTTAGTACATCTCCTCTTAAGGTAATACTTTTTATACCTTGATCAACTTCATGAGTCTAAAACAAAAACACTTCACAAATAATCTATGTAACACTGTCATCTGAGAATAACGGTTTACCTTCACGTTTGACTTCTTGGAGAAATTCACCACCACTCCCCAGCCAAAATCATCTCCTTCGTTCTTCACCTGGAGAGGAAGGGAAGGAGGGAACAAGGACATTCATGTCCAAAGGCAGCCTCAGCCTTCCTTCCGCAGGCCAGAGCAGCTCAGAGGAGCTGAACCTCCCTGCTGACGCGTTTGTTGAAAGACGCTTTAAAGTTGCAGACGAGGCGTGGACCCCCCAGGGGAAAACCACGGCCACGCCGCGAAGGCCTCTGGGACCGCCGCAGCGGGAACCTCGCCGGCGGCAAACCAAAGCTGAAAATGGCGACGGGAGTCTGTTCTGAGAACATGCAGCTTGTTAATAAGTTCGCCTCAGACTTAGAGCTGCCTCAGCCGTAACTAAAACCGCCTTTACTTTCAGGTTTTGTAACCAGAAGCATTTCGTACGTTGATTCTAAAACCGTCCACTTCGATTCATCCCCCAAAGGAAACCCTGACCGCCGACGCCCCTTGAGCAGAGGCGCAGAAGCCGAGGACACGGCCTGACCACTGCGGGTCAGCCCTCACGGCGGGGGGCACCCCCCCAGGAAGGAAAGGGCAGCTGTTCCACGCTGGCGCCCGCCGGAGCCCCCGCCAAGCCCCTCGGAGAAGCGCACCTTCACCAGGCGGCCGGGCTGCAGGAAGGGCAGGCAGTACTTGGGCTTGTGGGTGTAGGCCTCGATCTCCTGGCCCAGCCGGGCCAGCTGCTGCCTGATCTTGTAGTACACGACCACGCTCTCCTCGTTGGGGATCACTATCCGGCTGTACTGCTCCTCCGAGCTCTTCACCTCTGCGGGCAGAGCACACGCGCACGAAGGGCCGGAGTCACGCGCCTGCCTCCCGCTGGGGCGCTGCCCCGCCCCTCCCCCAAGGGCCTCCTTCTCCACTTCCCCCGGTCCCCCACCCCGTGACTGTGGACGCCGTGCCCGGCCGTGTTGCGCCTGGTGAGGCGGCTCTCCCCTGCGGTGGGGGAGGCCGCCCCCCGGGACTCCCAGGCCTACGCCTCTCGGCACAGCACCGTCCCACGAGCCCTGCGGTGGCAGAGGCGTGCTCGGCCAGCGGTCTGGCAGAGCGGCCAGAAGGCAGGAGCGCCCGTGGCCACCCCAACGGGCCGAGCCCAGAGCCAGCGCCGGTTCAAGAGCTCACTGTCCACAGGGGCCCCGCCCCCCACGCGTGGGCAGCGCAGACCCGGGCCGCCCGCGGAAGCGTGCTGCGTCCACGGAGCGGCTGCACAGCGCGGGCAGTGCTGGTGCGGCGTCTCCGTGTGGGATTACGAACCATGCCAACGGTCTGCTGCGCCTTTCCCCGATTTCTGTTTTTAAAAATCTGACTACACGTTATTTTTATGGTTTACCCAAACCGGTGTTTTCAGCGTTTGCCTCTATGTTAGATCTCAGTGAGTTCTGTGCGGTCGGCCACAACATCCCCGAGACGGGAACGAACTCACCCCCCCGCCCGACGAGATCCCCGCCCAACGGGATCCCCGCCGCCGCACACTCCCTGCGAGACCTCGGAGAGCGCCGCCCCGACCCCGGGGCTAGAACCCACGCACAGGCTCCTGTCAGGTGCAGGTTGCAAGTGTAGACTGCTCTCTTCCCACGAGAGAGAGAGAGACGGAGGGAGGGGCCAAGCCCCTCCAGGCCAAAGGCGTCAGCACCGCAGCCGGCGTCCAGCACGGCGCTGCCCAGGATCCTGAGTCAGCGCGCCCCGTCTGCGACAGCAACCCACCCTGACCTTGAACCCCCACCCACAGGTGTCCCGACAGAACTTTCTCACTGGGTCGGCCAAAATCTTCGTTTGGTGGTCTTTTTCATTCAAAGCAACGCTGTTAGTCTGTATTGTGACAGCTGCCACATCAGCATGCATTTAAAAAATGCAAAATTGGTGAATTTTTGCCAGTCACTTTAATATTGACGATGCAAGAAAATACACAAAAAAAGATTTGTGCAGTGCGTGGAGAAGGTGCTGTGACGGACCGAAGGAGTCTCGAGTGATGGGCGGTGTTTCTCGGCACAGCTGACATTTCGGCCAAACACCTCCCTGCCGTGCGTGGGGCTGTCTCCCGCACTGGAAGGTTGGGGCGGCACCCTGGCCCCCGCCCACTGGAGCCCAGCAGCGGGAGACCGCCGACACACCAACACACATCCAGGTCAATAAAGTTACTGGTGAAGATGAAAACGTGTCTTTCATCTAACGGAAAAAACTGGACGGGTATTTTGGTCCAACCCAGGACTTCCACCCTGAAACGCTCCGTCGGGCCCCGGGGCCCAGGGCCCAGGCCACGGCTCTCGCCTGACCGCACGTGAGGGCCGAGCCCCGCCCCACGGGAGAGTGGCACCCCCGCGGCACCCCGCTCGGCGCGAGGGCCCCACTTACTCTCCACCACGCCGGGGATGGCGCGGTAGTGCTGGAACTGGTAGAAGGACTTCTCCAGCATGTACTCGGGGTTGATCTCCTCCACGCGCAGCAAGTTCAGGACCATGTTGTAGGTCAGGTGGAAGGCACTGTTCAGAGGGTCCGCTGAGCCCTGGGAGGGGGGACACCCAGCGTTTTAGAGGTCACTCAAGGAGTTTCACACAAAACCCTTCCACCTGTTGAACTGCTTAGTAGTTTAGCTCTGTGTTAGTGAACACTGTGGAAATGTATCAAGTTCTTCCCCTTAAAACGAGCAACACGAAGTGATCAAACGGTCCGTGTCTTTGGGAAAGTGAAGGGAAAGGCAGGATCGCTAGCAGGACAGCAGCCACGGAGATGCTGTCCGCCGGCCCCGCCCGGGGCCTCCACGTGCCCCCCTCGTACCACCAGCCACTCTTCTGGGGGAGGACGGACGGCAGGGTACGAGGCTGAAGCCCCCTCCTCGACCCCCCCCCCCCAGGCCCAGACAGCTCACGCAGACAGGCCCCTGGATGGACAAAGCTGACCCCGGGGGACTCCTGGGGAACTGTCCTCACCGCCCCCCCGCCCGGTGCCGGCGCGGCGCCCGCGCCCAGTTAGTTACCTTGAGCAGCTGCTTCCCCACGGTCGGGCTCATCTTCTCGTCCACCATGAGGATCACGATGCCCCTGTCGTCCATGCCCCGCCGGCCCGCGCGGCCGGACATCTGGATGTACTCCCCGGAGGAGATCTGCAGGGACAGAGCCGGAGACCCACGTTGGGAAAAGCGGGTAAAAACAGTCGCACAATTTCTCCTACAGGACACGCAGGCCGAAGGTACATGCTCCCTCACCCCCCCACAACAACCCCCCCAAACCTGACTAAACCGTAAACTGTTAGGAGAGTGTAAGTGAAAATACAAAAATGCACAACACGCTCACAAACAATGTTTAAGTTTCAGCTCCAAACGATCAGACACACCAGGCCCAGACCCGCCGGGAAACCCTGGCTCTCCCACGGGCGCAAGCACCCGCGTCTTTAGGTCAGACGCTCCGGGAGGCAGCGCCGTCTGGAGGAGCCGGCAAGGGCCAAACTGCACACCACGCTGCTCCTGATCCGACCGCAGCGCCTCCGGCTCAGGAGCGGAGACCCATGTGGAGCCGGCACGTGCCATGGGGCGGCCCGGTCCTCTCCTCCTGCCCCGCAGTGCGTGTCCACAGCGGGGCCCGGCGGGGCCCACGCGCCACCAGCGGCCACCCAGGTGGGGGAGGTGGCGAGGCACCCGCACACGGGTTTCAGGGCGGCACCAGCACAATGCGGCCCTGGGCCACGTCTCACCCCGAGTGCTCGCACACCGTCCTCCCGGGCGGGAGCCCGCGGTTTCCGGGGCCGCAGACCCCACCTGGCTCCGGCAGCGGTGAGAGCACTGTGCTGTACGGGAGGGCCCGTCACTAATAGCATCAAAGTCAGACCAGCTTCCCGGGAGCCAGGGAGGCACCAAGAAAACAGCAGCAGCAAAACCAACCCTAAGAAACACCAGGGAGGAATGTCTGCAAAAGGCAGCCCGATAAAACCCCACAGGGCCAAAGGGCCGGACATGCTGCGATTTCCAGGTTTCGCAGTTGGGGCTGGGGCTCCTCACGGAGGGGCTCCTTCGTGCCCCCAACTCCCCACCGCGCCCCAAGTCCTCGCCGCGGCGGAGGTGCGTCCTGCCCCACGACCAAGGAGACGCAGACCCTGTGTGTGCGGGGACGCTCACTCCTCCCCCATCGCCGCCCTGTACCGGGAAGAGTGTCTGTGGACAAAGGACAAAGGGGCAAGAGATCCGGAGTTTAACTCGAACAAACGCGTCGCTGTGTTAGCTCAGGCACAAGCTCCGAGCACTCCAAACTGGAAATCCCAAAGACTGTGGCATGCGCCACACCCACCGTAGGTAAAGCAATTAGCGACCGAAGTTACTCCAGCATCCGGATCACTTTCCTTACCCATCGGAAGTCTTTCCCGTCGAATTTCCGGGCATTTGTAAATAACACTGTTCTGGCTGGCATGTTGATTCCCATCGCGAAAGTCTCCGTCGCGAACAGGGCCTGCATAAATGGACAGTGACGTAACTGAACACACACCTTCAGCCGGAAGACCACTTTTGTAACCAACCGTCACTGCTCAAGGCTGGCTGCTGCCGAGGCCCCACAAACACGAGACCGGAAGCTGCTCCCACAAACACTTGGGCAGCTCGCACACAAAACCATCGAATCGCACTTGGCGTCCTCGGCGTCCCAGGGGACGCTCAGCTCGGGGAGGGTCTCCCTCTAGCCCCGGGGGCTCCAGCTTCGGAAGCCCAGGTCTGTCTCGGGCGCAGCGGCAGCTGGAGGCTGTGTCAGGGCCCCTGGGAGGGGCCAGAGCCAGCGGCCTTCCAGGTCTCGTCCAGGGCTCCGCCAGGCACACGCGTGTGCAGTCCGGGCGCACAGGGCTGTGCCCACGAGCTCAGCACCGAGGTTCTGTGACGGGACCCGGACCCCACGCGGGCGGGGGGAGGGGGCGGCCGAAGGGGGACTGGCGGCACGGAGGCTCGTGGCGATTTCGGGGGCATGTGGCAGTGACAGTCTCTCGTTTCTTCGCTGCACGCACCCTCGCTCTGCTTGGCTCTCACGGCCAGCGCGAGTCACTTCCACGCCCAGGAGACGGTTCCCCCAAACGGGCCTCGACGGAGTGGGTCCACAGGGTGGAGGGAACCGCCCGCGGGGCCGGACCGAGACCCAGGGGCGAACAGTGACCACCGGTCCTTCACCTAAGCACCGCACGTGCGTCCTTTCGGGTGAATAAACCTCTTTTCAACCTCCTACTTGGTGCTGAGGTTCTCACGACAAATTTCCAATCTGACTTGAAACAGGGTTGTTAGCGCCACACGGGAGCTGGCACATCCTGAAGCCGTGTCCCGTCTCTGACATCCCACCACCTCTGGGTACGACGGCGACGTAACTCCAAACACCGAGTGAGGCCGGTTCCGGTCAGGGCATCCGCAGGCCCACCCGCAACCCCCGTCCTCCCCAACCCACCTGGGTGCCCGCGCACGGACAGGCGCGCGCCTGTGGACTCAGACCCAGACCCCGCAGCGCCCGTCTCCTACCCGAAGGACACAGGGAGGGGACAAGGGGTTCCCACCCGCGGCCCAGAGTCTGCGAGGGGAGGGGAGGCAGCCGCGTCCTGAGTGTTGGTGCCGCGCCACCTCGCTTGACAAAGGGCGATACGAGCGGCTGCTCTGCCGACCGGGGGACCCCAGGGAGGGCTTCGGCTTTCACAGGGAGGGCAGTCTCAGCAGGGTCCACACTGCACGCTCAGTCAGGTCTAGGGCACGGCGAGTCCGAGTGAAACCCACCTTTATCAGCCCTTCGGAAAACAGGATCTCGATGGTCTCCTTCAGGATCGGAAGCAGGCCGCCGTGGTGGATGCCGACGCCGCGCTTCAGCAGGGGCAGCACGTGCTCCACCTGCGGGGGACAACGGTCACCTCGAGCGGGGGCGGGGGGGTCGCCAGCGCCAGACTCCCCACGGCGAGAGAGCGGGCGACCGAGGAGGAAGGACGCTGCCCAGAGGAGTGGAGTGCAGCCCGACATTCAGAGCGGAGGCCGGAGCCAGGCTGCGCTCCCACGGGCCGGACCCGGAGCAGGGCGACCCTGCCCGCGCGCCCTTTACGGAGACGGCCCGCGAGGGGGTCTGGAAGGCGAGTTTACGCCGGCTCCGCAGACGCCCTGCTGCCTCCGTGAGATGCTCCGGGGTCCCTCCCACCCTCCATCCAACCCGTCAGCAGTTGCCGGGGCCGTGTCTGTGTCCGCACCCAACAGACCAGAACCCTGGCCCCCTCAGCCCGAAAGGTCCCAGTCAGTGGCCACGAGACATTCAACACCACACTCCACCCACAGCTACACGAGCTACAGATGCTCGTCCCCATCAGCAGCCCGCCGCCCGCCATGTCCACCCCCGGACGTGAGCCAGGACAGCGGAGCATGCGGGGACGCCGCTCAGCCTCCAGCGCCAGCAGCGCGGCCGGGAGGCGACCTGCAGACCCGACCCGGTGAGGCAGAGCCGCTCTCAACACCGACGTGCGGCCGCGGTCCCGCCACAAACCCCGCGTGAGTCGCAGCGGCCATCAGCAAGGAGACCCTGTGTGCCTGCCCACCCACCCGGGGGGTCACAGGACGGACCCCCGAGCCAGGCTGCACCAGAGCAGCAGTCCTCAGGGCCCTTAGCACGCACACCAGACCCCCACTCCCGGGCAGCTGCTGCTGGACGGCTGTCCTGACCGGGACCACCCCAGACCCACGAGGCCCGACACCCAGACCCCGCAGACAGCAGAGCGCCCCAGGCAATTCCAGGGGCCGGAGGAAAAGGCCCCCGGAGCACGGCAGAGTGGACACGCGGCGGCCCTGGGGCCGAGCTGCTGCTCTGCTCGGAAGCTTGAGGCACGCGGGTGACCCACAGCCGGCGCCGTCAGCACGGCGGCAGGAGGCGCCAGACCGCAGCCGCTGCCAGCGAAGCGCCCGTGGGGCCGCCCGTCGCTCTCGGCCACTTGTGCTCAGAGACACGAGCAACGACAGCCTTCGGCGCACGACACAGCGCGTTGGCGGCCGTGGGCACACGGGACGAGGCGGTCACGCAGCCCAGAGGCGCGCTGCCCTCCCCTCCCCCCCGGCCACCCCGGCCCTGCCGACCTAGACCCGGACCTGGGGGAGCTTCTTGTCCTCATCCGACAGGCAGTCGATGGCGTTGCTGAACACCTCCTCCACCATCTTCTTCTCCTCGTCTACGAGAGAAACCCGAAGGGCCGTCAGCGTCTGCGCGACGCGGGGGCCCCACGCCCAACACGCGGAGGAGGACGGGAGTCCAGGAGGAGTCACGGCGAAGAGAAGAGCCGGTATTTGCGACAGTCAGAGGGAAAGTGGATTAAAGTGACCAGATGGCTGCCTGATAAAATTCACCGCCTCTCAGAACCCACCCGGCGGGCCGAACCCACCCCGAGCCCGGCCCTGTGGCTGAAACGTCACTGCGGACGGACGACCAGCACCCAGGTCTCCCCGGGCAGGACCACACACGCATGCACAGGGTGGGGCTGAGGGAGGGCGGGGCCGCCTGCTGGGCCAGGCTGGGCTACGGCCTCACTGTGCACCTTCGAGCGGGCTGCGTTTAAAGCTAATACAAGACTAATTTATTGGTCGGCTAGAAGTTCTCCTTCTCCTCCTTTATCCGGAAACCAGGCAGGCGCAGGGCAGCTCTGCCCGGTGCGGGTTCCTAGCGCCCGAGGCCCAGCGCCCTCCGGTGCAGCAGGAGCCCGAGGAGGAGGGCGAGCGGCCCGCGGGCAGCGGCCAGACCACAGGCCCCAGGGGGCGAGCTGCACGTCCCAGCACCACACCACTCCCCAGGGGCAGACCACCCCCACCCCCACGGAGCCACAGCAGAGCTACACGGAAGAGAGCTACACGGAAGTCCCGCGATACCTGTGTTGAAGTCCAGTTTGGTCATCTGGAGTGCGTAGGCCTCGCAGTCTTTCTTGCTGAAGCTGAAGATGATCACGGGCTGGAAGTTCCTCTCCATGATCATCTTCACAATCTTGAACACGTTTGATGGTCCTGCAGGAAGAGCACACAGAACCGAACCCGAAGTTAACTCGAGGTGGGTCGTAGACCTGAACATGAAGGCTAACTCTGTGAGGCTCTCTGAAAACACGCAGGAGCTCGGGGGCCTGGAGACGGCCCCGCGCCCCTCGGCGGACGAGGGGGTGGGAGGCCGGGGTGCGCTCACACGGCGGAGCACTGCACGCCGCAGCGAGGACAGGCCTGCAGAGCACCGCGCGGAGTGGGAGACGCCGGTCGGGGACAGACAAATACCGTGTGGCGTCACTTCCGTGCGCAGCCTGATGACCAAAACACACGGGCAAATAAACCAGAGACAGGCGTGGACACGGGGGACAGGCTGACCGCTGTCAGAGTGGGGGGGGGGGCGGGCGGGGGACAGCATGACAGAGGGCACAGGGGTCAGCACGGAAGCCGTGTGCGTGACCCACGGACACGGACAACGGTGTGGGGGCTGGCGCCCGAGAGCAGAGGAAGGGAAAGGCAGAGAGCGGCAGGATGGAACGCCGGCAGGCGGACGTCTTCACGACGGGGGGGGGTGCGAGGCATCCTGGGATACGACCCCAAAGCAGCAGCAGCAGCAGCGACACACTGATCCCATGAGAGGTGACGAGTTCTGCCCCCGACAGATGCAGACAATGGAATGAAGAGAAGAGGCAGCCCTCCCTCCCAGAACAGAGCGGGTGTGTGCAAATCACACTTCTGACACGAGGAAGGCCCAGTGTTCAGAAGACACAAGGGATTCATTCCTACCACTCAACGACAAAAAAACAACGTAGTTTTCAAACGGGTGAAGGATTTGGACAGACACTTCTGCAAAGGAGACACGCGGACGGACCCTGGCTGGGCGGCTCGGGGGGCTGCGGCAGCATCCCGGCACCAAGGTGGTGGGTCAGGTTCCTGGCCAGGGGGCACGGGCCCGGGTTGTGGGTTCAGTCCCCCGTGGCATATACACGGAAGGCAACCAACAGACGTGTCCCTCTCTCATCCCTCCCTCCCTCTCCCCAAAGCCAACGAACAAGTGTCCTCTGGTGGGGGAGGAGAGGCACGAACGGCCGGCAGGCCCCGGAGATGGACCCACACCGCCCGCTGCAGCGGCGTGCGCATCGGAGCCGTGCGCACCGGAGCCGTGCTCAGACACCGCGGCTCGCCGCTGGGATGGCCGCGGTGGAACGGGCCGGAGCGCCGACGAGGGTGCAGAAGAAACACCCTCCCTTTCATTTTAATGAGACACTTGCTTGTTCACCCTCACCAAGGGCACGCTTGCTTGTTTTAGACAGCAGGAAGAGAGGGGAACACGGGCCCGTTCACCTCTCGCACGCACCCCGACCGGGGCCGAACCGGCCACCGAGGCACACACCCTGACTGGGGACCAGGCCCGCAGCCCTGCCCCTCCAGCGCACTGAGCCGCCCCTCCGACGGGACCGGAAGTGGAGCGGCCGAGGCTGCGGTTGGGCACAGACTCACCCCGAGGCTGGGGGGCTCCGTCCCGGGGCGCACACTCGTGGGAAACAAGAACCCGCTCACGTGAGAACGGTGAGCACAGCCGTTCACAGCGGCGTTCCTGGCCACGATGAAAACCGTGAACTCAGAACCACCCGGACACCCACCCACCCGTGAACGGATCAGCAATGAGGGGTGCACGTGTGCAGTGGAGTGTTATCGGAACGTGAGAAGGAATGAAGCATCGACACGCTGTAACACGGACGAACCACGAAAACATGCCAGGCGGAAGAAGCCAAGTGCGAACGACCACACACGTCTTGACCCCTTTTCCGCAGGACGTGCGGGGAAACAGCAACGGCCGGGGCCGGCGGCGGGGAAGAGGCCAGGGGGAGGGGAGGAGTAACTGCTGGGCGGGGGCACACGGGGCTTCTCTCCAGGCGGATGGAAACGAGCTGAGAGGCAGCCGCTGTGCGACTCCGGGGACACACCAAAACCCACGGCCGTGCACCTCGAAGTGGCAACCGTCACGGCCCGAGAGCTGTCTGTGGCTGAACAGGGGCCGTGCCGACGGCCGCCCGGTCCCGAGAACGCCCGCACAGCCACGGAGTGCTGGGCTGGAGTGGGGGGACTGGACGGCACCCAGGACACGTCACCCAGGACACGGCACCGGGAGAGAGAGGAGAACTCGCACCCACTCGATCTCACGGCACAGTGTCTTGATCTGGATGCAGCGCCCCGAGGGGAAAGGTCACGTTTGAAATACAAGTTACAGGAATTCTCCAACACAAAGTTCCGAGTTACCTTTCGTCCCTCCGCGCCGGCCCTTCTGGTCGCCCTTGGCCAGGTCCCCCGCGTCGCGGAGCACCTGCATGGCCGTGCTGAAGTTGTCCTCCCGGAAGTCGCCCTGCAACGAGGGGCTCCTGGCACTCGCACCCAGCACCCACGCGCTCTCACCCACACCTCCCCGCCGCCCCACCCCGTCCCCCCGCCCGCACCCCAGGGCAGAGCGGCCGCAGGTGGAAGGGACTCGGTGGTTAGCGACTACGACAGAGGTCGTGAAAACAGCTCAGAAACGACGTGGGCTACAGGTAGTGAGAGGTGAGAAGGAGGTTTTAAAACTGGGAAAAGCGAGCCATGAGATATCGGAGACCAGTCCAGGGTCCCTTCTCTCCCAGCGTTTTTACATGCTGGAAAGGGCGGGGGGGGGGGGGGGTGGACCTAATTCACGCACAAGACAACACAGACTTTCAAAATACATGCACGTGCACACACACACACACACACACACACACAGAAAACCAGCAGCACAACGGATGCTGGAGCTGAAAACTGTTTTTGGGTGGAGGGAGGAGAAACCCAGGCCCCCACGCCTCCCTCCCCCCGGGAAGCCGCAGCCCTCGCGCCCGGCCCTCGGCCCTCACGTTCTCGTCGACCACCAGGTGCAGGCCGTCCCCGCCAGCCGGGAAGATGTAGTGCTGCAGGGGCGTGGGCCGGTAGTCCGTGTAGATCACGTGGCAGGGCTGCGGGGGGGGGGGGGGGGGGGCACACAGTCAGACACGCAGGGTTTCCCTTCCTCCGTGACAACTCTGTGCATCTGACCCACCTCAGAGAACTCGGTGGGAGAGAAACTTCTCAAGTCAGCATTTCAAACAGAAAAAAAGAAAAACTTATAAAAAATCCCTTCGAAACCAGGCAGGAGAAAAACGTGAAAAAACGAGGTCTGAAGTCACGCTGCCACCTGTTCAGTTTCGCCCTTTCCCGCATCGGGGCGAAGGGCCCGGTCTCCGCTTCAGCAGGGACGCTGGACCCACGCCCCAGACCTGCGCTGCGGTGAGCAAGGTCGCCTGGTGGCCTGGCCGCTCCCGAGGCCGCGGGACCTGCAGGAGCACCGTGGGCGTCACCCGGCCGCGCTCGGGAGCCCAGCGGACAGGGAGCAGGAGTCTGTGTGGACAGACAGACGTCCCTGCGGACAGACAGACGTCTGAGAGGGCACTGCTGGCTGGGCAGGGGCGGGGCAGGCAGGCAGAGCCATGGGGAGCTCACTAGGAGCAAACAGGCACCTGTCACAAGGGCCCACGCCGCTGCTACAGGCGGACGAGAAAAGCACGGGGGGGAGGGAAAGGTCTGACTGTGTGCACAGGAGAGCCCTCCCGCTCAGCACAGCCCGGCCCTCGCCCGGCACTGCGGGCTGAGTGGCAGTGCCAGGCGTTCTCCCGGCTCCCCGCACAGCGAAGGGCAGGCCTGCCCAACCTGGCAGGTCACCGGGGTCGGCGGGGAGCTGTAAAAGCCGGGGCCTCGGGGCCCTGCTCCCAGCCACGCTGGGCCGCTGGAAGTGAGGCAAGAGGCCACGCGGGGCCCCTCGCACGAGCCCGCCTCATTTGAAGAGAAGGAGCCTCTGTCTTTTTTCAGGCCGCGCCGGGAACGAAGCACAGGACACAGGAGGGCCAGCCTGTAACGCTTCGAACGCTGAAGGCGCCCAGAGAGGGAGCAGGAGTACCTGCTTGTGTAGGTGGCAGATCCACTCAGCAAACTGCCGGGCGTTGGGGATGGTGGCCGAGAGGAAGACGTAGTGCACGTTGTCGGGGAGCAGGATGATGGTCTCCTCCCACACCACGCCACGCTCTGGAAGAAGCACAGGGGCCGCGCGCGGGCTTCAGGGCCGCCCCGCCCACGGGTGACCTCCAAGCACCGCCTTCCTCTGCAGCCCCAGGGAGCAACGCAGAGGCCGCTGCCCCCGGCTGCTGTCAGCCACAGACCCTCGCCCAGACCCACGTTCGTCTGCGCTCGGCACCTGCCCGCAGCGCGGCCGCAGACGGACCCGCCCGCTGCACACACAGTGGCCTCCGCAGGCTGCGCCCGGAGGCGGCAGCTTCGGACGAAACCCCTTCCCATCGTCCGGACGGGAGTCACAGAGCAAAGGAACGCATGTCCCCGGGTCGCTCGGAGACGCAGTTCCAGAGAAGCACCATTCCAACGCCAGAAGGCACCTTTCACCCAGCTCACCCCCGCCTCTCCGGAGAGGAAAGAAAGACGTGATAGGCAGCAAAATCGAAGTCAGTTCTCGTTAAAATGGAGAAAGCCAGAAAAACCAGTTGGAGAGCTTCCCCCTTATACAAACAAGTCAACACAGGACTCGCGATTTTAAAGTTTTGCAAAGGGTGACATGTTCAACGGGCACGTGATCACCCAAATCGTACTTCTCCAATGTGCCTGGTGCTTAAACAATAACTGAGTTTTAGGTGTGTACATATTACACATGTAACTTTCAAATGTGTTTGTTAACACTGACCTTCCCAGCTCTGTCTGAAACTCCAAGTACACCTTTCCAATGAGGCAGTGTAACAGTTCAAGTAAAGAAATATCTGTAATTTTTTCTTTTTGATCATTTTTATTTCACAATCCCCTTTCACCATAAACATGCATTCCTTAGTTTAAAAAACTAAAAAAACAACAAAAAAAATTAAATTTCTGGCCAGAGTTTTAGAAATTCTTTAACACTAGTTAGAGGGCTCTCTATTTAAAGAAAATTAGTTTTAATTGTCTTACTTGAAATTGTATTTTACCTAAAAAAAGTGACTATTTAAAACCGCAGCCAGCCCTGGCTGCTGTAGCTCAGCGGATTGAGCGTGGGCTGCGAACCAGAGTGTCCCAGGTTCGATTCCCAGTCAGGGCACATGCCTGGGTTGCAGGCCACAGCCCCCAGCATCCACACATTGATGTCTCTCTCTCTCTCTCTCTCTCTCTCTCTCCCCTTCCCTCTCTAAAAATAAATAACATCTTTAAAAAAAAAAAAGCTACAGCCGAATGAAACCTACTGGAAACACTGTATCGTGCTGCCCAAGATTTGGTGGCTAGAACTCCAGCCACATGAAACACCAAAGCAAACTTTTCAGGATGCAGAACAGCAGCCAGACCAGCACACAGGGCAAGGCCTGAGGGGCAGGAAGCGGGCTCTCACGGCCCTTCTCCCGAATCTGCACGTGCCCACCAACCCGGAAGCTTCCCGAGCGGGACCCCTGGCGCCCCCGGCAGGAAGACCCGTGGCACGGCAGCCCGCAGAGCCCACCTGAGTCTCTCATGTAGTGGATCTCATCGAATATGACCCAGGCGACTTCCCGCATGACCTCAGAGCCTCTGTACAGCATGCTCCTCAGGATCTGGAGAAGCAAACAGACAGAGTTCTGGCACTCGCATCCACCTGCACAGGGCGAGCCGGCAGGCGCCGCACCCTCACCTCCGTGGTCATGACGAGACAGGACGCCGTGGGGTTGATGGTGACGTCCCCCGTCATCAGGCCCACGTCCTGGAACTCCTCGTACATCTCGCGGTACTTCTGGTTGCTCAGCGCCTTGATGGGGCTGGTGAAGATCACCCGCTGTTTCTCCCGCAGGGCCAGGGCAATGGCGTACCTGAAAGTGCAAAGGGAACCAGTGCTCACGACGCCTTTTCTCCGAAGCGTACAGACTTAAATACACTATTAACACTTAAACTGTGGCCGAATCTCCCTGAGTCACTTATCCCAAACGGACTCTGCAGACATCAGCGCCCTGCTCTGCCTGCTGCTCCGCCTGCTGCCAGCGAGCCGCACGGTGACGACCGTGGTGAGCCCGCAGGGCAGCGGCTGAACACACGGGGCGTCTTTGCTGCGGGCGCTGGAGCCGCCGAGGCTCAGTCACGGGCGCCCACGGACGGCCAGCAGCTGCCCGGCTTCCCATGGGCAGGGCGTCGCTGCTCCTGCAGACGGGCGTCCAGACGCTCAGAGCCCGGCCTGCCCGCTCCCACGCACACGCACACCGAGGACGGACCCGCCCGCTCCCACGCACACGCACACCGAGGACAGACCTGCCCGCTCACACGCACACGCACACCGAGGACGGACCCGCCCGCTCCCACGCACACGCACACCGAGGACGGATCCGCCCGCTCACACGCACACGCACACCGAGGACGGACCCGCCCGCTCACACGCACACACACCGAGGACGGACCGGCGGAGCACGCGGGAGAAGGCAGTGTGCCCCTATGTCTGAGGGTCGACACGTAAGCTGACCCACATGTGTTCCCTCCCCGAGAGCACGAGCACGGAGGCAGCCCCTGACGGGACGTTACGGGGGCTCTGATGATGCCCGAGCTCCCCCACGGCCCCCGGAGAGTGCGACAGGGCTGGTGTCTGCACCCGGCCCCATGGCACGGGCTGGGCAGAGAAACCGAGCTCGTCTGACCATCCCCCCGATGGTGAAACAATCAAAACGCTACAAAGTGTCCAAACGAATACGAGTTACAAGAGAAAAGAACAGAGAGATCCAACAATACATTTTCTAAAATACCCACTTTCGGGAAAAAAAAAAAGGACACAGAGAGAAACAGGGAAGCGTCACACACGCGGAGGCAAAAGAGCATTGCGAGCAGCCGTCTCTGAGCGGCCCGGCTCAGAGCAGCTGTTAGAAAACGGCCCGAGAGACAAGAAAACCGTGTCCTGAGAACCAGTAAGACGGCATCAACAGAGGAACGGAAACAGTGTATCACAACGTCGCCGGGTGAATTTCCACGGACGAGAAGTGTAACTAACACCTGGCGCCTGCCCCACAGAAGCGGAAACGGCTCACCCGCAGGCTCAGACCCACACGTGAGCGTGCACACGAGCAGTGTCGTCGGGAGCAGCCCACCCAGCAGGGTGGACGAGCCGGCGGCTCCGTCACAGGAGCTGCTCTCCGCCCGCTGGGGGACGCGCCCGGAAGCCCTGTTCTGCGGAGTCCGAGGGCAGCGCCACGTCTGACTCGCTGAACAGCTGCAAGGCTTTCCACAGCAGCCTGACCGGCTCTTCCCAAGGGCCTCTGCCCCCGGTGAATGTCTCATAGTTGCCCTCACGGTGTCCTGCCCCCGAGCCTGACAGCAGGCTTCAGAACCCCTGACCGTGTCCTCCAGCGAAAACCGCTCCTCGTGCAGGAGACGCGAGAGCGAGGCTGTGGGGCGCCCAGCACCGCGGTGCGGCGAGTGCCGCTGTAAATGGTGCGCGCCCCGCAGCCTGCACGCCTCTCTGGGCGCGGTGAGGCCCCCGGCCCGGGAGCGGCCAGACCTCTTCTCTACACCTGGCCCGGCCGCAGACACAGGTGGTCCTGTGCCCTCCCCATGCCCCACCCCCGGTTCTGTCCAGCGGGGGAGGGCTGGCTTCTTTCTGCCCCACCCTTTCCCAGAAGGCACCGGAGTCAAGCTAGTTTCCTCCTTACGCACGGACACAGAAGAAGAGGCGGCTTGCCTAAGTTCAGGTATCTTATCAGAGTGACAAACTTGCTGACGAGTCACAGAAACATGAACAAGTGGATCCAAGACCCAACACACAAGCTAAAACTACGATACCCTTGGGAGGAACCATCCGGACTCAAATCCTTCAGATGTGAGGACACCAGAGTGGAAGTGAGGGACGGGAGAAGACACTCCACGCAAACGGAAACCGGAAGGAGGGAAGGAAGGAAGGAAGGAAAAGGAAAGGAAGCAAGCAGGACAGCGATACTTAATCAGACAAAACAGCCTTAAAATCAAAGGCTGAAATAAAAAATGGAGCAAAGCATTAGTTAAGGATAAAGGGGTCAGTCCGAGAAAATCCAACACTCGTAAAATGTGTACGTAACCGACACAAAAGCACCTCCACACATGAAGCAAGTATTAACAGACCTGAAATTCCATTAAAAAAAGAAAAAAAACAAGAGCTACTCACTCGGCACACACGGTTTTCCCCGCCGACGTGTGGGCAGACACTAGGACAGACTGGTTGTTGTCGACACACTGAATGGCTTCCCTTTGAAAAGCGTCAAGAATGAACGGGTATTCCTATAAAAACACACATATGTCAATGTCCACACGAAAATTCCAGCTACACACACACACACCCTTAAAATCAAGAGAGGTTACTCCCAGAACACTTCTGGGGGAGTAAAAGAACCTTTAGACGGCACAGGAGTTAATTCTGCAGTATGATGTTTCAGTTCTGTATCAGGCTTATGTGTACACATCACATCAATTGCAACAATCGCTAACTCAAAAACATGCTCTGCGACACTTCCCCACACGTGGTTATTAACCTTCACAACAACCCCTGACTAGGCGCTGGTCTCCCTCTCGGACCCAGACCCGAGACTCCGGCGGGAGGCCCCTCACGGAGCGCGCTGGGCAGGGCAGAGCGCCACCAGCACACCCTCAGCCCTGTGGGCTCCCGCCCGCCCACCGCTCCGCCTTGGGGGCGAGGGAGCCCCGAGGACGATGGGCGATCGCCCCCAAGGGTCGGACAGGGCTCCCGAACCCTCCCTCGCACCAGCACCCGAGTTCGGGGGTCGCTGGACGCATGCTGAACTTCTGAAACTGTACACAAAACCTACTGCAAGCAAGCATCTTTTCTAAGAGAAAGACTCATAATTTTCATTAGATTCTTTAAAAAGGCTGAGAATCACTGGTTTTTAAAACTCTCATCGCGTGCTGCCCGCCTTTCGGCGTGTCTGGGCACCGACTCAGGTCTCGCACTTCCCCTCAGGAGCTGCTTCTTGGTGCACGCACACCAGGGAGCACGGGCATCTCTCTGGGAGAATCTCTCTCCAAGGTTTTCTCAGGAAAAAAGATTCACAAAGCTGTAAAAATCATATCGCCAGAAGTACAGACCTTTGCAGCTTTTCCAACTCGAGGTTTAAGCGGTAAATAGTCTTCGTCTGCAGGAAGAGCCACCTGTTACGAGAGAGAAAAGAACAACGTACTGTTTAGGAACCGAGGCATCGGCTCTCACCCCCGCCGACGACAGTGTGCAGAGTCGGAGCGGTGAACCGGCAGCGTCCGACGGGCGCAGACGGCGCGGAAACCGAGTAACCGCCTTTACGGGCAAGTCAAGACGCTAAAGCTGCAGCACTCAGGAGCCTCTGCTGGTGTTTAATCTAAGGGCAATGGCACTGAGAGCTGCTGGTGTATCTCCCTCAAGACACTGAGTTTATTCGGGTCTGGCTCCTTTCTCAGCATCTTTACGTTTTCCACGTCCACTGTATCGCCCGACACTAACAAACGGTCAAAAACGCTCAACGGACCTGTCGCCGTGTGAGAGAAAACCCTGTGGAATACGACGGCACTCCCTCATTCCTGGGACAAGACCTTGGTTTTCCCCCTGGAAGACCCACATATGGAGGGCAGTTCACATTGTATCTAAGTTCCCAAAACTTAAACCACGAAGTGGATTACTAACACATAAATAATCCACTGGGGAGGGTGGGGGGCAAAGCAAGGCACTCGAAGAAATTACAAACAATTTCTTCTAAGACCGAAGCTTCAACGAACAAGTAGCGACGCCGGCAGTGTGCCGGCAGATGTGCAGCCCCACTGCAACCGAGGTGCCGCCGGCGGGGTTTCGGGGAGGGCGCCAGCTCTCGACCACAACCGGGGACAGCGGGCGGCACACCCAGTGTAAACTAAGGCCCAGCACCACTGTGATGCGCGTGTCAGGGGAAAGGGGGGCTCTAATGCGCCTCGATGACCGAGAGACGGCAGCTGGGACCCGGGCGTTTCCCGAGCACACGCCAGGAGAGAGCGAGCGTGAGAGCTGTGTGTGCCGGAGAAAGCCCGCTTCTCCTTCTCGGGGGCAGGCGCCAGTCCCTCCCTGGAGACGGCACGTCCCCACCCTCAGGGGGTCCCAGCAGGGAGAGTGAGAAGGCCACTCATCCGAGAGGTAAGCCCCCTTCCAAGCACCGCGGCCTCCTACGGGGGCACAGAGCCCGTCCTGGGGGGCAGAGCCCTCGGAGCACCGATGCCGCTGGATTTCTGGGTGAGCACGCCCGAAGACCAGACCCCAGGCCGTGCGCGGCCCCACCAGGGCCGAGCCGGTCGCCCTCCCTCCCATCTGTCCTGACGCCTTCTGGTCGCAGGATCCTGACGCCCTCTGCGGCACGATCAGAGAACATGAGCACGGAGCAAGTTGGGCCTGAGCGCCCCCAAGACGCTGCAACAGCACGGAGACACCGCGTCCTCGTGTGCACGAGACCTGAAGGTCCCTGCTTCCTCCTCTGACAGCGGCCCGGGCGACACCGACACACACACAGGCAGAAGGGGAGGGGCCTGCGGTGACCCGGAGGGGAAACAGCGGAAACCCAGCGAGCGATCAGGGTCAGGCCGGCCTCGCAACCAGCCTCCCTGGCGTGGGACGGAGGGGCTGGGGCCATCACCGGGGAGCCCGAGGGAGCGGAGGGGGGGCGGGCCGGGCGTCTACGGGGACTCCCCAGCAGAGCACCCAGCAGCACCCTGCCAGGGAGGGGCCGTTCCTCCGCTTTTCTGAAGGAACACGAACAGCGTTCAGTAGAAAAACGGGTATTTTAAAAACAAGGTGCTAAGTCTTTACCAAAAGCCATTTTTGCTCACTTGGAATTACTCTGTTCATTCCACAGACTTTCAGTAAGACTCCCGGCTCCTGCCCTGGAGGGGGACCGTCCCCAAGAGGTGACGGCCAGAACAGCCAGAACGGCGAGGCTTCGCTGCGGTCCCACCACCCACAGCCACCGTGTGCTGGTCTGTGCAGGTTTGTGCGGGCCGCTAGAACAACCTGTTCCCCCGCCCCTGAGCGAGCCTGTGAGGTGTCCTCCCTCCTCTGGGGCGACCCGGCTCCAGCGCCCCGCCCACACAGCCCTGTCCCACCCAGGACGACCTGCCACGCTGCACTGAGGACGCCCCTGTCCTCTCGCCCCGTCCTCTCGCTGCACCCAAGGTGCGCCCAGTATGCACGCCCCTTCATACCACCCCCCCGACGGAGGACCGCTGGAGCCACCTGCCTTTTCCTGTTCTCTCAGCCCCAAGAAATTCCAAGTCACACCTGGAGTAACAACTTAAAAGGCTGTGTTGTAAACACAGAAGACCTTTAGGATAAAGAAACAGTGTTACACTGCCCCCTAGCCCACGTTCACGAACTCTCACTTTTCCAAGGTTACCACGAGCTCCTGAGACCACCCCTTGTGGCAGAACCACGCAACTGCAGAGCATGTCACCAGAGCGGGGCCTGGAAGGGCCTGGGCCGCCTGCGGGAGGACGGGACAGAACAGGCACTGAGCACGTGCTCTGCGGAGCGCCCCACCTGACGTCCTGACGTAATCCTCCCAGCCACCTGGGGGCGCACACACGGCTCCAAGTTTGTGAGTTAAAAAACCGCGAGAAAGGCTAAGGAAGTTATCTAAGACTGTAATGGGTCAGCCAAAAAGTCCGTTTACTTTTTTCCAGGAAATAAAAGAGAGACTTTCATCTTCACCATAACTTTGTTGACTTGGATGTACTCTGAGCATGTCAGCTGTCTCCCACTCCTGGCTTCCAGTGGGGAGAGGCCAGGGCGCTGCCAAGCACTTCACAAAGCACAAGATAGCCCTCGGCAAGGAACTCTCTGGCCAGAATGTTACCAAGAAGCTTTGCAAACCACTTTTGGTACGTTCGATCGGCCACAACACCTTCTCCATACACTGCACAAATCTTTTTCTTGCATTTCAGCTGCATTTTTACCTTTCTTGAAATAACATAGAATAATACACTGAAAATATCACTTATTTTCTTTCATCTGCAATACTAAAATGGCTACACTAAAATATACCAATTTTGGTTAAGTTTTTTTCAACGCACACTTACATGACAGCTGTCACTACACATTCTAATGAAACTGTTTCACACGAAGTCAAAGACACTACGCACCACCAGAGCCATCGCACAGCAAAGACTCAGCGCACTCTGTGGCCCGGACAACGGTCAGGAAAAGCGCCATGGCAGGCTCCGACTCGGGTCTGGACACGACGCCCCACCCCGTCCACTGCACAGACGCTCCTTCCTGCTCCCACGGCCCCGACGGCCGGAGCGCATGCAGGTCGTCCCGCGAGGCTGTCCAAGGCCAAGTCCCGCCTTCCGAGCCCACCCACTGCACGCGCACCCTCTGTGCTCACCTCGTGGGTACAGCCTTCAACGGTTTCCACCGACTGCACTTTCACTCTGGGCATCAGGTCTGCCAGGCTTTAAAAACAGGTGAAGTCACATTAGAACAGGCAGTTTCTCTACAGCTCACTCCGCACACCCCTCCCGCAGGCCTGCCCTCGGTTCTCTCCTGCTCCACTCTGCTCGGGATGCTAATGAATGAAGGAAGTTATTATGCCGCTTCTTCTCTTACAAAAACCAGACTTCAACGTTCTCTCCCCAGGTTGGATTCTAAGTACTGAAACATCCTTTCTACAGCCTTCCACTCCCCCAAACCTAAATAACCTTCTCTATTTAGATGCTGGTGTGTCTACCTGTACAAAGAGTATCTTCATTTCTCCGACTCTGCACAGAAACAAAACTTCGAGGCGTCACGCCACCAGCCCACTCACGAGTGACTGACACGCTACCTCAGGTCCTCGGTTACAGACTCCTCCACCCTGGGCTTCTTCCCGAAGACGGGCTCGTCCGGGCTCTCGAAATCCGCGTCCCTCTTGGTTTTCCCGACGTGGGTAGGCTCGGGCTGCAGGTGGCCATCGGGACGCTTCCTGAGGGACAGATGGCATATGGTGGGTGAGTTCTGGAGCCGCAGCTGTCCCGCCAGGAGGGACTCTGTTAAATGCTCCCCACATGCAACACACGCCCCATTAGCAGAAGAATTCACGAAAACACTGGGTTCCCGACAAGATGGTTTGTTTTTTAATGCAGTGTAGTGCGGAGTTGTGCTTAGTTGCCTTTACTTCATTTCGAAACAATTTTGTAACATTGTATTGTGACAGCTGTCATATCAGCCAGCATGAAAAAAAACCTCATAATTGATGAATGTTTGTGCAGCCACTGTAATATTGAAGGTGGAAGAAGATACGAACATTTTGGCATAGTATGGTTTATGTCAAGAAAGGTAAGAATGCAACTGAAACGCAAAGAGAGATTAGTGCAGGGTATGAAGGTGCTGTGACGGATCAAACGTGTCAAAAGCAGTTTGCGAAGTTTCTTGGCACTATCGACATTCTGGCCAAATGCTCCTTTGCTGAGGGGCTGTCTCAGGCATTGGAAGATGTTGAGCAGCACCCCTGGGCTCCGCCAATAGCGGGAGAGAGCCGACATACTCTAAATATCCAATCAATAAAGTTATTGATGAAAATCAAAATGCATCTTTTATTTTACGGAAAAAACTGAACAGACTTTTTGGCCAGCCCCCAATAAAAATGACAGCAGTAACACTGAGACTAAGATACTGAGTACAGTTTGTGCTTCTTTCTGTACTTAGAATATGTCGCACTATGAATGAAAATACTCCATAGTTTTTAAAAAATGTTTATGCTACTAACTTGATACCTGTTATGTTAATTTGTTTCCATCTATTTTCCATTTTTAAGGATTGCTAAAATATTCATTTTCTAAAAAATTATGTTGCCCTGGCCAGTGTGGCTCATTGGGTTGGAGTGTCATCCTGTAAACTGAAAGGTCCTGGGTTCAATCCTGGCCGGAGTATGTGTGAGAAGCACCCAAATGTCCTTCTCACACATGATGTTTCTCTCCCTTTCTCTCCCCCTTCCCATCTCTCTAAAAGCAATGAGCATGTCGTAGTGTGAGGATTAGGAAAAAAAATTCTGTAAAACATTTTACGGTCCCAAAGTCGGACCTTCATAACATTATATTCTTGCTTTCCTCCTATCTCTGCCCTGTTTCTTCTCTCTCCTCGAGTTTTCTGTCGCAAACACACTCAGACCGTGTGCATGTGCGCGCACACCTGCTGTGTCTGTCCGCTCCGGTGCTCACTAAAGGATGCAGCAGGAAACAGCCTTGTGCGTGCCTGGCTTTTCAGTTTAAATTTTATCTTTGAGATGAATTCCTAAAATTAGAATTCCTAGGTCAAAGGGCGCATAATTTTGCTAGGTGTTGCACAGATTTGTATTTGCACAGATGTGTACCATTTTATGTCTCCAGCAGTATGGTAGGCAGAATGAATGTCCCCCCTCCCAAGCCCAGCACCCTGGTCAGAACTGACACAGCGCTATCATCGAACCTGCGGACTTACGCAGCTGCTGCCAATTGCTGTCATGCCCTTTGCAAGAAGAGGGTTCGGTACGGGACCCCACAACTGGGCTGTCATGTCTAGATGTAACATTTACAAAGCATCTCAACGAATGGAAACCTTCTTCTTAAAGCGTAAGCTTGCTATCTACGATGCTTTACTTCCAGCTTTTCTACGTGGCTCAGGAGACTCAAGTGTGCAAATTCCACGGAACAAACACACCAAGCTGCAGGAGAAGTAACTGGAGACCCAGGAGTGTAACACACAGTATTATGCTTCCACGTGCCAGCCTCTCCTTGTTCTGTAAACAATTGCGTCCACTTTCCGTGAGATACCGGCACCAACGGTAAACTCAGTGACGGACAACTGTTGAGAATTTACACGACCAGGCCGTTTCCCCATTCTGTGACTTACTCCTCACAACAACCCTGGTGGCAGGCACTGTCGTCTCCTCCAGGTGGAGCCTGGAGAGGGTCGATTTCTCTCCCTTCCCCCTGCAAGTCGACTCAAGTCGGGTTTTCCGCGCTCCTTAGCCCTGCACTCAGCTGCTCTCTCGCTCCGTGCACCGCAGACCACCCGTCGGACGCTGCTTTGCAGCTCTTCACCGCCCGGGACCCGACCTCCCCGGCCCGCAGGCCCCCGCCCCGGCGCAGACGCGCGGAGGCGGCCACGCGGGCTCCGGCGCCGGGCCTGGGCCCACAGCGCCTGCGCGCACCGGCGACGCCGGACGCGGCTCCCTCGGCCCCTGCCACCCCGACACCGGCTCCAGGGCCCCCCTGCCCCCGCCCCCCACCCCCGGGCGCTGTAAAAGGCCCGTCCTGTCTGCCGCCGGCCAACCCTTACCCGGCCCTCTCCGCGGGCCCCGGGGGCCCCTTCCATTTCCCCTTGTCCTTGTCCTTCCTGGCTCCCGGCGCAGCGGCGGGGTCGTCCTCGAACACGCTGAACAGCTCGTCCCCGAAGGCGTCCGCCATGTCCGCGAGCCGCGAGCGCGCCGCCCGCCGGGCCGCGACGCCGCAGGCGCCGACGGTGGCTGGGGCGGGACAAAAGGGGCCGAGCCGCCGGCCTCCGGGAAGCTGCCCGGACTATTTTCCTCTCCCGACGGTGCCCTCCTGTCCGCGCCCCGCGACCTCCCTGCCCTTTCCGCGCTCGGCGCCCTCGCCTCTCCCCGCTCTGCGACCCCGCGTGGGCGGGCCGCTCGGGGGTCCCGCGGGAGCGCGGCGAGCCCGGCGCGCGGGCGGCGGGGGCGGGGCCTCCGTGCTGCGGGCCAATCGCGAGGCGGCGGCCGCCCCGGCCCGAGAGGCCCGGATGGAGGCGCGGGCCGGCGGCGCGCGGCCCGGGGCGCGTGAGGCGCGCTCGGAGGCTGTTCCGGGGCCGGGCCTGGGCCGGGCGCCGTCTTCCGCCGGGGCTGCAACATGGGCGGCAAGAACAAGAAGCACAGGGCGCCGGGCGCCGCGGCGGTGCGCGCCGCCGTGTCCGCCTCCAGAGCCAAGGCCGCCGAGGCGGGGGCCGCCCCCGAAGCGCAGACCAAGAAGCCCGCGGCCAGGCCGCCCGCCGCCGCCGGCCCCCGGGAGCCCCGCGCCAAGCCAGGTACGAGCGGCCGGCGGGCCCGGCGTGCGTCCCCAGGGAGGGGGCGCCTGCGCAGACCCCGGCCGCCCCGCTGGACCCGCCGGGGGTGTCGGGGCCTCCCGAGCCGCCACGGTCCCCGTCTGCTCCCGCTGTTTGTCTCCGAGGACGAAACCAGGGTTCCTGCGGACTGGCTCCCGGAGCCGGGCCCCCTCCCCGGTACCGGCCGCTGCCGCCATGGCCAGCCGCGCCGTGGCGAAGCCACGTGTGGAGCAAGCCGGTGCTCGGTGCCAGTCGGGTGCCGCCACGCCACCCGCGGGCTGGCGCACCGGGACCCCGCGCTCGACCTCCCCCGCAGCCGCGCGCTCGTGCTGTGCGGGCCGCTCGGTGGGACAGCTACTGGGCGGGCGACGGCCCCCGAGCGCGACAGGTCCCGGCGGGGGCTGGTTTCCAAAGACGAGCGAGCGGTCACTCGCCGTGGGCTCTGCTCAGCTTGTCTGCCTGGGGTTCTCACCGACACGCGCGCGCAGCTGTCCAGCACCTGCCGGGGTCTGGCCTCTCGCCCACCCCGCCCCGCACGCCGGGGTCCGCCGGGGTCCCGCGGAGACGCGCACTGCTGTGTGAGCCGCACGCGCGCAGAGAAACGCCCGGGCACGGAGCGCAGCACGGCGCTCCAGCTGGACGGCGAGGGGCAGCGCTGGGCCTGGCCCTTTTCATTTGCCCTCTTGGCGCCCAGTCTGGGCGCTCCTGAGTTCCGGGAGCACCAGCCAAGCCTTCGTTCCTTTTCCCCGCTGCACCTGCCCTGCTCGGGCGTCGGACGGGGCGGGAGGGACCCTGCGCCTCCCACTGTCTTGCACAGCCTCCTGCCCTGTGATGCCGTCCCCACCGTTCAGTGGTGTGACTTCTGGACCTTCTTTCCAGCAGTTTCCTAACCCCCACCTTCAGCCCCGGCGACCCTGGGGCGGTGTCGCTGCTCTAGATGCAGCGGTGGGCGCTCTGCCTCCTCGGGTGCACCCTTGCTGTTTTCTCCCGGTGGGATGCCCAGCCTGTCCCTAACAAACACGACAGACGGAAATCCTGGGACACCCACCCCCGGTGTCAGCCGCTTTTTTCATTCCCCCTTGCCCACGGCTCATGCACCGAGTTGTTTGACTATTCTGTCTGGTGTCTAGATCTCGCCTACGGTGGGTGAGGAAATGCGCGTTTTACCTGCGGGAGGTCGGAGCTGTTTCACGGAGCACAGGAAGGCCCCTCAGTGTCTACTCTGGTGCTCTGCCTGTGTCGCTCAAACAAGCCATCGGAGAAGTGGCAAGGCGCGACTTAGAGACATTGTTAAGGACAAGACGTTGAGACAGAGAAAATCAGAGGAGGTCTACCAAATTTGTGGGGAATGTTTTATAACCCTAAGTTAATAGTATGTGGTATAAATAACATGTGGCTATGCAGAGCGCTGTGATGCAGACCCCGGCCCATGGGGTCCGCCACATTGTGGATGAGACACGAGACAGATTCGCACAGACCACTCAGTCCAGTGGAGGAAAAGGGACGGCGCGGCTTCTATCTCAAGGGAAGGAAAAGCCTCAGCCCTCACTGCGACCTGCCTTTGTTGCTTCTCTGGGCACATTGCTTGATGGTCCTCATTTACTAGGCATGGGCTCCCTGTAGGCGGTCACCTTTTACAGAAAGCCAAGGAGAGGATGCCGCCAATCACATCACAGAAGAGGGAGATTTGCAAATGCAAAGGGAAAAGTGGTTGCACGGGTTACACTCCTCTTTGGGAGGTTGAGCAGAGATTTTAGGAAGTTACTTTAAAGATATGCGGTCAACGTTTGCTGCCTCAATTCAGGGTGAGGGAGTTTTAACAAAAGCAAGTCTCAAAGTGGCCTAGGCACATTGCAGGCCTGATTCCCCACGGGAGAACCTAACCTGTGGGCGTGGGTCCTGCGCATCTCATAGTGGAGCTGGGCCCACACCACGCAGAGCGGTCTCCTGTAACACCGTGTGATTTTTTTCTTTGTGTTTCTGTTTGGAGATTTTTTTTCATGACACAATAAGACTACTTTTGGGGAAAGAGTGGGAAGTGTCATCGCTGGCCTCCACCTCCACTTCTGTCCTTCACACAGTTTGGGGGGGGGGGGTGTGGCCTGCTCTCCCCGAACCGTCCCCTCCTCAACAGTGGCTCCTGGCACGATTCCAGGTATCCGCCACTCCGGCTTCCGTTTTTTCTCACTCCATGGGTTCACGAAATAGTTTCTGGAGAGTTGCTATGTGCCAGGCAAGAGGTTAGGCCCAGGGTGCCCCACACGAACCAAACAGACCGAGACCGCTACCCTTGGGAGCCCACACCCCGGCCTGGGGGTGGGGCGCTCACAGCACCAGGCTCGTGTCTGTGACCATCCTTAACCCTAATGGAGGCCGACAGTCTGAGCAGGGGGCTGAGACTGGGGGGCTGGTAGCGTGAGTACACTCTAGGGCCCCCCAGATAAAGCAGTGAGGACCGCAACGGTCGGAAACCAGGGACTCGGCCAGGGAAAACGGTGGCGGGGTCTCGGTCCAGGGCAGGGATGGCTTCCCCGGGGAAGCCTTGAAGTGAAGGTATGTGGTTGAGGCCCCGGGACCAGGGCAGAGGCCCCGGCCCGGCTAGTTGCAGGAAGACCGGAAGAGCGTCCGTGGGCGGAGCCTCAGAGGGCACCTGCGTGGTGATCAAATGGGGAGGGAGGCTGCAGCTGGTGCGCCTGGTTGAAGGGGTCGTCAGGCAGTCTGGCAGCGGGGGCACGCCCAGGACCCTGACCGCCCCTTCCCGCACCCTCATGTACTCCCTGCGTCCCCCCCCCAGCCTCCTCAGGTGCTTAGTTGCTTGACAACTCCCCCCGGGCTGCGGCCTGCGTGCAGACAGGCACCGGGAGCCCGCGCAGACGGGTGCTGCTGGCCAGAAGGGGGCGCGGGTCACCAGCACTGGCAGCCTGTGTGGCAGTGATAGTGGCCACCATGGTCCCTGGGGCACGTGCAGCCCAGCGCGGCGTGGAAGCAATGCCTCCTGGCAGACCCTGGCGCCGGCGGTGGCTCTGTGTTGGCCGAGTCATCCTGAGGGGGCCGCTGCGTGTTTCTGTGCTTGAGCTTCCATGATCTGGGGGCCGATTGCGTGTCGTGTTGGTCCATGAACTTGCACCTACAGAGTTGAAGTCCGTAGTACCTTCCGCCTCGCAGATGCTGCATCTTTGCTTCCGGCCCTGATTTCAGTAACTCCCTCCACCTGAACCGGATGGTGAACCGGAGCTTCTGGAGACGGGTCTCTCCACAGCGAGGAAAGGCCCTGGCGGAAAGGCCTTGGGCGCCGGACTCAGGGGGAGCCGTCCTCCTGCCATGGCCTGGTGGCTTTGACTTGTACTTGGAAATGGGGTCGCTGATGTTCAAGTTGGAGTGTCTGTCGCCGCCCGGTCCCTTTGCTGTTTCCGGGGCCACAGAATGGGGGCCGGGGTGGGAGGCCATCGGGCTGACAGCCGACAGGGGACAGGAGAGGAGACCAAGGGACGTCCGGGTGGGAAGGTAGCACGTCCCTGGCAGCTGAGTGCGCCCAGCCCGTCCGGCAGCCTCGCCGGCCTCCCGAGACAGCACTCGCCGTTCCTGCAGGAGGGGCCCGGACCTCCGGGTTTGCCGGTGGTACCGTGTTGTGTGCGGCCGGTATAAATGCACTCTGGGAGGACTTCCGTCAAAAGTTACTAGAATCCACGTTTCAGACTCTGGAGTTTTCGCTCACACTGGGTAAAAACCGTGCAGGAGCTCCTGTGTCTCAGGGAGAATCTGAAGCTGAAGGGGCCTGCCTGGCGCCCCTGGCTTAGTGGGCGATGGCTCGTCGTTGCCCAGGCCTGAGAGTCCTGACTGAGTGAGTGCATTCGGAGACCCGGGCCGACGCCGGGTGAGTGCCTGGCGGTGTGTGTGTGTGTGTGTGTGCGTGCGAGCACGTGTGCGTGGACACGCGAGAGCTGCCTCCCCCCGCCCCCGCGTGGACACAGGCAGGGCGTGTGCAGGAGGGGGCAGACAGGCCACGTCTGTGGCCACCGTGAGCCTGGAGAGGCCGGCGGGGCTCTTGCCGGGAGCCTCCGGGGGGCACGTGGGCCCCCGACTCTCGACTTTGGACTCCAGCCTCCAGCACACACGAGACACGGTGCTCCTGGGTCTTCAGCCACCCAGTGAGCGGTGGTCCGCGGCAGCAGCCCCCGGGGACCAGCAGGGCGACCTCGGACTGAACAGGAGACGAGAGAGGAGCCCTCCCTCCCTCCCTCCCCTGTTGCCCCGGGAGGAGCGCTGCTCTCCCCAGTCACCCCTCCTCCTGGCCAGGCGTCTGTCCGTCTGTCCGTCTGTCCCCGAGAGCCCTAGTTCTGCCGCGTCCCAGGCAGAGAAGCACCTCGTTTCTCAAGTAGGAAGAAGAAGAAGACAGGTTTACTGTGAAAGCGGTGCAGGTGTTCTCACGTGGTGGGCACAGGGTCACCCCGCGAGCACTGACGGGTCCGTGGTTGTGAGAACACGCAGGGAGCCGTGGGGACCTGTAGGTGAACTGGGGAGGGGGGAAGGGCTGACATCCAATGGTGTTTAGCAGCCTTCACAGGGAAACTAAAGTAGTGTGATGGATAGTAATCATTACGTTGCCCTGACTTTTCATTCTCTGTTATGTACAGGTCCGAAGATTTATAGTTTTAACTCTGCCAATGATTCCGGTGGTGCCGCAAATCTGGATAAGTCTATTTTGAAAGTAAGTATCAAGCTTTCTTGATGATTTCTTGAATCATTTCAAGAAATGTTCCCTTTAAAAAAAAAAAAAAAAAAAGATCCCTGGCTGGTATGGCTCAGTGATTGACTGTGGACCTGCAAACCAAAGGGTCGCAGGTTCGATTCCCAGTCAGGGCACATGCCTGGGTTGCTGGCCAGGTCCCCAGTAGGGGGCACATGAGAGACAACCACACTCTGATGTTTCTCTCCCTCTCTTTCTCCCTCCCGTCTCCTGTATCTAGAAATAAGTAAGTAGATAAGTCCTTAAAAAAGATGTATTCTTAAGTATAATGGAAAGATGGGGTATCTAGAGTCTTTGGAAAGAGTGCGTTGACCATGCATCTGTATGAAGCAAAGCAGATCACGCACGGGTGTTAGGCGCTGGTGAGAAGTCGGCGAGCCTGGGTGTGGCCAGGCTGGGGCGCACAGCACATCCATCCGGCTCTGCCCCGGTGGCCCTGGTCAGCCTCCTCCCCACACAGATTGTCAGTTCCCGCCCCGTGTTCGCCTGGGCCCACGGGGCTTCGTGACAAGGGCAGGCCCCTGCCCTGGGACGCTCTGCCTTGAGTGCCCCACCTCCCGCCTCCACCTGCCAGGTCTGCGACCTTAACGCGTCCTCGGTAAGCCACCAGGCTGGTCTCCTGGGTGGTTCCACGCGCTCTCGTGTGACTTTCAGAGTGGCCGCCCTGCTGGGTTGCAGTTGGTCGTCCTGGGTGTTTCCTTCACTGCACCGAGCCCCTGGGGCCTGGCTTCGTGCTCACCCGTGGGAGGCACTCGGGAGGGGTGTGACGAAGGGGCAGCTTTTCCCGTGGGTGCCAGTGCGCCCTTAGGTTACACACGGGGAGGCAACAGGGGATTAACCAGCTAATAGGAGGAAGTAGGAACCCAACTCCAGAAGCCCAAGGAACGTGTGACCTAGTCACCATTTCCACAGACATGACCGTCGCCGGCTGTGCCCCTTGTTAGTGTGGCTTCCATGCTCTCGGGCCGCGATCGGACTGGTCTGCATTCAGGGGAGTCCCGGGCTGTACCCCCGGGGTCTGACTCGGGGTGGTCCCAGCACTCTGGGCTTTGGAGCGGCCGCCCAGGGAGGCGCGAGGGCACTGTCTGGGAACACGTGGCCTCAGGAGGCTAATTTAGGAGAGGGTCTCTTCCTTGCCATATGTTGCTGCTGTTTCCACGCCCCACTTTTCTTAAGTGTGCGGTCCCAGGGTCCTCTAATGGACGGTAGCCCCGAATATGGTAATTGCTGTATCTGATTTTAGCTGAAAGTCCGGCCCCGGTTGGCAGGAACAGAGAATACCGATAGACTTCACATTGTTTAATTTTACTAAGTGTAATTTCATAGCTTAGCTTTTCATTGATTTTTTTTTGCCTCAACAGGTGGTGATCAATAACAACCTGGAGCAGAGGGTCATTGGAGTGATCAATGAGCATAAGAAGCAAAACGATGACAAGGGGGTGATTTCCGGGAGGCTTACCGCCAAGAAGTTACAGGTATTGGGCCCGTTTCCCGAGGCTCCGTATTTCCCGCGGGGCACTTGTAAGGCAGCGGCACGCGTGAGACGCGGTCACTTAGTCGGCCGGCCGTCCCCGCCTGCGGGATCGGGCCGAGGGCGGGCCAGGCCAGGCTTCCGAGCAGCAGCAGCGTGGACACTGAGCCGCACTCCTGGCCTCACTTTGTCCTGTTCTGCGGGCACTGCCGCCCCGTCTCTCCAGGGAGGGGCGTGAGGCCGGGAAGGGTCACACCAGCTACAGCCTGAGGTGGTTCCTCCACCCGTCAGGAGCAGGTGAGCAGAGGCTGGGTCTGGACCCGGTCCCGTGCAGCTCTCAAAGGTCGTGCCTTTGACAGCGTGTTCACATGCCCTCCTTCACGTGCGAGCTTGTCTGCGGACGCATGGTCTGGGCAGACGTGGGGGCATCCCGAGTGCCCACGCCTCTGGGGAAATGCGTCGTTACACCCTGCCCCGTGGCTGCGGAAAGTGGTGAAGAGTTTCCATGACTCGGGAAGGAGCTTATCTCACAGCGCTAGTGAACTGTGTCTCCACGAAGCCGCAGACACGTGACTGAAGGGAAGCGTCATACTGCGAGAAGCAGGTTTAGACGATGAGAATGTGAGCGACTTCTCCTGGCCCCTCCAAATTTATCTGTGGTTCTCAAGTTCTCAGTGCAGCGAGCCCCTTTGAGTCTGAGGACTGCAAAAAGAGAAAGGAAAAATGTTTTTGGAGTGGCCACTGGTGTCAGAGACCCTGGGCTAAGTAAGACGCACGGGAGGGTGGCACTAGTGACGGAGGAGGAGGACGGCGGCGGAGTGACCCGTCCGCTCCCCGACAGGACCTGTACACGGCGCTGCAGGCGCTCTCCTTCAAGACCTCGGACATCGAGGACGCCATGAGCAGCACGCTCCTGCAGGGGGGGGACCTGCACTCCGCCCTGGACTGGCTCTGCCTCAACCTCTCCGACGGTGAGCCGCGGGCGGGCGGGCAGGCGGCGGGCAGGCGGGCAGCTGAGAGGTGCTTTCCCCTTCCGGCGCGGCTTTGGAACTGAGTGCAGCTCGGATGGTGTTTGCACCGAGCTTTCGACTTGCGCTTGAAGGTTTTCACTGCTACGGTGATTTTTTGCTCGAATATTCTCGCTCTTTTTGTTCTTTTTGGTGTGGCCTCCTTCGAGGTACAGTCTATGTGGGAAGACTGTTTTTCGTGTGCTGCTGTCAGCGGTTCATTGTACAGCGCACTTACTGCCACAGGCTGTCCAGGTCTGCCTGCCTGTAGCCTGTGAGGCCGGGTCTCCTGCTTTTGGCTTGGAGGTGGGGCCGGGGCCTTGGGTAGGTAGCATCTGGCTCAGCAGGTGGGCAAGGTTGGGACCCTGGGCGAGAACTGGGAGTGGGCACTGCTTGCACGGCTCGCTCAGGGCACTGCCGTTGGAGGGAAGGAGCGCCCCGGGCAAGGGAACGGTTGGGTTCTTATGGAAACGTAGGAGCCAGCCACCTGGAGGACAGAGTGCATGGCTGAGTAGGCGGGCTGGCCGTCCTCTGCCGAGGGCCCCTGAGTCCAGTGTGACGGTGACCAGGGCTCATCGTAGGGCTTCTCTGGGGAGCTGAGGGGCGCAGGAGCACCCGGTGCTCCCTGCCCGGGCAGGGTCTGTGTGTGTGTGTGTGTGTGTGTGCGCTCGAGCACAAACACAGTGAGATTGTGTGTCTGGGGGTCACCTGCGTGTTTGTTTGCGTCTTGTCCTCTCTGCAGACTCGCTCCCCGAGGGCTTCAGCCAGGAGTTCGAGGAGCAGCAGCCCAGAAGCAGGCCGAGGTTCCAGCCCCCTCCAAGGCCGGCCGCTGTGCCGCCCCCGGTACACCCCGCAACTGGCACACAGCGGGAGGACCCCAAGAGCAAGGTACCTGAAGGGTTGGGCATGTGGAGCTGAATGGAGTTGGAGGGAAGCCTGCATGGCAGTTCTGAACAGGGCGCACGTCGGGGTCGCTGTAACGGTTCTCCAGGCTGCACACAGCCCACTGGGCTGCCTGGCTTCCCCGTCCTGGCCGCCTGCCGTGGTCTGCTGCCGCCTGACAGTCCACTTCACCACATGGTGGCGGAAACCAGCGACGCGTCCTTTCCCAGGAGTCCGCAGGCCGGCCTGGGCTGGGGTGGGCCTCCCTCTGTTCCACCACCAGGTGTCTCCTGGGGCTGGAACGCCCGGACAGCGGGGTCTGACTCACACCGGGGGTGCCCGGTGGGCGGGGCTGGCCCGGACCAGCTGGGGTCTCTCACACATGGAGCTTCATGCTGCGGGGGCTCCCGAGAGCGGGTGTCCCAGGATGAGCAGCCTGGGTGTGCCAGCCTTCGGGCCCCCGCTGGTGTCGCTCTTGCTAACACCATGTGTCGAAGCGACTCACAGAGCTACCTCTGGTGGCCGTGTGCAGGGCGTTGCAGGGAGGAGGCGCATGAGCACTGGCAGGCGTAGCTCATCGGGGCGTCCCGCTCGAATACTCTGCGTGGTGCAGAACTCCTGGGGGCCTGCACGAGCCAGAGCACGTGCCATGCCGGGGAAAGAGCGGTCCTGGAGAGGCAGGCGCGGGGGGATCTGGAGTGGTCAGACGCACGGCGGCAGAGCAGGGCCGCAGTCTCCGGGGCTGGGAGCAGGGGTGCGGGCAGCCGTCCCTCGGTGGCTGCGAAGTCTCAGTTAGGCAAGGTGAGAGTGTCCCGGAGACGTGCAGCCCACCCCTGCGCCTCTTCTGCCGGCACAGCGCCGCGCACTTGAACATGGGCTGCGAGTCCGGGTCCCAGGGTCAGAGTTCTGACCATACGCCGCCCCCAGCCCCGCCCCCAGCCCCAGCGTGCCCAGGAGAACACGAGGTCAGAGGTCACTGTGGGAGGTGAGGGGTGTGTTCAGTGCTCGGTGGTGATGGTGGTGGTGGCGGTGTCGTGGGCCTGTGCGCGTGTCTGAACCCACCACCACCATGAGCTCAGTGACACGTCACACGTGTGTTACAGTTAGTGCGCAGCGTGCAGCGTTTTCACAGATACATCAAATGTGTCAGTCACACCTCAGTAGCGCTTGAAGCAGACAAAAACAAAATGCAAGTGGCAGCCTCACAAAACCACTGTCTGTAAGGAGGAACACTTGTTTTTTGGTTCCTAGCCGTCCTCTCATTTTCGCCCCTTAGGTAAACGTGCGGGTTGAGAGTTTCCCCTAAAGCAGGGCTGACCTCAGCCCCCCCGTCCCTCGCTGGCCACCAAAGAACGGACTCTGAGGCTCCGTGTCCACTGCCTTGGGTGCGAAGGGTCGTACCGGCAGCGTCCCTTGGTTGCCGTGTTGACGCCCTTTTGTAACTTTGGTTTCTCAGATACTTGTTTTTTGTTTCTAGCCAAAGAAGGGAGAGAAAAACACGGAAGTGAACATGAAGGAGTGGATCCTGCGGTATGCCGAGCAGCAGAACGAAGAAGAGAAGAGTGAGAACTGGACAAGCTTAGAGGAGGAGGAAAAGTTTGACCCCGTGAGTGGAAGCTTGTGCTAGACTGCCGGCTGGAAGGCCTTCGAGACCCCCCACGGGCAAACCGGCCCGTCCGCGAAGTTAAACACACGCTCCCGTGTGGCCCACCCGTGCCCTTCCTGGGGACTCACCCAGTCCGGTGAAGACATGTGTCCACCAGTAGACACGCACACAGACAGAAGCGCATGGCACCCTCGCGTGTGAAAGCGAGCCGCTGGCGAGGGCAGGGGCGGGGAAGGGCCGGCAGGGGCTCCCCCAAACCCTTCACTGGCGGCTCCCAGGGGAGTGGCCCGCGCAGCGTGGTGGGGACGGGACAGGGAGGAGGCTCCTGCCGGCTCCATGAGGGAGCCGTGGGGACGTCGGACACGCTGTCTCCCTCGGTCGCGGCGGTGCTCGCACAGACGCACACCCTCGCAGCCTCGTTCACCCGCACGCGGTGGAACGGGCAGCTTTACTGCAGGCGGAACACGCCCTCATGAGGTCGGCTCAGAGGGAACACAGGTGCCCGACACCACGCGAACGCCCCCCAGGAGCCCTTCCTGGCGGTTAGGCGGGGTGGCGGGCGACAGGGGGACTTCTTCCCTGCGGCCTCCTGACCTGGGCACCGGGACCGCGTGCCCGTGCCCGTGCCCGCGCTGCGTGCTGGCTCTCCCGTCATCTCGCCTGCCGCTGCTGCCTCCACGCAGACCGCCCAGTCCCGCAGGGCATGCCCTGGGCGCTCTCTCCCCATGCGGCCCAGCAGGGGCTCGCGGCGGCTCCGTGCACCCCCGTCTGCCTGCCCCGTGCTGGGCACGCCTCATCTGCCGTGCCCCGTGCCCTCGCCAGGAAAACACCGGGCACTGGAGCGTAAACTGCAGCTCGGGCTGGTTTGCTCGGCGGAGTGAGGCCCTTCAGTTCACAGCACCCGCTTCCCCGGGGGCCTCTCTCAGTGTCCCGTCTCCCGGGAGACAGGGGCTGGAGGAGGGCGCTGGGAGAGGAGCAGCGTTGTGTGGGTGCATGTGTGTGTGTGTGCGGTCCTCCAGCAACATGCGTGTCTGAAGTGTGTGCAGCAAACACGCACTGTTGCCGTGGTGAGCTTGCATGCCTTGGACTCCGTCGTTGGCTGTGTCGTACTGAAGGCGGCCGGAGGTCTCTGCCTGTGGACGGCCCTCGTCCTGCAGCCCACCAGCCCCCGCTGTAGGCAGACCACACCCGGTGTCCCGCTTACCTCTGCAGTCAGGGACGCGGCCAGCTGCCGTCTCCCCGCGGGCTGTCCGCACGCGCGGTCTTTCTCCCTGGGAACGCCTGCCAGTGGGTCCGCTGGGTGGGCCGGTGAGGTCGAGGGTCCCGGCTTTGCCAGCACACAGTGACGGGACGATGAGGTGACCTCACTCTTCTTGTTCCCGTCCCCTCTCCGGACCAGAACGAGAGGTACCTGCACCTGGCCGCAAAGCTGCTGGATGCGAAGGAGCAGGCGGCCGCCTTCAAGCTGGAGAAGAACAAGCCGGGGCAGCGGGAGGCCCAGGAGAGGATCCGGAGGCTCCAGAGGGGTGAGCGCTGCTCCGTGTCGGCCGGGCCGGGCCGGGGGCCATCTCCTCTGAGTGCGTCTGCTCTGCCCCGACCCCGCGCCCGCACCAGGCCACGTGGTGACCGGGCCGGGGGCTGCGGGCCGCGCGGACGGTCACAGGTCTCCACGCTGCTGTCGCAGCCAACGCAGGCGGAGACCGTGTGCAGGTGCGGGGCCGTGTTCCCCTGGGACTTCACGTGTGGGCACCGAGACGTGGCTTTCGTACAGCCTTCACATCAGCAACTGTATCTATCTTTTCACCGAGTTAAAGTTGTGGAACTTTAATGGCTGCCCGCAGCCCGCAGCCGTGCTCTGAGCACCCGCTGTGCGCGCCAGGGGCACCCGCTGTGCGCGCTGGGGCACCCGCTCCGTGCGGGGAGAGCAGAGCGCCGCTCCGCCCGGGCTCCTTGCTGCCCCCGCCGGACGGTTCCCTTCGAAGAGCTCAGTGTGCGCGGCGAACTCCAGTGCGGGTTTCTCGGAGGAGACCCGGGGCAGTTGGCTGCGGTGAAAAAGGCGTTCTTTGAAACCATCTTTGCAGAGTAGAAGAGGCAAAGGCCCAGAGCAGGCAGGCGAAACTGAGTGCTGTGCTTTTCCTCGGTAGACATGGAGGCTTTGGAAGAGCACCCCGTGTTCGATCCGGCCGTGAAGGTGTCGCAGCGGCAGAGCGACCGGAAGAAGCCCCCGGCGGCCACGGAAGGGGACGGCGCTTTGAACTTCAACTTGTTTGAGAAGCCGACAGCTGCTGCTGAAGGAGAGAAAGGTACGACGCGGGGGATGTGTTCCGGGTGTGACTTGTAACCAGTGGGACGTCAGGGAAGGTGTGATTGAACCTGCGTCACTTCGCACTCGAGCCGCAGGGGAGGCGAGAGTGAGGCTTGCCTCCGCGTGCTGACTCGGGAAGGAATAACAACAACGACTCGCCTGTGTGGCGGTCCGTCCTCACAGTGCCCTGCTTCAGCCTCGTGCCTCCCCACTGCGCCCCCCACCCCCCCGGAGTTGTCTTTCCACAGCAGAGTGGGGGGTGGGGTGAGCCCCTCTGCAAACACCCTGTAACCACTGACACGTGCGGCCTGTGTATCGTGCCCCTGGAGACCCTTGGCAGTCTGCCCCGGTCTGCTTCCACGGCACTCTCCGTGGTCCACGGCCACGTCCTCCTTTAGGACACAGGGCTGCCGGTGCCCTGAACACAGGCTCCGCTGCGTGGCTCGTGCTGGCAGCCCCCGCGTGGCCAGCCGTGCTCTCCCTCACAGCTCAGGCAAGCAGCACCGCTCTCTCCACTGTTCCCGACTCCCGCCGAGTGCGGCCGTGCGGTCCCTGTGCTACGTGAACCGTGTGCAGCAGAGGCAGGCGGCAGCTGGGAGCGCAGGGCGCCCTGGGTCAGCGGGCGCCCCAGCCCGCCCGTCTTGTCTCCCTGCGCGGGGGCAGCTGCAGGCCCGCCCGCTCTACCCACCCGCACGGCCGCGGCCCAGCCCCACCCCGCCCGCCTGTCGTTGCAGAGGGGAGGAAAGAAGCCCGAGACGTGCGGAACCTCGACTACACGGCCCGCAGCTGGACCGGCAAGTCCCCCAAGCAGTTCCTCATCGACTGGGTCAGGAAGAACCTTCCCAAGAGCCCGAACCCTTCCTTTGAGAAAGTTCCAGTAGGTCGGTACTGGAAATGCAGGTGTGTGTTTTTGGTTAACCGGAGGAGCTTCTAGAAAAATCGGAGATGAAAATCTCGTTTGTTTGTCGGGAGCTAGGGCGACACGGAGGAAGCCCCAGCGTCCCGCACCTTGGGTGGGGTGGTGGCACTCACAGGTCACGAAGTACCTGTCTCCCAGGAAACACTCTGTTTAAATGACTGATGGGAACCTGGGCCCCTGTTGGGGGGCTCTGGCCAGGCTCACGTTCCCGGTGTCCCGGCGCCCGCAGGGTGAGGGTGGTGAAGGCGGAGGACGACGTGCTGGTGGTGTGCCCCGCCATCCTGACGGAGGACGGCATGCAGGCCCAGCACCTGGGGGCCACGCTGGCGCTCTACCGGCTGGTGAAAGGGCAGGTGAGACCCCGCCCTGCGGGCTTCCACGCTGTCCCTTGACGGCGGCTCTGCGTGTTCTGTCTGCGTGTGCGTGTGTGCGGGGGGGGGGCGGCGCACGCCCAACCGCGGCCTCTGCGCCAGCCTGCGCCCTCCGGGCTGCCTCTCCCGGTGGCCCCGTTCCTGTGTGATTCTGACTCCCCCCAAGCAGGGCTTGGGCTCTCTCCCCGCAGACAGGGACTCTGAGACGCGTGGCTGCCTCAGACTCTGCGGACTGAGATCGCTGTGCTGGGGAGGGGCGAGCGGGGGTTTCCCATAATGTTACATTGTCTCTCAGCGTTAGGAAACCGTGGGCAGGCGCTGGTCCTGGTCTCAGGCTAAGTTACAGTAACTGTAAGTTTCCTGTTTAAGGGGAGATGGAAGGAAAGTGCCGCTGAGGGAGGGAGAGAGCTCAGTGCTCTTGGGGCGGGGGGGAGCCGCCCCATTCCCGTGTCTGCGAGGAGCGGTGTCTCTCCGGGGGAGGTTGGAGCCACTGACCGTGTCGGACGCCGCATAAGTGGGCTCCGAACAGTGTCTCCTCCCGGTTCTGTCAGTGCGAGTCCTTGATGTCTCCACCCCCTCAGTCTGCACACTAAGGCATCACGAGCCAACCTTACTGACAGCCATGAGCCAGTGCTGCGGAGGGGTCTGGGCCCCGCTCTGGCCCAGACTCAGGTGCCATTTGGCCGTGCGGTGCGGCTGTCCGCGGCCAGCGTCTTGGGGCCTTTGCCTTGGACGTGTGCCGTGGGGTGCCCGCACCGCTCATGCTGCGCCCTGGCCACACAGACGAGGCATACCCCCCACGTGCACTGGCCCGCAGTTCCCCTCGGGGGCACGGGGTAGGGGAGGCCCTCGGCACCCCACTTCCCTGAGGGAGAAACCAGGACAGGGGGGTAAGTGATCTGCCCAAGGCCGTGCCACCGGCAAGTTCGGAAGCTGGAGGTTGGCAGGCTGCTGGTCAGTCTGCGTCATGCGCGTGTGTCCGTCTTACGTTAGAAGGAGGAGCTGACTGGTGTAAGAGACAGGTGAGGTGTGAGAGGGAGACAGCCGTCCCTCTAAGTCCCCACCTGAGTTTGGTGGCCATGGTCAGTGAGAGCGACACAGTGCCGTTTCTCCCTGTGCAGTCCGTCCACCAGTTACTCCCTCCGACCTACCGGGACGTCTGGCTGGAGTGGAGCGATGCGGAGAAGAAAAAGGAAGAGCTGAACAAGATGGAAACCAACAAGCCGCGGGACCTTTTCATCGCCAGACTCCTGAGCAGAGTGAAGCAGCAGCAGCAGCAGCAGCAGGGGCGGCTGCAGCAGGAGTCCGGGAACGAGAGGGAGGGCTCCGCGGACCCTGAGGGGTCCTGGGAAGACTTAGCTTCCGACGAGGACTTCTCGGTGCCGCCCTCGGCCCCGGAGCAGGCGGAGGACCTGGAGCCCGCCCGGGCGCTCTTCCGGAGGCTGCAGGGCACGCCCAAGTACCAGAGGCTGCTCCAGGAGCGGCAGCGGCTGCCCGTGTTCCGGCACCGGGACGCCATCGTGCAGGCGCTGGAGAGGCACCGGGTGGTGGTGGTGGCGGGCGACACGGGCAGCGGGAAGAGCACGCAGGTGCCGCACTTCCTGCTGGAGGACCTGCTCCTGGCGCGGCCGGCGGCCGGCAAGTGCAGCATTGTCTGCACCCAGCCCCGGCGGATCTCGGCGGTGAGCCTGGCCACCAGGGTGTGTGACGAGCTGGGCTGCGACGGTGGCCCTGGAGGCAGGGTAAGACGGCCCCTGCTACCCGGGCGGGGGGTGGGGGGGGGCTTTGCTCGTCCTTGCTCTCGGGGCCCAGACGGGAGTCCGGCCGTCACGGGTGGTGGGCTGGCACGTCTCCGGCACTTGCCACATGCCATGTGGCAGATGCGCCGGGACGCCACTGACCTTCACGTGGACAAGGTCGTTAGCCTGTTGTGGAAATTCTCACGTGAGGGAGAGTGTGTTCAGGTCCGTGGGTGACTAGTCAGAGAGGTGTGTTACAGACCGAAGTGCAATTCAAAGACCACGGGCAACGGCAAACCTGGCCCCAGCACCACGTGTCTGTCTCGAGTGCCCGCGAGTCTGCTCCGTGGACCGCAGCCCCGGAGGGTTTCCACTCACTCCTTCCCGTGGGCAGAAGGGGTCGGCGTGCAGCCCTGTGCTCGCAGCGGGTGGGAAGAGGGCGTGGGTGCCCGCTGTCGTGCGTGTGGCCACGTCAGCTGCCACACGCAGGGCCCCCCCCGCCCCCCCGACACGGCTCAGCCCCCGGGGCGGAGGCGGAGCCCGGCGTCACTGCCCTTGGAGTCGCTCTCTCCAGAGACGGCGTCCAGCGGCCCGGCTCTGTCTTCAGGGGCGGGGGGGGGGGGCCGCTGTTAAGAACTGCCTTCTGCAGCGAATTGTCTGGCCTCCTCTCGTGGACGCAGGGGGGAAAGGGCACTCCGTCTCGTGAGCAGCTCCCACGAAGGCGGTGACGGCCGGGCACACGAAGACGGGGGGTGCCTGAGGAAGTCACACGGGAAGTGCGGGAGCCGAGGTCGGGGCTCCCTCGGGGTGTCCCGGCGCGGTGTGGGCCGCTGCCCTTCCCGGAGACGGTGTTGGTGACCCCGGCAACAGTGTCGGTGACCCCGGCGGAGCCGCCCGGTCCCTGCTCCGGCGCCTCTCAGCCCGGAGCCCCGGTCACTTTCCGCTGCCACGTCATGGCACTCGGGGCGGAGCGGCTCATCATGGTCTCGTCTCCGCGCTGTGAAAGGAGCCGGGGGGGTTCCTCGTTTAAAGCGAACAGACCCAGCGTCACAGGCGTCTGGGAGCGCAGCCGTGGGGGCGGCACTGTGCGGTCCAGCTGCAGGGGGCTGACCTGCCCCGGCGCTCCGCCCAGGAGCGGGCCGGCCCTGGGCACACACCCCCCCCCCCGCCCCCGGCCCTGTCTAACGTGCAGCCCCCAGGCCCCGTGCGAGAGCCTCACCTCGCCCTGTTGCCCCCCCGCCAGAACTCCCTGTGCGGGTACCAGATCCGGATGGAGTCCCGGGCCAGCGAGGCCACCCGGCTGCTCTACTGCACCACGGGGGTTCTGCTGCGCAAGCTGCAGGAGGACGGCCTGCTGAGCGGCGTGTCGCACGTCATCGTGGACGAGGTGAGCCGGCCGCGGCGGGCCTGCACGGACGCCGGGCGCTCGGCACCACGCCGGTGCTGCTGGTGGCGTCAGCCAGCACCCCCTCTGTGCTCGCCGTGCCAGACACCGCCATGGTCCCTCCACTCTCTCCGGTGGGCGTGGCTGGGGGCTACTTCGGTGAACACGAGACACCCTGCGCTGGGTGCCAGTGCCCTCTCCAGACTTCCCGCATAGCGACCCCTTCGCTCCCCAGCAGCTCCGGGCGCACGGCACTGCCCCTGGGTTACCACCGCTCAGGGGCCAGGGCAGAGGTCAGACAACGGCCGGGCCGTGCAGCCAGCCGGCTCCACGCCGGCTTCCAGGCCACGCTGGGGCCGTGTCTGCAGCCAACCGGCACACTCACCGCCACCGCTGCAGTGCGCGGAGGGCAGAGGGTCTCCTCGGTTCCGACGGGAACCGGGACTCCTTCGCCGGTGTGTCACCGTCCCCGGAGACCCGCCCGCACCGGACTCAGTGCCCACCTGCGCTGGGTGGCGCCAGAAGCCCCGCTCAGGGCTGCTTTGGGTGGTCCACCGGCCTGGGGTGCGGGGGCTGGTTCGCCTCGCATGTTGTTCTCCAAGGAGAGACGACGAATCCAGCGTTTCTGTCCCAAAAATGTCTTTAAAACTTTCTCTGCCGTAAAACTTTCGTGAATGTACGTTCATTCACTGAGTTCAAAGGCAGTGGTGAAAGCTCAATTACTCGTTGATTTTTAATTAATAGACTAATATTGGTTATTGGGTTATTCTCCTCCTTTTGGTTAGAAAACACTGGAAGTGTAGAAAAACACAAAAGTGAAAGTAAAAATTATACTCTCACGATCTAGAAAAAACCGCTGTTGACATTCAGTTGGCATATTTATACATGTGTACATTTTACAGTTCTTTATGTCACTAGTCCACAGAAGCACGGTTTTTAGTAGCTTCGTGGCGTGTACTCTGGGCGCCCCATGCTGTTGAACCGTTTTCCTGCTGTCAGACGAGCGGAGGCTCAGGTGTCTGCTAGGTGTCTCCTAACAGTGTGGTCGCAGGTAAGCGGCAGGAGACCGTCTTCACTCAGGAAGGAGTCTGCCCCCCCCCGGGGGAGAAACTGCCGCCCTCACTCAGGGTGGGAAGGGAAGGGCGTGGGCTGTGGTCACAGCCCCGCTGTGCACGGCCGGGGCCGGGACCCAGGCCGAGTCAGCGTCCTGGAGGACCAGCAGGAGCAGAGCGCTGCCCGGTCTCTTCATAGTGAGACACTTCCACCGCTAGGCGGGTGAAATGTCTGTGCTGGCTACTCGGTAGATCGCCGTGACGCCCCAGTGCACCAGAAACGTGCGTGGTACGTGGGTGTGTCAGAGGGGACCCTGGCGGAACAGCCAGAGCGAGCTCAGGAAGCCGTTTCCGACGGTGCGGGGTCGGCAGTCTGCGGACATGGCCCCTCCCCTGAGTGACGCGGCGGGAGTGAGAGGAGGCCCCCGCGGTGGGCACTGCGTCGCGTCTGAGGCCGCACGCGGTGCTGCGGCCCAGCCCGCCGCGGGGGCTCCCACGTGAGGGGGGTGCAGAGTGCTGGGGGTGGCCGTGGCTTTGCTGCGTTCTTTCCCACGGGCTGCTGGTGCGCTCACACCCAGCCGTCTGCCCCTCCCTCCCCACGGCGCTGAGCAGGGAAGCGCAGGTTTGTGCCGGCTCTGCCTTGCGTTCTGTCCTCCTTTCTGTCTCTCTCCCTTTAAGTCAGCGTGCGTATTAAGTTCCATCCGTCGATGGTGTTCCCCAGATTTGTTTTATCCGTTAGGAAGTCTCCTTCTTGACCTTCAGACACAGGTGTCCTGCTCACACCACAGAGGAAAACCACCCAGGGTTCTTGCTTTTTCTTCCTCCCACGTCCCCATCAGGGCTGCCCAACCTGCGGCCCAACACAAGATCCTAGCTTACTGAAAACGTTGTGAGAGGTTTTGTATGTGGCTACCTGTTGCGATGTATCTAATGTGCGGCCTGAGATGGTTCTTCCAGCGTGGGCCAGAGACGTCAACAGGGTGGCCAGCCCCGCCGAGACCCCTGGGCCCGTTGGGTCCCCTTGCCTCAGACTCCCTCACCGGGACTGCCCTCCCGTGGGCCACCGTTGTCTCTGCGGTCACTGCACGGGCCTCTGGTTCAACGTCCTGCTGACTGTGGCCTGTCCTCCATGGTGGCCTCCTCCCTGGAGCCCGAGTGTCCTTTCAAAACGTAACTCTTGGACCAGCTCCCCTGCAGCGGAGTGTGCACCTGGCTCAGTGTGCTCAGGGTGCGGTCAGCCCCCTCCCCGGCACTCTGGGCCTCACCCGCCACGGCACTCCCTGACCCCGGCCCGCCCCCGTGATCTGGCACAGCCTGGGCTCCGTGACCACTTTGCCCTTCTCATCCCGTTCCCCCCTCCTTGTGTTGGGAATCTCCTTCAGTTCTCAGCGCGATGGCGGTTCCTCCGGCGCCTCCTCAGCCCCGGAAGCAGCCCCTGCGTGTGTGACCCCCACCACCCGGGGCGGGGTCCTCGTCCGGGATGGGCATGGGCACGGACAGGGCTGCAGGCATTGCTGCCCCAGCGGGAGCCCGGCGCCCACGCTCCCTGCTCACCGGGCTCCGTCTCGGGGCTCTGCCGGGCCCCACGGGGTTGTCACGGCCACCTAGGAAGTCGGTGCCCCTTTGTGCTCTTGTCTCACGGGCGCAGAAACACCCAGTTTCCTCGGGCCACACGGCTCCCAAGGGACCGATCCCAGAGGCCCAGCGCTCACCCACCATCACCGTCACCGTCACCACCCTTCCAGCCAAGCCGGCGAGCAGACCTGCTTTCTCCCACAGTCCCCATGCGCTTTGGCACTGTGAGCCGCCTCCAGGCGCGCACGGCGGGGCAGAGACGGGTGGGCGGGGCGCGGGCAGGTGGGCCGGGCAGAGGGTTCTGGAGAGGCCCCGCTCCGCACACACACCCGGCTCCCCCCTACCCCCCCCTCCCTCCGCGTGCACGAGAGCAGAGTCTCCGTCGGCTTCTCACTTGCGTGTCGGACCCGGGCCTTCCCCCGGGCCTGGGTGTGCCGGAGGCTCACCCCCCCGTCCCCCAGGTCCACGAGAGGAGCGTGCAGTCGGACTTCCTGCTGGTCATCCTGAAGGAGATCCTGCAGCGGCGCTCCGACCTGCACCTGGTCCTGATGAGCGCCACCGTGGACGGCGACAGGTTCTCCGCCTACTTCACGCACTGCCCCGTGCTCAGGATCTCGGGGCGGAGTTACCCCGTGGAGGTGCGCGCCCCGGCGCCTGTGTGGGCGGGGCCCGCGTGTGCCCCCGGGGAGCCGCCCCAGCAGGGGCCCGAGGGCGGGGTGGGAGGGGTGCAAGGCCACAGAGAGGGCCGCGGGGGCTGGGCGGCAGCGCCGCTGCCCTGGCTCAGGGAGCGTTCCTCTGAGACCCCGGGGCGGACCCGCCCCCACCAGCAGGGCTGTGCGTGCTCAGACGATGCAGACAGAGCGTCTTCCACGACACTCTGAGTTCGCGCTTGGTGGCATTTGACAGTTCGGAATCCCCTTGTTCTCCTTAAAATGGCGTTTCCTGGTGTGAATGTGAGTTCCCCACGTGCACGCTCTGTTCGGTGCAGGTTTTCCACCTGGAAGATATAATAGAAGAGACGGGGTTTGTGCTGGAGAAGGACTCGGAATACTGCCAGAAGTACCTGGAGGAGGAGGAGGAGATAACCGTTCACGTCACCGGCAAAGCAGGGGCAACGCAGAAGTACCAGGTGGGAAGAAAACCCCTGACGGCGTCTGTCTGACGGCGTCTGTCTGACGGCGCTCCCCAGCGCCGGGCCGCCGTGGGTTTGGAAGCCGCGCTGGCGCCGTGAACACGCGTGCAGTGGTTGGTAGGAGAGGGACGGGCGTGACGAAGGGCCCCCTCCCTGTAAAGGTCGGCCTGGGCTCTGACGGCTTGTGTCCCTGACCGTCCGGGCCACAGAGGTGCACGTCCAGAACCGAGGGCCGGAGGGGGGGGGGGGGGGGGCGGCGTGCGCCACTCCACAGCAGCGTCAGTGGTCGGTGGGCGAGGAGCCGGTGGGCGAGGACCCCTCGGCGTCACCTGGGGGCCCCCCCCCCCGCAGGAGGTCAGGACGCGGCAGGCGCCAGCGCCCGGCCAGCGGCTCCTCATGGCCTCTGCCCGCCGTGTGCCCACCTCGGCTCCTCAGTGGAGCAGCCGGGGCGGCCCCATGCTCGCCGGGACGCCCATCTCCAGCGTGTTCTCGGCAAAAGGCACCGAGCTGTGTCGTCCTGCGTTTCAGCCGGTGGCCCCGTGCCCAGCGCTGTCCGTGTTGCGTCCACAATTCTCCCTTTCCTACGCGGGTCCGGGCTGAGGGGGCCCGTGGGTGCTCGGTCCTCTGAGCCAGCGGGTGGGCCGGAGGGTCAGAGCACTGGGGTCCGTCCCTGACCTTCAGAGACAGAGGTCAGAAGCTGCAGAGAGACCTCAGAAAACCAGAGGCGCCCCAGAGGGGCAACTGGAACTCAGCCACCAGGGAGACCCGGGCGGGAGGGGCAGGGTGCGCCACTGAGACGTCAGCAGCGCCGCCCCGGCCGCCCGCCCTCCAGCTGCCGCCGCGCAGCACACGCAGGGACCGTCCTCCCGTGCTCGGACCTCGCACGTCTGTCAGTCTGTCCGTCCGAAGGTGCCGGAGGAGAGCCGCGTCGTGCCTGGGGGCGGGGTGGAGCTGAGCTACACGGGAGAGGTGGACCTCCGTTCCGTTTCCCGCTGCGAAGCCTCATCGTATTCTTGCCGTTTTAACAAAGTGACGTTGGCGACAGTGAGAACCTCCCCCTCCTTGTCTGACGAAAGCACCTCCTGTTGTTTCCGTCTCTCCCTGGCGGCGCTTGTTAGGAGCACGTCCCGACCCAGGCGGCGGCGGGGGCGGACTTGAACCCCCGGTACCAGCAGTACAGCGGCCGCACGCAGCAGGCGCTTCTGCACATGGCCCCCCAGAAGGTCAACCTGGACCTGGTCGTGGAGCTCCTCGCCTTCCTAGGTGCGCGACGGGGCTCCCTGCGGCGGGGGGCGGGGGGGGGGGTTCGGTGCTGCCCCCTGCGCCCCCTCGTCTGCGCGCTCCTGTCGGGCAGCTCGTGCTCGTCCTCTCTGGACCTGCAGACAGAAGCCCCCGGTTCCGGGGCACCGAAGGGGCGGTGCTGGTCTTCCTGCCCGGCCTCACCCACATCCAGCAGCTGTATGACCTCCTCTCGACGGACAGAAGGTTCTCCTCCCAGCGGTAACTACGCGTCGTGTTACATTCCCGGTGGTTTCAAAGCAGAAAAGGCTTCGTGCATGAAAACTCTGTAAAAAAAGATTTTATTCACGTCTACAGAGAGGGGAAGGGAGGGAGAAAGAGAAGGAGAGAAACATCAATGTGTGGTTGCCTCTCACACGCCCCCTACTGGGGACCTGGCCCACAACCCGGGCCTGTGCCCTGGCTGGGAATCGAACCAGCGACCCTTTGGTTCGCAGGCTGGTGCTCAAACCACTGAGCCACACCAGCCAGGGCTGTTCTGCTTCCTTCCTGTGATGAAGCAGGGTGGGGACCCCCCAGCCCTCTGGGTGCGCAAACACACGCACAGCGAGCGGGCGGCGCGCCCGCCCCGTGCTTCGTCACAGTGAGCGCACGGCTGCCATGGTGCCTCTCCCGCCAACGCCGGGTCGTCCTGCAGCCCTGCGCCCCTCCCGTCCACGTGGCTCGTGCCCGTCGGACCTCCTGCTCTCGGGTGACGCGGGGGGCCCACTGCACCCTCGTCAGAACTTGCGTGTGTGTTTACAGCTTCTCACGGTAGAAAGTGCTCAAGTTGCTTCCTGTCTGCAAGTGCGTCTTGTCATTCTTTGCAGCGTCTTCTGGAGAGAAACGCTTGCTAAGAAGTGTGGTTTTGACTTTCAGATACAAGGTGATAGCGCTGCATTCCATTCTTTCCACCCACGACCAAGCCGCAGCGTTCACGCTCCCGCCTCCAGGAGTCAGGAAGGTGAAGTTCTGTGGGGGGCCCGGGGGTGGGGGGCCTGGGGGAGAAGGTCTGCGGAGGGGCGGGGAGGGGTGGGCGCCGGGACTGGCCCTCGGAGGCGGGTTACCAGTGCAAGTGCCTCCGCGAGGGCAGAGGCGAGCCCAGCGCTGCTGGGTGCAAGCGTCTGGTCCCCGACGTGTCATCGGAGGGACGGGGCTCTTCGGAGGCGTGCCGGGTGGAAGTGCGCCGTGGGCGTTGCTTGTGAGGAGGCGGTCACAGCCGGCCCCAGGCGGGCCCCGTGAGGGACGCTGCGGGCCGGGCGCTGCCGGCGTCCAGGCAGAGGGAGCTCTTCGTTTTCCAGGCTGTTCGCCTTATCCCCGGCCCCCGCCCTGTTTTCGTTTTCGTTTTGCTTTGCCTCTGTAATGGTAGTACACAGAGCGTTAGGTGGGGGGGGTCTCAGCACTTCCATTGTGTCTCCTGTTCGGGATCCTGAGGGGAGAGTTTCTGGCCAAAGGGAGTGTCTCTGGGTTTGAACCCCTGCCAGAGAGGGGAGATGGCACAGCACAGGAGCCTTGGGGACGCAGGGCTCTCCCGCGGGGGCCTGGTCCACCTCCGAGCGGCTGCCCCGCCTGTGGCCCCGGGCAGCCCGGCCCACCCCGGTCCTCCTCTGTCTCAGGGGCGCGGCCCGGGCCCCGAGCTCTCGGCGCAGCTAGAAAACCGCTGCTCGGGCGGCCCCTCGGCCGTCTCCCACTCTGCCCGGGCATCGTCGGGGGGCCGGGCTGGAGTCAGGGAACGGTCCTTTCGTCGGAGTAAAAGTTTGTGGCTTTAATTAGCAAGCGGAGGTGACGAGGCTAATTAGAACAAATTAAAACTACACAGCAATGACAAGTAGATTGTGAATTTTTTTTAAACATTGAAATTCACTTTTTTTATCCTCCCCCGAGGACATGCTGACTGATTTTGGAGGAGGGGGAGGGGCGGGGGGAGGGGAGCATCGGTGCAAGAGAAGCGTCCGCCGCTTGGTTGCCTTTTGGGCGCCCCCGGCTGGGGGCCCAACCTGCAGCCGGTCAGTCTGCACGGAGACGTCCGGCCAACCCAGCCGCACCAGCCGGGCCCCAAGCTCGCGCTTTACACTCACCGGCTCCAGCTCAGTGAGGGGGTGTCCCTGGCGGCCTGCTGCCGGAGGCCACGTCCTAACCGTCGGGCTTCTCCTCCAGGTTGTTCTCGCCACGAACATCGCCGAGACCGGCATCACCATTCCAGACGTCGTGTTCGTGGTCGACACGGGCAGGACAAAGGAAAACAAGTGAGTTGACTTTCCCAGGTCAAAGCGTTTCTGTCCGGAAAAGCACGTGGGGCTCTGGAACTCCTAGGGAAGGTCACAGACTTGTGGAGGGACATTTCCAGCCGCCCCAGCTCTGCCCAGAGCGGAACTGCAGGAAGTGCGAGGCGCGGAGCTTCACGTCGCCGGTCTCCCGCGGCAGCCAGCGTGCCGCCGCACTCTCCGAGAAGACTTTCAGGACAGAACTTCCTGCCAGTCTGTCGGTTTGTGCAGTAAAGTGCTCGGCAGAAGCGTTCTCTCGAGATCATAACTGGTCTGGGTTTTGGAGTTACAGTTAGATCTGAATCTTTGGTCTACAAGCTTAAGAGAGCAACGCAGCGTCGCCAGAGGCTGTGAGCATGGGTTTCCCACACGGAGACGAGGAAGGCAAGTGTTTCATGACGGGAAGTGCCCGCCGGGTGCTGTGACCAGCTCGGCGGGTCCGCTGAGCCGAACCTCCTCGCAGGAGGTCGCAGCGGTTTGCGGTCCCTGCTGTGCAGTCCGCGGGGGCCGCCGTGGCCGTCTGCCGTCACCCGCACGCCCCGCCCCGAGTGTTACGGGGCCAGGGCCCCGTCTGGGGGGGAGCGCAGCTGCCCAGCACAGGGCGGACCCCGGGCTGTCAGCAGTGCGCCTTCGGAGGAGGCGCGCTCAGGGTTCCTCTGCGTCCCGTGACGAGCGCGGCGAGCGATGGCAGCCACGGTGGCACTTCTCAGAACTCCAGAAGTCCCCGTGGCAGGGCCGATAGGCGCTCCGCCGAGATCAGAAAGGGGCCCGGGACAGGTGGACGCGGGGCAGGCTAAGGGAAACAGGCTTCCCCTCGTGCCAGAGCTGTGAACTCGGCAGCGTGAGACTCAGTGTGCGGTGCTTGCCGAGTGTCGTAAGTGTCAACCTCGGTTTGGAAGACACTGCTCCGCAATGACAGTGGCCTTTTCCGTTTCTCTTCACCGTGACTTCAGGAGTGAGGTGGGCCAGCGTCTCCGGAGTCTGACTTAAGCCGGTGACCACACGTGTTCCCCCCTCCCCCGCCCCCACAGGTACCACGAGAGCAGCCAGATGAGCTCCCTGGTGGAGACCTTCGTCAGCAAGGCCAGCGCCCTGCAGCGCCAGGGCCGGGCCGGGCGGGTCCGCGACGGGGTCTGCTTCCGCATGTACACGAGGGAGAGGTACGCCGGGGCCGAGTGGGAGCCGCATCGGTGCCGCGGGGCGGCCGACGGTGCGAGTGGCGTGCGCTGCCGTTTGGTTTTCCAGGTTTGAAGGCTTCCTGGACTACTCTGTCCCCGAAATCCTGCGTGTGCCGTTGGAGGAGTTGTGCCTTCACATCATGGTAACCCCTCTGGCACTCACAGGCACTTGTTACTCTTCTCCCCATCCTGCTTTCCTTACCCCGTATTGCCCCAGCCGTTCACGCCTGGTACGGAGCCACTGTAAATCAGTGCCCCCCCCCCCCGCCCCCACTGTGCTGTGGTCCCGGCCCCGGCTCCCGCCCTCACAGGGCAGAACGCAGCCTCACGCCCCACACGGGCCGCTCTCGGCCGGGGGTGCCACTACTCACTGGGACAGGTGGCTCTGTCTGCAGGCACCCTGTGGGGAGGACGGAGGCCCTGCTGGGGGCGTCCTGTGGGTGGGGTCAGAGGGGCTGCTAAACCTGGTGCGGGGCCCCGCCCAGCCCCCCACACATCAGGCATGCGGCCCCCGGAAACCACCGAGTTGATGCCGGCACAGCCCAACGCACCTGAGGGCTTCCCCATAGGAACAGTCCGAAACACCTTTGGTTCTCAGGTGTTCCCACCGTGAAAATCAGGGATGCACAGGCTGAGACTATGGACTGGGAGGTCTCAGCCCCCTGCCCCCCCCCCCCCCCAGCACACCGCACAGGGCACACGAGTGCACACACTGCCGGTGGCAGGAGGAGGAGAGGGCGCCCTTGCTCAGACGCTCACCCCGTGCGCTCAGAGTGTCGCCGAGCAGGTGCCGAGGCAGCCCCCGCCGACCCTCCCCTCGGGGCGGGGCGGAGCCCGCTGACTCGGCCGCCCCTCCCCCCTGCAGAAGTGCAGCCTTGGCCCCCCCGAGGACTTCCTCTCCAAGGCCCTGGACCCTCCGCAGCCTCAGGTGATCAGCAACGCGATGCACCTGCTCCGGAAGGTCGGCGCCTGCGAGCCGAGCGAGCCGAAGCTGACCCCCCTGGGCCAGCACCTCGCAGCGCTGCCCGTGAACGTCAAGATCGGCAAGATGCTCATCTTCGGGGCCATCTTCGGCTGCCTGGACCCCGTGGTAAGAGAGGGCACCCCACTTGGCGTTGTGCTTCAGCCGAGAAGTAACCCTGAACCTCTCGTTCGGTTCCCTGACTAGACGGAACTCGCCAACAGTGAAACGCGGGGGTCTGACCGCTGAGCGGGGAGTTTGAGGGTTTAACTCCACGTGCAGGGAAGCACATCCGTGCACTCGCACAGGCTACGGGGTTTAACTGCACGTGGGGTAGGCCGGGGACTCTCAACCTCTTTCGTCTCGTGGCACACACAAACTAATCACTGGCATTCTGTGTCACGGCAAAAACTGCACTGTTGCCGACCTGACCAAAAACAGATGGAATTGCGACTCATTTGCCCAGGACGGCTATCGTGTTGGCTGTGGTCGGTCGTCTTTTGGGTGGCGGTCTAAGGGGGAGAGGCCGGTGCCCGGACCAGATGCCCAGGTGCTGCGAGTTGTGCCTGCTCTCTCACAGCACCCCGGGCAAACACCGCCGCGGTGGGGGGCCGTTCTCCGGCAGCTTGGAGCCCGCGGGCTCTGCTGTGCAGGACCACATACGCTGGGACTCCCGCTTTCCCAGGTCAGGTCCCTGGGCCAGAATTCGGCCCCAAGCGCTCCGACCACAGAGTTAGAATTCCCAGAGGCCGGCAAGGACCAGCCATCCGTTCCTTGCAGCATCTCGGATGCAGCATCTTGGATGCAGCAGGTGCTGTGCCTCTGCCGGATTCTCCGGGCCCCACGTCAGCTGGGCCCCGGCAGCTTTTGGGCATTCCCACGCCGTGGCCTTACCTGGGACGGCCGGTCGAGGCTGTGACAGAGCAGGACAGGGGGGTGCGCCTCTCTCGAGTCTCCTTTTCTCTAGCGTTAGAGACAGACACTTGCCAGAGTCACGTTGAGTCCAGAGAGTGAGCTCTGCCTTGGCAGCCGGTCTGGGAAGCTGCTGTCACGGCGCGGGTGGTCAGGGGAGGCCATCCGCGGCACGGACAGGGAGCCCACCCAGTGGGAGGACGGATTTGCCAGTGACACCTCGGACCCGGGTGTGACCTCCGAAATGTGTGAAGAACTTGCACAACTCAACACCGGGAAGACAACCAACCCGGTTAAAGAAGCGGGCAAAGGACCTGAATAGACACGTCTCCAGAGGACGTGCAGACGGTCGGTGGACATACGAAAGGTGCTCGCTAGCCGTCGGAGAGATGCAGATTAAAACCAGCGAGACACCACTTCACACCGGTGAGAACGGCCGTCATCAACAAACCAACAGACAGCAAGCGCTGGCGAGGCTGCGGAGAAAGGGGGCCCTCGTGCACTGCTGGTGGGATGCAGACTGGGGCAGCCGCTGGGAAAGGGGTGCGGAGACTCCTGAGGACACTAAACGTGGATCTGCCCTTTGACCCAGGGATTCCACTGCTGGGTTATGCCCTAGGAACCCTGAAACCCCGAAACCCCAGTCCGAAGGAACCCCTGCACCCCAGTGTTCATGGCAGCACAACTTACACCAGCCAGGGGCTGGAAGCAGCCCAGGTGCCTGTCCCCAGAGGAGCGGGTGTAAGAGCTTCGGGCGCTCACACGATGGGGTGCTGCGCAGCGGAGAGAGGGGCGCCTGCCTTCCCGGCAGCAGGGACGGGCCTGGGAGCCCTGCGCCGAGGGAAATGAGAGGAAGACAAGGACCACGTGGTGTCACTTCCGTGTACAACCTAATGACCAGAATACACGGACAAAACAGAAACAGGCGTGGACACGGGGAACAGGCTGACAGCTGTCAGAGTGGGGGGGGGCACAGGGGACAGGATGCAAGAGGGTGCAGGGGTCGGCACGGAACCTGTGTGCGTGACCCATGGACACGGACAACGGTGTGGGGGTGGCCAGAGGGAAGGGGGTGGGGGATGGGTGGCGGGGGGCAGAGGGGGGAAACGGGAACATCTACAACAGCACCAACAGTGAAAGTGTAGTCGCTGGTTCGATTCCCAGTCAGGGCACAGGCTCTTGCCCGTCCTGCGGTAGAGAGCGTTGCAGGCAGCGGGGGTTCGGCGGGGGGTCGCGAGGTTGGAGTGAGGACGCGGGCACAGACCCGTGGTCACTTCCTCGGTCCCGTGTGTCCCCGGCTCCAGGGCCGCTACCTTCTGTCTCACAAAGACGGTGCAAGGACAGAGGGGTGCATTTGTAAATCCCCTAACGTGATGAAACTGCAGGTTGCGAGTTAGAGCGAAAGTGCGCTTGTTCTCCTGGCCACAGTGAGCGTGGGGCTGCGGGAGGAAGCGGCGCGCCCCCCCGACCACAGCCCCCGGGGTTCCCTGCGCAGGCGACGCTCGCGGCCGTCATGACGGAGAAGTCACCCTTCACCACCCCGATCGGGCGGAAGGAGGAGGCGGACCTGGCCAAGGCGGCGCTGGCCGTGGCGGACTCGGACCACCTGACCATCTACAGGGCGTACCTGGGGTGAGCGAGGGCTGGGCTGTAGGCCCGGGGCGGCTCGCCCCTGAGCAGCGAGCGTGGGGTCGGCTCGCACGGGAAGACCTCCGTTCGTGACCGAGACGTGAACTCGTCCCGAGTTCCGTCACCTTTCGGGGCACAGTTAACTGTCCTGCAGACGCGCAGTTCTGCATCACTCTCTCAAGTTCGAGAGCGATGTGTTTGTTTATTACCTGTGCACCGCGTGACGCTGGTTTGCTGCGACACGTACACAGAGAGACTGTGCACTGGGGCTGAGCTCTTAAACACAGCCGGGAGCCCCCACCAGCAGACCACCCCCTTTTTACTCGGTGGTAACGTGGTGGGGGCTGGGGGGGGGGTCTCCGAGGAGGAGGGTCTGCCCGGAGAGCGGGCGGGCGGGTGGGACTGGCGTCATCCTGGTCCTGTCCTGCAGGTGGAAGAGCGCGCGGCAGGAGGGCGGCTACCACTCCGAGATGGCGTACTGCCGCCGGCACTTCCTCAGCCGGACCGCGCTGCTGACGCTGGAGGTGAGCGGGGGACAGCCTCCGGCGCCGGGCCCAGGGGTGGGCGGGTCTCGGGTGGGTGCTGGGCTCTCCCTGTCCCCAGCAGTTCCTGCCACGAGACGACCGCAAGCATTCCCACAGGCGATCCGTGAACGCCGTTTTCTGTGAAATCACGATGACCCTAGCGACTGAAATGTATCTCTGATGGGTTCCCGTCCTCTGTGGCTATTTTCTGATCCCCAAACTGTTGCCTCTGGACAGCGGGAGCCGCACTGGGTCCCCGAGCCCTCCCCACATGGCCCGAGCGGTCCGGCGCTGCCCTGTTCTGGGAGCGACCGCCCGCCCGCGCCGGCTGCCTTGGCGTCCCGTGCTCCGGGCCTGGAACCGGTCACTGTCCTAAGGGCACTGATTCCTCTGAGGGACTTCTGTTACACCCCCCAGACGTCAGCCAGCAGCGTGGCTGCAGTGTGGGACGGGAGCCTGGAGAGGCATCGGGGCCAGGCTCCTAACCCTGCCCCCAGGCAGGGGGGCCGGTGACTCGTCAGCCCCTCAGGCTTTGGATGCGCCCGGGACCAGACCTCCCGTGGAGGACAGGGTCGGAGGGGGGTCGGAGCAGAGAGACGGTGCTGGGAGAGCCCGGCTTCTCCTCGGACCCACGTCCCGTGGTTCTCAGGGCGCGGGGCGCGGGGCGCGTGTAGCCGGGTGTACAATGCGGCCGGGCGACGCGAGGGGCCTGACGTGAGGGCTCTGTCCCCCATGGGCCCTCTTCCTGTGCCCACATTCCGAACGGTTAAACGCACATTTCCCGTATAATCCGGCCCATTCCTTCCTGTGACCTGGGGTCCCTGCCGGGACGACAGCAGGGGCTTCTCCAGGGGGACAGGCCTGGTCCTCCCTGAAGCCAGTGGAGGGGCGAACTGAAGAGAAGCCCCTTCGGGCCTCTGGCTGGGACCCCACTGCAGTGCCCTCCACACGCCTTTGCCGCCCCCCCAGGCGCTGCCCCTCCTTCCCAGAGCCTGTCCTCCCCTCCCTGGGCTGTGCCACCAGGGAGTTGGTGTCTCCCCAGCCCTGGGGCGCGGCCGCAGCTGTCTGGTGGTCTTCCCTGCCCCGGGACCCAAGTTCCCTGAGCCCCCGACCAGATGCCCAAGGGAAACCCTGAATGTAAACGTCACCCAGTAATCACTTGTGTCCTGTTTGCTGTGAGGAATGCTCATCCTTCCTGTAGAATCCTAGCTCATGGGCATGACGGGAAGCGGAAAAAGGTTTTAGGTGACTGTTTGTTTGACTCAGTGTTGGGGGGTGACGCTGGTTAATGGGCCCGCGGGGGTGTCACACATCCTGTGACACCTCAGACGTGCACTGCACTGTGTGCCCCCCCCCCCCAGAGCCAGCTCCTCGTCCATCACCACACACTGTCCCCCCTCCTGACCTAGGCAGCAGGTCGGGGTACGTGAAGTCGCCATCAGCCAGCTCTCTCCAAGTTGCGTGGAAAATCCAGGCGAGGCCCCCAGACCTGTGAAGGAGGCCCTGGCGGTCTCAGCGGGTCCCTCCGTCCCTCCCCAGCTCTGCTGTCCGGGCAGCCCACTGCTTGGCTGGAGGGAGCTGCGGGGGCAGCTGCCGCCGCAGGGACGCAGGGAGAGTGCTGAGTGGCCGTGTGCCCGGCCACATTCTCGCCGCTCCCCCACTGCAGACAGCTGCGTGTTTCTGACACCTGAAGTGCCAGGTGGCGGACACGGGTGACTCCTTAGTCCCTGGCCTTCCCGGTCTTTCTGCTCCCTGATTTAACCTGGGCTGTGGTGACATGGATGACCCCCTGGCACCTTCCCATTTGGGCAGGAAACGGTGATGGAAGGTGCGAGGCCATCGGGCAGTCTCTCTCTCCTGATCTCTCCCTCCCACCCCCCCCCCCAGGACGTAAAGCAGGAGCTGATGAAGTTGGTGAGGGCGGCGGGGTTCTCACCTCCCGCCCCTGCTGGCAGCTGGGACAGCGGCAGGGCCGGCCAGGCCCTCTCCTTCCAAGAGATCGCCCTCCTGAAAGCAGTCCTGGCCGCCGGGCTCTACGACAACGTGGGGCGGATCATCTGCGCGAAGTCGGTGGATGTCACGGAGAGACTGGCCTGCGTGGTGGAGACCGCCCAAGGCAAAGCGCAGGTGCACCCGTCCTCGGTGAACCGGGCCCTGCAGACGCACGGCTGGCTCCTGTACCAGGAGAAGGTGAGGCGCCGCCCCGCCCCCGGCCCCCCTCCAGCGCCGGGGCGGGGTTCCGGAGCGGTCCTCACGCTGCGTCCTCACGCTGCTCGGGGCGGGGGTGGGCGTCCGGTTCTGGAATCGAGCGGCTCACTCCCGTTCACGCTCGCGCTCGGGGCGCACATAGGGACGCACGTAGTCTCTCGGTGGAAACGGTCCTCACTCATGGACGGAAGAAAAGGGCTCCGCGGTGGCCGTGGCCGCCCGCTGGACTCGAAGCAGAGAGAAGGCAGAGCGAGGATGCCCAGTAGCGGGGGCGTGTCGCTTCCCCGAGGTCTCACAGGCGCTGTCCCAGCGGGAAGGCCCTTACAGCTGTGTCCCCAGAGAAGGGGTTTGGGGAGACCCCCGAGTCATGGGGCGACGGTGTGAGTCGCCGGGTGACCCTGAGATGACGTCACACCACACGTTCACGGTCACAGCTAGGGCAGTCGCCCGCGTCAGCTGGTTAGGGTGGCAGGGGCCCGCTATTTCCTGCCGTGCGTAAATGTAAAACTTGGGAAGTTCCTGACCCACGGCCACGGCTGGACACCGCATCTGTGACCTCCAGCGTAGTGTTCCTCTGCGCTAAGCACCTAACTAACAGCATCTGTGGTATGGAGGTGCGTGTCGGCAGGCTCACGGTGCCCATGGTGCGCGGCAGCTCCCGTGGAGAACAACACAGTGGTCAATAAGCAGCGACACAGGCGTGGGCTCCGTGTTTCGCGGCTGGCCACTGCAGACCCGCCTCTGCCCACGCCGCGTGGCCCAGCGCCCCGGCGGACCTTCCAAACGCCTTCGGAGAGCAGGAACCCTCTGGGCGGCAGGGGCGGCGGCGCGTGCGCGCGGGGCTGTGCACGCGCGGGGTTACAGAACTCAGGCCGCGAGTCCCAGAGATGCGTGCGCGACCCCGGTGCACGCGCTCGCTGCTTCCGCGTCCAGGCTGCGAAGGTCTGTTTTCCTGCCATCCCCGCGCAGGTGCGGTACGCCCGGGTGTACCTGAGGGAGACCTCCCTGATCTCCCCGTTCCCGCTGCTGCTCTTCGGCGGCGACATCGAGGTTCAGCACCGCGAGCGCCTGCTCTCCGTGGACGGCTGGATCTACTTTCAGGTGCGCGCTCCCGCGGCTCTCGCCGGTGGCGTCGACGCCCCACCCCCAGGGCCGCTGGGGGCGGTTCCCAGGAACCTCTCGGCACGTGCGTGACCTTCCCCTGTAATTTGGCTGGAAGAAGGTTACTGTATCTTGCCTGCGTGGCCTTGAGTCTGCTGCGCTGGAAGGTCCAGTGGCACTGCTGTAGAGACTGCCTCGCCTCCGGTGCCCGTGGCGACTCCTTCCTGGAGGGGTGGGGCGCGCGGGCACAGTGAGAAGCAACTCTCGTGGGCCGCACCACTGCTCCCGGCAGAGCGAGGTTTTTAACGCTGGGACGGCCTGGCCCTCGGACCCACGCTCGTCCACGCCTGCATGGTGTCGGCACCACTGGGAAAGTGGGGCCGGCTCTGCCACCAGCCAGGGGCCCTTCCCCTTCCCTGCCAGCCCGCCCCGGCCGGCCGGGGCGCACCGAGCACGCCTGACCCGGGGAGCGCCGGGGCGGTAAAGACGTCTCCCGTGCGGTCCCCAGGGAGCTGAGGAGGCGGCACTGCCCTGTCGTCGGTCCGCACAACTCCCTCAATTCACTGCAGACCGCTGCGTGGTGCCCTTACGATGAATGCCTTTTCACGGGTGTGAGTGGTGCCTCCGGGATGCCGTTTTCAAATGGGTGGTCCCATCTGGGGACTCTCAGCGAGGAAATGGGGGCTGGTGCAGCTCGGCTCCGGGAGGGAGCGTGCCCGTGTTCTCCCAGAGTGCCCCGCGCCGCAGCCCAGGTGCGCAGGCCTGGGTCCCCGGCGCGCCCCGGCCCGGGAGCTGCTGCCCCCAGCGCCCTCTTCTCCCCGCAGGCCCCTGTGAAGATAGCCGTCATTTTCAAGCAGCTCCGGGTCCTCATCGATTCTGTCCTCAGGAAGAAGCTCGAAAACCCCAAGATGTCCCTTGAGAGTAAGTGCGCGACCACAGCGCCCGCAGGAACAGCGCGCTTCCCGCCGTCGGAGTGCGTGCGCCCGGTGGCCCCGGAGTCTTAGGCCCGAGCGGCTGAAACCGTGGCAGCGGAGTGTGTTTAGTGCTGACCCCGTCAGGCTCCTGAACAGCTGCTCGCAGGCGCCGATCAGGGCGGCCCCTTTAGTTGACCCTGCCCCCTCGACCCCCCCATGTCCGCACTCCTGGCCATTCCGCGGAACACGGGTAGGACTGAGCTTTGCAGACTGTGCTGCTTGTCGGCACACCGGTAAACCGGGAGTGCGGTTACTGGGAATCGTGAGAATGAGGGACCTTCGGGAGGCCCCCCCCCCCCCGCCCAGCTGCAGAGCCCTGAGTCTACGTGCAGGGCTGGCTGGGCACGAGGGGGCAGGTCCTCGGGTGGTCCCAGCAGCTGGGAAAATACACACAGTTCCAAGGCCCGCCAGGACACGGGGTTTCCTCTGCGGGAGGCCTGCGGCTCTGCGGGTTTCTGTCTAATCTGAAACGCTTCCCCTCCCCCGCGGCCCTGCTTTCCGAATGAAATGACGGCTGTAAACTGGGTGGTTTTCCAGGTAGGACTTCCCCCATTGAGGATGCGGTCGGTGCATCTTCATGCTCTGAGTTAGTGCTTTCCCGGCTGTTGGACACCAGACGCTGCCCGCACCTGAGGGATGTGGGGGTCCCTCGGGGAGGAGCCCTGTGCGCCACGGCGCAGCCTCGGTGAGAGGGGCCTCAGCAGAGGTCGGGTGGAGCCTCCACTTCCCATTGAGACCAGAGAATCGTAAAATGAATCAGTGTCTCCGTTTGCTGGTGGGAGAGAGCAGAGCTCACCCGAGAGAAAGCACAGTTTCTGGCTGGGGAGGGGTCTGCGTGCACTTGCGCCCTGCCCTCCTGGACTCGACAGGGAGAAAAGCTGGGGCATGATTAATGCCAAACTTTTGAAAAAGAAGTGACAAGTCCCTCCCGTGCTGCCAGTTAAAATCGTGGTTCTCCTTAGACCCACAGCTGCTCCCCGGGCAGCGGGCCTGAGGTTTGTCTCCGCCCCCGGGAGCCTCAGGCCGCGGCCTTCCCGCTGCACCCAGTCGGAGCCTCTTAGTCCTGCAGAGCGGTGGTCAGGGGGCCACAGCCTCGGGGCAGCTGTTAACACACACCGCCTCCTGGGCAAGCAGCAGCCTCTGTGGTGGGTCTGTGTGTGTGATGACCGGATGCGTGAGGCTCCTGTTGTGGGGCGAGGCTGTCCCTGGCATTGACGCCTCTGTGGGCCGCTCCCTGGGAAGCCCTTCCCTCCTCCGTCCCCATCCGGCCCTCCCCCGGCCCCTGGGTGGGGGGCGAGAGTGGCAGCAGTGCCCCCTCCCGGGGAGTCCCCCCCCAGGAGTCCTGGCACTCACTCTGAGGAGTGCGTGCGTGCACCGGCCTCTGGAGCGGCTGCGCAGGTGGGAAGCCAGCGGACGCTTGTCGTTGTACAGGGACGTTCAGTAAGGATCCCTCACAGGGGACTGGCAGTCACATCCGTCTTCTCCCCGGGCCTCCGCCTGCTCCTCGCCAGAGTCGGCGTGTGACTGGAGCAGCAGTCACAACAGGGTCCGCGGGGCAGCGGGTCACGAGGCCGGGGGCTTTCGCCCGGCGCCCACGGGAACTTTAAAAAGGGGCACACCCGGCTGCGGGGTCGGGGTGCGGCCCTCTTTCCCTCCAGACGGCCGGACGGAAAGGACAGCCGCCCGCGCTGCGGGTGTCTGGCTCGGGGGCGTCAGGCCAGCGACACATGGTCTGCTGCGATGCGGGGTTTTCGCGGTCAGTGTTGGTGCTCCGTGCTCTGACTCAAAGGAGCGTGCCGATGAAGCGTGCCTGTCGTTTGCACACGTGCGCACTGGGAGACACGCCGGTGACGGGTTTGCCCTCCCCCCCCCCACGCAGACGACAAGATTCTGCAGATCATCACAGAGCTGATAAGGACGGAGAACAGCAACTGAGCCCGCCCTCGGGCCGCCGGATTTGAGAGCCCCGATGAAGGCGCGGGCGTGGGCTCACCTGCCGGCGGGCCGCCCCGCTAAGTCTCTTCCGTCCCGGCGGGGCCGGCACAGCGGCAGCGGAGAGCACCCTCCTCACACACGTGTGACGTCCTGCTTCCTCTCCAGTGACGGTGTCACTCGGTGCGTCTGCCGCCGCTGTGCTCCCAGCAAGTCCTTGGGGGCGCCCCGCTGCTCGAGCCCCTCTGTGCCTTACGGGCGGGGCCTGCTCTGTGGTGTCCGAGACTGGGTGTCGGGAGTCCCCCTGCACCCACCCCCCCCCCCCCGCCCAGCGCCAGCCCCTGGTGCCCAGAGAGCTGGCCCCTCCCTGGCGTGGAGAGGAAGCGGCCCCAGACTGGCCGCAGGCAGACCCCTGTGAGCTGGCGCCGCTGCAGGAGTCAGCCGCCCGGCCCCCGGCCCCCGGCCCCCGGCCCAGACCCGAGCAGCCCCTCGCGTCCTTGGCCGCAGGCCTGCGCCCGAAGGTGCCAGCGCTGCACGGTCGGCAGCACCACCTCGGAGCGCACAGTAGGTACTCGGTATTTCCTGACGAATAAAAAACTTTTGTTACCTACTTAATTTCTGTGTAGAAGACAGAACTTGGGAACCGGTGGACAGACACACCCCCCACATTTAACTGCGGGACGGAGTTAATCTGCCTGAAGCCACAGTCCAGGGAAACCAAGTGGGTCCCATTCAGCCTGGGGGCGCGTTCCCTCTCTCCCCCCACAGTCCCCACGGGGCGTGGGGGCCCAGGGGCGGCTCAGCACCTGGGGCGAGGGGTGAGGGGGGTGCGGGCAAGGGCCAGGGGCGCAGAAATGCAGAGCGAGCCGGGTGAACCCGAGGCCAGCTGGGTTGGGGGGTGCAGGGGCGTCTGCTTAGAGAGAAGGACGTCCGGGGGCGAACGGCAGCGGGAGGAGCAGATCCAGAGGGAGCAGGGAGCCGCTCACGCGCGTGCGTGTGCACATGTGTGTGTGTGTGTGTGTGTAAGGCGTGGTGACAGTGCTCCCGGCTGGCTGTGGGCATCCGGGCGGAGACAGGGGTCTCCCTGTGTGTCCTTCGCGGCAGCGTCCCAGCCTTCCTTTCTGCTGTGGTGGTTCTGTGACGCTGGCCCCCGTTCGCCCTCTCTGCCCCCCCCCCACCCTGCGTCCGTGTGCGTGGCGTGGGCCCCTCCCCTCCTCCCCACCCCTGCCGTCCCGTCATTCCTGAACCAACACCAGCACACCGCGTGTCCCGGACCCGAGGCAGGCGGGCGGGCGGGCTCCTGGGACGCTCTGCAGAGAGGGACACGTGTCATCGGACACACAGCACCCTGGGGTGCTCGACAGCGGGAAGTCTGGGTCGTGGTCCGTGGGGAGCTGCAGCTGTCGGAAGTCGTGAGCGTGACGGCCGTTTCGTGGGGGGCGCCGTCCGACTGCGCTGCGGGGTACAGGAGCACACACAGGGGCGGAGCAAACCATGCTCCGAATAGGCTCTCCTGGGGGGGGGCCCTCCGAGCCCGAAGAGAAACAGCGGGTGGGAGGAAAACCACGCACGTGCAGGTCTCGGTGCCGAGGGAACTGGAAACCTCTCCCTCCCCGCGGAGTTGCCGGGCAGCAGACTGGCCAGGCCTCTCTGTCCAGCACCCGCCCCCTCTCACCGCCTCGTCAGTGGGGCCGATCCCCCACACCGGACGCAGCCTGCTCGGCACAGTGCCAGTAGTGGCCCGTGTCCACTGGCCAGCGGCCCTGCTTCTCCCCCCCTTCCCCCCTCCTCCCGTTCTAGGTCAGCCTGCAGCTCCGGGCTCTCGGGGCAGCTCTGCCGAGCCCCACGGAGCCTCGGGGTTCCTCACAGGGAAGGGCAGCCCGCCCTGCCCCCACGGCCTCCTTCTCCGGGGCCCCGGAGACAGAGCCTTCCGTCCCCGCTCAGTGAGGGCAGGGCCGCGCTCCCCGTGAGATTCCCCAGCCACAGAGCCCAGAGAGCGGGGACACTCTGTGCCCCCGCCTGCCTCTCGGGCGCAGGCACTGATGACAGGCTGCAGGGAGAGTGCACCTGGCCGAGCAGAAGAGCTTGGGGGAGGCCAGTGGCCCGAAGTCCTACCTGTCCCGCTCCCAGGACCTCTCGGACCACTGGGCCCCTGCTCCCCACGCGGTGTGCTGCCCGAGTCTCGCGGCCCCTGCGGCCCAGCCGGGCTGCTGTCTGGTGGGTGTCGGTCCACGCAGCCGACTCCTCACATCCTGGAGCTCTGTGCTGGAATCTTCCCAGCGAGCCTGCTCTGACCCAGTCGCCCCCTCCGGCAGCCGGTGGCCAGCGCCCCAGTGCAGGCCCCAGGCGTGTGTGTGGCTCCCGAGCTGCCACCTGGGGTGGGTCCGTGGAGGCAGGGGTGTTCGCCCACTCTGGTCGCTGAGCCCCAAGTCCCAGAGCAAGTCCCCCACGGGAAGGGGCGCGGCTCTGCTCCCTGAGCTGCCAGGCCCTGCTTCACCCTGCCCGCTGCTCTCCGATGTTCACACAAGACGGTTGTCACCACGTCTCGGGCCTCCCCCGGATTCCCGGCTTCCTACATGACAAAGGCCCCGAACAAGTCTGAGGGCGCGAGTGAATGTCGTCAATGCTGCAAATGTTACACCTGCAGGGCCGGGAGGCCTGTCCCCGCCCGACCCCTCCGGGTCTGCAAGGAGGTGGGCTGCCCCTGCAAAGGGCCACAAGAGGGAGCATCGCCACAACCCATCCCAGTCCACGGAAACCCCCCAGGCGCCCCGAGACAGGCCCCGGGTCTTCCTCGTCCCACAGACTGGGGGCCCGAGCTGTCTGTTGGCCGCTGTGCTCCTGGCCACTGTGGTTCTCTGTCCGCTCTGATCCAGGCCCCGGAGGGCAGGCGGAGGGCCAGCGGCGGGCAGGTGGCAGCTGGAGACGCCCACCCTGATGTCCCCTCCCCCTCCCAACCGCGGAACGGAACACAGCGTCTGGGGGTGACAGAGACGCAAATGTGACCGAGGGACAACCCCTCGTCATGACCCCGGGTCATGCTCATCTGCAGGGTGCTGTCTGCAGGTCAGCAGCCCCCAGACCCCTCAGTCTCAGGTGGAGTCCGGCGGGCTAGCGTAGGACGAACAGCAGCCTCCTTGCTCCTTACTACTGTACACGCTCACTGACACGTACGTGGGGTGTGTGACACGTGGCCTGTTGCACATGTCGACAAACCGAACGCCACGGACTATTTTTCCCAGTGAGCCCGGGGGGGCAGAGAGACACGCACCTCAGCTCGAGCAAAGCACGGTCACCCTCAGGGCAATTTCACAGGGCCCTCTCGCCACCCACTGTTCAGCAGCTGGGAAAACTTGCTCCAGTTGTGGAGCTGGGGTTCTGCGTGGCTTCCTGCCCACGTGGATTCGAGCCCACGGGGGCGGACTCCAGAGCTGCGTGTCTTAACTACTGTTGCGTGCCACCACCTGTGCTGGGCCGGCCGCCGCAGGCGGGCGTGAGCCCGGAGGGAAGGCGCGTGTGTGCACGAGGGGAGCAGCGGTGTGTCCGAGTGCCTACAGATGGTGATGAACTGGCAGGCAGGCAGGTGTGGACACTGGTGGGCATTTACACGTGGAAGGCAAAGGTCGGGCTTTGAGAACTGCTGAACATTCCTGCCCTTTGTTTACTAAGTACCAGTGATTCGAGTCTGACTTCAAACACCTGAATCACTTCTCAGTTTGGGCGCTTCACTGCATGAATAGAAAACGGTGTCAGCCCTGGCTGGCGTAGCTCAGTGGATTGAACTCAGGCTGGGAACCAAAGTGTCGCAGGTTCGATTCCCAGCCAGGGTACACGCCTGGGTTGCAGGCCATGACCCCCAGCAACCGCACATTGATGTTTCTCTCTCTCTCTCTCTCTCTCTCCCTCCCTCCCTAAAATGAATAAATCAAATATCAAAAAAAAAAAAGAAAAAACAAAACGGCGTCTTCAGCAAATGCAACTTTCAGGGACGGTCAGACCTGCGTGGAAGGGTCATCTGGGGCGAGAACAAAGATGCCCTCAGCCGGGTAGCACCCCGCTTGTTTGGTTTGCTGCCAAAGGGGCTGCCTCAAAGGCACAGTTGTCCCCCAGCCCCAGCCCGGGGCTCCTCCCTGAGGCCCACGTGCCCACCTGGGGACACAGAACACGAGGGCACACCAGGCCACCTCCGTCCCGCGGTGCTCACACTCTGGCGGACGTCAGGCCCCGCCCCTGAGGAGCACCAGGGCGGAAGGCGAAGCAGCTCTCCTCGCAGAAGCCCGGTTTAGTTAGGTTTGGCGTTTTTTGAGAAGTATTCTAGGTTTACCTACTGCCTTTAAGGAGCACTGGGCCCAGGGCCCGGAGAGATTAGAAAACAGATTAATTTCAAAGACCCTTCACAGGGAGACGAAAAAGCCCTGAACTTGGACCATACTGCTCGTACCGCAAATACTGCACCTGGTGGGCCCCCCCCCGTGCCCCTCCAGCTCAGCCCGTTTCCCAGCGATGGGGCACAGTAACCTCCCTCCCTTCCCCCCACGCGGCATGTGTTTATTGACTTGGGGGAGAGAAACAGTGATTGGCTGCCTCCCGCGTGCACCCCAGCTGGGACCTAGGCACGTGCTCGCGCGCTGGCGGGGAATCAGACCTGCAGCCTTTCGGTGTAAGAGACAACGCTCCCACCGACTGTGCTACCGGCCAGGGCACAGTCGGCTTCTAAGCAAAGGACAGACCAGCCCTCGGCCTTGGTCTGGCCTCCCCGTGGCTTTAGGTCAAGTCTAAACATTCGCGGGAGCTGGACGCAGGCACGGCTCCGCGGGGTCTGGCTGCGGCAGGGGCGCGGCAGGCGAGCAGGGAGGGGTGGGGCTGCGTCCGCTTCGCCGCTGGCGGCGCGGTGGGCCGGGCGCTTGTCCTGTCTGCGCCTCAGGTTCCTTTTCTGTAAGTGGGGACAGTGCAGAGTCCACCTCATGGCGCAGTGTGCAGTCAGGGAGCACAGCACCGGGCCCACAGTGAGTTCTGCGTGAGCGTGGGTATCCTCTCCCTGCCTCCGCCCACCCGGCCCCTGGCCCCTCCGTGCTGGGCCTGGCAGGCCCCAGCGCCCCCCGCCCCCATCCTGTTCCTTTACTGGGAACAGTCGCATCCCCAACCCCCCTCTCAGCTCCATCAGCTCGGCCGGCACTGCCCACTGCAGGCCGGAGCTCCCACCGCCACTGCTGGCTGCCCGGGGCTCGGGGGCTGGGGGCCCAGCTGAGTGTGAGCGTCGGTAAACAGCAACGAACTTCCGTGCGAGCGCGCCCCGTGCCGCGTCCGGGTCTCAGACGGACAACAGTTTTAGTGCAAACGTGCCCGTGCCGTATTCCAGCCGTCCTTCCCGTGTCTCTGTTCTCGACCTGACGCTTGCATTTAACCGGCGTCCTGTGCTAGACCTTCCCGCGGCGCCTCGCACTGCCGGGCACACTTCAACGCGGACCGATGTGGAGCGCGCTCCGTCCCCGCCAGCACGCCGGCTCTGAGCGCAGGCCAGACCCGGCCTTCTGCGCGCACGGGCGCGCCCCGGAGACCCCGCGGGCGGCCGCGAGCGGCGACCTATCCGCAGGTGCGAGGCCTCGCCTGCGGTGTGTGAAGCGAAACAGCTGCGAGGCGCCGCAAAGCCGAGCGCAATAAAACGTGGCGCGCGCGTCCCGGGAAAACGGCGCCGGCGGGCCGGAGCGCGGGCGTCCCCTGCCGGGGGCTCGCCTTGACGGCGGGGATGGCCGAGCCCCTGGGCACCAGGCGCCGCTGCCTCACGCCCGCGGGCGCGCGGAACGACAGCGCAGCTCTGCGGGCTGGCTGCAGTGCGCTGGCATTGCTGACGCCCCCAAACAGCTGTACCGCGACCCCGCTGGTTCACGTCCGAAGAGGCCCAGGTGTCGCCCCTGCAGCATTCGCTCGCGCGTGTCACAGACGAGGAAAAGAGCCGGGGAGACCCGCCGCGGGAGCGACGTTTCTCTTGACTCCGGGCTCTTCCCGCTGCACCGCTGGACCAGCGGGGCCGACGCTGGAACCAGGATCCCTGGGTTCTTCCTCCTCCTCGCCCCGGGCGTTTCTCCCCGACAGCGTCTGATGTCTGCCCCCCGCCCAGGTTCCAGGCCCCCACCCCGCGACGGTGCCCCGGGCAGCCTGAGAGGAGCCGAGGGGCCTGGCACCTGCGCTCCGGCTTGCAGGTGATTCTCAGCTCACCCCTCCCGTTACAAATCGCGCCCCTTAGCCTGGGGACTAAAGGCTTTGCTCAGAGTTGCAGGGAAATGGGGGTGACATTGCCCGGAACCCGAATCGGCCCCTTTCCTTCCGCCCGCATCTCTAGAAGACACCGCCCCCACCCACTAAACTCCTGGGGACAAAGATTCTCACTCTGACCACTCACTCACGTTGGGAGGGTTTGTTTGTTTGTTTGTTCCCGGAATGGGGTGAGGAAGGCTGCCGGCTCTGGGCTAGCACCTAGTAGTTTCACCTGTTGGGGGCCTCTGGGCCTCCTGCCCCAGCTGCAGACCCTCGGGGCTCCCAGGTGCTGCTGGTGCCCCCGGGACCGGTCTCCTGCAGGGTCCAGCTGCTCCCGGGGCGCGGCGTTGCGGACTAACCCAGCAGGGCCCTCCAGCCCGGACGCCCCACCCCCAGCCCGTGCAGCTCCGCTTCCTGGGGCTTCCCGGGAAGGGGCACTTCCCCTGAGGACTCGTCCCCGCTGAGGCCGGGAGCAGGCAGCAAAGGACCACCCGGCAGAGGGGCAGACGATACGAACATTCGGTGAAGCGGGAAATGCGCCCCTCCGACTGGGTGGCGCGCTTCTGAGCCTCCCCAGCCTACTCCGTGCCGGGTGGCAAGTGCGCAGGGCCGCGAGCTAGGCGAGACTCCTCTGGCGGGACTGGCCGCGAGGCGACGGCTGCGCAGAGCCGCGTGCTTGGAGGCACGCTGGCGACTCCGGTCCTGCCTAAGACAAAAACCGCACGCGCAGCTGAACCGGAGTCGCTGCTTGTGTGGGTCGCTGCAGAGAACCCGAAGGCTGGCAGAGTCGGCGCCGCAGGCTTCGCGTGGGGCTGGATCAGAGCGGGCAGGGAAGGTCCGGCCATCTGGCCCAGGAGCGGCAAGTGGCCGCAGGACCAGTTTCTCCGCGGGGCCGCCCCACCTCCACTGCCGCAGGGTCCGAGCTGCCCCCCCCCCGCCGGGACCCCGCTCGGTTGCCCGGGGAACGCGGGACGCGCGCCCAGCCCGCGGTTCAGAGTCCGTGAGCTGCCCCGGGAGCCCCGCCTCCTCCGGCCTGCGGGCCGCGCGCTGCGGGGCGGCAGTTTGGCCGCGAAAGCGCGGCGCCCTGACGCGGGGGCGCAGCCAGTGAGAGGTCGAGGGCGTGGTGGAGGCCGGAGCAGGCACCTACTTAGGGCCTTGCGGCCCCTCGGGCTGGGCTCCTTCGCGTCCTGGTACGCGCGTCCCGCCCGCCGCAGCCACGGAGTGGCGGGTCGGCCGCCGGGACGCAGCATGGTGACCCCGTGCCCCGCCGCCCGGGCCGGGAGAGGAGACAACGACCAGTACCTGCGCGCGCCGGTCAAGAAGAGCAGGCGCCCGCGCCTGCGGAGGAAGCAGCCGCTGCAGCCGCTGAGCCCGTGCCTGCTCCCGGGGGACTCGGGCATTTGCGACCTGTTCGAGTCCCCCAGCTCAGGCTCAGATGGCGCCGGCAGCCCCGCGGCCCCCGGGCGGCGCGGCCCCGCCCAGCACTCGGCGCAGCTGGATCTGCGGACCTTCCGCGAGTACGGGCAGAGCTGCTACGCCTTCCGCAAGGAGCGGGAGAGTCACTTCCACGCGCGGGAGGCGCTGGCGCGGCAGCCGCAGGTGGGCGCGGGTGGAGCCCCGGCCCGCGCCAGCCCGGGTCCTGGCCGCGTCCCAGCGGGAAGGGAGTAGACTTTACAGACGGAGCGAAGTGGGCGGTAGAGGGCTTAAGCCTCCAAACTGGTTGTGGGACGCAGTGGCACGCCGGGGAATTAAGGCGGTTTCCAGGTTGAGTCCGGACTGCCACCGACCCAAGGCAAGGTATTTAACAATCCCGAGCCGTTTCTTCGTCTGCACGGTGGGAAGCCCCCGCCCCCTCTGAATTACGGAGACGGTTACCGAAGGTACTGCGTTACGCGCTCGGCACAGCGCCAGGCGTGAGTCCTGGCGCCCAGCCCGGCTTTTTTCGCCGCGGCGGGGCCCGCGCTTCCCAGTTTACGCGCACTTAGCTTTTTCCCCTTCCTCGGGGGAAGCTCCCTGGATCGCCGTGACCCGTGCTCTCCGCAGCTGCTCTCCGCCCTGGGCTCAGCCGGCCGCCTCCCGCTCCTCCCGGTAGGTAACCGCGGAGTCTCGCTGCAAGCTGCTCAGCTGGCTGATCCCCGTGCACCGCCAGTTCGGCCTCTCCTTCGAGTCGCTGTGCCTGGCGGTGAACACCCTGGACCGCTTCCTGGCCACCACGCCCGTGGCTGCGGACTGCTTCCAGCTGCTGGGGGTCACGTCCCTGCTCCTGGCCTGCAAACAGGTACCTGCCCGCGGGCACCCAACTCCCTTCTGGCCGCCGGGGTCTCCAGCGCACGCGATCTGGTGACCGGCTCCCTGAGCTCGTCCGGCAGACGTTTGCGAACTGACGCGCCCGCAGCCTTAACCTTCACAACCACTCCCAGGCCCGACCTAGGCTGCAGTCAGTCCCTAAGGTCAGTGCCAACAGCCCTTCGCGGGGCCGCGACTCCCGACCCTTGAAACTTCCTCAGACCTTTCCCAGCTGGGCGGTGGTTAGCGGAGACGCGCTGGGAGCCCAGCCCAGGTGATGGCCCGGTGAAGCCCCAGCCGTCTCGCTGGAAGGGATAGGGGGAGCCCCGGTTTCCCCGGGGTTTGAGGCCGGGGTGCGCCTCCGGCGCTGGAGCGCGCGCGCGGTGGGGGGGAGGGGCTGAGCGCCCTGTGCCGCAGGTGGAGGTGCACCCGCCTCGCGTGGAGCAGCTCCTGGCCCTGTGCTGCGGCGCCTTCTCCCGGCAGCAGCTCTGCAACCTGGAGCGCATCGTGCTGCACAAGCTGGGCTTCAGTTTGGGCGCGCCCACCGTCGGCTTCTTCCTGGAGCACTTCACGCACGCGAGGGTGGACGCCGGGCAGGCCCGCGTCTCCCAAGCCCTGGAGGCGCAGGCTCTGGCGCAGGCGGTGGCAGAGCTAAGCCTGGCCGACTATGCTTTCTGCAGCTACGCCCCCTCCCTGCTGGCCATCTGCTGCCTGGCGCTGGCCGACAGCATGCTCCAGCGCCCGCTGCCTGTGGACTTGAGCCTGGGCGGGCACCCTGAGCCGGAGCTTCAGGACTGCCTGGGCAAGCTGCAGCTCCTGGTGGCCATCAACGGGACCTCCCTGGCTCACGTGCTGCCCCTCCAGATCTGTGACAAGTGCAGCCTGTCCACCAGCTCGCAATAAAGTGGACCCTGGGTCTCCATTTAGCTCCTGGGGCCGGCCCCTCCCACTGCTTTGAGAGAATGCAGTGTCGGCCCTGGGGAGCGGGGAGCTCCAGGCCCCGCCTGGTCACCAGCTCGCCCTGCGCAGGCTGTAAATAGTGTGCGATATTAGCGGCCGGTCACTTATTTATTATGCTGAGAGCTGTCTTTGCCCAATAAATAGGCTGTCTGTCCGTCCTGGTGTGTCTGAATGCTCTCCCTGGGCTTCTTTGTTGCACGGAGGGGTGGCGAAGGCCTCTGGGCACCGGAGGCCTGGGCAACGAGGCAACAACGGAGGGGCCCTGCCTCCCTTCCCCCCACCCCTGCCGCACTCCGACCCCAGTTGGCGTCTCTGCAAAAACGCCAGGTCAGGCGAGGCCCGGGTGGAGTCAGGGTCGCCTGAGGGCCTGCACCCTGTGATAGCCGCCCCCGCAGGAGGCTGAGGCCAGCACATCCCTAGGGATCCGAAGGGGTGCTGGGGTGTGACACCCACAGAGCCCACACCAGCTTGTGCTGTTCGGAGGGGCCAGGGCGAGCGCGCTGTTGCCAGCCCGGTTGCAAAGCTCTGCGGCCCCCGCAGGTGCGCTAGCCGAGGGAAGGCAGAGCCCCCGGAGGCTCACAGGTGCTGCAGATCGAGGCCTTGCCTTGCCGGCAGCGATGGCCCCTGCAAACCCAGCCCCTCACCCTGCAGCCAGGTGGCTCCGCAGCTGAGCCTCTCGCTCACGCCTGCTGCCCGTGAGCCGGGGCAACAGCGGCGCGGCATTCCCCGTTTCAGTCTGAGGCTTTTGTGAGGGGCAGCATCCAGCCCCTCACTTTGCAGTGGGGGACACGGGGCCGCAGAGAGGTCAACTGAGGAGCAGCAGCAGGAGTGGAAGGCAGGTGGTCTGCACTGCCCTCGCTTGCCCACCCTTAGCCACTTTGCTCAACTTCCCTGCCCCCAAGTTTCTGCAAGTGCTCAAAAACGCTCCTCCCGGGACAGGAGGGGCAGTTGGGAGGCGGTATAACGTACTGATTAAGTAAGTGGACTCCGGAGTCTGTTTGCCGGGCGACCTTAAGCAAGTCTACGCCTCTCCTGCAAAGGTGGGAACACCAGCAGCGCTCACCTGGTAGGGCTGGGGCGTGGGTGTGACACGCTGTCCACTCAGACCCCCAGCACAGGCCCTGGCACACAGTGAGTCTTCAAGGAGGCTGGTGGCAGCCTGCACAGGGGGGAGGGGGAGAGGAGTTACACAGACAAACACTTGGAGACAGAAATAGAGATGAAGCAGCCAGGGCTGGTGTGGCTCACTGGGCTGAGTGCTGGCCTGAAAACCAAAGGGTCGCAGGTTCAATTCCCATTGAGGGCACATGCCTGGGTTGCAGGCCAGGTCTCCAGGAGAGGCAACTGCACATGGATGTTTCTTTCCCTCTTTCCTTCCCATCCCCTCTCTCTGAAGACAAGTAATATCTTAAAAAAAAAAAAAAAGAAAAAAAGAAAAGAAATAGAGATGAAGCAAATATAGGAAAATTTTGCCATTTGGAGGTGAATACACTGTTCATTCAAATTTCCAGTATGGTTGAAAACAAAGTTTTTTTGGGGGGGGTCATATTCTATTGCATTTAGAACTAAATGCAGGACAAGCATGCACAAGTAAAAAGCAAACAAAGCAAATTTAGAGAATCTTCCTTGCACCTCGTTTCCCATGTGCCCTCCAGAGCCTGGAGCCCTCGGTCTGAGCCCCCCCAGGCGGGGGAGGGGGGCCGTCTCTCCTGCTGTGTTTGCCGCGGGCACTCCCCAGGAGCTGGCTCCTCCTGGGCTCGGGGAGACGGAAACAGTGACCCCCAGGCTCTTTGAGGAGAAGCCGGTCTGTGACGGCAAAAAGGAGGAGAAAAGTCACGTTGTCTGGGCCAGATTCCCAAGTCCAGGGTGCCCTCAGCCTGGCTGTGGGGTGCGGGCTGGGGCCTGGCCCTTCTGCAGCAGTGTGACGCTGGGAGGCGCTGTCTTCCCAGCACCGCTCCGTCACTCAGCTGAAACTGGTGTGTGACTCGGTTCCAGAACCATCCAGACTGGGGGCCATGTAACGGTGCCATTCCCACTCCTGGGCCAGTTACTCTAGCGCACGTTTTTATGTACTGTGTCTGTATTTTTCTGCACAAACTGATGGAGCTCATTGGTGGAAAATGAGCCCGTTCTGGAAAATCGGCGATGGTCTCCACGTGCAGAAATCCCCCCAAAACTTAGCTAAGAGCCCCCCTACTCCCTTTACAGGCTGGGGGGGGGGGGGTGGTGAGCAGTGGGGGGAGGGGAGGGGGTGGCCAGGCTGCCTAGGATCCAGGAGAAGGAGGCGGCAGAGCCAGGAACAGGCTGTGGGCACCGGGAGGTGCCCAGAAGAGGCTCCTTAAGACATTAATTCTCCCTGGCTGGCGTAGCTCAGTGGACTGAGCGCGGGCTGCGAACCAAAGCATCGCAGGTTCGATTCCCAGTCAGGGTACATGCCTGGGTTGCAGGCCACCGCCCCCAGCAACTGCACATTGATGTTTCTCTGTTTCTCTCTCCCTCCCTCCCTCTCTCCCTCCCTCCCTTCTCTCTTTAGAAGTAAATAAATAAAATCTTAAATTCCTCCACACACACCAAGGAGCACCAGTCGTGACATGAGTAATCTCATTCTCGAAGCAGAGCCCCCGGAGTGCATGTTGTGTCTTTCCTAAAGAACTGGGGTCCATGGACCCGGTTCTGATCCTCGGGCCCTCGGACCCTAAAGCCACAGCTGGTCACAGAGAGCGGTGTCACACCCGCTCCAGCCGGTTGGCCTCACCCCGCTGGGCGGCCGCGTGGACAGACAGACCCGAGTCTCTAAGTGGACACCCGCCCTCATCACTGTGAGGGGCTCTTGTTCGTTATTAGCCCGGGGAAAAAGGACCTCTCATGACTAGTACTAGGCGCAAGACACCAGGGGCCCAATTTCAGACGGTGGTTCGGACTCGATGGGGGTGCACGGTCCGAGGGAGGCCCCTCGCCCGGGCCTGGAGACGGCCCGTTCCAGGGACAGGCTCGGTCAGGCAGCCGCCACGGCGGAGGAGCCGCCACCCGGAGCACCCGGGGGCCAGCGGACAGAGACGGGGCTGCAGAGGCTGCAGGGGTTGCAGGACTGTCCGCCGTGGCGGTTTCCGAAACTGGAGGACGGTTCGCGGGTGTCACTTTACCCTAACTGGACCCCCTTTCAAAGGCTACGCTCAGGCGCTGCCGCCGGGGAAAGCGGAGCTGGGGACGCGGGGCGCTGGGCGGGGGCTCTAGGCCTCGGACGCCCGCAGACCCCGCGCGAGTGCGTCAGCGCCGGGAGCGCCCCCTGGAGTCTCGGGGGAAGGGGCGTCTGTGACGGGGGAGGGGAAACTGTCCCCGCGAGTTCCCGCCGGGGTTCTGCGCCGGCCACGCCCCCCAGGGCGAGGCAGACGCTGGGGTCTGGCTTCGGACACGGCGCGTTAGTGCCCCGCTCTGCGTCTGGGTGGGAAGAAAATGGAACGAGAATCCTCAGCCGCGCATCCCTGCTGCCCAAAGGCGGGAAGGCGGCGCTCGGGGTTAGGGACCGGCGGGGCCCGTTCGCCCCATTCCCTCCCTCCCTCCCGCCCTCCCTTTGGCGCGGCCAGGAGGCGGCGGCGCCAACCCTCGCCGAAAGGGCGCTGGCGGGCCCCGGCCCCGCGCTCGCGGCTCCCGGGGGAAGCCGTTGCCCGGCTGGGTTGAGCGCCTCCGCCCCCGCGCAGATTGTCGGCGCTCGAGGCGCCACCTCTGGCGCTCCGGAGAGGGCAGCCCCTCCCGCGCGCGGCCGCCCCCGCCCCTCGGCGCCACCCGGCCACGCGCCTGCCGGGAGCTCCCGACGGCTCCCTAGCCCGCGGGCGCCCGGAGGAGCGCAGGGTGCGGGTCGCCGCCTCTGAGCTGCCTGCGGGGTTCCTGGGTCGAGGCCGGCGGGCAGGCGCGATGCAGGCGTGCGAGGGCGCCACGGCGGGACGCCGGGCCTTCGACAGCATCTGCCCCAACCGGATGCTGGAGCTGCGAGGCCGGGCCCTCGGGAAGCCGGAGAAGGCAGAGAGGAAGGTGGGGCGGGGCCTGGGGCCTGGGGCCCGGCGGGGCCGCACGCCCTGGGTCCCCAGGGCTGACCCACCCTTCGATTCCGTGCCCGCCTAGTTCGCCCCTCCGCGGACGTTCTTCTCCGGTTGCAGCGGCGGCAGCTCGGTGTCGGTGTACGAGGACCCTCCGGGCGCCGAGCCCCTTACGCTGCCTGGTGAGCCCGGTGGCCCTGCGCGCGACCCTTCGGGTTCCCAGTGCCGGGCAGGTGGGGCACACGCGGCGGGGAAGAGCTGCTCTGCCCGGGTCCCTGCGTCCTGGCCGGAGGCTCACCATCAGCCCGCGGGTCTCCGGTTCTTCCCGCGCAGCCCTCACCACCATAGACCTGCAGGACCTGGCCGACTGCTCGCTCCTCGGGCCCGACGCGCCGCCTGCCGGTGACTCGGCCCCCTGGCAGGTACCTCCCTTTCCTCGTGGCTCCCTTCTGCCTCCCGTGCCTAGACTCTGGCTTCGGGGTCACGGGTGTGTTCCCGCAAAGGCTTGTCGCCCGTGGGGAGCGCAGACACGTCTGGCTAGTGAGGGGACGTGGGGCCGGAATCCCGGCCTGGAAGATCAGATTTCCTCCTTCCTACGGCGGCCGCCTTCTCAGAGCTGTTCTGACCGATCCGGCAGGGGGCTCACCTGGAGCGCGCCCCCGCCAGACCCGCCTCTGGTCTCCTTCTTATCCATTCCCTGGAGCTTCTTCCATCGCTCACCCAGGCACCAGGTGCTCGCTTGGCATCGGACTCGTCTTGTCTGTTCCCCCAACGCGCCCTCCCCGGCCTTGCGTGCCCCTTTCCCATCGCCTGGGTGTCTGCGGAGTGTGCAGGTCGGAGGTTATACCACTTCTGGATGGAGACCGGGAAGGATGGAGAGAGTTTACACCTGCCGGAAGCGGGAAGAGGAGCAGAGGACTCTGGGAGCAATCCGCAGAAAACGCGCGTCTCGGCAGAGGGGCCCTGCGGCAGTTCTAAAGTTTCCTTTTCTTCCCTCCAAAGGCTCGCGTTACCTACCCTCACGGGACAGAGGCATTTGACGTTTTTCTTTCCCCCAAAACCTGTCTTCTTACTTCTGGAACACTCTGGCGCTGGCCAGGGCTGACCCTCCCTGGGGCCGGTGGTGGAACCTCCCAGCTCTGGTGCCCGGCAGGCCCAAGGCCTGCTCACCTCTGGACATGGAGTGCCCGGAAGGACAGGCGGTCCCAGCTAAATGCAACCTGGAAGACCGCCAGTCCAGCCTCCTGGTGGCAGGTGCCGGGGACAGGAGCCGGTGGGGACCAACCCAGCACGGAGCCCCCTCAGACATGACTGCCTCCTACAGCTGCAGTCGGGGATGCAGCAGAGCTTCCCGGGCCTCCACCCCCACCCCAGTGCCCCTGAGAACTGGGACAGAGCCCCGGGGTCTGGGGGAGGTGGCCAGCCAGAGCAGAGGTGGTCCAGGTGAAAGGTAAGAGTGGGCGTGGCCCTGTGGAGGCCGTTCTGTGGTTCTTTTTAGTTCCGGAAGCTCAGATAAGGAGAGACAGAGTCTGCACGCCTTCCCAGGGGCCCAGAGCCCACACCCCCCCCCCCCCCAGCCACCCCGCCCAAGGCTGGGAGGCTCTGGCTGAATGTTCGCCGCAGGACACAGAACTGCAACGTGACATTACGTCCGTGTTAGAGTTTGTTTGGGTCTGGGTTGTTGGAGGAATGCCAGATTTGTATGTCACTGGGGAGGCAGGATCGAAGGTCCAAGGACAGCGGTCACACAAGACGGCCCAGGAGGCCCAAGACTTCTCCTGGGGAAGACAGCTGGTGCGGGAGGGAGGGAGGCCCCTGGCCCGTCCCGGCCACACGGCCCAGCCCCTCCTGCTGGGGAAGGCGGTCAGAGGGAAGTGCCCTGGAAGAGCCTGAGAACCAGCCAGCGCGGGTCACAACCAGCTCAGAGGGAGCGTTTCCCGCGCCCTCATCATCGCTGTTGGCCTCCAGGCTGCTGGCGGCCTGGGCCTGTCTGCAGTCTCCGCGGAGAGGGCAACCTCCCTGCCCTCGGCAGAGGGGTCTCCTGCCCTGTCCTCTCCTGTCCAGTGCCTCCCACCAGGGCGGGACTCAAGCCTGGGCGTTTCCAGGCCCCCCCTCCTCCCTCAGCTCCCTGCCCTGCAGCCTCAGTCCCCAGCTGGTGCCAGCAGCACCCACCCCCCCCAATGAAGCCCTCCGCCCTGAGGAAACCGACTCAGACCCTGTGTGAAGCCAGGGTCAGAATAAGTGTTTCTCACAGATATCTGAGTAGCGTAAAGACAGGCTTTAGGGGGGAGGCAAAGGAATCACCAATCCACAGTAGGGCAACGAGCAGAGCAGAGATTTTCGGTGGGCTTGCTGGAGGCGCCCCCACACCGTGTCCCCCAAAGACTGCTTCCCAGCCTGGCTGCGCTGGACGCCAGGCTCTCCCGAAAGGCTGGTGAAGCCAGAGGCACTGCGGCCTAGAGGCAGGAGGACCGCAAGGGGCGCCCGCATCCTGGGGCAGGAGCCCCAGTTCTGCGATTCCACAGCTGGGCGACAAGCGGACAATTCCGGTTCCCTGACCTTGATTCAGAGGAGGAGGAGGAGGAGCCGCGTCCTGGGCCCAGCCTGCTTCCCACGTCGGTGTGAGAAGTAACAGAGGGACTCTGTGTAGAATTGAAACGTCCAGGAATTAAGGGATGGGAAGTTCCTGGACGCCCGCCCCCCCCCCCCAGGCACACTGCAGGAACCCAGGAGAGTGCGCAGTTCAGGACGCTGCAGGTGCCGCGCACTGTACGGGGCAAAGTCAGCTCGGATTTTTTAAGAAGCGAGAGCAACAGGGCGACCCCTGCAGCGTGCGGAACGGGAGCTCTTTCCACAGCGTCTCTGCCCCTGCGTCTTAGCCGACCGTTTCCTTTGGGGGGGGGGGGGGAGGACCGGTCTAGTGTGACCGAGCCTGGGCGCAAAATATGGCCTCAAGCCACTGCCTTGTGAGGCCCTGCACCGGGTAGGGTCCTGGGAGGAAGGGCCGGGGCTTGGGTGTTCTCGCGGCGCGCTCCGGGACCTAGAGCGTTGGCTCCTCGGGCTGTAGCAGGTGAGTCGGCTGGCGCTGAGGTCCCCTGGCGCTGGAGGGGCGTGCCGCAGGCAGCTGATTGGCTGGTGGCCGGCCAATGGGGCGACGTGAGGACCCGGACCAGACTGACTGCAGTGGGGGGGAGGGGGAGGTGCCCGCTGGACGCCCGGCTGCCCTGCTGGGCGCTAAGGGCCGGAACCTGACGCAGCAGCGCATGGTGGGGGCAGGGGGGGGGGGTGCACGGCGCGACCTTTGCAGACCCGGTCCGCACGTCGTGCACCCGCCCCGCGCCATGGCGGTGCAGGGCTGCTGGGTCCCGCGTCTCGGATGGGGCTTCGATTGTCAGGGAGGAGGCCCAGCTGCGAGCGCAAGTGCGTGCAGACCCGCCGCGGAGCGGAGCCCCCACCGAGCACGGCTGTCGGAGCAGGGCGTGTCCGGGGCCTGTCAGGCTCCACGCTAAGCAGTTCACACCTCTGCTTTGTTTCAGAGCCCCGCCGCCCCGCCACCGGCGGCGGACTTCGACCTGCAGGATTTCAGGGACACGGTGGAGGATCTCATCGCAGGCAAGTGAGGTGTCTCTGCGGCTCAGGGACGGCGGGGTGTCCCCGCCAGGTGAGGCCGGTTCCGATTTCCTGGCCGGGGAGGCGGGAAACCCAGCACCTAGCAGCGGCTCTGCCAGCGGCTCGTCCAAGGGCCAGGCTCTCGGTATTTGGCGGACCTCGGGCTTCCTGGAGGAGAAGAGGAATCGCAGGGTCTCCAGCGCTTTCTCGGGTTGCGAGTGTGAGATCCGGGGCAGGCCCCGCTCTGCCCTGCGGCCGGAGAGGCGAGCGGCAGGGCCGGTGGGGCGCCTGCTGCGAGTGCGCAGGTATCGGGGAGGGCCTGGGAACCGCGGGGATGCGGGGCGAGGACCGCTTCACTTACCCAAGAGAGGTCTCTGCGCAGCCCTGCATCCGCGAGCCACCCTGTCCCTGTCCCAGGGGGCGCCAGTCCGAGGCTGCGAACCCCGCTCCCGCTCTCCCGCAGACTCGTCCTCCTTGATGTCGCCTCCCCTGGCCAGCGGAGACTTCCCCTTCTCTCCTTGCGACGCACTGCCCTTCGGACCCTGCCTGCCCCAGCCGCTGGACCCGCTCGCCCTGCCGCCGCCGCCGCGCCCTGTGGAGGCGCTCCACTCGGAGCAGTACTGGAAGGAGGTGGCGGACCAGAACCAGAGGGCGCTGGGGGACGCGCTGGTTGAGAACAACCAAGTAGGGACCCTGGGTCGGCGGCTGGCAATGCTGGGGCGGGACAGGGTGTGGGCGCCGGAGACCTGGGAAGCGGTGGGCCCGCAGGTGGCCCACGGAGCCGCCCTGGCTCCAGGGCCCCGCCTCTGCTCCCAGCTGCACTAGGTGGGAATGCTCTTACCCCGCCAGGGTTTTAACAGGGCCACCCTGTTACTGAGGGTTTTCTGTGCGCCTGGCGTTGTGCTCCCCAGCTTGCGCTCTCCTCGCCTTTCACGCCGTGTCCCACTCGGTGTCCTTTGAGCTGGACGCCCTTACTGGCCCCGCTCTGCAGGCAAGGAGACTGAGCTATGGGAAGGCTGAGCCTCAGAGGCGGAACCCCTCTGCCTGTTGCCCAGTCATTTCCTCTTCACCGCCAGCCACGCCAGGGGTTAGGGGACGTGCATTTCGTCCGAGTGCTCTGTTCCAAAAGAAGATCCTAATTCCCAGCAGTGTAACTGCTCCCGGCCCGTTCCTGATTGGACGCGAGTTAGGTCCCGGCTTCCCTCGCGCAGAGCACCCTGACAAGGCCCAGCGCGGTGCCTGCCGCTCAGGGTCCCCGTCTCCCGCAGCTGCACGCGACGCTGACCCAGAAACAGGAGGAGATCGCATCGCTCAAGGAACGCAACGTGCGGCTGAAGGAGCTGGCCAGTCGAACCCGGCACCTGGCCTCGGTGCTGGACGTAAGAGGGGCGCGCCCGAGGGATGCTGCGGGCAGTCGGAAATGGCCTGTATGCCCGCCCCCGCTCCCAGTGTGGGGCTGGGGCTAGGTGGAGGACGGAGAGGCCCCCAGCTGGGAGTCCCCGGAGTCACTTGCAGGGGCACACCTGAAGCGCCCAGGTGTCCTCCGTGCGCCCGACGCCGGTCCCAGGCGGCGCCCCTCCTCCTGTCTTGTAGAAGCTGATGATCACGCAGGCCCGGGATTGCGGGGCGGCCGCCGAGCCCTGCCTGCTCAAGGCCGCTGCCAAGAGGAGCCTGAAGGAGCTGCTGGCGGCCACGGGGCAGGACTGCGCGCAAGCGGACGCCATCCTGAGGGATATCTCCGATCACTGCGACGAAGCGCTGCAGAGCCGTGACCCCAAGCGGCTCCGCCTGCAGCCGGAGTCGGCGAGCCTGACCCGCCCGCCCGGGCAGCTGCACGGCGCCTTCCGCGGGCTGCGCACGGACTGCAGCGCGCGCGCGCTGGACCTGAGCCACGGCGAGCTGGAGGAGGGCGGCTCCTTCTGCACCCCCATCCGCAGCCACAGCACCATCCGCACCCTCGCCTTCCCCCAGGGCAACGCCTTCACCATTCGGACGGCCAACGGGGGTTACAAGTTCCGCTGGGTCCCCAGCTGAGCTGGCGTGCGGTCCCTCCGAAACGTTGCCCGCACCCTGAGCGCAGCGCCTGGAGGCTCAGCGGGCGGGGCTGGAACTGTTTCCTGCACCCGGCTTCTCAGACTCCCCGGCGGGGCCAGGGCCCCCCGACGCTGATGTTTTCCAGGAGCAAATCTCAACACTGACGCACTGGCAGTTCTGGGACAAACGCTGTCCATCCCCCCCACCTTCGCAGCGGGCCAGCACGAGTGCACGCGTAAACGCACACGTGTGTGTGCGTGCGCCCCGCGGTCCATCCGCCTTCCATCCCGCACTGTCAGCGCTGGGAGGGGCTTAGAACCCACTTAGCTATTTTATCGTGTAAAGTGCCCTGGTTGTATAAGAGGGAAAAGGAGGATTTAAGAAATCGAGTCATTTCTACAACAAGAGGCATTCTTGGGGACTTCCAGTCGCTCACACTCACTACTCAGGCTGCACATGTTTAAATAACATTTTAAATTTTTAAAAGATTTTATTTATTTTTAGACAGAGGGCAGAGGAGAGAAAGAGGGACAGAAACACCAATGCATGGTTGCCTCTCATGCACCTCCCATGGGGGACCTGGCCTGCAACCAGGCACATGCCCTGACCGGGAATTGAACCGGCGACCCTTTGGTTCCCAGGCTGGTGCTCAATCCACTGAGCCACGCCAGCTGGGGCTGGGTGCACATTTTGTCACTCAACCTCCCCGGGTCCTGGAAGGACCCTTCACTGTGTTCCTATTGGAATCTTACTCTAGCCGCCAGAATAAAAACCTAGGAGAGGCGGCCTAAATTCTTACCTTCAGGCAATAGAGAAAAATGTGGGTCCTTGGAGGCGGCGCACTCCGGACAAAGGAGATGCTACACGTGTGTGTGTGTGTAGTGGTCCCTCACGTCATTGTGCAAGATCTATGGTGAATGTTTATCTTAGTTCTCTACACAGTTTTGCCTCAACAGAACAAGCGCACAAAAGACACACTTTGCTAACAAAGACGTAAGCTGATTTAAGGAAGTGGCACATCCCACATAAAACAGTGTTCGTATTTTGGGCCAGAACCCAGGCGTGGAAATCTCGGCAGAAGTAGAACCAGCTATTTGAATTCCACAGACAAAGCCAGGGCCCACCTTCGTCTCGCACAGGTTTTGGCTCGATCTCCTAAGCGGGACTGCCATGCTGGGCACTGCCTGAACCGTGTGTTTCTTCCGCCCCCTTTCGTGTGAGGCTCCCCTTTCTTCTCTGTTGTGAAATCGTGTGAGCAGCACATGCCAAGTGGTCTTTTGTCCAAGTTCCTCACGCGAGGGCTTCTTGTTGGGGCTCAGCTCGGGCAAGTGCCCAGCCCCAGGCAGCCCCCCGCTGGGCTGGCATCTGAGGGCGGGTGAGCCCGGGCAGGGGCACGGAACCTGCTCCTCCAGTTCGTCCTGGGTGCTGTTGTCTGTGTTTAAATAGCCACTGGGGGGCGGGGGGGGGAAAGGTGATGAAATGGACCCCATTTCCTCATACTCTGTCTGACAAATGAACTTAAGAATACACTGGCTCAGACTTCTCATCAGCTCAAGTATCAAGTCGACATGTTCAGGGCTAGAATAAACACGTAAACACAAAGCCAAAACCAAGTGGAAACCCTTAGCGTGTCCCAGGAAACAGTCAGCTTGTCAAAAGGCCTTTTCCTCTCCACTCCTCAATTAGCATTTTCATAACGCATTAGCTTCAAGGATTGAAAAGTTTAAAAGACTTTGTATGTGTTTTTTTTCTATTTGTTTTATGCCTGGATTTCTTTTTTGGCTTAAAAAAATTTATTTTATTGTTGTTCAAGTACAGTTGTCTCCATTCCCCCCCCCCACCACTCCCCACCCCCAGCCATCCCCACTTCCACCCTTGACCCCACCCCCATTTGGTTTTGTCCCTGTGTCCTTTATAGTTGTCCCTGAAAACCCTTCCCCCTCCCACCCCCCATGATTCCCTCCACCTCCTCTCTGGTCACTGTCAGTTCTTAATTTCCATGTCTCTGGTTGTATTTTGCTTGCTTGTTTGTTTTGTTGATTAGGTTCCTGTTAAAGGTGAGATCATATGGTATTTGTCTTTCACCACCTGGCTTGTTTCACTTGGCACAATGCTCTCCAGCTGCATCCACGCTGTTGCAAAGGGTAGGAGCTCCTTCTTCCTTTCTGCTGCATAGAATTCCATTGTGTGAATGGACCACAGTTTTTTGATCCATTCGTTTACTGATGGGCACCTAGGTTGCTTCCAGCACTTGGTTATTGTAAATTGTGCTGCTATGGCCCTGGCTGGCGTAGCTCAGTGGACTGAGCGCGGGCTGCGAACCAAAGTGTCGCAGGTTCAATTCCCAGTCAGGGCACATGCCTGGGTTGCAGGCCACGGCCCCCAGCAACCGCACATTGATGTCTCTCTCTCTTTCTCCCTCCCTTCCCTCTCTAAAAATAAATAAAATCTTTAAAAAAATTGTGCTGCTATGAACATTGGGATGCATAGGTTCTTATGGGTTGGTGTTTCAGGGCTCTTAGGGTATAAACCCAGCAGTGGGATTGCTGCGTCAAAAGGCAGTTCCATTGTTAGTTTTCTGAGGAAATTCCACACTGTTCTCCACAGTGGCTGCACCAGTCTGCATTCCCACCCACAGTGCACTAGGGTTCCCTTTTCTCCACAACCTCGCCAGCACTTGTTTGTTGATTTGTTTATGATGGCCATTCTCACTGGTGTGGAGTGGTATCTCATTGTGCCTTTAATTTGCATCTCTGATGGCCAGTGACGCTGAACATCCTTTCATATGTCTCTGGACCCTTTGTATTCCAACGGTATGGGAAAACACATTTGCCAATGGATTTTTAAACAATTACAGTTCTCTCTGCCATTCAGACTGCAGACCTGTGACTGTTATGTCCACCATTGGCAACTCCACTGCTTAAGCAGCTTCGGTTTCTGGGGGCGGGGGGTGGTGGGCAGCAGCTCTTCGGTGGACTAATCGCATGAGTTACCAACTTTGCACAATTTGGCAATATTTAAGCTAAAAAATTAGATTCATCCATTCAACAGACGTTTGTTGAATGCTACTGAGAATCTCTGTGATACAGATGCCAGGAAAAGAGGGACAGAACGGAGCTCAGAGGCCCGCCTGGCGGCCCTTTCTCCTGGGAAGAGACGAACTAACCGGATGTGCGGACGCCGTGAAGAAGGCGAGGGTGGCGTCTCAGCTGGGGCCGCTGCGGCAAAGCACCAGGACCCGTGGTTTAAACCACAGACTTTTATTTCTCCCAGTCCTGGACGCTGTGATGTCCAAGTTCAGGATGCCATCTCGGTGGGGCTGTGCTGGGGTTCCCGTTCTTGTGAGGGTACTCATCCCCCCACCCCCGGGGGGACCCCACTCCCAGGACCTTCTCTAGACCTCACTACCTCAGCAGGCCCGGCCCCCAAAAACGCTCACGCCGGTTCTCAGACCTCTTGGTTCTCGGACAATTCGGTCCTCAACTTTGTCGTCCACGGAAAAAATGTCTCGGTTATGTAACAAAACTTCGGGTTTCTATTCTCCGCCTGACAACCCATTCCTGCCGATACCTGTGTCATCAGCCATGCATCTCTCAGGGGACAAAGGAGATTCGGTTTTCGAACAAATCACTTTTCCAGCAGTTTTCTGGAATGAACCAGGTTCGAGAACAGAGGTTCCACCCTACCGGCACGTCGGGGGCTGGGCTCCACCTGTGATTGGTTTCTCTCTTCCCCGATCGGCTGCCTCTCACTCACGTGCTCCGACGGGGACCACGTGGGCCGGGCAGTACCGCGCTGTGTTGACTGCGGTAACCCTGCAGCAAGTTGGAGATCGGGAAGCGGGAGATCTCCCAGCTGTGTTCTTGTTCAAGTTGGATTTGTCACTTCTGGGTCCCTTGCATTTCCAAAGGACTTTTAGAACCATCTCATTATTTTCTGGGTAAAATCTAGCTGTGGTTTTGATGGGGGTTGTGCAGAACATGTGGATCAGCTTGGGACTGTTGCCACTTAAAAATATTACATCTTTTGGTACATGCATGTTTTCCTTTTGTTTAGATCTTTTCCAATTTCTTTCACTAATGCTTTGTAGTTTCAGCATACAAACCATACACTTCTTTTGTTAAATTTATATCTAAGCAGTTTATTTTTGATGCCATTGTAAATAGAATTGCTTTCTTAGTTTCACTGCTAACGTATGGACACAGAACTGATTTTTTGCATTGACTTTGTACCCTGTAACCTTGTTAAAATAGTTCAATAATTCTAATAGTTATTAAAATGGCTCATAGGGTGTTCTATGTACAAGACCACGTCATCTGCAACAAAGGTGATTTTAGTTCTAATCTCAATACCGTCTGTTCCTTTTTCCCGCCTCCTCGCCCTCCCTGGGACTTCCCGCACGACGCTGATGGGAGGGGCTGGCCGGGCCTCCTTGTCTCTCTGCCGACTTTGGAACGAGACGGCCTGTCCCCATTGAGCATGACGTTTACTCCGGGTTTGTCAGAGATGCCCTGTATTGGGTTAAGGAGGTTCCCCCTTTTCCCTAGTTTACTGAGCCTTTTCCCTGAAAGGACGTTAACTTTTGTCGGATGATTTTTGTAGAAACAGTTACGTGGTTTTTGTCCATCAGGGTATTAAAATGTTTCATTACCTTGATTATTGGACCCAGGAGACTCTGGATATCAGACAAGTGAGTCAGAACTTCCTTCCCTGGGAAAACGTAAACTTAGAAGTAAGGTTCAGAGACTTGTGGTCATTTTAGCGGCAGAACGCCGGGCGAAGGCCCCGCGCTGGGCAATGTCAAAGCCTTGGGGGCGGCACCGTTCAGGGACCAGGGCTGTGGTGGGGCGGCCCAAGTGGTGACCCTCGTGGGTGGACCCTGAGTCCCGGAGGAGCTGTGCTGTCTGAGAGAATCGGGTGACACTCCGGGCCAGGGACACCCACTGTGGGGCCGGGGACACCCACTGTGGGGCAGGGGAAGTGTGGAGGGAGGATAGCCCCCTGCTCCCCGTGGAAAGAGGAGGGAGACACTGGGGTTCCGGCCGAGGGTCACGGGGTGAAACACTTCTCCCCGGGGGGATCTCAGAGCTTTGGGGAAAACCAATTTCATCCTACTCACCTTGACGCCAGAACCACCCACAGTGTGTAAAGGTTAAAAAAAACCCCACAAAAACCCAACTTACAAGACCAGAGACTTATCGTATTACTAACTATATTGTTTCTGTAGCTTTAAACTTTTTTTTCCTTTTGCTTTTCTTTCCTTGGAGTTGTTTTTTGAGAAACCGATAAACATCTAAAGTTACCATGGTTTTAATTGCTACTGATCTTTGTGGATGTTACCTTTATGCTATCGAATCTTCTCTGCCTGCTGTAAATCTTCGATTTCAGTCAGTTCCAAAGGAAATAACGTGTTGCTCAATATTAAAACACAAAACAGAAAGTGTGGCTTTTGGCGACAGGTGACCAGCTGTTTGCCTTGACCCGGTGTGGTGGGGGTGGGCCTGCTCATCCCCACCCTGGGGCCGGGGGGCTCGCTGGGAGTGGGGCCCAGACCCTGCTGCGCCTTGGCCCCCAGCCCGCAGTCTGGGGTGAACAGAAGGCCGTCCACAGAGCCACGACCACAAGTAAGGCGCCCTCCTGTGGTGACCGTTAGTAACGTTCGAAGAGGCTGAGCGGCCCCCACGGGTCCGCCCCATTTACCTGACTTGCGGGAGACACCGGGTGGAGGGCAGTGTCTCCCAAAGGTCACCAGGTTGAAAGGGCTGTCACCTCCCCACCAGCCTTGGTCACGGGGGTGTCACTGGACATTAGGTCCATAGAGCGGAACAGAGAAATGGGTGGGGGGAGGGTTTTTTTGGTACAAGCCCAACATTAATCTTTCCCTGAAAGTGTGACGGTCCAACAGCCAGTCGCGGCTCCGCGGGGGCAGCCGGTTCCCGCTGCGCAGGAAGGCGGGCCCCTGTGTCTGCCCCTTCCCGCGGGGCCTCGGACTTGGTAAATGAAGACGGCTGGGAGCGAGGGGCCGGAAACGAGGGCACAGGCCTGGGAAAACAAGAGAGGCTGATATAATGGAGGTAAATTAATGTGGCTAACGAGGCTTAAAAATGGCGTTGCGTTTCTCCTTTCCCCTTTTACTGAGTGATCCAGGAGAGGGACTTAAGCAAGTGTGAGTGGGGATGCCACATATATTCAATTTCCACAATTGTTTATATGAAAATACATTGTTGTTGTTGTTGTTATTATTATTATTTGCCCTGTCTGGTGTAGCTCAGTGGATTGAGCACGGGTCTGTGAACCAAAGGGTTGTCGGTTCGATTCCCAGTCAGGGCACAGGCCTGGTTGCAGGTCCCCAGTAGGGGACACATGAAAGTCTCCTCATTTGATGTTTCTCTCCCTCTCTTTCTCCTTCCCTTCCCCTCTCTCTAAACAAATAAATAAAACAAAAATTTTTAAAAGATACATTATTTTTAATAACAGTAATACATGTTTATTGTAGAAAGGAAAAGTAAATCCAGCCATCTAGCAATTTATTAAATTAACTTATATATGATGAACACCTACTGTGCGCCAAGTACTGGGTGTGTATTTGGAAAGTGGGACAGGCGTGGATCTGCCCGCGTGGCGCGGAGGAGCGGGGACGAGAGGCAGACGATGCCCCGTAAACATAAACCTGCCATTTAAGATCGGAGTCGGCGCCTCGACGCCCAGACACGAGGGACAGAACAGGCTGGAGAGAGCCCGCACACAGGAACTCGGGAACTGCATCTCCAAGGAAGGAGTTTTAAGCATTTGATTTGAAACCGCATCAAAGCAACACACACACGTGGTTAATAAATCAAGTGACAGGGAAAACTGTCTGGGAAAAACAATGATCCACCTTCCCCGCCCCACTGGCCGAGGCACCTTGTGTCCCTCCCTTGCTGGTCTCGCAGGCCGCCCTCGGACCTCCAGCGTTCAGCCCGGCTCCGGCTGGGGTTGCCCGGGAAGAAGCTCTGGAGAGTGCCCGCCGCACGTGGGGGCTGTGGGGGCTGCCGGCAGAGACCCTGCCGGATAGTGGGGGTGACACAGGCCTCGGGCTCTGCTTTGGTTTCAGGGTGCCCAGCCAGTGGCCCGAGGGCCGCATGCAGCCCAGGATGGCCGTGAACGTGGCCCAGCACAAAATTGTAAATCTCCTTAAAACGCAATGAGATTTTTTGTGTGTGATTATGTGTCACAGTGTATTTAATGGGTGGCCCGAGACAACTGTTCCTCTCCCAGTGCGGCGCAGAGGTGCCAAAGGGTTGGACGGCCCTGCACCAGATTTGATCCTTTGAGATCTACGGGGATTTGTTTAATCGTCGCCTCGCTTAATGTCTGAACCGGTGAGCGCAGACTGTAAGAGCAGTGTGTGCGCTGAGGCTGTTGAGTGTAGTCTCCGTCACATGCCGATTAGAACAAGGTGGTTAATATTCTTGTCCGTATCATGTACATCCTTACTGATTTCTGCTTTTTTTTCCTCTGGAGATGTTTCCTGCACGGTTCTCTCCTCAGTCATGGTCCAGAGGACTCTGAGAAGCTCTAGGAACACGCAGGCGCAGACGCAAGGCCCGGCTTTCCGTCCGACGTTGTGGGAAGGGACTGTCCATCACAGGGCGGAGCCCTGTGCTCCCCTACGCCGCCTGGACAGAGCCCGGGGACAGTGACCTCCCGGGGTATCCACGTTGGCACTTTTCTGTTTTTTTAAAAGCCAGGTTTTTAAAAAAAGATTTTATTTATTTATTTTTAGACAGAGAGGAAGGGAGGAAGAAGAGAAGGAGAGAAACATCGGTGTGTGGTTGTCTCTTATGCCCCCTACTGGGGACCAGGCCTGCAAACCAGGCATGTGCCCTGACTGGGAATTGAACCTGCGACCTTTTGGTTTGCAGGCCAGCACTCAATCCATTGAGCTACACCAGCCAGGGCTGGTTTTTGCTATTTTTTGTTTTACCAAATACTATTAGAATCTCCAACTATACTTGTGGAATTGTCTATTTCTTCCTTTTGTTCTGTGAATTTTTGCTTCATGTATCGTGAGCCCCTACCATTGGGCACATGCATTTATAATTATTAGATGTATTTCAAAGGTATTGGCTCTTTCTATCATTTTGAATTATTTCTGTCTGTAAGTCATATCATTGTCTTGAAGCCTATTTTGCCTGATATTTTTACATAATTTAATTTGGCATATATAGTATTTATATTTTAAATGGACTTCTTAAGAGCAGTTTTAGATTTACATAAAAACTGAGACATACAGAGGATTCCCCTATATTTCCTGTCTACAATGTCCCATATTAACATCTTGCGTTAGTGTGGTACATTGGTTAGAATTAGTGAACTGGCATCAATACATTCTTATTAACGAAAGTCCAGAGTCTGTTCACATTTTCTCCGTTTTTCCTTGATGTCCTGTTTTCTGCTCTGGGACGCCACCCGAGACACCACGCCTCACTGAGTTACCCCGTCTCCTCACCCTCGTCTCGGCCTCGACAGCTTCTAAGACTCTCTCGCTCTCGATGTCCTTCCTCAACAGTCTTGGGGGTGCCGGTCAGGTCTGTTTCCGTCCGCCCCGACACTGAAGTTTGTCTGAGGTTTTTCTCACGGTTAGCGTGGGGTCACGTGTGGGGGAAGGTCACACAGGTGAAACGCACTGTCATCCTATCCTGTCACGGGCGCCTTCTGTCAATGTGACCTGTGAGTCTTGGTCTTGACCGGAATCACCTGGTTGATGGAGTCACTCTTTCTCCCCCCCGCCCCCCCGCCCCCCCGAGTCCTCCACGTGTGGCCACACTGAACGCAGAGTCGGGTTTCCCCTCCTTTCGGGTGAAGCCCCTACACGCGCTACTTGGAGTCCTTCTGCGTGGCACACTGGTCTCTTTCCCCCGGAACACTTATGTCTCAGCTCTGTCTGTCTGTCCATGCATGCTTTCGTCGTCAGCCATTTCCTGTTCAAGCCAGGTGCGGAAAGCAGCGAACACCGCCTCGCCCTGTGAGACCCAGTGTCCGTTGTACGTGCAGACCGACGCGCCTTCACGCCGCAGTGAGCAGAGCGGCGCCCGGTGTGTGTGTCTGCCCTCTGGCCGGTGTCGGGCGCTTACCCGGCACTCCGCAGTGGGTTCTCTGTGCCTCTTCGCAACGTGCAGCAGCTTGGTCTAAATGCCGACGCTACCGACCGCACGTCACCGGGGAACCAAGTGGTCAGACGCCACTGCCAGGTTCTCACGACTCGGGGGCCGCCTCCACAGCTGGGTCCTCGCTGTGCCCCCACCTCCCTGGCTGGGCCCCCCTTCGGAAGTTCTAAGGCTTCTGAAAAGGGAAATTGCTCCTGTTTGTGTCTTGCTTCTAGTCCCTTCCCCTGTCCCTCGTGTGTGAATCAAGAACTTTGAACGCCCGCCAGCCTGGAGGCGAGAGATGAAAGCTAGGCTTCCCCGCAAGGCCTAGGAAACCACCCACTCGCTTTAGACACGGCTACAAACTGGAACCGGCCGCTGCTCTGACAGCGGGATGAGCAGCGGCACTGCACACGCGGCGTGCAGACCCACATGCCCAGCGGCAGGTAGAGAGCGTACAGGTGCCGCTGCTTAGAGAAACTCGAGCTTTAGCTTCTTTTGTTCCTGGACTGGAAGCAGGACGTGTTTGCCTTTGAACTTGGAAAGCTCTGCTGATGCCTGTTGTTAGAGTAAATAAACACTGCCAGGTGAGTGGCTTGGCCCTGAGCTTGTGCGCCAGGAGCAGAGGGCCCTGAGCCACAGGGCGCCCCGCTGGGGTGGGGAGTGGAGGGTGGAGAGGGGGTGGGGGCAGCTCGGACAGGGGGCGGGGCTGAGGAGAGCGAGCCCTGCGTTGCACGGACTTTTACGGGAACTTGGGAATGAACTCCGAGTTGTTAAGTGGATGATGAAAGCAGCTGTGTTATGGAAGGCTCTTGCGTCATTGTGGGGCAGAGAAATGCGCCCAGCTGAGGGCCGTAACGTACAACAGGAGAATGGCGTTTGTGTCTGAGTTCAGTGTAGGGAATTATTTACTCAGGGATATTTTATGTTCTGAACCACCTACTTAAAGCCCCGTGAGCCATCCTACATAATGGCACAAAAATATTTAATGGGTTTATACTGGAGGGAAAAATTTACAACTAGATTGAGGAAGCTATCAACTACATGGAACCACCAGATCAAGTCAGAATGACAAGTTAAAACCAAGAGTGTCACGTGCAGGTATTAAGCTAGTTTTTGTTATGTAACAATAACACCCTTATTCCATTAAACGTGTTACATGTATTGGTAACACGTTTTGTCAGACTGGCCGGAGGAATCTCCACAATGTGAATGGACAGGTGATTTTCAGTTAATCAGGTAAACAGGGACTCATTAAGACGTCTCACAGCCTCTTAGCCTAGGTCTGTTTTTACTTAGTTTCTGGAGGTGCGGTTCCAGGGACAGGAGTTTGGCTGAACGTGACCTCGCCCGGGTGCCTTGCAGGAACCCCTGTTGGCTCCAGCCGTTCAGAGCACTTCTCCTCAAGGTCTCTGAAGAGACCATCTGACCCCGAGAAGCTGTGAGAAGGGAATCCACAGCCTGGGAAATAGATCCTCCGTACCGATAATTTACACACCAGTGCGAGCGCGTCTACAGCAGGTGCAAAGGGGCCCGCAGCCTCCGCGTGCAGCGGTTAGCGACTGGCCACGCCCCGCAGGGCGGGGCAAGCCCTGGGCCCGGCTGCTTCACGCAACCTGCCCGTGATCCATACTCTTCTTCCTCCCCTCCCCTCCCCTCCCCTCCCCTCCCCTCCCCTCCCCTCCCCCTCCCCTCCCCTCCCCTCCCCTCACCCCCCTCCCCTCCCTCCCCCTCCCCTCCCTCCCCTCCCCTCCCTCCCCTCCCCTCCCCTCCCTCCCCCCCTCCCCTCCCCGCCCTCCCTCCCCCCCCTTTTCCCTTCCTTCCCTTCCCTTCCCTCTTTTCCCTTCCTCCCTCCCTTCCCTTCTTTTCCTCCCTCCCCCTCCTCCCTGCTTTCCTTCTTTCCTTCCCTCCTTCCCTCCTCTCTCTCTCTCCCCCCTTCCTCCCTTCTTCCTCCATACTCTTTCTAAAGTCCCCCTCTTTCGTCTCACTCTGTGGCCCATTTCCACACTCCCTGAGCGTCTACACTGGTCCGGGTGAAGCTGATTAGCTCTTTGTACGTGAACTGATGCGCCGACGGCGGAACTGGCGGTCTGCTGGTAGTCGCTCTGCAGGTCAGTCTCTCAGACACAGACTTGCTGCCTCCACCTCCCGGGAGACTCCCTTCACTCTGGCCTCTGTGCTGCGGGCTGTTTCCGTTCTCATTCCCTGCTATGTAAATTGAGGTGATGCAGGAAACTTAGGTGGGTGACGTTGCTTTAGTTTAAATATGTTCTATCTGGAAAAGCGTATTCATACTTGTGCACACCTTCTGTGAAATTCCTGCTACATTATCACGTGTTACAAGAGAAGAGGTTTTGTAAATTGCCTTGACTTCAGCAGAGAAAGAAAAAAAATCTTCTATGCTCAAGGTTTACCTGAAATATTCTCTTTTATTACTGAGGAGATCGTGCACTTGGGTAAACTCTTTCCCTGAGTTTGTTTCCTTGCCTGAAAAGACAAAACAGGCAAGGCCCCTCACAGGCTCCATTATAGATAAATTCTTAGAATATAATTATGAATTTAAAAGAGGGCAGGTTTATTGAGAAGCAGAAAACATTTTCCTTATTCAAATCAACCTACTGGTCATTGTCAGTTGAGACATTTAGAGACACTCAGTTATCTTGGCTGTATCCTAAAGCCCTTCGTTGGCACCAACTCGGCCGCTGAGAACGGTTTCTGAGAACTCGCACACTCCGTCACTCACGAGCATGCGGGAGGTTCGCGTCCCCGCTGGCCCAGGACCACTGGGGGCAGCTTGTGTTAGCCCCCGGGAGCCCGGTGTCTGTCCCTCTCTGCCAGCCTCTGTCGCTCCACAGCGCACAGGGCTTATCCTACCCGATGTCGCGCTTACCTGGTTTCTGCTAAGAGGTCGATAAGTGAAATGATCCTGTGACGCAGCCAAAGTAATGTCCTGTGAAGAGAGAGATCTGAAAAACTGCAAGCCTGCAGGATCCAAGAGGGGCACCTCTCCGGTCACATCATCACGCACGCTCATGTGTCATCACACACACAATCATGTGCCATCACACACGATCACATGCCATCACATGATCACAAGCCACCACACATGATCAAGACCACCACACACGATCACGTGTCATCACATACAACCACATGTCATCACACGTGGTCACATGCCATCACAGACACAGCCTGAGCTGCGCTCTGCACGGATCGGCTGGCTCTCCCCATGGTGCAGCACACACGCTGCCTTTCCTGCGATTGGCTCGTGTGTCCTAAACATGTGAGACTCCTCTTAGTACGATTATACTGTTCGTTAGGCTCGTTAGGCCTCTCAGGCTAATTAACCAAGGTTCTACAACTTGCTTTAATTGTGAGAACTTTATTAAAAAATGAAGCTTTTTTTTCCCTGTTGTAAAATGAGTGACCGCAAGCAAGAAGAGAAACCCAGAATGCCCACACTCCTCCCGCCTCGGTGGACACTTCCGGACACTTTGTGCGCTGGGCTTGCGCGCTTAAGAGGACAGGAGCCACGCCTCGCTGCGCATGCGTCTTTCTCCTAACGGTGTTTAGGATTGTTGCATAGTTTTTATTTCTTAAACATTTTTCGACTTCATTTTACTGTATAGATATGGAGTGATTTATTTATCCAACACTGGTGGCTGGGTATTTGCCAAATCTTCACAGCATCCTGAAAATTCCTGCAATCATTTCAAAAGTGAACAAAAGAAAACCCCACCAGGAAATAAGGGAAATGAGGCATTTATTCCAAAATCCGCTCCTTCGGGCCTTTCCCCTGGCGGGGCAGGGTGAGTTCTGTGGTCTGAGATGAACACTGAAACCCGAGGATTCGGAGGAGGACGGAAGACAAAGCGCTGGGGAGTAGGAACTGGGATTATTTGACCTTCAGGAGCCACGTTGACAGATGACGACTGCCCCAGGACGCCTGTCTTTGCACCAGGCCCTCTCCCAGCCCCTGGGCATTAGGGTTATCATCGTGCGCGTCTCCTCTTGGCTTCCCGTCCGAGAGCCCCCGCGGGGGGTGGGGGGAGGGCAACACTCCCACTCCTGCGTGGGCCCGGGTAGGTGCGGGTTGCGGGGAGGCCCCGCGCAGGAGCCAGACGGGACTGTGCCGTCGCGGAGCGAGAGCGCCCAGTGGGGCCTGGGTGCTGCCGCAGCGGCCGCCGGCCTGCAGCCTGTGACGACCACGGTCCCCCGTCCCTGCAGGAGGCCCCAAGCGCTGCGCCCCGCCGCCTGGCCTTGCGCCTCCTGTTGCTGAGATGTAGACGCCAGGGGGCGAGGTCGTGACCGCCGGCTGATGAAACGGGAGCTCCCCGCCCCCGTGTTTACACAGGTATGTTTGCTCAGGTCCGCTTCCGCCGCGTGGGATGAGCCCGCAGCCCGCAGCTCGGGGGTCCACTTTCTGCAGCGGCGATTCCACGCAGGCTTTCTGGGCGTTCTGAGGACTCAGTATTTAGGAGATGAAGTTGTGAAAGCTCTAAAACACACACACACACACACACACACACCCCAAACACGGGCAGCACCTGGGACGCACAGCAGGTCCGCGCGCTCAGGTTACCCACCGCGGGCTGGGAGGCGGGTGGCAAGAGTTCCCCGGCCTCCCTCCCGCGCATGGGGGGTGCAGGCAGTGTGGAGCCGGACCCCCCACATCTGCGACTCCACAGCGCGGGTGGATCGGGCCGGCGGAACTTGGTCTGATTCTGGTGGGGGCTGTTCAGTGTTTGCTAACAGAAAGCAGAGAATGTCCTTAAGGCGGGATCTTCATTTTCTACTTGGTAGCAGGAAACAAAATAAAGGCTCTTATTTAGTCAAGGCTCCAGGTACTACAGACAGACGTCACAGCTGGTCTCCGCACGTGCTGTTTGGGGGGAGGGGAAAAGGCAGATAAACAAGGTCATGAACTCTTAATCTCCCTAGCAAAACCAGTGAAGTCTGAGGGGGGGGCGGGGGGGCTCAGTGTTCTTTAAAAAAATAACCTCTTTCCTTATTCCACCCTAAAGTTTGTATCCGCGCGCTGTAACGTATTCAAGTGCTTAGGGAAGTGGCTGAACGTAGTTAGCTTTTAATAGATGTTAGCTACTAGTTTTTGCAGTGAAAACAATATCTTAATATAAAAACTCACTCGAAAAGGGAAAGGCTGCAGCTATAATAGGCGATAAGTTCGATCTCAAAAAAGAAGGGAGACAGAATCAAACGAAAGGGAAAGGGCGATTCAGATGACGCAGGGCGTCAGGGTCACCGAGGCCAAGGCCGTCCTGTAGCTCTTGGAGTGAATCTGGGAACCGCGCCCGCGGCTTTCCCTCGCTCACAGCGCCACCTGCAGGAAAGAGACTGCATTGCAATGCAGAGCGGACGCGGGCTGATGGGGCGGAGCTAAGTCTGGCGCCCGCGGACCAGGCGTAATAAAGACAAAGTTTGTTTCAGTTTAACGGATGACCACGAGAGCGTCTGCTCTGAATCTTCCCCTCCCCCCGTGGCCGTGTGTCGTGCAGCAGACCCGCGTGTCGGCTTTTCAGTTTTGACGTGTGGCATCAAAAAATTGGCTAGAAATGAATGCAGATGATTTCTTTTTTTTTTATTTTATTTATTTTGAGACAGAGGAAAGGAGGGAGAAGGAGAGGGAGAGAAACATCAATGTGTGAGAGATGCATCCATCGGCTGCTTCTCGCGCGCCCCCAGCCGGGAACCTGGCTGCTGCAACCCAGGCGTGTGCCCTGACTGGGAATCGAACCGGAGGCCTTTTGGTCTCTAGGCCGGTGTTGAGTCCACAGAGCCGCACAAGCCAGGGCAGAACGCATGCGATCTCTAACTGGATTTCTTTTGGAACACCGCACTGAGATAATAATATATAAATTGTCCATTTCTGTTTTCCCCACAAGATTTAGTGCCCCTTGATAATTTATCCCTTTAACAGTTAACCAGTCTCATGAGGAAATTTTCCATTCCATCGAATAAAACATGGAATGAAGCAATTACTTCCTTCTAGTACTTCAAACAGCATCCAGTGGGTGAGTACTCGGTGAGGCAGCTGGAGGGGGCCAAACGAGCAGGACCTCGGGCTGCATTCTGGGGGGCTGGGGGGCTGCTGCTTACGACTCGGGGCTCTCACACCACGGTGGGCAGCGCCCCCGGGGCTGGGGCTGACTGTGGAAGACACAGGATTCTGAAGATAATACGAAGAGCTGTGAGAAGACGTCTCAGTAACATTTTACATGGATTACATGTGGAAGTTGTGTTTTGTATATATTAAGTTTCATAAAATATTTAACTTCACCCATTTATTTTCACTTTCCTGTGAGTGGCCGTAAGAAGGTTTACAGTGACCCCTGTGGCTCACACTTGCTTCCCTGGGCGGCCCGGCTGCGGGGCCTGCTGACCGCAGACAGCTGCGCCGGTCACCGAGACGCAGCTGCTGAGCCCGGGCGGACCGCGGCCAGCACCGGGCTGCGAGCGGACGAGAGACCTTTACGCACAGTTGCACGATGGCTCCTGTTTTCTCCAGGAAGTTAAAGCTGAGAGATGAAGTGCTTGCCCAAGGGACCACAGCCAGGAAACAGAAGAGGGGCTTCTGTAACCAAATCCGACCCCGGGGCCCGCTTTCTTAATATCCACCCTCTGCGGCCTCCTCCAACGGGCTTTACCGGGAAATGCAGCCACCAGAGCGAGGTGTGAGAGGCAGAGACTGCGGTTCCAGCTCTCAGTGCTCTCGTGGGGGAAGGAGGCTGAGACGAGGACAGCGACCCCAAGCTCCTTTGCCGTGGGTCACAGAGCTCACCACCTGAGCGGGAAGGGCAGAGGGCACGGCGGCGACAGCACGCACCTGGGGGCTGCGGTGTGGCTGCCAAGTCAGTAGAGGAGGAATCAGGTCGGGGGTCAGAGTGGAAACGAGGGGAGGCAGAGTGGAGGGGGCAGCAGCAGCCAAACAGACACGAGTCCCAAGGAGAAGGGGCGCGGCTTCTTTAAGGAAAGGAAAGGTGCTTGGGGACAGCATGCAGGGAGCCTCGTGGGGCCTGGACGGCTGGGGAGGAGGGTGCAGAGGGATCAGACAGGGAGTCGTAGGCCTTGTGAGGATCCTGGTCTGCCGCAGGCCACGGCCACGGCCACGGCCACACAGCAAGTAAATGGAAAAGCTGATTCCAAACCCACACCCCCCGGCTCTAAAGCCTGTGGGGTGCTCACACCCCTGTGTTACCAACGACCCAAAGGGCCAGCTGGCTCCTGTGTTGTGTCATTATGAGTTTGAAGACGGTGACAACACTCGATGAAAACAAAAGTAACTAGGAGCAGACACCCTAGGACCTGCTTTCGAAGGTGCTCCCCGCAGGCCTCTCGGGCCCCCGCAGGCCCCGCTGACTGCGCCGAGGGTGCCTGTCCCGGCCGCTCCTCGCCGCTGCCGTGTCTCCCAACAGACTCGCCACCAGCAGCCTTTTCGGCGAGGTGACCTCCCCCTTGGGACAGGGAGCCGGCTGGCCTCTGCTCACTGTGGGAGCAGTGGGTCCCCCGGGCCAAGGGCCCCCTCCCCCACTGCGCCCCGCTGTGGGGGCGGGCCCCCTGTCTGGGCCCTCAGGTTGTCCCCGTGGGGTGTGCGGGCAAAGGAGAGTTGATCCCAGCCTGGGGCTCAGGCTGCCTGCTGGGCTGCGGGTGACAAGGTCCTTCATGTCTGAGCCAGGAGTCTCGTGCCAGCGCCCGTGGGCCAGCAGGAGGCTACCTCGTTGCCTTGTACCTGGGGTCCCCTCAAACCTCAGCCCCAAACGTGTGTATCTATATCACACACCAGTGGGCCCTGGAAACCTCGGGGGTGGGGGGAAGAGAAGGTACTGGAGCAGGCGGCCGTGAAGCAGGCGAGAAGGGACAAACACAGAGTTTTCAATCAGTCGGCTTTCTGCAAGGTTTTCGGTAAACTGCCCGCCCCCCCGACTCGGTGGCCTCTGGCTTCAGAAGCAGCGGCCCCGGCTTCAGGGCTCGGGGCCCCACGCTGCCCCTTGCGGGGCTCTGCGTGTTTGCTCTGGAAAACTCGCTTCCAGGTGTTGCGGGCCTGACCCGGCGCGCGGCGTGTCTGCGTGACGAGAGCGTGCCAGGCGGCTGCCTGTGGGGCCGGGCAGCTTTCCAGCCCCTGGCTGCCTCGCCGAGGTCACCTGGCGGGTCACTTGTGCACCGTAGGTGTGGTGGGGGGACCGTCGAAGCTCCCTCCGCCTTCTCTTGCTCTTTCACACATGACCCGACTCCGGGAGGAGGAGCACCTTCCCCGAACTCAGCCCGCAGGGTAAGGGCAGGGCCAGGGGTCCGGCCTGGGGTCGGGCTCCTCCGGTTCCCCCCACCACCACCACACCCCGCTCCGGTCCATTCTGCTTCCCCAGGCCTGTCTCAGGTGGGAGTGGGTGCAGGGCACAGAGTGTCCACGCTCAGACCTGCAGGGCAAGCCCCCAGACAGACGCGTAAGTCACAAGTCACAAGTCCAAGGTTGCTCGGTGACAGTGACTCCATGTTTTCTAGTGACATAACCCTCAGGGGTCCCTGCTGATTTAGTGTATTTTTCCTTTAAAACCTGGGTTGGAAGCTGTAATTATGTAAGTGGGCACTCATATAGCATTTATGGACCACCTACTACGTGTCGGACACCTACTGTGTGTGGGCTTCGAACCAGAGGGTGCCATCCTCTGGATGAGTGCTTCCCAGAGGCATGCTTGTTATCTGAGTAGTTTTCTTTCTTTTTTTTAAACTACATAGTTTTGCTTTTCTTTAAAAAATATTTTATTTATTTATTTTTAGAGAGGGAAGGGGAGAGAGAGAGAGAGAAAGACATCAATGTGCAGTTGCTGGGGGCCATGGCCTGCAACCTAGGCATGTGCCCTGACTGGGAATTGAACCTGCGATGCTTTGGTTCGCAGCCCCCGCTCAGTCCACTGAGCCACGCCAGCCAGGGCCCGAGTAGTTTTCAGAGCAGCCACGCAGGCGCCCTTGCTTTATCCTGAAAGGAAGGGCTTGCACTTTCCGGGGTTTCACACTCTCTCTGGGTGCCCAGCACGGATTTGTGCAGCAGATGAGGATGAACGCAGCTCACAGGTGAGCAGCCTGCGCCCGCAGGGGGTGACGTGTTTCAGGTCCCACAGCCGACCAGCGGCCGGCCCAGGGGACCCGCACCTACCTTCCCCCACGCACCGTTTCTTTCCACGGCTCCTTCAATCACAGTTTCCTCACAGCTGAGCTTATCACGCACTCTGGTCGCAGTCACGGTGCGGCCTTTCTCCGGGAGGCTGCGGTCCTGGCCCCGAGGTTTGTGCAGGGTCCTCATCCCACGCGAGAATCAGTTCCGCAAATGTTCACGGAAGGCCAGCACTGGGCAGAGCTGGCCGTGCAGGCAGAGAGCACGGAGCCGTGCTCCGAAGAGGACACGGAGGTGGGGCGGGCACGGCCCCTGCACTCGTGGGGCTCACAGCGTGCTCGGACAACGGGAAGACCTGGAGGACGCGGACGGGAGGCACAAAGTGCTGTGCGAACCCGGGGGAGAGAGGGCGTTCCCACCAGGGCAACTCGAGAAGGCTGTCTGGGAAAGGGGACTGGAAGTTCAAGGGCAAGAAAGCCAGGAGAGGGCGGGGACGAGAGCTCGGAGGCGAGGCAGCCTCAGCGAAGGCCTGCGGGCAGCAGAGCTGGGCATCACCATCACCTCCCGCAGGAGGCCCCGGTGGTGCTGTGGGAGGTGCTGGGAGGGAGGGAGCTGCTACCTGGCGCAGGGCTTGCGTTAGGTGGCAGCTGGGAGGGAGCGTGGGAAGGAGTGGGGGGGGGGGGACTAAAGCAGGGCCCTGCCCCCTGCAGTCTAGCGAAGAACTTGAAACGGGGGGCTGGGAACGGGAGGGAGACACGTCTCACCCGCTGACTCAGCCGTCCTCAGCCGGGTCTGATAAGATTGCCAGGCGCTCCGGACAACACGGGAAAAACCGTGATAGCGCAGAGGAGGGGAGCCCTTGACGTTCTGTGTGTGTCGTTCCCACTGTGTGGGAAAGAAAGCCTTTGACACTGTGTATGGTCCCAAGGTCTAAAGGGGAGGGGGAGGGGGAACCTACAACCTGACTAAGGTATCTAATCCCTGAACCCCCCAAACTGGCACACTCAGACTAGCCGGGTGCCCGCTTGCAGCTTCTGGCTCAAGTGGGTAGAACAAACTTACTGACTTTATTTCCTCCATAATGAATACTTTAGTGCCTCGTTGGGGCACTCAGACGAGCCCGGCGCCTGCTGGCAGCTTCGTGCCGCTGTGTGTTTCATAAACAAACTTGTCATCTCATTTCCACTGGACCCGCGGTCTCTCGCCTGAATTCTTCTCTTGGGAGCAAGGCAAGGACAGAGGAGGGGGCACCCCTGACTTGAGTCTCCCCGGGAACACTTGCATGGAGCTAGAGAATTTGGAACTTAATTAGGGAGGACCCATCCAGAGATTCTGGGCAGGGGAGAAACATGGTCAGCGCACGATGCTGTGTGTGGCTTTTTACCGCTCTGTCCGGGGTCCCCACTGCCTCACACGGTGCGGGCTCTTGCTGTGTGCAGCTGGACATGTAAAATGAATGGGCCGGGGTCCAGGGGTCAGCCAGGCTGTTGTAATTGGTCAGGAAGAGGGCGGGTGTAATCACCACGTCACAGGTGGAAGCGGCTGCCTTTGCTAGCTGCACTGGGGCAGCGAGTGGGGAGGGGGAGACGGGGTTGCCCCAGGAAGGCGGTGCACGGGGTGGGGGGGGACAGGGTGTGTGCAGGGGGAACCGACGACTTGGGGAGAAGGGGAATGAGACTCCCAACTCTGTTTGGGACTGTGTTGTGCTGCAGTGCCGGGAGGCTGTGTAGTAAGACATTTATTTCCAAGGCCAGGGCATTCCCGAGCCCTCTGGGTTCCTTAGAGTGGCACCACGTTCCTGGGCCTGACTCTGTCCACCCATGCAGGCTTGTACTGGTTACCTGTCTGGGGTTTTCCTTGCACTCCCTAGAACGACGGGGAAGCCCCTTGTCTCTTTAGGGGCCTGGGAAAGAGCAGCCCTAAGGAGCAAGAGAAGGCAAAGAAAATGCTTTAGAGGCGTAAGTGCTTGGAGGTGACGTGACCTGATTTACGCGCTTTGGGCAGGGCAAGCTTCACCATCCACCTCCGCTAACCGCGGCGTGGACGGACTGACCTTCTGCTTAGAAGCCAGGCAGTAAGGAAAACAGGCGTGCACAGGTAAACCACTAGTAACTGGGGAAATGAGCCACGTCATCAGAGGCAATGTGCTTCCGACGGAGGCGTCTGCACCGCTCGAACCCTGGCGGGATGAGTCCGCCCAGGCTGCGGGTAGTCCGAACGATAAGGGACTCTTTCCTTCCTTCCTTCCTCCCTTCCCCGCACTGTTTTGAGCTGCGGATCCTGTGCAGCAGACTCGCTCAGAGGGTTTATCAATCCGGAACACGGTGGCTTCCTCCCCTTCCCAGTCCCCTCACCAGTGTGCAGACCCGGAACTCCATCCGGTGTCCCCTGCCCCACCCAGGCTGGAGCCCGGTGGATCTACCCCTGACCTGGCTGGAGCGCGTGGGACGGTTGAAACGCCAACGGCCCCCAGGTGTCCGGTAGGCGCGCGCACAGGGGCGGGCGGGCTGGCGGGCTGGCGCGTCCCTGGCGCGCGCCCGGGAGTGACCGTTGCGATTGGGGGTGGGGAGCGCCCCGCTTCGCATTTCTGGAAAAGCAACGGAATGCAGTGAGGTGGAAAAGGCGAGGTGCCAACCGACGAGGGCTGTGCGACGCCCCTTCCATAGGATGGGTGCCCGGACGGTGTGTGCATGCGCAGCGAAGGGCCCGAGGAAGCAGGGTGGGGAAGGCGGTGGAGAGGGCTCACCTCGGACAACGCCCATCTCTGGATAACTAACACTGTGTTATTTAGATCGTAATCCTGTAATTGAAAAAGAGCCGGTGCTGGGGAACCCTGGGTACCCCCGCCCACCCGTCAGTGGTGGGGACCTGCCCAGGCTCCCCGCGCACGCGCACAGGAGGAGTCCAGTAAACCGCCTCCACATGCGCCCTCTCCTCCCTCCTCGCAGCTCTGCTGCGTCTCCTCCCGCCTCCGCCTCAACAGCCCCAAAGGCCTGGGCGGAGGAGCCTTCTCTTCGTTCTCAGGGCTCGCAGACTCACCTGCAAAACCCAGTCGTCAAAGGCTGCTGACTCACCGCACCTGACGTCGGCGTTTGGCATGAGCTGATAGAAATTAAGAAAAATATTTACTGTATGTTTCTACTCTCTCCTAAGCAGTTGTACCATGGTGTTTCTTTTATATGACCACGTGATGTTAACTATTTTAAGTTTGCATTTGGAAACAATTTGACTTAGAAGAAAGTTACCAACATGTTACAAAGGATTCCATTGCGTACCCAGCTTCTGTGAATGTTCACATTTAACGTGACCACAGTATCCAGACAAGGATTATAACCGGGAAATTGGCATCACTGCTGGCTGCTCTATAATCTAAAGATATTGCTCAATTTCTTACAAGTATCCTTTTTGTCCTGGTCCAGGAGTCAATCGAGGGCCTGACAATGCATCTAAGTGTTGGTTTCTCCTGACCTGTGACAGTTTCTCACTCTTGTTTCATGATGGACACTTTTAAAAAATTTTAAAAATATTTTATTTATTTATTTTTAGAGACAGTGGAAGGGAAGGAGGAGGAGAGGGAGAGAACCATCAGTGTGTGGTTGTCTCTTGCTCACCCCCTGCTGGGAGCCTGCCCTGGCCTGCAGGCCAGGCATGTGCCCTGACTGGGAATTGAACTAGCGACCCTTTGGTTCCTGGGCTGGTGCACGAGCTACATGAGCCAGGGACACAACTGACAATTTTGAAGGGTGCTATTGGCCAATTATTTTTTTTAATGTACTTCAATTTGCGTTTGTTTAGTATTTTCTCATTATTAAATTCAAGATATGTATTTTTGGACAAAATACCACAAAAATGATGTATGCCATCCTCAGGGCATCACATGGCAGGTGGGGTGGGGTGGGGTAGGGTGGGCTGGGCACGATGTCAATGTGTCATTTATGGTGACAGTGTTTGACTACTTGGTTCACGTGGTGTCTGCCAGGTTTCCCACGCTAAGCTGGGGTTTCCCTTTTTGTATTCAATCGAAGGAGGCAAGTGTGCTCACTGATGACACTCACTGTAGCATTCACGACTCCCGACAGCACCAGGGTGATCTGATTTATCATCCTGATGCTAAAGTTCAATTTGGATATTTAAATGCAGTGACATTTTATTTTTTAATTTTTTAAAGATTTTTTAAGATTTTATATATTTTTAGAGAGGGAAGGGAGGGAGAAAGAGATAGAGAGAAACATCAATGTGCGGTTGCTGGGAGCCATGGCCTGCAACCCAGGCATGTGCCCTGACTGGGAATCGAACTTGCAATGCTTTGGTTCGCAGCCCATGCTTGCAGTGACATTTTAAATGAAGATATTTGACTAATCTTCTACTTTACATTAGAGAAAAAGGCATTGGGAGGTTGTGTGACATGCTGTAAAATTAGCGGCTAAAATAGAATTTATGAATGTAGGATAGAGAATTCTAAATGAATAATTCACTGTTTTTAGTCCTTGTAAAAACTTGGATTTTAAAACCCCAGTTTACATGGATTTACAAGCTCGTCCATTGATTTGGTTTTTAGTACTGCCTTATTTGTACCTGTCCTTATAAATTGGTAAATGTAAAATGGTATTTAAAAACAGAAGAAAAAAAGTTTCACTATTATTTCCAACGTATTGCTGCTTTTAGTCGGCATTTGCAAAACGGACCCTTTAAATCAACAATACGCGGGACTCCCATCCAGTGCTTCACTTGACTCAGCCTGACTGTTTGCTGAGAGGATTTTCCCAAAGGGGGAGCGGGCGCTCCTTGGCACGCGCTGCACTCAGAGAGAGCGGACTCCTGGCGGTGGAACTGGGAGGCGGTTCAGTCCGCGCGCTGTTCCACTATCGGGCGCTGAGATAAGTCTCCTTTGCAGATGAACTTACCCTGAGCGGCGTGTTCCCTCACTTGTATCGCTGTAGGTGGGAAACTGGCCTGAGATTGGGTCCCAGCCTCGGTGCCAATTCTTCCTGCTTTCAGCGTGAAGGAGAGGGAGTTTAGTTTCTTTGTTTGTTTGTCTGAATCACTGACTCTTGAGTATCTGATATCTTCGAACACTGCACCCCGAAAAATGCACAAACCCACAGGCTGCGTCAGAGCAAAGGCACCCCGAAGTCACACAGGGGTGGGCGGGTGGAGGGAAAAGCCGCCGCCAGACGCCCGAGGTGTCCCAGTTTCCCCTCCCGCCGTCCGGCCGCCCATCTGGCCCCTGCAGACCCCTCCCTCAGTCCCCGGCGTCAGCCGGTCCTTAACACTCAGCCCAGTCTGCCCAGTTTTTCTGCTGGCTCTTCGCTGGCTCCGTCCCCAACCTGCTGGGGACCGGCGCTCCGCGGCCCGCGGGCCGCGCGCGCGGGGAGGACGCCGCGAGCGCGTGAGTCAGCGCCCCCTGCCCCGCCCCCGCGCATCAGCACAGGGTTCCCGTCCGTTGAGGACGCGCTGGGGGCGCGCGCACGGGGACTGTCCCCGAAGGAGCGAAGGCCGGAGTTACCGCCCCCCCGCCCCCGCGGCCCCTCCGAGGCAGGACGGGGTCGGGGAAGAGGCGTCAGGACCCGTTATAACGGAACGTCTCGGTTTCTGGACGTGGGAAGCGCGTGAACTCCCAGAGCCCGCTTCTCGGCCCGCCAAGCCCCGCGGCCCCCGCGGCGGGGACGGTCCCGGCGCCCGGCCCCGCTCGGCCCGCCACCGTTCGCGGCAAAGCTTGGCGCGCCCGGGCGCGCCACCGGGGACGCAGGGCCGCACGGCCACACGGCCGCCTGGCCGGAGGGGCGGAGCCAGCGCTGCGTAGTTCGGGGGAAGCCCTGCGGCTCTGACGTCACCTCAGCGCTGGCCAATGGGAAGCCGGAGAGGGGATTCCCGCTCTGGCTGCCGCCCCGCCGGCTCTTTAAAGGGTGCCCGGGACTGCGCTCTGGCAGCAGTGACTGGAGCCGGGGAGCCGGGCCTGCGGGGTGAGCCAGGACCGCTCTGGGATACGAGACGCTAGAGGTTTGGCGACTAGGCGTCAAGACTGGTGCAGGCGTGGGGGACAAACCGGGGACACCGGGAGCCGCCCTGAGAGCGTGGAGGCTGGAGCGCGCCTCCCCGCGGAGGGTCCGTGCGGAAGAAGAGGGGCTGCGGGTGGGGGAGGCGCTTTGCATTCCCGGCCCCAGGCCCCCCGCCCCCCCAACGGGGTCGCGTGCGGGGGGCACCTTCGTCACACCTGTGTGGGACGGAAAGGTAGCGCGCGACTCTGAACCCCGACCGTGACTTCGACTGGCGCAGTTTAGCTCCAACCGGAGGTTGCTTTGGAAAAGTGAAAGCGGAGGAGGATCTAGAAACATCCCCACCTGACGTGACTTTCCTAAACGGCTTTTCTCTCCCCCGTTACCCCTCTTTTCAGAGAAGGCCGTGCCCGCGGGGGCTCGCCGAAGGCGCGAGGAGCGAAGTCAAGGCACGCCCCCCCCGCCCCGCGCAGGTGAGTGTCCCGCGCTTGCACCGGTTTCTGTATTAGATTTGACCTTGGACAGACGAATGCTGCTGAGGAAGGCAGCTGTGGGAAGCACGGGCTGATCTGAAAGTATGGAAACATGGTATCATTAACTTCTGAGTCCGATCACGTGCTAAAACGCACGTGGCCAGGAGCCAAGGACCCCTGGCAAAAACAGTGGTAAGGACCTTGCATCTGAATGGCGCTGCCTTAGCTTCCGCCTCCACAGCAAAGGGCGCCGCTTGGATGCGTCAGGTAGGCATGCACCGCTCGGGGGTCGCGCCCCTGCTCCTCCGACCGCGTCCGGCAGCTCGCCCCCAAGGGACCCGGGACGGCGCCCTCTGGTGGGCAGCGGTGGCATCCCCACGTCGCGCAGGCGAGCACGGCAGTGGTTGTGGGGTTGATTTCACGCAGCGCTTCTCCTTGGAACCCGGAGGCCTTTAGCTCCCTCCTCTTGTGGTCAGAGTGACCACGAAACAAATCCAAGCGCTTTTTTCTTATCTCTCCCACGCGCACAGTCCTCGTGCACTCACTCCCCCTCTGCCTAGGCTGGCAGCGCGCACTCTTCTAACCCCTGCTCACAGCCTCCCGTTTCTAGCGCATCACCGTTCGCTCACTTTTCTGCTCTTTAGACTCTTCTCCACTTGAGGGGTGACACAGTAACGTGGACGCACGCCTGCACGTGCAGAACGCAGTGACGAATAATAGCCTGCCATGGGCACACACTCACGTGGCGTGTACGTTCTTAAATTCCCTGAGTTCTTTAATATCGATTTCCCCAAACACAGCTGAAGATTCGTCCTGTGCCCAGCTTGTGTAGTATTAGCACCTCGGCACCTCAGCGTTTCACTGCGGAGCACGGGCAGCCGGCCTTGGAGCGGCGCACAGAAGCGACGGGAAAGACCAGAGTCAAGTGCGACTTCAAGCACCCGCTTGTCCTGCAGGAACTGTCTTCACGTCCAGGCTTTTAATGGGGAAAACCTCACGAGTGAGCAGTTCAACAAGGTTAAGTGAAATGTTGGTGTTATTTCTCACAGCGGTTTTGGGGGGACACACTTGGCGTGTGAGTTCTCTTTGGTGCCACTGTTCTGAGGTCGAGGTTCCACCGCCGTGTTTCACACCGAGAGCCTGGCGGCCTCCGGGGCCTCGTGGCCTCGAGGAGCAGTGGTGGCCCGAGGCAGGCAGGCAGTGTGTTGTTAGCTGGCTGCGCTGGGTCAGGCCGGCAGCCACAGCCACCCTGCCACTTGCTTCTGGACACATTCTTCTGCCGGTGAGCGAGGCCCACGGGTCACTGTGTGCGATGGGCTGGCAGTGTACTGTTAGCTGGTTGGTGTGCAAGTGACATCAGCTAACACGCAACTGCTATCTTATTGCATTCACGACGAGCACCCGAGTGCAGTTAAATCTGTAAGCAGTGTGTGTACACGCACTTTTTGCTATGAACCAGCAAGTGAGTACCATGATATAAACGGTTGCTGTTCAGTTACCCGATTGTAATGCAATAGACAGCTTTAGAATGGTAGAGGAGCTCCTCCAGTTATTTAAAAAGTTCCCAGGTAATAATTTGGAGTCTCTAATACTTGTAGGCAGTATTAAAATGTTTGTGAAATTCAATATTTATTTTATTTTTTATTTTTAAAAAGATTGTCTTTATTTTTAGAGAGAGGAAGGGAGGGAGAAAAACATCAACATGTGGTTGCCTCTCACACACCCCCTGCTGGTGACTTAGCCTGCAATCTGGGCATGTGCCCTGACTGGGAATGGAACCAGTGACCCTTTGGTTCACAGGCCAGTGCTCAATCCACTGAGCCACACCAGCCGAGGCTCAATATTTATTTTAACTAAAAAGCTTAGAATCTAATGACAATTTGGAATAAAAGCCTGAAATGTTTCCCCAAGGTTTCAGCTGTCTCGGTGGTCTGCCACCAGGTAGGTGGGCGGCCTCCGCACAGCGTTGGCATTATTCTCTAGCCACGTGCGTGCCTGCTGCGGGGGACTGGGGCAGCCTGCCAGACGGAGGCGTTTCCAGTCGACCTGTCGAGACAGTTGGGGTGTTGGGGTGCAGGTGTGGGCTGGGGTGGAATGATTTGGAAAATGAGCCTCATTTTTTCCCTCATCTTCAGCAAGGTCACAGACTCATATTTGGAAGTGAGCACGAGCTTTAGCTTGTGGAGGGGAGCATGGACTGTACAATGCAATTTTAAATATTTCCTCACTCCCTGGCTGGCGTAGCTCAGTGGATTGAGCGCAGGCTGAGAACCAAAGCGTTGCGGGTTCGATTCCCAGTCAGGGTACATGCCTGGGTTGCAGGCCATGGCCCCCAGCAACCTCACATTGATGTTTCTCTCTCTCTTTCTCCCTCCCTTCACCTCTCTAAAAATAAATAAATAAAATCTTAAACAAACAAATAAATAAATAAATATTCCCTCACTCCCATGAGGCCACTCGGAGCCCAGGAACAGAGCCGGCTGGGCTGGGCCTGACACGGAGCGCGTGCCGTGGGCCCGGCCGCAGGTGCGGGGAGCTGGCCGGGGGGTTTGGGTGACGCGTCCCCCCCCCTTGAAGGGGCGTGAGAAATAGACCCCAGGCTCTCCTCACTGGGTTGTAAGTCATTGGTGAAGCAATTTTTATTCTTACCTTATTTAAATGTCAACATTCTAGAACCGTGGGCGAAGAAAAAGCCTGTAATTTCATCCTTATGCATCTTGCTGTTCCACAATCTCACCCCCTCTCGGTGGTGGCCAGTATCACTCCGTTTGCAGCATCTTTGTGTGTGAATACCGCTTCTGTGTGAATATCGCTTTCATCTTGTGTTTTTAAAGGTTAAATTTCAACATGTTATTTTTTTCATAAAAACTCAGCTTTTGATGAAAATAAAATCTACAGAATGCAGAAGGTTTGGCCTTTTGTTTTAATGTAAGCTGAAGCGAAGACACAAAACGCCACCATTCGCACTCAGTAAAGACAATGGGTGCTTAAAGCCGTTCTCCAGCTGCAAACCGTCGCGCTGATGAGAAAGGAGGGGAGGAATGAAATCACGTAAACAGAGGGAAGGGGTCGTGGGTAAGGAGGAAACGGAGGACACGCATCCGGAAAGTGTTTCCACGGGAGGGGGGTGGGGGGAGACAGGGAGGGCCCCGGGCAGCTGGGGGGAAAGGGTGGGCGGCCCTGCAGGTGGTGCCCCAGGTGCTCTTCCGCGCCGTGGAGGGGTGGGTGGGGGTTTGGCGATGGCAGCAGCCGTGGCAACAGCAGCGGCCACGCCTCCCTCGGCCGGGAGGGCCCCAGCAGCCCAGGCCCTGAACAGCAGGAAGAGGAGAGCGGGGAGGAGGGTGGCGGGCAGTCTCCAGGCGGGGCAGGCAGGCGTTAGAGCCGGATTCCTCCACGGCAGAGAGGGAACCAAGCTGAGGGCGAACGCGGGCAGAGCGTCCCCCTCGCTGCTCCACCCACTGGAGACTCGCCGTCCCCCTCGCTGCTCCACCCACTGGAGACTCGCCGCCAGTGAGCGGGATGCAGGGACCGGACAGCCCGGCTCTGTCCCCGCGTGTGAAGGCCCGGCTTTCCAAACACAGCCCGTGCGCTCCGAGAGCCTCGAGAAGGCGCGGGGACACGCAGGTGCGGACCCTCCTAGGCTCCGCCTTCGACTCTTTCACCGCCGGGCCCGCCGACTCAGCGCACCTGCGCGCACTCTCACCGCCGCAAGGGGGCGTCTGCCCCTGCGTGAGCCGGCCGGGGGCTGGGAGCCAGCCCGCAGCCGTTCGGACCGTCCTCCTTCCTCGCCAAGGTCTGCAGGCCTGTGTGTCCCCTTCCACACTCCCGCTCCCGCCTTCCCGTCCAGCTCTCCCATGAGAGGACTATTCCACAGGGCCACGGCTCTCCTCCACCAACTTGGCCCGTCGCTTTGCTGGCCGATGATGATGCGGCTGACAGACAGAAAGGTCGGGACTCGGGGGGGGGGGGGGGGGTAGAAAGTTTCCTGTGTCCCCAAGAGGCTCAGTTCAGGGCGTCTGCAGTTGCTCCCCTCTTTCCATGAAGAGCGTTGGCGCTTTGGGGGTGACCCTTAGGATTTCAGCCACCAGGATGACGTAGCATTGAGTTCTTTCTCCAAGTGGCTAGTCTAGTCTGAATAGGTCAGCAGCCAAAGATCACCAATAAGGATTCAAGTTCAACCATCGTAGACTGATGGTCTTTTTCTTACACTTGGGATTTCCACTCAGATATACCGACTCAACTGTTAATACTGTACTCACGGAATTTGAGTTTCTCCCGGAAAATAATAAATATTGAAAATGATGGCTCTGGCTGGTGTGGCTCTGTGGATTGAGTGCTGGCCTGAAGACCAAAAGGTCGCCGGTTCGATTCCCAGTCAGGGCACATGCCTGGGTTGTGGGCCAGGTCCCCCATTGGGGGCATGCGAGAGGCAACCACACACTGATGTTTCTCTCCCTCTCTTCCTCCCTCCCTTTCCCCTCTCTAAAAATAAATAAACAAGATCTTAAAAAAATAATGAAGGCTTTTTCAAATGTTATGATAATGTCATTTATAAATGACTCTTTGGCCGGATGTAGTAAAACCTACTATGAACTTGTCCCCAAAAGATGAACGAACAAAATCCTGTATATGAAAAAGACAAAAATATGTAAGGATACGGATCTATGCGTATATACATTTCACAATGTTTATTTTGTGTTTTATTACATAAAAATAGTCCTTTACAGTGGGCTGCTGTGGACGGGTCAGTCGCACCCAGGGTTGTGGCCTCAGTGGTCTAGCGTGCTGGTGTGTCCATCCAGGACGCTCCTAGGAGAGGTCAAGTTGAACAACAGGCTCTTGGGGCAGAGTGGTGACTGTGTATTCTGAATAGTTTGGTGCAGTCAAATGGAGTCTGGAGTGTGTTTCGTTTTGATTCTTTGGGCTTCGGGCAACGTCCCTGTGGTGGAGACGTTCATCACCATCACTGGCACGGTGACAGAAAACCATCTGTCAGCGCCACGCGTGGTTGTCGGAGCACCTAGAACAAGAGCAGACCCTCAGGGAGACGGCCCCGTGTGCTGGCCGCCACACTGGAGTGAGGCCCCGGCGTTGTCAGAGATCCTCCCTTTTCTTAATGATCATCTGTCGAATCAGATCCGCTATCTCAGGCCTGATGGCCTCGACGGGCTCCTCGGGCCTCCAGGACCTCACGACTTGGCCCTCGGGGTTGACCAGGTATTTCCAGAAGTTCCACCTTGGCTCCTTCTTGGAAGAATCTGCAAAGTCAGAATATATTTTCACGAGTGTGATTCTATTCTTTGCCGAGATTTCCAATTCTCTCAGGGTCTGCACGGGTGACAACTTCAGAAACAAGTCCTGGGGGGTGGGGGGGAGGTGCCACCACAGCAAAACAGGACAGAGAGCACAACCCCGAATGAAGCAGAACTCGAGGTCTGAGGGGCAGGTCCTGTACACACATGCGGAGACTCCACTAACGCACGATTCTGCCACCCAGGGTCACGAAGCGGCTTACCTCAGATCTGTTGCTCTAAACAACACAAAGTTTATATTGCCACTCACTGAAAACTTCCAGTTTCCTGGCATGTTTAAAGATAAAATGATATTCTAGAAGTCCTTTGTAAAGGGAATGGGGGGATCGCTTTTCATATGAAACATACCTATGTTTTTAACATAGTGACATATTCCACAGCTGAAAATGGTAAGTGCTAAATCATATTATTTTGAGAAACTGTGACATCCTTTCGATGCATCTGAATTGACATATAAGAGGTGGGTTTTCCCGTTTATATCCAGGGGGTTACGTGCATTATTACCGACTGACACGAGGAAAACCGCAATCACAGCTAAGATCGACCGAGTGCCCACCCTGCGCCCAGTGATGGGGGCTCAGTGCTCCGAGTGGGTCCCTCCTGCACCCTCTGCAGCACCCCTGCCAGCGGGTGTCACTATCATCACCCCCATTTTGCAGATGAGAAAAGTGGGGGCCTGGACTCCAGATCCCAGAGCTAGCGGGGGGCAGAGCCGGGAGCCACCTGGGGACCTTGTCCCCAGCCCAGGCTCTGCCACCTCCACAGGGCACAGGGCGGAGCCAGCTGGCGTGGGGAGGAGGAGGGCCAGCTCTTCCCTGTCCGTGCGGGACTCGGTGTCTGTAGGACGCCTGATCGGAGGGGCCTCTGGGTTTGTGGTTTCGGGGCTTAGGAGACACAGCTCACTCAGGGACCGGAGATGGAGTGAGAAGGGGCCAGTGGGTTTTAGGGAGAACCCTGAGCACCCATAGGGTTAAGGGTGGATGGACAAGGGCCACCTGCCAAGGAGGAGGAGAAGGGACCCATGGGGAGTCAGGTGCCAAGACCCACTGGGCTCAGAAGCCGGGGCAGCGATGTAGGGAGGAGGTGGAGGGGGGAGGGGAGGAACCGTGTTGCCTCCTCTGGAAACAGGGAGCAAGCGGCTGCGAGGACACCCCGCCGGGAGGCGTTCAAGGTGGGCGAGAGCCCACGAGGGAGCGTAGGCCGGAACCAGTAAGATGTGGCCCAATGCCTACTTCTGCACGCTTTGCTTTGCACGCGTGCCGAGCGTTTACATCGGTTCCTCCATCCTTAGAAGTAGCGCCTGCTGAAGCAAGCATCGGCGACTCAGCGGGGGCAGAGCACGGCCTCAAAGCCTTCCTCGGGTCGTCCCAGAACAGCCGCTTTCCACAGCAGAAAACGTGTCCAGGGCACGGCTCTCTCCAGCTGGGGCGCCACCTGTGTGCCAGTGAGCTGCCGCTGCCCCCGGCCCCCCGGCCCCCGACCGTGGCTGCAGCCCCTCCGCACAGGTCTGGCCACTGGGCCGGGATGCGCCCCCACCTGCCTCCTCACCCAGGCCCCTGGGCAGCCGGCACACCTGCACCAGGCTCGGTCACGCCCAGGTGGGCCCACTGAAAAGGCCTGATTGTAATTGGGCCATCGTCACCTGGCTCCGGGACGCGCTAACAGCTAACATCACGTGACCTTTGCGACCCCCATGGGGACAGTGGGGTTTGAGAACCTTTGTAGGGATGGAGGGTCCCAGGACCCAGGGGCGACGGTGCCCCAGCACCCCGCGGCGGTGACTGCGAGACTCACGGGCACCTGTGCTGGCTGCTCTCTCCCGCGGCGCACCTGGAGCGCCCTCTGCTGGTGTGTGGGACGGAAGCGTCCTGGCCGGATGAAGAACTCCAGGGACCCGCAGCAGGGACAACGGGAGCGGGGAGATTCGGCATGGGCGTCCTTTAGGACGGTGTCCGACCCAGGGTCAGCGGTGTGTGCGGCCCTCCTCTCACTATTAACACGCTCCTCCACACGGTCTTAGGAGGCAGGCGATACTGACGCTCTCGTTTTGATAGGGGCTTAAGACTTGGGAAAATTTAGCTCAAGGTAAATAGTCATAAATCTAGCAAGTCATGTGTACGTTAAGTTTTTGTTTCAGTAACTACAGATCAGGCCCATCCTTGCCCCTTGAGAATAAGCAGCTGACCTCCCGGAGACATCTGTACCAGGAAGAAGCAAGCGACCACGCTTCCCCCTTGGAGGCAACTGTTGATTTTGAAAGGCTTTCGCTGACACCTTGTTTGCCCTCCCCCACCCCCTTATAAAAGATCTGGCCAGGAAAGAAAGAGTAAGATGGTTTGTTAGGGTATGAACCCGCCATCTTCTCGGATTGCCGGCCATCTGAATAAAGCGCCCATAAAAGATTCAATCGCTGTCACTGCTTATTGGGTTTGGTAGTGACAAGCAGCCCGAACGCCGGTGTCTTTTCCGGTTACAGTTTCACACACGAGGCACCAGGCACAGAGGAGTTCGGTCGTGTGCCTGAAGACACACAGCAGAGCAACAGAGCGGACCGGGGCCCAGGCGCATGCCCAGCCACTGACCCTCACTCCCTTCAGGCTGACTGACCCTGGCAAAACCTAGGATTTCTGCAGCCAGTGGCCTAATTGTAAAACTAGACCAACACTGCTTCCTAAAAGAATCCTTATATTTTGTTTTGAACTTTAGCAAAACCTCAGCAAACTGAGTATTACTCATCCTTGAGGCCAGCTCAGAAGTGAGGCACCACATGGCCACCGCAGGGAGGATGGAGCCACAGCGCCCTGCCTGTGCGTGAAGAGGGGCCCCCTTACCAGTGGGGGTGGGGGACGCCTCCCCAGAGGCTACTGAGGTGAGGGAGAAGACGCCCCATGAAAATAGCTATGCCCACGCTTCCAGTGTGTTTTTCAGTAAAATGATCATCAGGAATAAAACTCGGTGGGCCAGATCTATTTTGCCATTCCCAGCATTCAAATGTTCAGCGTCCCAGCGTTCAAACATAGATTTCGGGAAAGCCAAACTTCTAGAAAGTCCAACAGGATGAAATTCCGGCTCGTTGGTCGTCTTATAAAACTTCCCCACTAAAACATTTCAAATGAAACTGGAAAGCCTGCTTTGGATACACTTGTTTAAAAAGGAAAAGCAACCACCATACCTAACACAAAAACAAAAGCAAACTAAGTAAACAACTAGAACAGGAACAGAACCACAGAAATGGAGATCACATGGAGGGTTAGCAACAGGGGAGTGGGAGGAGGAGAGAGGGGAAAAGGTACAGAGAATAAGTAGCATAGATGGTAGGTAGAAAATAGACGGGGAAGGCAAGAATAGTGTGGGAAATGTAGAAGCTAAAGGACTTACAAGTATGACACATGGACATGAACTAAAGGGTGGAATGTGGGTGGAGGGGGAGTGCAGGGTGGAGGGGAAAGGGGACAACTGTATTAGCATAATCAATAAAACATATTAAAAAAATACAAGGGAAAAGCAACGCGCAACGTTACACTGGGGAGGCCAGACTCACCAACGAGGAACCTGAAGGCAGGCTCCGCCTCGGGTCCCAGAATCTTAATCTTGTGGAAGATGGGGAAGGTGACCCCGTAGTTGCTCCTCACGAAGGCCGCCACGTCCTGGCTGGGCCGCGGCTCCGCCTCCCCGAACTGGTTGCAGGGGAAGGCCAGCACGCTGAAGTGGAAGGGCCCGAACTCTCGGTGCAGCTCCTGCAGCGCCCCGTAGTTCTGGTCTGTGAGCTGGCACTCGCTGGCCACGTTGGCCACCAGCGTGACCTCCGGGAAAAAGAGCAAACCCGGCCGGAAAGTGAGGCGAAGAAACAGCCCGAGAATCCTGCCGGTGGTTAAAAACCCTACACTGTCTGGGCAGAGAGGAATACAGCCTAGGAGAGGGGGTTATTTCGGACTTCTAGGCACACCCGGCTGTACTCAACATGGTAACCGGGGTGCCTGGCTGAGACGCCTTTCAAAAAGCACCAGGGACTCGCGATGGTTTATTAAAAAAAAAAAACACAACACATAATACATTCCTGTTGTTTGGTTAATGTCTCCATGTTCACATTGCAAACTGCATAGGAGAATCCCCTAAACCACTTCAAGTAGTTAGTTCAGCACATCCGTGAAAACACTAAAGAAAGCAGTTGAGATCATCAGAGGTTATCAATTAGAAGCACAAAAACTGAGATGGCTAAAGTGATGTATCAATCCCATTCCTGTATTATAAACGATAACACAAGCGTCTAACCGAGAAAATCGGTTCCAGTACGAGAGCACACGGAGAACGTGGCCGAACAACAACAAAAAAAAGGCAATAAAAGTCGGAGGAGGCGACTTACTTTGCCTTTAAACTTTTCCAGAGACACGGGTCTTCCTTTCGCGTCTTTCACTTCGAAGGCGTAGAAGCTGTTGGCCCGCGGCTTCAGGAACTTCCGCTGCAGGAGAAAGAGCGTCGTGGTGCACAGCGCCATGGACAGCAGCACGGCGAACACCCGCGCCCTGGGCCCCGAGCACCGCCCGGGGTGCACGGCCAGAGGCTCCATCTTGCAGGGCTCGGGCTCCCGGCGAAGGCGCCTCCGCGCGCTGGAATTCGAGGAGGAGCTGAAACTCGAAACCCCGCGTGTAGCGGAAACCCAGCAAGGACCGACTAGCTCATTTCCCTGTGGGGGCGGGGCGTGGGGGGTGCAGGAAGACCCTCCGCAGAGCGGGAAGGGGGTTCCAAGGAGGCAGAGAGCAGAAAGAAGGCCACGTACTTCTGATGGCAGCTGCAGCTTCTGCAGGAGAAATGCGGACGTGCTGGGTTGCTCTCCGCCACCCTCCCCGCAGACGTCCTCTCACCGGCAGGTGGCGCTCGTGCGCCGTGCGGCCGCCGGGGCTTCGCCGCAGAGGGCCCGGCCCCTGCACCCAGAGCAGCAAGCAGGTCAGAGGGCAGAGCTGCAACGGGACGTGGGGCCCGCAGGGCCCGGATTTTATGTGGATGGACGTTCAACAGGCTCCGTGAGTTCAAGGGACCCGTAGAGGGAAGGGCAGGAAAACAGCCGAAAGGCTGCCTACCCTGACGCACCTCGCTAAGGCAGTGCCGGGCGAACCCAGCACAAAGAGTGAGCAAGGGCGCCTTTAAAAAGTTTCTCTCTTTTCCTTTCTCTTTCCCCTCTCTCCAGAATGAGTTAAAAAAAAGAGAAACATTAAATGAAACAATAAAGAAACATCCTCCCAAGGCGCTGATAACACTTGAACAGCATGAGGCCAGAAATGAGCCCGTGGGGGTGGAGCCGGGTGCGGGGAGACCACGGGGCGGTCCACCTGCTGCTCTCCCTGTCGGGAAGCCCCGAAAATGCTGAAAATGCCCGCCCGTCCACTTTGGGAGCGCTTTTCCCCTTTGTCGCGCCTTCCCTAGGTAGCTGGGCGGTGTCGGTTGGGTTGGGGAAGTGTGGTGGCTCTTCTCAGTGCCCTTGACCTGGCCCCAGCCATGGGCGCTTGGAATGCTGCAGGGACAGGTGTTGCTCCGCTCACCGCGCTCCCGGGTCCTGCAGACACGCGTCATTACGCCCCCTGCGGATCCGACAGCCATTCTTTCCAGCGAAGAAGGAGGAGAAGGGAAGGAGGTGGTTTGTCTCCCGGCCCCGGGTTCCTTCCTAAGTCCCCTGTGACCTTCCAGTCCGAGGCCCTGAAGGGAGCGGTCCCCCCGTTTATTTGCTAGGGAACCTTTGGGTGCCAACAGGTGTCCTGTACCCGGAGGACAGCGAGAGGAAAGACAAAGCGCCTGGTCTGCGGGCGTCTGCCGCGCAGTGGAGGAGAGGAAGGGGATGGGAGAGGCAGAACAGGCGCTGTCCTAGCCACGTGGGCTGCTGTCTCAAAACTCCGCAGCCCGCGTGGCCAAGGAGCAGGAGCGCATCTCTCACGGTCTGCAGGCTGGCGGGCGGGCTGAGGTCGGGGTCCCCAATCTGCGGGGTCAGGCGAGGGCTGTGTTCCGGAGTGCAGACTCCCCGTGTGTCTTCACCAGCTGGAAGGAGCCAGGGAGCTCTGGGGGTCTCTGGCATGGGGGCCCTACTCCCATGAATGAGGGCTCCGCCTTCACCACCTGACCCCCCCAGAAGCCCCACCTCCTAACACTGTTATGGGGTGGCGGTGGGGGGGCTAGGTCTTCAGCGTGAGTTCTTGTGGGGGCGCACAGACCTTCAGGCCCAGCACCCGCAGCAGTCCTGTAAGCGCAGGCTGGGGGGACCCGTGGGCTCAGCCTGGGCGGGTGGCTCTGGGTGGCCGTCTGTGCACTGTGGGCTGTGTACGGGGTGGGGGTGCACACGGCCTGCACCTGGGGCCTGGGGCCGATGTCCTTGCCCAGCTTGTCCTTGCTGAAGCCGGAACCTTCCTTCTCCAACTCCGTGTGAGGAAGAAAACAAGTGCCCGCTTCCTCCGGCTGCGGGCAGTTTGGGTAAAGCGCCCTCCCCCGCGTCTTCCAGCACCGGACAGACCCCGTCACCAAGGAGATGAGGCGGAGTTCCCCTGGGGGCCCCCCCCCCCCGAGAAGGGCTGCGCACTAGTTCCCAGAGGCTGACGTGACGAATGAGCACACTCAACTCTGGGTCGTGGAGGCCGGAGCTGTGACGCGAGTCCCGTGGACAGAAACCAAGGAGCACGTGGGGCGCGTGCTGGGGGCAGAGACTGAGCGGACCCTCCCAGGACTCTGCTCTCAGTGGCCCCGAGGGGACTGAGAGACGGGGTGGGGCGTGCGCCCCGAGTGTCTGATCGGAGGCAGCGGGACAGCTGTCCCCCCCACCCCGCCCCTGCCGGGGACCTCGTGTAGGAGCAATGTCTGCCTGCCTCCCCCACACCTGAGGCCCTCCCTGGCAGCTCCTCCCCCGTGGGCCCTCCTCGGCCCACGCGGCGCCTGCTGGCCCGAGCCCGCGGAGCGGTGGGGTGGGGGCGCCCCGTGGGCGGAGGGCAGCCCCGGGGGCCACGCGTGGGCAGAGCGTCCCCGGCCCAAGCCGGCCGGTTTTCCTTCGGGGGCGGGCGGTTCACACTCTGGGGGCCACGTCCGCCCTGAGCCTTCTTCGTCTTGCTCTCTCCCTCGTGGAGGTCTCTGTGTCATTGGCGAGGCTGTGGTTGTGGTTGGAAAATGACTGGTCCCGAGCCCGAGTTCTGCGGGGACCTTGCGAACAGAACCCAAGGTGTGTTTCGTCCGGAAACCCCACCCGTGTGACTCCCTCGGGGGCCCAGCGGGGGTGCTTTGTGGCGGGGGGCTCCGGGTACCAGCACGAACCAGGAAGAGAAATCCTCCGTGCTAGAGCACACTGCTGTTTTTATGCGTTATCCTAATTTTTCACTTAAAAATGTTGTTGGAAATTTTAAAAAAATTGCACGGACGACTCACAGATACGGGCTTTGCCGGGCAGACCGTGGGCGGACGTGATTTTCTGCCCGCGGTCCCCAGCCGTGCGCGGGGGCGGGGCAGCGGTAGGTAAAGACCCGCAGGGCAGGCGCCAGGCCCCCCCCCAGCGCTCGCTCCGGGTTTGGGGATGCCCGCCTGCGCGCGTGCGCGAAACTCGTCCTTCGTTCCCTTCACCTCGTTCTTAGTGTTTTAGTTCCTTAAAAGCAACATAAAATATTTGGAGACACGTTTTCCCTCATCTTCTTGGGGCCTGACCAGCTACGCATTCCTGTAAGTTGCTGGGTATTTGACACAGGATGAAAACTGTGTGTCTTACAAAGGCAGAGGGAATGCTCCTGTATCGTTCTGATACCCTGGAAGACCTGTCCGTTTACCTACCTGCCCTAGTTCTTTCCCTTTTCTTATCCTCCCCCAGGACCTGTTTTCATTGCTTTAGAGGGAAGGGGGTGGGGGAGAGAGAGGGACATCAATTGGCTGCCTTCTCACCTGCACCTGGGCCAGGGATCAGACCTGCCACGGGCCCATGGCCTGACCGGGAATCAAACCCACGACACCTTTCATTTAGGGGACAAGGCTCCCACCCACTGGGCCACACCGGCCAGGGCTGTTTGTCCCAGTTCCCAGAGGAGTCTGGGTTCACAGCAGAACTGAGGGGAGTGTATGGGGGGTTCTCCTACATCCCCTGCCCCACTGTCGGCGTCCTGCGCCAGAGTGGTGCATCTGCCACAGCCGATGCACCCATGCTGTGTCGCCATCGCCCAAAGCCCATGGTTCACACTGGGCTGCGGTCTTGGTGCGGTGATGCAGACCCCGGCCCGCAGTGTCCGAGTCATTATGGATGAAAGCAGACATTTTCACATGGACTACCGAGTCCAGTGGAGGGAAAGGGGCAGCATGGCTTTTCTCTCTTGGCCCTCGCTGAGACCAGCCTTTATTGGGTTTCTCGGCCCATTATGCGATGGTCCTTATTAACTATGCACAGGTTCACTGTAGGCGGTCACCTTTTACAGAAAACAAAGGAGAGGATGCTGGTGATCACATCACAGCAGAGGGATCTTTGCAAACGAAAAGGGAAAAGTGGTTGAACCGGTTACACTCATCCTTGGAAGGTTTAGCATGGGTTTTAGGAAGCTGCTTTGCAGTAAATGTCCTCAATTCAGGGTGAGGGAGTTTTTCAGCAAGAGCAGGACTCACAGCGGCCTAGGCACATTGCAGGCCTGATTCCCCACGGGAGAACCTCTCCGTGGGCGTGGGTCCTGTGCATCTCCGAGTGGGAGCTGGGCCCAGGCCACGCAGAGCGGTCTCCTACCGTGCGGCACATTCCGTGGGTTTTGTCAAGTGTGTAATGGCAGGTACCCACCATTACGGTTTCCAGGCTCTGAAAGCCCCCCGTGGCTCCCCTGTGTACCCCTCCCTCCTCCTCCTCTAACCCTGGCACACTCCTCTGTCCCCGCGGTTTTGCTCTTCCTGGCGTGCCAGGTAGTTGGAGTGGGCACCACGCAGCCTTTGCAGGTCGGCCTCCTCCGCTGAGGAGTGGACACTCGAGGCTCCCCCGTGTCTCTCCGTGGTTCGCTAGCTCACTTTGTTTAAAGCGCCAAATACTATTCCGTGTCCGGGTGTGCCGCAGTGTGTCGCCCGTCCACCTCTTCGAGGGCATCTTTGTTGCTCCCAAGTCTTGGCAATTATCAGTAATTGATCTGTACGTCTGTTCTTTGGCCAACACCACGCTGTCTTGACTTCTACAGTTTCTAGTGAGTCTTCGAGTCGGACAGTGCTGGTCCTTCGACTTGGTTCTTCTCCTTCAATGTTGTGCTGACTACTCCGGGCCCTTGGCCCCTCCACATAAACTTTAGAATCAGTCTGTCCGTGTCTAAAACATGTCACTCACTGGGATTGCCCCGCATCTATAAATCAAGTCGAAAAGAACTGACATCTTAATACTATTGAATCTGCTTACCCATGCACATGGGATATTTCCCAATTGATTTAGATTTTCTTTGATTTCTTTGGCTGGAGTTTTGTCATTTTCCTCACATAGGCATGGCACATGTTTTGTTAGATTTATGCCTAAGTATGTTATTGTGGGGGTAATTAATGGAACTTTTCAGATCGACTCTCTTAACTTTCAAATGTGCAACACAGTATTATTAACAACAATTACTGTGCTGCACACTACCTCCTTATGATCTTTTCACGTTGTACCTGGAAGTCTGTGCTTGATTTTTCCAAACTTTTGCTGGCAGTGCTCGGTGCTTGCAGTAGCCTGGCCTCTCCGCTCACAACGGCCGCCCCTGAGGCTGCGTGCCGCCGCGGGTGGCGCTGCCGTGCTCTTACCAGAAGTCACGTGGCCATGGACACCGCATGTCGCTGGGGTGGGCTCACTTCCTGTTGATCGTGTGGCTCTCAGTGTGATCGCAAGCCCAGTGGTTGGGGAGATGAAAAGGCAGTGGCCTGTGGTTTAGACTTACGGGGGTGTTTTGAGGAGAATTAACACTGAGCACTAGAGAGACTCCTGGCCTCAGACAGTCATGGAAGAAACTAGCCAGAAGTCATCCGTGTGGCACAGACACAGTGAGACGTTTCTTTCGTCAACGAGTCAACATTCATTTACTTACTTTTAAATACGTTTTATCGATGATGCTGTTGTCCCATTTTTTTTCTCCTCTTTAATCCCCCCAGTCCTGCATCCCCCCTCCCACCAGCATTCTGCCTCCCCTCCCCCAACCGCTTAATTCATGTCCTTGGGCCATACACAGAAGTTCTTAGGCTTCTCCATTTCCTACACTGTTCTTACCCTCCCCCTGTCTGTTTTGTACCCACCATCTATGCTGCTTATTCCCTGTACCTCTTCCCCCTCTCTCCCCTTCCTCCTCTCCACTGAGAACCCTCCATGTGATCTCCATTTCTGTGATCCTGTTCCTGTTCTAGGTGTTTGCTTAGTTCATTTTTGTTTTTGTTTTAGGTTCATTTGTTGATAGTTGGGAGTTTGTTGTCATTTTACTGTTCATAGTTTTGATCTTCTTTTTCTTAGGTAAGTCCCTTTAACATTTCATATAATAAGGGCTTGGTGATGATGAACTCCTTTAACTTGACCTTATCTGGGAAGCACTTTATCTGCCCTTCCATTCTGAATGAAAGCTTTGCTGGATAGAATCATCTTGGATGGAGGTCCTTGCCTTTCATGACTTGGAATACCTCCTTCCAGCCCCTTCTCGCCTGCAAGGTTTCTTTTGAGAAATCAGCTGAGAGTCTTATGGGAACTCTTTTGTAGGTAACTGTCTCCTTTTGTCTTGCTGCTTTTAAGAGTCTCTCCTTCTCTTTCATCTTGGGTAATGGAATTATGGTGTGCCTTGGTGTATTCCTCCTTGGGTCCAACTTCTTTGGGATTCTCTGAGCTTCCTGGACTTCCTTGAAGTCTATTTCCTTTGCCAGATTGGGGAAGTTCTCCTTCATTATTTTTTAAAATAAGTTTTCAATTTCTTGCTGTTCCTCTTCTCCTTCTGGCACCCCTATAATTCAGATGTTGAAATATTTAAAGTTGTCCTGGAGGTTCCTAAGCCTCTCCTCATTTTTTGAATTTTTGTTTCTTCATTCTGTTCTGGTTGAATGTTTTCTGCTCCAAATCATTTATGTGAGTCCCGGTTTCCTTCCCTTCACTGTTAGTTCCCTGTATATTTTGCTTTATTTCACTTTTCATAGCCTTCATCTTTTCCTCTAATTTGCAACCAGTTCTGTGAGCATCCTGATTACCAGTGTTTTGAACTGTGCATCTGATAGGTTGGCTCTCTCTTTGTGGCTTAGTTGTATTTTTTCTGGAGCTTTGATCTTTCATTTGGGCCATTTTTTTTTTTTTTTTTTTTTGGTTTTGGTGGGCCAGTTATGTAGTAAGGGGTGGAGCCTTAGGTATTCACCAGGGCAGGGGAACCCATGTGGCTGCGTTGTGACACTGTATGTGGGGCAGGGGTCCAAGAGGGAACAATGCTACTTGCTCAGCCCTCTGCCAGCTTTCAGTCACTTCCCCTGCTATCCACAGCAAAGTGGGCCCTTCTGGTGCTGATTCCCGGGTGGGTGGGCTTGTGCACGTTCTAGGACCCCGTGGGTCTCTCCAACGAACTCTCCTGTGAGGCGGAGAGTTTCTCCGAGCGCCACAACCCCCACAGGTGTTTTCAGCCAGAGGTTCTGAGGCTTTATTTCCCCGCCCTAGAACCCTGGATTGAGGGGTCTGTCTTGCTCCCCATTTGTTCCTCCTGGTTTATCTACATGCAAATGTGGGACTGCCTGCTCCTCCAGCCACCGCTTTGCCTGGTCCTCTAGCTGCTGCCTTGCTGCAAGTCCTTCTGTCCCAGCTGCCTGTCTCCGCCCCTTCTCCTGGGCTGGATGAATGTTTCTTCTTTAACTCTTTGGTTGTTGGACTTCCAAACAGTTTGATTTTCTGGCATTTCTAATTATTTTTTGTTTTTGAATTCCTTGTTGTCCTTCTTTTGGTTATAGGAGAAGGCAAGTGTATCTACCTATGTCTCCATCTTGGCCAGAAGTCTAACGAGTCAATATTTATTGACGAAGATGCAGGGTAGAGCTTAGGTCTACCAGGCGATCCTTGCTGGACAGACATACAGATCTGCAACCATCTCTCTGGGTTTAAAGTCTCCAGTGACAGATGGAACATTCAAAGCGTGATGTGGGGTCTCCAGGTCCCCCTCACAAGATCTGTCACTACATTTAGGTCTATGGCTTGTGTTTTTATCAACATTGCCACTGGACATTTTAAAAATATTTGTTTAAGTTAATACTGACGTCTCCTTTGTTTCTTTCCTGCCCACTCCCTGCAACTATAATTCAGTTTTGTCACGATGACCGCTTTCTTTTTCCCTTCGTTGTTTCTGGATACCTTCAAGGATAACTGTCGTGTCTGCAGGGCCACAGAGACGCAGACCCATCACTTCCTGCAGGCTGCAGAGGCGGGGCCGGAGATGAAGCCTGCCGTCCTAAAAGCCTCAGGCGCTTAAGCAGCGCCACCGTCCAACCAGAGGTGCAGGTTCATCTTTCTGGGCTTCGAAATGACACTGTGAGTTCTTGTTTAGACCCTGAGCTGCCAAGGTGAAATGACAGAATGCTTCCCGTGCTCTGACACAAGCCTGAAGTTTGATTCTGGGAGCACCAGACGGGCCTGTGCCTCACGTGTACGCGGCACACCACCCCAGTACGTTGGCACAGGCGCTCCTCCTCGCGCAGTGCAGCGCGAGCACTTGGGAATGGCGGCCGTTAGATGGTGGGCACGAGAGGCATGCATGTTGTTGACTGTGTGAGGATGGCCTGTCCGCGTGCCGTCCTATTCGTACGCACTTGTTTTAAACACGGGTAGATCCCGTCTCTCGGGCCACCACGCTGGGTCTCCTGTTGCACGTCCAGCTCATGATCTGACCAGGGAGACACGACTAGTCCCCACGGAGAATGGCGTTGCTGACCTGCCGGCGGAGAACAGCAGTGACAAGTGGGGGGTGCCAGGAGCCGTGCAGGCCCCAGGCAGCCGTGGGGTCATTGGAGTCGCTCAGGAAGACGTGCTTTCATTTCTGAACTTCTGATGATCTGCTTGGATCTATGATTCAATTTTCCAGAGGGCCACGGGGAAAGTGTTAATCTTTCTCTTCTACCTGCAAAGAAAGCTGGTTATTTGAAAGTATTTTTATGTGGCTGCACAATCGCTGTACTTTGGGTTGCATTTCTTACAGATCGGAATACCCGAGACCGGAAGTTCAGAGCCTCGCTGCTGGAGCCCTCGGATCCTCGGTGTACACCCGGTCGGGGAGAACCGCGGTGCGTGCGTTTGAACTGAGCATCTGCTGCACCCTGGGTGGTGGAGGCGCCTGCCGGGCGGTGGGCACCGCGAGGGAGAAGCGCAAGGGCGGGCAATGTCTGTGCCTCAGGGTGTGCTCGGTGCGGCTGCTAGATAACCTCGGCTGACCTGTGCTAGCAGCCGACTTAAAACTGAGAAGCTGTGTCAGCTGTGGTGCTCGAAGCTGTGGGGAGTAAGCGGATACATCATCTGGTTCTTTTCTGAGTGGTGTTTAGTGAGGACGTCGGGATACTCTGCTTAGGTTTCCTCCCTCCCTCCCTCCCTCCCTCCCTCCTCCCTTCCTTCCCTCCTTCCTTCCTTCTTTTCTCTCACACTGAAGCTGGGCTGGTGGAATTCCCAGGTGTAGGACCTTGAGAGGAGAGGATAACTTCCCAGGTCTTTCTTGCCTCAAGCCAGAATCAGGGCAGAGTTACAAAAAACAAGAACATTTCGTTCTGCGAGGCTCTCTGAATTGTGGGTTTACCACGCTTTCATCCGTCTGATTTCTTGTGCATCTTCGCTGTCACTGTGTGTCCCCAGCATGGGGGCGGGGTGGGATAGCGCTGCTCACAATGTCCTGGCGGGGGGTGCTGGGGGCTCTCATTGCTTTCTCATCTCTGCAGTGGTACTGGACACGGGAAAGGGGTCTCTTTGCAGTGAATGGTGTTCCTGTCTCTGGGAAGCATCCAGGCCCCCACAGTTTATTTGTTGGAAACTGTAGGTGGGCTTCTAGGTTTGGAATTCCCACCGTTTAGAAAGATCTAGGAACATGATAGTGATTCTCAGCTCTTGGCTGCCCACCGAATTCATCTAGGGATGGTTAACGTGGTGCCACAGGCCCAGGCTCTGTGCTCTCTGCTGAGTCAGGGCATGCGCGTCCTCAGGGGAAAGTGACAGGCAGCCATTTACCTGCTCCTTGGAAAACATTAAATGAGTCTGGAGAGCATTCAGTATGGCCTTTGATGAGGCGGTGAGGATCCTTGTCATCCTTTGGGCCCAAGTCACTGAGAGGCGTAGAGACGTTACCCACCGGGTTTAACCAGCTACACCTGGCTGTGGCTGTCAGGCGCCCTCACACTCTATTTAGATAGTAGGAGTATTGATCCAGCTAAGAGTGGGTCTGCAAACCAATAGGAAAAGGAAATAAGTTTCTATGTCTAACCGTTGACTAGAATTCATAAATACACTATATATGCTATCTATAAATATAGTAATGTATTAACACTAATAAATATACTGCATGTATACATATACTTACATGTATACTATATATATGTACATATATTTACTAAAACCACTTCATTGAGACAACATAAAATATTCTGAATTCGTAGGTCCAGTACACAAGCCTGGGAAAATCTGGTGACCTTGTAAGTCTGCCTTTTTCACGGCAGCGTGCATTATACTAAAGCTCTCGGAGACTCTACCAAAGGACCGTTTCTCGAAATGCAAGTTTGAAACTGCCAGGCAAACCTCTCGCCTGTGAAAAGACTCATGCAGGCAGAACGCTCCCTCCTTGCCCACCCAGGGACCGCATGCCTGGGGTCCAGGCCTGACTGCGTCTTCGGTGGCTTTTGATAATCCCACAATATATAGTATATATAACACACACACACATATATATATATACACTAGTATATATACAATATAACTTTTATAGTATACTAGTATATTATCAGAAGTTGCTGATGCTCGGAATTGAGAACGAACTCAGGCCAACTTCCTTCTTTCCCGGCCCCAACAACCGCACGCTCTTTAGCTTTAAGGCCTCGTGAATTATTTCCCTTGAGATTGGACACAATTCCAAAGAACACATAGAAACTTTTCTCTTATTCAAATGTTGACGTAGGAGAAGACGCAGTGGCTTTTGAGCTTTGAGACACCCAGTTTCACCTCTTTAACGCAGTTGCTTCTGGATAAAATGTTTGCCTACAGCGTTCAGCAGGACGGTTGCTACCCACACTCTTGTCGCAGGGTCAGATAAATTGGGGAATTCCATGTTCCTCAGAGCCGTCTTTCTGTGCCCCAAGGCACAGAAGCCCTAAGGGCGTCGTGAAACCCCTGCCCTGTGATAGGTGCCGTGGGTCTCCCAGCGGGGGCGATAGCATGCGCGTTTCCCAGACACCCGGAATCTTCTGCAGGGAGGGCCCTGAGGGACTTGCCCCACAGACGGACGCACTCCGGGTGCTGACGGCACCGGACAAGTCCAGTGTTTGACTCCCATTGTTTTCTCTCCAGTCAGCGTTTCCATGGGGACCAAGGCCAGCGGGCTCCGTGTGCACCCTGGGGACTGAGGTCTGGATCCGGGTCTTCACTCCTGCTGGGCGGTGACCCATGGGGTCAAAGGTCTAGTGAGTCAAGATCAGCACAAACACAGGCCTAGGACCGTCCAGGATGGAAACAATGAAAAGTCGGTGTGAGCCCTGGCTGGCGTAGCTCAGTGGATGGAGCGCGGGCTGCGAACCAAAGTGTCGCAGGTTCGATTCCCAGTCGGGGCACATGCCTGGGTTGCAGGCCATGACCCTCAGCAACCGCACATGGATGTTTCTCTCTCTCTCTCTTTCTCTCTCTCTCTCCCTCCCTTCCCTCTCTAAAAAAAAATAAATAAAATCTTTAAAAAAAACCCCAAAACAGGCCATCCCTTTCAAGACATTAAGAAAAAAAAGTCGGTGTGAGTTATGAGACCTCTGTTACAGTTGTCAGCACTGCGTATGGGGCCACTGAGTGAAACGTAGTTTTCACTGCGGGTTGTGGTCACACGTTTGGGAAAAAGGCATTTTAGATTGTGGCCACGCCTTTGCTTGGGCTCGCCGGTTCTCTGGAGCACAGTTTCAGTTAGGGAACCTGGAGAAGCCCGGAACTTTAGTCTGGAAGAACACGAGTTGACAGCTGCGAGGCCCAGAAGCAGCCCAGGTGCCCCTCACAGGGTGAAAACGCTGTGGCACGTTCACACAACGGAGAGCCGCGGGGCCACCGCCTGAGACGTGTCTCCTTCAGGGAGGAGTGCACAACTGTGCCATCCTCGCTGCCGAGGCTCTGGCATCCGAGCCCAGGACTGCTTCTGAAATTCCAGCCCTTAATAAAATTATAAGCCATGCGAGTCCTGTGCGGAGGCGACCACCCCCTGGTCTGACTTCAGCCGTGTCCCCGAATACCCACCCGCTCCCACCCGACCTCCTCCTCCGCCCCATCTTCCCCCTCTCATGGAGCCGGCTTCCTCTGTTTTGGCCTGAAGCTCTGATCACGAAAGTCACTGTCGTGTTAGAACAGAGTTTGCGAAGTATTTTCCAGGAACGCGGGTCGCTGGGGAAGCTCAAGTCAAAAGGACTCTGGCCACGTGAGTTTCAGAACCGGGCCGTCGCAGCCCACCTCCCGGCAGGTACGGCGCGTGTGGCAGCCTGGGGTCCCGCTTGGCTGTCCCACCTGGAGCTCCCGGACCGATGCGAACATGTAATTGATGGGGGCTTGAGGCTTGGAGAATTTTAGCCTAAGGTAAATAGCCATAAATCTAGCAGGTAATGTGTATGTTAAGCTTTCGTTTCAATAACTACAGGTAAGGCCCATCGTGGCGCTTGGGAAAAGCAGCCGACCTCCTGGGGCACTGGCTAGAGATGACCGCCTGGGGACATCCGTACCAGGAAGAAGCAGGACAGGAGTGTGGCAGCTGCTGAATCTCAAAGCCCTCACCGCACATTGTTTGCCCTCCCCCACCCCCCTTATAAAAAATCTGACCAGGAAGGAAAGGGGAAGATGGTTTGTTAGGGTGTGAACCCGCCATGTTCTCCGATCGCCGGCCATCTGAATAAAGCGCCCATAAAAGATTCAATCACTGTCATTGCTTATTGGATTTGGTAGTGACAGGCACCCCGAACGCCGGTGTCTCTTCCGGTTACACAATGACACCCCCATCACTGTTAACCCTCAGCCTCACGTAGAGCGGTGGCCCCAAGCGTGTTCTACGAGAAACCGCCAGTGGACACGGAAAGAGGGTGTCCCAGAAGTCCACGAGTGACACCCGAGTGTGCTTCCCGGGAGAGGTTCCGGAGAGGTTCCGGGGTCCGTTTCCAGGAAGCTGCATCCATTCCTTCGGCCAGTTTATTGAAACCGGGGCCCCCGGGGGGTGAGTTTTAGGGGACGGTAAGAGGAGGGAGGGAGCAGAACCCAGCGGTTTCTGGGGCTGGTGGGTCATAGAGGGCAGAGCGCCTGAAGTGTGGGGCCCGCGGGCTGTGGGGGGCTGCACACGCTCCCCCAAAACGGCCACGTCAAATCCCTGGAACCTGCGGATGTGACCTTGTTTGGAAGAAGGGTCTTTGCAGTTGCAGTGGAGTTAAGGGCCTGGAGCTGAGGTCGTCCGGAATTATCCAGAGGGGCTTGGGATCCGACCACAAGGGTCCTTACGGGAGACACAGAACGGGAGGCGCTGTGACCACAGGTCCGGGATTGGGGGGAGCGGTGGGAAGAGGCTCAGGACAGAGTCTGGAGCCCCCAGGGCAGTGGGGGGGGGGGCTGGCCGTCGCTCTGATTTTGGGCTCCCGGCCCCAGAGCTGGAGAGAATAAGTTTCTGTCGTCTGAAGTGATGTGGTTTGTGGCAAGTTGGCATGGCAGCCACAGGAAACCGGTGCGAAGGGAGAGCAAAGCGACACCTGGGCACCTTGCGAGGCTGGCCGGGTCCGCCCTGGCGGGGTCACCACATCTGAGGTGCCGCCTGCCTGCTCTGAAGGCGGCGGGTTTGGGGGAGCCCTTGTTCTGGGAAGGGACCCGTGGCCCCACCCGGGTGGCCCCCCCACGTCCTTGGCACCAGCCCTTGGGCAGTGCACAACGGCTGCCCCCCCCCCGCCCCCCCCCCCGCCGGCCGCCGGCGGGATCAGCTGCGGTGGGTGGCACAGCCTGTGTGTGGCGTTGCTGTGGCAGCCACCGCCCGGAGCGCCGCTCCCTCACTTCTCGGTGACAGGAACGGCTTGGGCGTGTCTTCTGCACGGGGGCGCTGGGAGGGTTGACACCTGGGCGACACCTGTTCCCACCTGCTGGCTGCGGCCATTGGCTCTGCTCCCTCCCACTGCAGGGCCCGACCTTGACCTCCTCTCGGACCCTCCATCCTTCTCTCTCTACCTTCTCCTCCCCTCCCCTTCATTCCTCCTCCTCCTCCTGCTTCCCCTCCTCCCCCATCCCTCCCTCTCCCCTCCTCCCAGCCAACACCCCGTGTTTCCCGACCTGGCACCCGTGGGCTAGTTTCGCCCAGGGCCAGCCTCCGGGGGAACGGAACCGCACAGATGACGTTGACTGTCCGGCTTCTCCCACCCAACACTACATTTCTGGGCGGATTCGTGCTGCTGCCCGTCACGAGGGTCTGTTCTCTCTCCTCGCCGTGCGATGTTCCGTCGTGAGGTGTGCAAGGGTGTGTCCGTTTTACGGTGGGTGGACAGTGGAGTTATTTTCAGTTTTGACTTTTAAGAATGCAGCTCCTCTGCAGATTCCCGGACCCGTCTGTGGTGGGGAAGAGAGCGCTCGTCCCTGTCTGGTGTGTGCCCACCCACGGGTGGGATCGTGAGGTCGCCGCGGGGCACGTGCGCATGTAGTGGAACAGACACGGCCGCTCTCCCTAAGGAGCTGCGGCAGTCACGCCTCCAGCAGCAGGGCACGAGGGCGCCGCACGACTGCTGTGAGGGGGCCGCAACCTCTGTAACAGACGCTGTGCAGAGTGGGGGGAGGGGGAGGGCGTGGTGGTGCAGGACAGCCCCTCCCCTGGCTGCGGTTGACGCCCTAGCGGGGAACTAGGAACTGGGGGGGGGGGGCGGGTATACAGAACACCATCCCGGTGAGTCTCCCGGAGCCTGTCTTGGGTATCAGCACCGGGACCCACTGCCCAGTGTGGGGCTCTGCTGTCCGGCTGCGTGTGTTGTCACCGGGGAGCCGGTGTGAGGAAGGCCCTGTCCTGGGGCCACCGAATGCCAATCACACAGAAAGTTCCAGAGGCGGGGCCTGGGCGTCGGTAAGGTCAAAGAGCCTGGTCAGCCTAACGGGCAGCCGTGGGTGCAAATGGACCGCCAGGGTTCGGGCCGTTTTTGAGGTGTGTTCCTTCTCTTGCTTTAAGAGCCCGTCCCTCAGTGTTGCTGCATGTTCTCGGGCCAGGCATGCGTGGGGTGTGTGTGCACACGTCAGACTGATGTGCCTAAAGGAACCCATGCACATCCAAGGGGGTCTGCCCACACAGTCACTTCCCAAAGCAGCTGCCGGGCGAACGAGCGTCCACCAGGCTCCACGTGCTGCGTGCTCACGCCGGGGCCTTCTCCAAAGGACACCTTCCGGCTGCACTCCACACGGACTCCCCGCTGCGGGCGGGGTGGGCGGCTACTGTGCGCCCCCCACCTCCCCACCCTGCCCCCGTGGTGGCGGGAGCTGCCCAGGCGCGAAGCGGCTGCCTCGTGGTGTCTCCTAGAATTTCCATGCCTGTTCCCCCCCGCCCGTGGAGCACACTGCAAGGCACGTCCGGTTTCCGCCTCTCCCAGAGACTCAGGTTTCCCCCGCAACTCTGAAGCGCGGGGGCAGATGCGGGACAGGGAACTTGGAAGGACACATTCTCCCGCGCTCCCGTCTGGCTGCTTCCGACCCCCGCAGCCCCGCGGGGCCCTCTGCTGCTCTGGCCACCAGACGCCCTCCCTGACCGGGGGCCCCTCCTCCTGGGTCCCAGGGGGGCAGTGCAGGGGCTCGGGCAGAGCCGCGTCTGCGTGTCACTTGACCTGTGGCTGGCTTGGGGACACCGCTCCCGGGTGGCTCCCTTGCACCCCCCCCCAAGGCCACTCTACGGGGCAGCCTCACTGCGCTGGGGAGCTCTGCCCCCACTGAAGTCATCGGACAGAAGCGGGGACGGTCATGCGCACTGACTTTATTTATGACGAGAGAGAGAAGCGACAGCAAATGACACGGTGCAGGGGGACCTAGGCCGCCGCCTTCATCGTGCGGACGATCCAGGTGAGGTACTTCTGGGAGAGCAGCACGTACACGCCAGGCCCCCGGGGGTCTCCGCACTTGCCCGGCATGCCGAAGGAGGTGACGCCCCTGAAGATGCCCTGGCAGACCAGAGGGCTTCCCGAGTCCCCCTGGCGAGGACGAGAGGGGCGGGGGTCAGCGTGGGACGGGGGGGAGGGCGGGGGCGGGGGGCCGTGGCCCTCGCGGAGCGGGAGAACAAGTCCGGTTCATCACAGTGGGGCGAGACCAGCCTTCCCCTCGCTGAAGGCCGGCGCCCCCAGGACCAACGCGCTGAGGCTGTTTCAGTGTGTCTCACGGGCGGCCCGCACTGACTCACGCACCAGGGGAGGGGGATGCGGAGCGGGCACTGCCGTCTGCCTTGTCCCGTAACCTTGGGACCCCGTCCCCGCTTCAGAAAGGAGACCCTTTGCCGTTTTCCCAGGGGGCTTGCTTCATAGCTCAGGGGCCAAAGAGTCGGATGCAGACGGGACTTGCTGGTTTCTCCCGCAGGGAGCTGTCTTCCCCGAGACAGGAGACCGGAGCGGCCTTTCCCTGCCCCTCTCGGACGGACGGACAGCAGCCTCTCCCCACGTCTGCGCTGACACTGGGCGGGAGCCCCGAGACCCACGCTTCCCCTCCGGGCAGGGACTCCGCGGCAGAGCGGCTCCCCGCAGCGGGAAGCCCCCGAGGCACTCTGCCCACTGTGCCCTCGGGGAGTGGCCTGTGTTCCCTCAGGGACTCTGGGTGGGATCGTCCTGCGTGCGCCCACCCCAGGGCCCGCGTCCCTGCTGCTGGGTGGGGCGGAGGGCCCCAGGGCTGTGCACAGCGCGCTGCAGACTCGGGGCTGTGGCTGGCTCCAGTCCAGCAGTGCGCGGGTCGGGCGGCCTCCCGCTCCGGGCTCCCGGGAGAACTGGCCCGTGCGGGTCTGAAGTCAGGGGCCCCGTGAGCGGCTGGGGTCCTCCCTGCCCTGAGCTGTGTCTCCTGCCTCATGCAGGAGTGCGAGGACCGCCTGGAAACTTCAGAACGAGTCCTTCCAGTTCAGTCCACCCAGAGCCATTGCGAGAACGGGCCGAGGACGGCTGAGTTTGCGTGGCAGAGGGTGGCAGGAGACAGGTGTCTTGGGATGTCGAGTGTGGGTCCCAACAGCACACAGGCTCTGGGTTCTGGGTGCCCAGCGTGTGAAGGACCCGAGAGGGAGGGTGGGGGGCCGGGAGAGCGAGCAGAGGCTGCGGGAGCCAAAGGCCACCTCTCCCGGGAACGGCCCCGCCCTGCCCCCAGGGCGAGCTGCCCGGTGCTGCTGCTGAGGCTAGGGAGGCCCCGGGAAGGGAGAGGGCCGGGGCCCACTCAGGTCTGCTGGCTCCCAGGCCAGCGCGCACGCGGCTCTCCCAGCCGGCCCCTGCAGGGTCTTCGGCTCGGGCGGGGGTGGGGAATGACAGCCAGCACCCAGGGCTTAAACACCGTGCGTGTGTCTGCTGCCTCTGCCCTCACGCGGGGCCCTGTCCCGTCCCTTCTCGGGGACCCTGTCACAGGGCCTCCGCGTCCTCTCTGTGTGGGTCGTGCCTGCACGTGGTCTCCTGGCCTTGGACTTGGGTCTGGGAAGCTGGGGGGGGGCCTGGCCTGCGGTCCTCGGTCCGGCTCAGTCGGGGGCGGGGGGAGACGGGCTTGTCGGCCTGCGGGTCCAGGGGCGGAGGGGCCTGGGGCTGTGCCGATTTCGGGGGAAAGGGCACGGCAGGGCCTACAGCAACCCTGACTTCGGCTCTCCTGAGTGTTCCCATTTTAAATATTTAAAAATTTTAAAAATTTAAAAATCACTCTTCTCCACATATCTGAAAGTGAAAAATGGGGTAAAAAACAACCTTGCTTCTTGGGTGGGCTTTTTTTTTTTAAAATCCTCACCCAAGGATATATATGCTTACTGATCTTCGAGAGAAAGGAAGGAAGGAAGAGAGAGAGAGAGAGAGAAACATTGATGACTTGCCTCCTGTACACACACCCCAACCCCAGACCGAACCCAGAACCCTGACTGGGAATCGAACCGGCAACCTTTTGGTGTATGGGACAATGCTCCAACCGACTGAGCCCCCGGCCAGGGCTGCTGGGGGGTTTTGATAGGACACGAGAAGGTGTTGGGGGGTCAGCCTGCACGGGCAGAACATGTGTTCCTCCCGTTGAACCACACGCCTCGCTGAGACCTGGGAGGCGGCCGGGGCCGGCGGGGGGCGGGGCCACGGCGGAGGGCGGGGCCACCGCGCACTCACCTGGCACGAGTCTTTTCCGCCTTTGGGGTTCCCCGCGCAGAGCATGTTCAGCCCGATCACGGGGTCGAAGTTGTAGTGCTGTGCGTCGTTGCAGGTCTTTCTGTCGATGACCGTGACGTTGACTTCTCTCAGGCCATCGAGCACCTGCCGCCGGTTGTTTACCGACCCCCACCCCGCCACCTGGCAGCCGGTCCCTGCTTTGACGTCCTTCCCCCTCTTAGGGAGGTTAAGGATGGCCACGTTCTTATTGATGGTTGCTTTCTTCTGCAGCTGTTGGAAGGCACGCGGGAAGAGTTAAGAGAACGAGACGGTGAAACTGTTCACGTTTTTACAGCCTGCAGGGACCCCCCCTCCCCCCGCCCCCCGGCCCGTCCGGGGGCAGTCTGTCGCCCCTGGGGCACGGACGAGGGGCCGCACCTGCAGCAGTTTGAGGTCGCCCTCGTGTGTGTCCTTGTCGTAGCACGGGTAGGGAAACTGTTTCTTCACGCGCAGTATCTGTTTCTCCGGCTCCTTCTTGGACCTCGAGTGAGCCCCGAGAGTGACTGTGGACCTTTGGTCCCTGAAAACGGACACAGGGCTGTCACCGCGTTTACACTCTCCGCGGGGAGCCGAGCCCGCGACGGGCCGGCCGGCTGGTTGCCTCGTCCCCTGTGTGCACCTGCTCGCCACAGACAGGCTTGTGGGGAGATCAGAAAGCAACATGGGTGCTTGAAAGGATAACAAGATGTTTATTCTTTTTGTGTAAAAGATGTTGGAGAATTCACCATCACCATCAACCTCGCCATCGCCGCCCGCATGTCCCTAGCAGGTCTATGCTAGGGATGTGAGGTCTGTTGAACGCTACTCGAGGTCTATTGAAAACAGTGAGAATCCCAGGGCAGCTGAGCCTGGTCTTGGGGTCTTTGCTGGGGTTTTGGTGGGTTTCCTGCCCCCCCTGCCCCCGCCCCTCCTTCAGCTGTGACAGAACATCAAGCAGCTGATCACAGGAGACGAAGGGCTCAGTGGTCTAGAGACAGAAGCCACCTGGTGCTGGTAAGGGGGACCCACTGGGGCGTCTCTGTGGGGCGACAATATAACCTCGTTCCGGATGGGTCAGCGTTCAGAAACTGACCGTCCGGTGGGGACCCTGTTTGCCTGGCACTGAGTGTGGGCACCTGGGGGCAGGGGGTGGCCTGCAGGAGGCACCCACAGCGACCCTCCCACTCCGTGCTAAAGGCTCGTTTTGATTCATAAAATTGGAACATGCTCTGGGGTGTTCACGATTAAGGTGAGGATCATTCCCAAGCCAGTGGCAACTGCACCAGTGTGCCACCCACACGGCGGAGCCCCCACCCCCCCAGCGGACAGGAGTCTCACTGAGATGTGAGCTCAGGGCACGGGGCACAGCACAGCGGGGGACAGAATGTTCCCTGCGTTTGCACCGTCCACGAGGGGGTCGGGAGCCACACACGGCTGCTGAAGATGAGAAATGTGGCGAGCGTGACCCAGGGAATCGATTTGAAATTGTATTTGAAGTTATACAGCCACGTGGCATTTGCATAGTCAGTGCGACAGTGGCCACCACATCGGACAGCCAGGCTTAGGGGCCGGATTCCGGGAGTGGAGACAGGACCACGCCGGAGGGAACGAGTGGGCGGCCCGCTGGGAGGCTGCAGGTGAGCTGCAGGTGAGCTGCAGGTGAGCGGGCGGGCGGCTCACGCAGGGGAACTCGGGGCCCCGGGGACAAGCTTTCTCAACTCGACAGTTGTGCGCCGCCCCGGGGGGGGACTGGGGGCCGGGCTTGCTCTCCCCCGCAGCCGTGGAACGGAAGGCAGACCAAGCCACCCGGCCCCTGGGCCGGGGTGGGGGTGGGGGGCTGCCACGGGCCCGCAGACAGGGGCTGTGGGTGCTGCCCCCAGAGGCCTCGCTCGCTGGGGCTCAGTCTGCACCTGACTCCTGGGCGGGGCGGAGCCAGAGTCCAGAGCGCCTCCCTGGCTTTCGAGGGGTGTCCTTTTCAAATCCCTCTTCCCCGGAATCGGGGTGTCCCCACGAGCTGCCACCCCCAGCCCAGCACTTACAGGAGGCAGTGAGCGGCGGTCAGGACCCATCTGTCCTCGATCAGGGCCCCCCCGCAGACGCTGCCGTTCACCCCGGAGAGCAGCGCCATGTAGGGTCTCGAGTGAGGCGTCACCTCGCTCCCCCCGATGATCTGCGTGCAGAGAGCTGAGGAGAAGGAGGCCAGTCACGTCCACGCCTTGCCGAGCGCTGCCCCAAGCCACGATTCTGACACCAGGCCTGGAGCGGAAGCGCAGCGGGGGGGGTGGGGGGCACGGCCCCTGCCGCGCCTGCACCCCCTCCCTGCCACGCAGACGTCCAGATATCTGAAGGCAAGCCCGCCCCTGCTGGACTTGCCCACAGGTCCCTCTCCTCCCCCCCGCAGAAGCCGCCACGCCACTGTCAGTTCCGGGGATCTTCAGGCTGCAACTCTGACCTCAGGCCTCAGGGCCTGCAAAGGCTGGGCAGCTGCTGTGCGTTGGCCTCCACGGTAACAGTCGAGACAGGAGATGCTAGGGATGAAGACCTTGACAGCCTCCCACCCCTCCCCCTTTCATGGGGGGGGTAGTCTGGCCAAGAAGAGAGGCTGTGAGAAGCCTGGGGGCTCCGCTCTGCACCCCGAGTTGCCGCAACAACACCTAGCTTACACACAGGTTAGCACCTTTGAGCTGTGACCTTGCCTGCGAGTCCTCTGGCCCCTGTGAGACTTCCTTTTGCTGACACCTGCGCTCTCCTGGTGCATGAACCCAGGGAATGGTATCAGCTGCCCCTGAGACTGCCCTTCCCCCTCCAGGCTGGACCGCGTGGTTTGACGGCTCTTTCCCAGGGAAGGGGGGGAGGGAGCACAGGAGAGGCTGTGAGGAGAGACTCCTGCCTCCCTCCCGTCCCCCATGACAGATCGGGGTTAGGCTCGTTACTGGAGGACGGGAGACGGAGACGCAAGGTTTAGAAATAAAATCCTGAGCCTTCAGGAATACTCCGCGCTCCACCTTCTTGTACCCGACGTTCTGGGAAGAGTCTCCTAGAACCTCTGTCCTGGCCATTGGCCCACACCCACGGTTCCTGAAACAGGGCCCAGGATTCGGCACTCCGTGCTCACCGCCGCCTCCCTGCCAGAGTCACAGCAAGGACAGTGAGGGGAGGGAGAGAGGGCGACAAGGGCTCTCCCTTCCAGAAGGGGGCGGGGCGGGGGACTCGTAGGGGGAGGAAAAGGAGCAGGAGCTTAGAGAAGCCAAGAGAACCCCACCCACATCTCAGCTTTCCCTGGGGTGTATCCTGTATAGACAGACCCCCAAGGTGCCTCTCCGGGACTTCTGGGGTGCAGAAGCCAACAGGACCCCCTCGCTGGCAGAGTCCCGTGTTTGGGGGGCATATACACCCACTCAGGAAAAGGTCCGCGGCTCCCACAGCCAACCGTCCTAGAAGTGTCTGGGCCTTAGAACAGGCGGGAACGTTTTTTTGGAAGCTAGCAGCTCGTGGGCGCCCCCCAGAGCCCGAACAAATCGGGATTGGCGGGGCGGGGCGGGGATGTCCCTGGCGTTTGAAAACCCTGCAGTGTGTCTTCCCCGTGCGGGGTCTCGCTTTTCGGGGTCTGTCCCCCCGCCCCCCCCAGGGCCCACGCGGCCCTCTCAGCGGCAGGAAGCCAGGCAGAGCCGAGCCCGTGGGTTCCGAGGTTTCCCTCGCAGGGACGGCGCGCCTGGAGTTGTGCGCGCTCTGTGTTCCCGGCAGCGGAGAATCCGGCGCGTCCGGAGGGCGCCGTACTAGCCGGGCCGGTCCTGCGCCCGCTCTCTCACCCCAGCTGACCCGCAACCTTGGATTCTGATGGTCTCCTCATTCTCAGGTGCAAGACGAACCAGGGGACTCCCTGGGAACTTCCGGCGAGACTGCCCCCGCCCGCCACTCCCACCGCCACAGCTGACCCTGGGCAAGCCCCCGGCTGCTCCGCGCTCGTCCACACAGTCCAGCCGTGCTCTGGAGGGTCCTCCCCTCCTGGAGGGGCTTCTAAAGACACCCTGCAGCCACCCTGCGGGCTGTGACCCTTGTAGCAAGGATGCCACGGGTTCTTACAGCCTTTCACACGGCGGAATCACACATGTGAGCCCCACAGGAGACCAGGCACGCGGGCCACTCCTCGGCGCACGGGAGAACCAGCTCAGCGAGGAACACTGCAGCCGCCCCACAGAGCAGGTGTGGGGGCGCTCCCGGTGCCCTAGACACCTCCCGAGGCCGCCCGCGCTGGCCTAGAGAAACAGGGTGAAGACCCTAGCCGCTCCTGACTCGCTGCGGGGAGGTGCGTCTCGGTGCCATTACGGCGGTCTGCTTTCTCTGCAGCAAGAGAGGCTGAGGGCCCCCCCCCGAAAGGTGCTGCCAGGTCCTCACCCAGGGGTGTCTGGGCTGTCCGCGGTCTGCGATCTTTTGTGAAGAAACCGGGAGGGAGACAGAAGGACGTTTCCCCCCGAAATAGAGTCAGGTTCATAACCGGAGAAAGGAGGTGGAGGCTCAGGGAGGGTCCCCCAGCGCCCTGAGCTCCTGCGGCCCCAGTTCCCGCAGGTCTGCCCCTCGGGCGGTAAGGGAGGCCACACGAGCCGGTCCTACCTTCGGGGATCAGCAGGAGAAGAAGTGCCACGGAGAGGGAGGGCGACGGGCGTGCTCGGGGGTTCCTCATTGCGGCTGCCTGCCGTGCCCACATCAATCGGGCGCGCTCTGCTCAGGTCCGGCCCGTCGGGGCTTTATACCCAGAGCGAAGAGGAAGTGGTGAGCCCTCGAAAGCGAAAGAGCAGCGGTGAGAACAGCTCCCTGGCCGGCAGCACCCCCCCCCCCCCCCCCCCCCGCCTCCAGCAGCGCCCCCCCCCCCCACCGTGACGGCTCAGGGAGAGGGGCCTGGTGCCCCAGCACGGAGCCCTGAGGGGAGACCTGGAGGTGCGTGAGCAGGAGTGAGGGCTCTGGCTCCAGCATCAGCAACACCAGCTCCCACTCGGGTGGGCGCCCCGTGGAGACTTCAGTTCCAGCTTTAAAGATGTCCTCCGGATTGGCCACAACCTAACCCCCTTCTGGTTACCGACCTGGGGGACGGAGGACCAGCGGGTCGGGGTGAGGGCGATGACTCCCCCCGCCCCCCATCAGTCAGCACGGGCCTGGGCCTCCCTCCCCTCCTGGTGTGGGGCGGTGTGGTGGGCTCCCGTCTGGGGTCCCAGGGGGGCATGGGGACGGGGCTGCGGGGGTGGGGCTGGTGGCTCTTCCAGACCCTCGACGGGTTTTACAGCTTCAGGCCCTGGACAGTGTTTCTGAGTCCCCTCGGTCTTCCTGTCTCCCCGCACTGCCCCCTCCCTTCCTGCCTTCCTCCCTTCCCGCCCTCCTTCCTTCCTCCGGTCTGGATGTGGCTACCTGCGGAAGGAAAACGGGAGTCAGACGCGGCCATCGTGTGGCAGTGTCGGGGGGGGGGGGGGGGGACCTCACTCTAAGGGGGCCCAGCTTCGGGCCCCGAAGGGACTGAGTCGTGAGCTTTCTCTTAGCGATGCCCCTGCCCCTTTCCTGAGCTGAGGGTGTGGTCTTCATGGTCACACACGCGGTCCTCTGTCCTGCCAGGATGTCGGTGTCACACCCACCACCCCCAGAGTTGACACCCTGAGGACTCCAGACCCGGGGGGTTACTTTGCAGAAATCATGTGACCCCGAGAGGAGTCGCCCCCCCTGCTCCCCCGCCCCGGTGCGCCCCAAGTTTCCTTTTCCTGGAATCGCGAGTGCATCACAGGCCCCGCAGGGCCAGTCACTGCAGTGGGATGCCCAGCTTCTGGTTTTGGCAGCTCTGAGGCGGCTGCGAAGAGAGCTGAGCGCCGACTGGCTGGACTTACTCAGACTCGGAGGAAACGTTGGCGAATCTGTTTCTCTCTACGTGCGTGTGTGGTTTTTGGCATGTTGACTGCACCGGGCAGCCGCCTCCACGGTGATTGGGTTGGCTAAAGGGTCCATGTAGTTTTTTCCGTAAAATAAAGGACACATTTTTCATTTTCACCAATAACTTTATTGATTTGGATATTTTGAGTACGTGGGCTATCTCCCATGTGGTGTAACGATTATTCGCAATTACTGTCTCAATTTGATCGCTATCAACTTCAGCTGGTCTACCCGACTGTGGAGCATCGCCCAGAGAGAAATCTCCAGCAGGAAACTTTGCAGAAACCACTTCTGACACGTTCCATCGGCCACAGCGCCTTCTCCGTACACGGCACAAGTCTTTTTTTTTGCGTTTCAGTTGCATTTTTACCTTCCTTGAAGTGATAAAATATAATATGCCAAAAATGTTTTCCTGTTTCCTTCCATCTTCAATATTAAAAATGACTACACAAAAATTCACCAATTTTGATCAGTTTTTTAAAAAATGCACCTTGATAGGACAGCTGTCACCATACAATCTAAAAAACGTGTTTCGAGTGAAGTTAAAGACAACTAGGTGCTACAGGAGCCGTCTCACAGGGGGGAAAAAAGAAATTTTTGGCCAGCCCCATAGCTCGAGAACACTTTGCTCATTTCCGAAAGAAGCCTGTGGCTCCCTGTGACCCCTCCCTCCCCCTCCCCGGCCGTAGACGACCTGGGACCCGCCTTCTGTCTCCGTGGGTCTGTCCACGCCGGACCTCTCATGGCAGTGGCGTGGGAGAGCATGTGCTCTGTTCTGACTTTTTCATTCATAAGACGTTTGAGGTTCGTGTAACACGTATCAGTATTTTTTTTATTACCAAGTGATATTCCATCGTATGAATAGATTCATTCATCATCAGTTGATACTCATTTGGGTTGTTTCTACTTTTTGCCTGTTATGAATAACGCTGCTGTGACGTTTATGTGTGAGTTTTTGTGTGGGAATATGTTTTCATTTTTCTTGGGCACAGACCTAGGAGCGTGATTGTTGGGTCGCGTGGGAACTCCGTGTTTAGCATTTTGGGAAACTTCTAAACAGCGGTCCAAGGCGGCTGCACCATTTTCTTGTATATCCCCATAACAATGTGTGAAGGTTTCACTCTTTCTACATCACTGCCGGTACGTGTCAGTTATTGTTTAAAAAAGTCATTGTTATTCTAGTGGGTGTGAAGTCCTCTCTTACTGTGGTTTTTATTTGCATTTCTTTAATGACTAATCATGTTAAGCTTCTTTTTATGTGTTTACTAGACATTAATACAATATATCTTCTTTGGAGAAACGTCTACTCAAATATATTGCCTATTTTTAATTTTTTTTTTTTATTATTGAACTGTAATGTTTGGCGCTAAACTAGCCACCCTGACTTAACACCCGGATGACTAGACCCAGGGGTCCTGTCTCAGGAGTCCCGCGGCCTTGTGGACTTGGATAGGAGCCCCGGGTAGGATACGTAATTTGCAAGTATTTTCTCCCAGTCTGTGGGTTGTCTTCTACTTTTCTCGGTGGCGTCTTTTGAAGCACAAATGTTTCAATTTCGAGGAAGTCCGACTCATCAGCCTCTTTCCTCACTTGGGTCTCAGGTGTCACCCCAGGGGTGACTGACTCACCAGCGCCCCAGAGACTCACCCTTTCGTTTTTTCTAAGAGTGTTAGCCTTTCTGGCCTCGCAGGAAGTTCTGAGACAGAAAACTGTGTGTCCGCTAGCTTTCCCACTGACTGTGTTCTGCTCTAACCATCTTTTCTCAAGGTTGTTTTGACTACAAACTATGCACTTTAAAAATTGTGTATGCAGGCTATTTCTTTATATTCTTGGGGGAAAAATTAGTTTATTCTAGCTGTGCATGAACCCTTGCAATATTGTAAACCAGTGGTACGGCTTGTAGAATCCTGAGGGTTCCTGAGACCCTTTTTGGGGTTCATAAGGTCAAAACTATTTTCCTAGTAATATTGAGGTGGTGCTTGCCTTTGCACCTGCGTGTCGATATTTTCACCGATGGCACCGATGTGGTAACAGGTAAAACTGCTGGAGCCCTTGTGCAGGTCAGTGCCGGAGCAACAAGCAGTGCTGGTGGTCGCTGTGTTCTATATGGTCGGTGCCAGAGAGAGAGGAAGGGAGGAAGAAAAGGAGGGAGGGAAGGAAGGAAAGAAAGAAGGAAGGAAGGAAGGAGAGAAGGAAGGGAGGAAGGAGAGAAGGAAGGAAGGAAGGAAAGAAAAGGAAAAGAAGGGAGGGAGGGAAGGGAGGAAGAAAGAGAAATAATCCAGTTTCACTTAAGAGCGCCAGGGATGAAAGAGTAAAAGCAGCAGAAGAAAATGTTAACACCTCTCTGCCCTCTGGCAAATGCCGTTCAGTGTTCGGCGGGATGCGGGAGGGGCTCGGAGCACGCACATGTGCACTTGTCCGCCGGGCCCAGTGGCTGCGCAATGAGAAGCTCCGCTGTGCCCGAGCCGGGAGGGAGCCAGCCCGCCTCGCGGAGGACCGCGTTTCCTCGGATAGGAATGAAGCAAGCCGGTCACTTGAAAGAAAACAGCTTTTCCTGCTAAGCATAACATTAGGGATTTTTATCTAGGAACACTTGTGCCTGCTTTCGTGAGCTCACCCTCTTCTTAGCACTCAAGGACTATTTACAAAAAAAATTATCTATTTATGTTTAGAGAGAGGTGCAGGGAGAGAGAAAGGGAGAAAAACGTCCATGGGTGAGAGATACACACTGATTGGCTGGTTGCCTCACGCGCGCCCCCTGCTGGGGACCTGGCCCACCACGCAGGCGTGTGTCCCGACTGGGAATCAAACCAGCGACCTCTCGGTTTGCAGGCCGGCGCTCAGCCCACTGAGCTTCACCAGCCAGGGCTCAAGGACTCTCTTGATGGGCTGGTAGGAACATGAAGAAATGTGATTTTAAAAATACCGTGTCATGAGACGTGTCGACATTTAGAGACCCTGCACGGATCAGTGAATGGAAGTTTTCCGAGAGCGCTGCACGCGGTGCGTCTGAACTGGCTGCGCGCTCCCCGCGGCGGTGGGGGGGGGGGGGGGATCGGCTGCTGGGGACGCGGGAGATCGGACGAGTTGCGTAGCCACGCTCCTATTCACTGACTGAGTGCCTGTTAGGTGCCAGGCACAGTGTCGGTGCTGGGCCCGGGGGCAAAGGTGGCCCGGACAGACTCAGTCCCGGCCGTGCGTGAGCGCACGCAGACTGGGAGGGGGCGGGGCTGAGAACCTGCCCGTGGCCGGGAGGGGGCAGGGAGCCAGGGAGGCGGGAGGCGGCCCACCCCAGGGTGGCAGTTCGTTTATCAAGGGAAACGTGCAGGCCCGTGGGGCCCCGGACACGCCCCCGCCTCTGGGGCTGGGTTTCTGCTGCGTGGAGGGGGCGGAGCGCAGTTCTGCACGCGCTTGCTTGGTGCTCTCTCTGCGGGGGTGTGGGGGTGGGGGGGTGGCCGTGGGCCTGGGGGACAAACAGGCCTTCGGTTCTGGGGGTGGTCTCATTAGATTCGCAGAAATGCCTGCTTCTGCAGACTTTGGAACAAGAGGGGGTTGGGACTCAGAGAGGGAAGGAGGGGAGACCAAGGTTGATCGGTCCCTGCCGAGGGCTGCCACCAGCACAGACTGACTCATGTCCCTGCCGAGGCCCTGCCACCGGCCTCCAGGACAGCGTCACCGCTGCAGTGACACGTACAACGACAAATGGCTCGTCTCCCCCTGTCCGGACACCGTCTGTCCCTGCACTGGAGCGGCTTTCCCTGAGGCTGGCTGGGAAGAAGGCAGGGGTCAGCCACAGAACAGCTCTCTTCAGAGGTCTCCAGGGGCCTTTGGGGACACTGTGTGATTGGCTGGTCCCTGAGTCTCCTCGGCGGCCCCTAAGACCCCCCCCCCACCCTCCGCGGGAGGTGCTTTCCGAGGGGCCGCATGCCCATTGAGAGGGGTGCTGGCTTCAGCCCGGAGCCCCGACAGCCCTTTCTGTGAACTGGGATGGAACTCACACACCCAAGAAGTCACCCCCATTTCCAAGCGCGCCACTCGGTGGTTTTCAGTGCGGCCACCAGGTGGCGCACCCGCCGGCATCGCCTGACTCCTGAAGCTCCGCGCCTCTGCGGAAAGGAACCCCCCCACACCCACTGGCAGTCACCCCTCCCCCCACCCCTGCCCCTGGGCAGCCACGCCCCCACCCTCTTTCTGTCCGAGGATGCGCCAGCGCTGGACACTTCCTGTACGTGGCGTCCCGCGGCAGGTGGCCTTTCTGTGTGGCCCTCACGCAGCACCGCGTGTCCAAAGTCCGCCTGTGAACGCCCCCGGGGCCGCCCGTCCACGCCGCATTTCCTCCTTCCCCCGCGAGCACCCTTCCACGGAGCGGACACGCCGGGTCTCCTTTAGGAGTCACGGGCGGACAGACCTGCGGGCTGTTTCCGGGCGCGTGCTGGCTGCCGGCGAGAACGCTGCTGCGAACACGGTGCACAGGCCCCGGCGTGCACACTGCGCGCGCGTCTCTGGGGCGCGCCCCTAGGAGGGCGGCCGCCGGACCCTGGGCTGCCTCCCTGCCGAACCCTTCGAGGGGCTGCCGGGCGGTCTCTCCCCCGGTTTGTGCCACTGCCCCTCCCGCCAGCAGGGAGGGTGAGGGTTCCCTTGTCTCCCCATCCTCGCCAGCACCCCCTGTGTTTGCGTGGTAGCTGTCCTGGGGGTGGAGGACGACCCTGACCTTCAAATTCCGGGCGCACCTCTTTTGAGACCCTTTTGGATTAGACGTGACACCCCGTTTACAGGTGTGAAAATGGGGGTGTGGGCCGGCCCTCCGCTGAGGTCTCATGCCGCCCAGGGGTGCAGCTGGTGTCTGACTCACAGACCAGCGTCTCCCCAGGGCTGTCGCCTGGGACTGGCACCAGGCCGGTGAAGGCCCCCCTCCAGCCCCCCTCCAACCGGGATGGCTGCTGGCGGTGTGCCTGCCCCCACCACCCTCCCCACCCAGCAGAGCGGATGTCAACGACCTCTGGTTTGGGGGCGTCTGCGTGCCCTCTGCTGGACTGCCAGCCCCCGGGGGGACCGGGGTCGTGTCTCGGCATTTCTGGTGCGGGTCGTGATGCCCAGCACGGGGCGGGGGCTTGAGAAATGTCTGGGGAATTAAAACGGGTCCGTCGGTCAGGGGTCCCAGAGAATGGGTTTTACCAGAAGTCCGCCCTTTGGTGGAGCGGCAGGACGGAAAGAGGAGCTACAGGTGGCAGGTGGTGGAGCAGCAATTTCTTCACCAGGCGCCACAGTTTGTTAGGGATGGCAGAGCAGTGAGCTCAGCGCTTGCACGTGCAAACGGACTCGCCGAGGCGGTGCACACCTGGGGCCTGGCTGGCAGAGACCTATGGGTGCAGGAACCTCAGTCTGCTGATAGCTAATGTGTGAGGAGGCCATGCTCGGAACCGCCTCTGTCCCCAAAGTCTGAAGGTTCCCGATATCTCCCGCACACTCCGGGTCTTTCTCATTGCCTTTCCCATGTAACACTTCGTAACAATGCACACACACGGAAGTAGGTAGCAAGAAGCAACACCCCCCTCCCCCCTCCCCTTATTCCCACACCGAGTAGAATATCAGGCTGTAGACTCCAAAGGCCACGGGTATTGTAAAACTTCATTTGAAAAATAAAGAACATTCTAACTTTTCCTCAATGTGCTTCCTTTTTAAAGACAAACGCGAAAGGGACAGTTCTGAATCGAGCAAAGGGTCAGGAATGGGGAACCTCCGCCCCAGGGACGCGCCTGGTGGGGGACGGAGGTCACAGACGATGCACTAGGAGCCGATGGCGAAGGAAGTCATTTCTGTGACGTTTCGGGTGGGCGGTGCTCCGCCCCCCAGGCCGGGAGAGCGGGGAGGGGCTGCAGACGGGTCCAGGCAAAACCGCTGCGCTCGCCGCGGTGGGGGGCCGCCTCAGCTCCCCGCTCCGGAGCAGGGAGGTCCGGTGGCGCCCCGGATGGTCTTCCGTATCCAGTTCAGGTGCTTCTTGGTCAGAAGGGTGTAGACCCCAGGCTTCCGAGTGTCGCCACACTTCCCAAAGGACGTGACGCCCCTGAAGACGCCCTCGCAGATCAGGGGGCTTCCGGAGTCACCCTGCAGCAGGGAGTCACAGTGCAAATGGGGGGGTTTTCCTTGGGACTCACTCATCTATTCATTCATTCATTCATTCACTCACACACATTCTCGCTCTGCGCATTTCAAGGCCACTCTCACACCTCTTTGACTGTCTGCTCTCGCATCCAGGTTCGTGGGTCTTTTCCAATCACTTTCCTTTGGAAAGAGACCGCCCAGGAGAAGAGGTGCGAGCTCATTCTCCGCGGTGGGGCGGGCGGGGACAGACTGCTGGGGGAAGCCTGCCGCAGGGGGGATGCTTGTCTCTCTCTCTGCTCTCGGTCCGTGGACGTCAGGGGGCAGAACCGAGTGTCGGGGCCATGCGAAGGCTTGGGATGGGACCTCAGCTACTGCTCGCTCTGGCGGGGGACACAGGACCACGTCGTCCTTGCGCTGTCTCAGACAACTTTTAGGAGCCGTTTTCAGAGTTTCATCGGGTCCCCTCATTCTCTCCCCGACCTTGCCAGCCACTCACACACCGGGGGTCCAAGTCCGGTCCCACCCTGGTCCTGCCCGTTCTCGGCACCCGGAGAGGCCGCCGCTAACAGTGCAGAGCTGGGGGTTGGGTGGCCTCCGTCCCCATCGAGGGTCACCCCACGGACAGCCCTTTCACCAGGGGGAGTCACAAAACTTCCTATGCCTTCGATTCCTCGCCCGTCAAACAGAGCCGGCCATCGCGGGGCCTGTCTCGGGGGCCTGAGGGGCCCAAGGGACAGAAGGAGGTGTGGTCCCACTGGCTGTCATGACTGTTCCTGAGACGTCTGGGCAACATCCGGGGGGGTGGGGGGGCGGGGAAACGGTGACCTGGAAGTGACCGCCAGGAAGGAGGGGACGCCCCCCGAGCGGAAGGCTTCGTCGGGGACAGAGGGTGCACAGTGTGGCCATGTCAGGCGGTGGCTCTCACGGGCCTTGAGCACAGAAAGCAGTGACAACTGTCCCCCCCCCCCCATCCCCGTCCTCCTGTCTCCAGCTCGCCTCCTCCTCTCCTGGGCCCGGGACGCCTGGCGCTTGCAACGCACTCACCTGGCACGCGTCATCCTCGCCGCGCCTCCCCCCGGCGCAGACCATGCCGCGGCCCACGACCGGCGAGAAGTCGTAGTGCGCCGCGTCGTTGCACGTCCTCCGGTCGATCACGGTGACGTTGGCCTCCCTCAGGGCCTTCGCCCGTTCCCGGGCGTTCCTTCGGGGGCGCCCCCACCCTGCCACGCGGCACCCGGTGCCGGGCTGGACGTCGTCCCCCGTCTTGGGCAGCTCGAGGATCTTCACAGCTTTGCTTTTAGTGGCTCTGCCTTCCAGCTGAAAGAGGGGCAGCTTCAGGCCAGGACAGCGGGCTGGGCACCGGCACGTGGCTCTGAGGGGGCGTGTCAGGTGCCCGTGGGCGTGTCCTCACACGCCGCGGGACGGGGAGGCTGCAGTTTCAGCTGCCTGACGGTCAGTCACTGGTGTTGGAGAAGCCTGGCGCACCTTCACGGGTGGTTTGGCCGAGCTCGGCCCTGTGAGCTCGGGACAGCTGACCGGCCAGGGGTGGACAGCCTGCAGGTTCCTGGCAGGCCTGCGGCCGGAGCTGCGGGGCGGGCCTGGCCACGCCGCACAGGTGGCCTCAGGTGTCTGGAGTGACGGGTCTGCAGACTGGCTCCGGGCAGGTGCACACCAGTTCCCCTCCTACCCCCCCGCCTCCACTGCCCTCTTCCCGGCTCGCTGCCCACATCGCTCAGGTAATGCACGGCGAGGGGGCGGTGCGACCAGCCCAGATTAGGCCCGGGGGGGGGGACAATTCTAGTTCTTTCCTCCCTCCTTGCTGAACCGTTTGAGCTGCAGAAGGACCTTCTGAGAGCACAGAGCGGCCATGCGCACAGGCGCACCGAGTCACGTTCAGCCCCGCCCCCCCCCGACGTTGGACTGTGCCCCCTTCTGCAGCGCACCCACCCCTCCCCAGCTGCCGTGCGCCCAGCACCCCCCCCACCTCCCGTCTCCCTTGCTGAGCAAACCCCAGCGACCCGCACGGTGGCCGGCTGCAGGGGCGCCCCGGCTGCGTCACCACTGGAGGAAGCGCCCGCAGCAGCGGCCGCGGCACCGGGTCCCGGAGGGCCGTGCGCCTCACCCCACACCCCGGTGTTAGCCCGCCGTGGCTCGGGGCCACAGGCGTAAAGATCATTTTCAGGTCAGACAAACCAAATTTCAAAAGTTCGCTATTTCAAGAGTTATTGGGGGGAAAAAAAGCACATGTACCTGAAGGAGCTGAAGGTCCCCTTCAAAGGACGCCGGGTCGAAGCAGGGGTAGGGGACCGCCTTCTTGACGGAAAACACTTGCACGGACTTCTCCTTGTGGGCCGCGGAGTGGGCCCCCAGCACAACCCGAGGCCTGCCCTTCCTGAAAGACACATGGACAGGAAGCCGTTGGCACGGGGGAGCGGACGCCCTTGAGCCTGAGCGCGAACTGAACGTGTTCCCATGCGCTCTTTCCAGCGGCCGTTGGATTTCCGTACTCGCGCAGTGAGGCAGGGGGCTCTCGGGTGTTTTAGTGACCCCGCCTGCAGCTCCCAAGACGTGAGCCGTCGCGGGCTGCTTCGGCTTCCCCGCCTCTTCTTCAGGCGGAGGCTGCAGGAAGGGGGTCCCCGGCCTTGGGCCGAGGCAGAGGCCCGGAGTGCGGGTGGCCTGCTGGCTTCCCCGCTGGCCTCCCCTGGCGGCCTCCACGCCTGGTGGAGGGGGCCGGGCCCTCGGACGCGAGAAGTGGCAGCGGTCAGCTGCTCTGAGCTTCCGGGAGACCAAGAACTTGGCTTTGTCTTCAGGGATGGTGACGTGGGGTTCTCGAGGTGCAACTTGGAACAGGAAGAAATGCACCTCGACTTTGTAGGGAAATAAATCGGAGTCTAAACAAATGCACACAGGCGCCCGGGTGCACCCACAGGACCAGGAGCGAGCCAGCGGGCAGGCGGGGCCGGTCCGCCCAGCGGCGTGCGGAGGCCGGGCTGCGGAGGCGGCACCCGCCGGCCCTGACCTGCTGGCTGACTCGGCCCTACGACGGCCTCTGAATTAACCCGGCCGACGGCCCCCTTCATGTAGAGTGTGCCTTGTGCGGCAGCTCCCGCTCGGGACGCCCCCATTTCACACAGCGAGATGCGTGAGTCCCCGTGGGTCTCCCTCGTGAGAAGCCGGTCTCCAAGCCCCTTTCCTCCTTCCTGCAGTCCGTGCCGCCGCGCACGGGGCGCCGGCGCCGGCCCTGGTGACGAGCGACCGCACGGGCTCGGGAAGGAAGTCGCGGCGTGGCCACGTGCTGAACGCCACCGGACTGTCCGGTCGCAGTCAGGACGGGCTTTAGCTTGAACCACAGGAAAACGCCATTTTTCGAAGTCTAACCGTCAAACACCAGTAATTCCTGAGGGTTCAGGCTACTCTGTAGCGTCGCGGGGCCACGTGAATTCTCGCTCTGGGGACGCAGTGTGCGGGACTGCGTGAGGTTTGCTTACGGAGAAGCCTGCCATGATGCACAGCGGAGGGTCAGCAGTGATGGCGTGGGGGCGGACGGGCTGATGAGCCTCCTTTTCACCTTTCCTGCTTTTCAAAACGTTAATAATTTCATAATTTATGGTGAAAACGTATCTTAAGAGAATTTGAGAAAGGGGTCGTGCGTTTCAGCTGGATGCTCCACAGCATCCAGGCCGGTGCTAGCAGGCGCAGGAGTATAGACCAGAAGGCCAAGCGCACTTGCCCGCTGCCTCCTGCACCCCCCCTGCCCTGGCTGGAAAGGTCAGGGCCATGCTCTCCCCCTCCCCCCCACCACAGTTGCCTCGGGAACGAGGGGAGCCCCGAGTTACTCACAGGGCGCAGTGAGCGGCCGTCAGCACCCAGTTCTCCGTGACCAGAGCGCCGGCACAGAGCCGCGGGCCCTCGATGAGAGCCATGTAGCCTCTGGAGTGAGGCGGCACCTCCTTCCCTCCGACGATGCTCGCACGGGGCTCTGGGGAAACTGGAAAACAGCCCAGGGTGAGGGCTCCCATGCCCGGCCCTGCTGCTCTGAGCCAGTCTGCGGGGAGGACTGGGCGCCTTCCAGGCCCCGGGAGCCGCTGCTCCGAGCCAGGGCGGGGCGGGGCCGGGCAGGGCAGGGAGGCCACGCAGTTCTGCCTGAGGCCTCGGCCTCCTGGGCAGCGTCTCACAGGCATCTCGTCCCTGCAGTGCACACGGTCGCTGCTGTTTCCTCACGGTGAGCTCAGGGCTCCGTCGGGGGCGGGGGGGCAGGTGGGGGACGCTTGGTATGAGCAAGCATTCCTCTTAAGTTAGGCCTTTATTATTTTTAAAATGTCTAAATTGCTTTCCCTTTCTTGTTTTGAAATCGCTAGGGCAAACGTGACAACTAGGTACAAATGCTCCTTTCTCTGCCCACTGGTTCTCTCTAACTTCGGTGTTAACGATGGCCACTCCGAGTCCTCACGGGCAGTGCAGGGTCCCTGGGCCCGCCCCTCGGGCGCTGGTGTGGAGCCCGGGGGGCGCCTGGGAGCCCGCCTGTGGATACACTCCCAGGTGGCTGTGGGGCGCCTGCCGCCCCGGCAGTTCTGGGGTGGACCTGGCGGGAGCAACTCTGGCCCCCAGCGATGCCCCTGCTGTGTGTTTACCGGCAGATCTGCATTTCGGACGGTTGCTTGCTGAGGGGTGTGCACAGCCAGGGCGGGGGTGGGGGGGGATCAAAGGCAGAAGGCCGGAGTGGGGGACGGGGCTGGGGCTGCCGCGTCCTGGCCGGGTACTCGGACTAGGCTCTGGCGCCCACACTGAGCCTCTCTGCTCCTGGGACTGCGCGGGGCTCCCTCCCACCCCCCGCTCAGGGGCCGGAGTGCTGGGAGCCCGCCGGGACTGTCCAGGTCAGAAGGTCCCTCACTGGTGGACGCACACCTGTGCAGGTGAAGGCACCGTTGGTCTGGGCACCTGAGAAGTGCCCTTGGGGGGCAGTGGGGCGCACCCGGGGCTCTGACTGGGCCTGGAGGCTCACGGGACCGGGGCCCCTTCCCCCCGCTGTTGCGATGCCTGCGGCGCATTTCCAGGGTCCGGCTGCGAGGGGTGTGCGGTCGCCACGCTGTGCTGCCCGTGCCCCCCTGTGCCCTGACCCCTCGAGTGTGGGCGCCAGGCGACTCCTGGGCCTCGGGGGCTCGGTGTGGCTGGAGATCTCGGGACTTCCCCATGATGCCTGTGTGCTTGACGGGGACACGAAACCCACCGCCTTGCTCCGGGAGCCCACGCCAGCCCGGCACACCTTCGCTCGCAGGCACTGAGGCTGCAGGGCTTAGTGACCTCAGTGCGTTTGCATCTTTTCCTCTTACTCGGTGTTAGTGACCCGGCGGGGAGGCGAGGCAGATGGGCTGAGTGAGGGGGGTGGGGCTGGAAGACAGATGCTGTAGCTGAACAGCCAACGGTGAGCCCCCCCCCCCCCCCCCCCCCCCCCCGTAGGGAGGGAGAGACAAATAGCAAACTCGTGAGGCGGACTTTGGCCTTGCTTCAAGGTCCAGGCCCTGGCAGAGTCACGCAAGGGTGAACACAACACAGCTGTCACCCTTGAAGGACTCGGTGGAGAAAGAGGGAGCAAGCAAAGCTGTGGACAAACACACCCACGATCACGGGGCCGGACGTGAGCTGAGCCCCTGGAGGGAGAGGAATCGGGGAGCTGAAGGGACTCAGAGGCCCGAGAACAAGCTCGTGACTGGGCGGCCGGGGGTGTGCACGGAGCAGGCTGGGTGGTTGGGGGTGTGCATGGAGCAGGGAGGGTGGCTGGGGGTGTGCACGAGGCAGGGAGGGTGGCCGGGGGTGTGCATGGAGCAGGCGGGGTGGTTGCACGGAGCAGGCTGGGTGGCTGGGGGTGTGCATGGAGCAGGCGGGTGGTTGGGGGGTGTGCATGGAGCAGGCGGGTGGTTGGGGGTGTGCACGAGGCAGGGAGGGCGGCCGGGGGTGTGCATGGAGCAGGCATCTGTTTATTTGTGTAATCCCAAAGGATTCGGAAAGAAACCGAGATTCCGTAGGTGGGGCTGCACCGAGGGGGGCGGCCCACAGAGAAGTGTTGTTAGAATGAACTTCACAGGCATCACGTTTAAACGCCTTTGGCGTCCAACGTGACGCCTCGGATCCGGCCCTGAAAAAGAGAACTGGTAGCAAAGTGATTTTTTAAAAATGGCCCCAACGTGACTCGCTGTTATTCTTTCGATTGTTCAAGGTTGAGTGTTTTTCTAGCTTCTCTAATTTCCTGTGATAAAATTGCAGATTCTCTGGGTAACAGTGTCCGGCATTTAAGCAACACTTAACTTCTCTTCCCCGGGAATTCACAGCACCTGTAACACAACACCTACCCCCTCCCAGTCTCAGGGAGGTGGGGCGCATCAGACCACGGGGTCTCTTCTCTGAAAGCTCATAGCCACCCCGAGACTGAAGGCCTACCCAGCACCCCCCCCCCCCCACCGTGGGAGAAGAGTGGGAGGAGTCCCGTCGCCCTGACCCAGCCCCCAGTCTGCTCAGGTCCCACCGCGGGCTGCGTGGCCTCTGTCTCAGGCTGGGGCCCGCCTCACTGGTCTTAACGATCTCCCCACATGCCACGATGTGGTTGTCAGTTGGAACGACAGCTCAGTAAGTTACATTAAAGTCAAAGAAAACAACGGCAGTAACAATGACCACGAAAGCATCTAGGATTCGCCAGCCACTGGCTTGTTCCGGACCGGGCTCTGCCACCGACCGCAGTGTGGCGGGGTGGGGAGTGGGGGGGCGGGGCATTGTGACTCCCACGCACAGACAGAAGCCTGGCGTTTACCTGGGGCGACCCACTCGCCCAAGCCCACACCACTGACAGCGAGCAAAGCCGCGCTCTCACCCAGTTCCATGGCGTCTAAGACCCTTACTCTTCCCAGAGTGACTCACTGTTTTCCTCAAGAAGTATCCCCTCACCTCTTCTATCTCTGAGCTGTCAATTTCTCAGACACACCAGTGTAGACACACGTGTGCATGTGAATACTAGCATGTCGTTTGGGAGGGTCCCTGATGTCCTGACGCCTGTCCTTGGCCTTGGGAGCTCAGGACCCCGCTTTGAGAAGCCCAGCCCTGCGGGCATGGTTGAGCTGAGTGATATCATGGTGTGTGGTGAAGGGTACAGGCTCTGGGTTCAAACCCCAGCTCGGCTACTTTCTAGCTGATGACTTTGCCTGCGCCTTGGTTTCCCCATGTGGAAAATGGGCTGATAACGTTGACACTGCGGAAGATTAGGTGAGTGATGGTCCGTAGAGCACTCAGCAGACGGCGGGGCTCAGTGGGAGTTGTACTGCGTGCTGACATCGGTAGGTGTCCCCTGTACATTCCCTGGAGGGTCCTACGCTGATGCCATCGCTTCCTCGCAGACCCCGACCGGTGGGAACAGACGTTCAAGGACACATCCTGAAGCCGAGAGCGCACAGGCTGATCCGAGGGCTGCGACTGTTCAGGGTGCGTCCATGGCCAGGAGGTCCCTGGAACAGCTCATCCACACACCCCCTGTTTAATGGTTTCGTCAACTTTTCACTGAGAGGTTTTGCCTCATCGACCCACGGTGAATGTACGAGAGCCACCGGCTGCAGTTAATGCTTCCGGTTTTCTGCTGTGGACACAGGGGGCACATTTTCATCTTAGTAAGTCAACGTGCCTATTTCAGCAGAGGCAAAAGGTAACATTAACAACGGTCGGAAATGAGCGAACATGTTCTCCCAGACGGTCGGTTCCCTTTTCATTTTGATGATGGTTCTGCAGCTGTGCAGGAGCTTTTTAGTTTGAGGTGGTCCCATTGGTTCATTTTTCCCTGTAGTTCCCTTGCCCCCAGAGATATATCGGCAAAAACACCGCTACGTGGGATGTCTGAAGTTTTACTGCCCGTGCTCTGCTCACAGGGCCGTCCAGCCTTGGGGGCGTCTCTGGGCCACCCTGGAAGAAGAGTTGTCTTGGCCCACACACACTAAATACACAAACACTAACGAAAACTGATGAGCAAAAAGAGGTTTTAGGTAAATTTACGATTTTGCTTTGGGCCGTGCTCATAGCCATCCTGGACCACACCTGGCCGGAGGGCCCCGGGTGGGACGCCCCTGCAGGACTTCTGTGTTGTCACGACTTCTATTTAAATCGTGTATCCATTTGAGTTCACTCTGGTGTGCCATGTGAGTTGGTGGTGCAGCTTCACTGTGTGCGTGTACCAGCCCAGTCCTCCCGGCACCGTGTGCTGAAGGGGCTGCGTTTACCCCACCGTGTGCTCATGCCCCTCCATCAAATACTGACCGACCACAGGGACCTGGGTTTATCTCTGGGCCTCCGTTCTGGTCCATTCATCTGTGTCTGTCCTTCTGCCAGCACCCGGCTGCTTTGTCTACAGCGGACTGTTACTCAGTTTGACGCCAGGTATCATGATCCCTCCTACTTTGCTCTTCTTTCCCAAGATTGCGGAGGCCATCTGGGGGTCTTTTGAGGTGGCTCCCGGCTCCTGGGGTCCGTGGCATTGTGGATGAGACACGAGACAAACTCACACGGACCCCTGAGTCCCGTGGAGGAACAGGGATGGCGCGGCTTCTCTCTCGAGGGGAGGAAAAGCCTTGGAGCTTCTCGGCCACTCTCTCAAGGGGAGAGCACCTTGGCCCTTGCCTTGGCAAGCTTTTATTGGGTTCAATTTGCACAGGAACACAGGGTGTATTTGTAAAACTCACCAGTCATTGTGAGGCAGAGATGATTAAACCATAGATAACATTCAAAGAACTCTGAGGTCTTACTCTGAGTCAGGGTCAGATAGCTAAAGGACCATAAAACTTTGGGGAACAAACTCACTTCCTGCTTGGACCCTTATCATCTAAATTGAGGGTATTAGCAAAGCAGGTTTCATAGGATTTGATGCATTCTTTCTTAGGCCTGATTGCCCTAGGGAGCCCGCCCTTTCCAGCACAGGGTGGCACCCACCTCCAGCATTGTTTCAGGCTTAAGTCAGGCAGCGGAAGTAAGGCAGCCAAGAGATTAGGAGACTTCTTTCAGACAGAATGAGGACTCAGGCTATGTCAAAGTTGAGGGGTGAGGGTCCATCACCCCCATTCTCCATAGCCCCCCAAGTCCTTCCCTGGGGTCCCCTATGACCATGCCTGTCTTAGGTTGCCCCTCCCTTGAGGAATCTTCCCCGTCATTGGCTAACTGATCATGCACTGGGGCCCAGGCAGGGTGAAGTAAAAGGAGCAGAGGCAGTGCCCCTGCCAGGGAGATAAGCTTTGTCTCCTTAGTGGCTTATGGTCTGAAGGTCACTCACTCAGCCTTAGCCATGGGGGGTTACAGCTTCTGAAACCAGGCAGGGTGGTTCCCAACAGTCTTTTTCGGTTCCATATAAATTTTTGAAATATTTGTTCTAGATCAGTGAAATATGCCATTGGTATTTTAATAGGAATAGTATTGAATCTATAGATTGCTTTGGGTAGTATAAACATTTTAATGATGTTAAACTCTTCCAGTCTATGAACACTGTAGATGCTTCCTTTTATTTTTATCTCCCTTAATTTCTTTCTTCAGTGTTCTACAGTTTTCCAAGTACAGGTCTTTTACCTCCTGTTTAAGTTTATTCCTGTCTCCAGAATTATGAAGAACTCATCCAATTCAACACCAAGAAGACAAACAATCCAATTAAAAAATGGGCAAAGGACCTGAACAGACACTTCTCCAAAGAGGACATACAGAGGGCCCAGAGACATACGAAAAGATGCTCAATGTCACTAATTATCAGAGAGATGCAAATTAAAACCACAATGAGATACCACTTCACACTGGTCAGAATGGCCATCATTAATAAGTCAACGAACAAGTGCTGGGAATATAGAGAAAAGGAAACCCTTATGCACTGTTGGTGGGAATGCAGACTGTTATAGCTACTGTGGAGAACAGTATGGAATTTTCTCAAAAAACTAAAAATAGAACTGCCTTTTGACCCAGCAATTCCATTGCTGGGATTATACCCTAAGAATCCTGAAACACCACCCCTAAGAACCCATGCACCCCAATGTTCATAGCAGCACAATTTACAATAGCCAAGTGCTGGAAGCAACCTAGGTGCCCATCAGTAAATGAGTGGGTCAAAAACCTGTGGTACATTCACACAATGGAATTCTATGCAGCAGAAAGAAAGAAAGAGCTTATACCCTTTGCAACAGCATGGATGCAACTGGAGAGCATTATGCCAACTAAAATAAGCCAGGTGGTGAAAGAGAAATACAATATGATCTCACCTATAAGTGGACTCTAATGAACAAAATAAACAACAAACACAACAGAACCACAGGCATGGAAACATGGAACAGACTGACAGCGACCAGAAGAGAGGGGAGCGGGGGGTGAATGGTGGCAAGAAGGGGAAGGGACTGGACGAAGAACACGTGTGAAGGACCCACGGGCATGGACAACAGGGAGGGGATTCACTGTGGGAGGGGGGTTGGGGGTGGGGTGCGCTGGGCAGAAGAGGGCACAGGGGGAAAACTGGGACAACAGTAATAGAACAACAATCAAATATTAAAACAAGAACAAAAGAACCTATTGGAAATTAAGCTGTGATTTCTTTTTCCTGCATGCACAATGTGAAGTGAACACAGCACCCCATTTTCCCGTGAGCAAAGCAAAGAGGCGAGGGGAGACTCGGCTCACCTCCAGGAGTGAGGAGAAGGCAGCCGGCGGCCAGGAGCGGGAACGCCAGGGCGGCTTGCATGACGCCTGTCACCCAGGTGCGGGGGGCCACTCAGCTCCGAGTGCCGACAGTCAGTGACATACAGTGCAGCGCGAAGGATGTCCGTGGTTTCTTCTCTGCCGGGCCGTGGGAGGGGCTGGTGTTTTATTAGTGGAAAATAATTTCAGCGACGGTGTGGTCGCCGGTTTCTCAGGTGAGGTCATTTCCTTTGGGTTAGACCACTCCCAGCCCCCCACCCCCAAGGGTAAAGGGGAGGCCGTGGAGACTGTGACAAATCACGAATGTTCAGGAGGAACTCTTCTTGCTCTTCTTGGGACGGCTGTTGCACTTTTAAATATGAGTGTGTGTGTGTGAAAAGGCTGAGAATTCATGTCTATAATGGAAATTGTTTTGAAGTACCATCTTTGAACTTGTTCTGGGGGGGAAGGATGGATGTTCGATGCCTTCGCTGCTGAGACCCCTGGGCAGGCACCAGCGATGAGAAGGCCAGCGCTCACCCGCCATAAGAAGGCCGGCGCAAACATCCGGGCCCCGGGGCCGCCTGCCAGACGGCTGGGAGCTGGACAGATGAACAGCGCACCCTCTGTTGCTGGGAGTTCTCACGGGTGATGGTGCCCAGACTCCGCCAGCTTTCTGGCTGGCCAGACGCGTAGATGGCTCCCGCATTCGGCATGGCCTCTGACCCAACGAGTCAGGTGTACAGGTTTTAATAAATGATGGAGATGCACAAAAACTTAGCTGTAATGAGTTCCCTTGCATTCTTGTTCATCATGAGAAAAAGCTGAAAAGAACCTAAATGCCCCCAAATAAAGAATTAGGCAGGCCGAGTTTGGGACTTCCCAGGGCTGCTGTAACAAACTATCACAAACTGCTTCACTGCTCTGGGGTCAGGGGTCTGGCGTGGGCCTCCCTGGGCTCAAGTCGGGGGTCCGCCGGGCTGAGCTCTCTGGGGAGGCTCGGGGGGCGGGCGGGGAAGCCGCTGCCTCACCCCCTCAGCTTCGTGCACTCCCTGGCTGGGGCTTCCCCCAACTGCAGACACATGGCAGTCTTTCCCTGCCCCCTCTTTTCCTTCCTGCTTCCCGGGGAGACCGGCCGGTTGAAACAGCGCCCCCGAGCCTGGGCCTCGGGCTCTGCCCTCCCGAGACGATGGCTCCGTGAGGAGACAGGTGACGCAGCGTGCTCATCGTCGGAGCAAGTGGCACGCGCCCCAGGGCCTGTGTGAACGCAGAGCCAAAACCAGAGCCCATTCCATGCCGGAGGTTAACACGTGTCGCCGCCGGGCCGTGATTCCAGGCGACGGCCTAGTGTCCTGTGGGCACTGGGAAGTTACCTAACGCTGCCTACCTGATTCTTCATTGGGGGGCATTTAGGTTCTTTTCGGCTTTTTTCTCATGATGAACAAGAATGCGAGGGAACTGGTTCCACTCAGTGAGCCGGGCGGCATCTTTCTAATGAACAGAAGTCAGGGATGAGAGTCTAATAAAGCTGAGGGAGCCGGAGTGGCGCGGGTGACGGGGTCAGGGGAGGCTGCTCAGTGATAACTAGTTTGTCAGGACAGACGGGCCCAGGAGGAGGGGTGGGCTGAGGGGACAGGCGGGGCCCCTGTTTCTCCCACAGCCCCGCCCCTGCACCCCCCCCCCCCGCCCCCCGCCCTCGGGGAAGGCCAGGAGGAAACAGGTTTTCCCTGAAGGAGGGAGGGTGGCAGGAAGGAACCCGGTTTCAGGGAAACTCCTGGCTTTGCAGCTCCTCTGACTTCTTGAGCTTTAAATTTCATCACAAGAAGAGACGTTCGTGAGGTTCCCACCCAGCCTTTCCGGTTGTACTTTGGTCGCACAGATGTGGTCTGGGCCAGAGGTTTCTCTGTGGCGGGCTTTCCAGGCAGTGCAGCAGCCGGCCGGCACGCCTCAGCCCTGCCCCCAGCCTGCAGCTCCGGCCCCTGTGGCTGCATGGCCGGTCCGGCCGCCCCGGCGCTGTGTGCGCGGGGACCTCGGGGGCCGCCCTGCATTCCGTCTCTTCTTTCTTAACCAACTCAGTGAGGCACGCTTTACATGCCCCTCAGCTCACCCTTTAAAAGGTATGGTTTTTGCTACATTACTGGCATCGATTTTAAAAAACCGTGCTAAAACGTGTGTCACATAAAGTTGGCCACTTTCAGCACTTCAAGTGTCCAACTCAGGGGCGCTAATTACAGTCCCGGGGCTGGGCACCCACCGCCACCACCCGTTTCCAGGGCTCACGGCACCTGAAACAGAGACTCAGCCGTACCCGGCGGTGGCTGGCCCCCCTTCCGCCCCCCTCCGGGCCCGGCACCCCCGCCTCCACTTCCTGTCCCCACGAGTCTGCCGGTCCCAGCATTGCAGACGAGCGAAACCACACGGCATGTGTCCCCGTGCCTGGCTCGCTTCACTGCGTGCACTATCGTCAGGGTCTGTTCAGCCGTGGAAGGTCCCGGAACTTTGTGCCTTCTGGTGGCTGACCGGCATGGCACCGCCTGCGTCCGCCGTCCCCTCTGATGTCGCCACTCCTCTGCTGGCGGACCCGTGCGGGGTGTCCCGCCGGCTACTGTGGGCGCACCGCCACGCACACTGACCTGCAAGTGTCCGTCCGAAACCCCCCTGGTTCTCTCGGTTCTGCCCCCGGGAGTGGAGCTTCTGGGTCTCATGGTGGTTATGCGCTCAGCTTCCGGAGGAACCTCCGCACTTGACATCTTGGATGCTGTCCGGTTGTCACTGTCCCCGCCCGCACTGCAGTACCCAGGGACACGCCCCGGGCAGTGCCCTGGCTGCAGACTCGGGACTCTGCTCCGGGGGTGCGAGGCTGGAGAGAGGGATAATTCTACATCTGTGATGGAGGAACACACGAGTGATCTACACAGTCATCGCTTTTCTTGGCTGTCTCGGAGCTGAACCTGCAGGCCAGCCGAGTGGGCTGAAGCCCCTGGAGGAAGGCGGGTGCCTCGGGGGCAGAGGGACTTGCGTAGCTGGAGCGAAGCGGGCGGGGGTGGTGCTGGCGGCCCCCCCCCCCCCGCCGGAGCTGCTCGCGGGAACGCAGGCACGTTTGGAGGAGGAACCGGGTGGACGAGGGAAGGCCGTGCCCCCGGGGCTGCAGGCTCAGATGGCCCACAGGCCTCTCCCCACGGCACTTGCGGGAGCCGCTTGGGTGAGGCGGGCGAGGCCGTCGATGGCAGGAATCCCCGTCCTCCGATGCAGGGGTGAAGGGCAGACACGCCGCAGGGGGGGCCCGAGCTTCCGGGGGCCGCGAGGGGTGCTTTACCCCCATGTCCTGCCCAGAGCAGCAGCCCTCAGCTGCTGAGGAAGGGGCGGCAGGTACTCGCCTGCCCCCAGCACGCGTGAGGGTGCGGTGGTGGGGTGGGGGGAGGCGGGAGGAAAGGCCCAGCCCTCTATTTCTGGGCAGTGGGGGCAGCTGGGAGAAGGTCCTAGCCACATGGGAGGGGCAGGAGCACTGAGATGACCCCCCGCCTGAGACCAGGGTCCGAGTGGAACGCTAGCAAACCCGGGTCAGCTCCTGGCCGGACGGACTCGATTCCTTGCAGGGGAGGAGCTCGAAGAGAGGAGTAGTTTACGTGCTTGCGAACCTGTTTTCCTCGGTGTCTGTCGTCTTGCAAGTGACGAGACCCGCCGCAGAAATGCGGGGCAAAGAGCGCCCCCCCCGACCCCCCGTCCGGAGACAGAGCCGTGAACGGCATCGGACTCGGGTGTGACTCGGACGTGAGAACCGAGAGGAGGAGAATGTAACCGGCTCTGAGCAAGGACATGCTGGTCCGCAGTGAGAAACGGGGACAGCGTGCCCAGCCGTGGGGCGGGTGTCCGCAGGGAGAGGAGACTGTCAGAGGGGGCCAAACGGAGGGGCTCGACGTGGGAAACGCCGCGAAGGACCCAGGACGCTGACGGGCTCCGCCGAGAAGACGCCCAGACAGACGCCAGAGACTGTGGGACGGCGCCACCCTGGCCGTCCCGTCGCCGGACTCCCCGTGAGGCAACGAGATGCAGCGACAGAGGAGGTATCTGGAGAGGGGGTTGGCAGGTGCCCTGCACCCTGGGGAGAGAGACGCCCCACCCTTCTTCCTGCGGTGTGCGCTGGGGGCTGCACCCACGATCTCGGGCTCCCTGCCCCGGCACCGGGCTGCCGGACAGCTTACCTCTCCAGGGCAGTCTCTAGATCACTCCATTCTGTATACCATTCCATTTACGACACTTACAAAGCACCTACTATGTACTAGACCTGGGAGTTGCTGCCCTGATGGACCCTGTGGCCTCAACGGAGACCTAAGGCCCTGGCGTTCACGGCTGTGTCGGTGGAAAGGGCGGGCCGTGGAGATGAGATGGTGCTGACCCCACTCCCGGCCCTGCCGCCTGGCAGCCGCGGCGCACCCGGGCACACGGTGCCCAGCTGTCGGGCTGTAGACAGATGTGCCTTGAAGTGGTGACAGATGTACTCAGTCTGGGGGATCCGGGCATTTCTCTCCCCGTTTCCCGGGTGATTGGAAAACCGTAGTCGGCACGGAGGCACTGCTGTGAGGGGTTGCCCGACACATGGTCGGCCCTTAACAAATCACCCTGGAACCCCCCAGTCGCTGTCCAGGTCAGGCACAGCCCGAGGGCAAAGCTCCGGCCTGCAGTGTCGCTGGGGCAGGAAACGGATGGGGTAGCGGGGGCGTCTCCTTGGAGGGTCAGACCCTGGCTGGGCCAGGGGTGCTTGGGGCCTATTTCCCCAGAACATAGGGGTTCACGCTTTATAACCACCCCCTGCCTGCCCCTTCAGCTCCCAGAGGCCAGGGGCCGTTGCCCAGGGCAACATGCCCCTGTGGTGTTCATTCGCCGGAGCCCGGGTAGAACCCGCCTCTCGGGTCTGAGACTGGACTCGGCAGTTCCTTTGCCACGGCACACTCAGGGGGCTGTTCTATTCATTTTGTGAACACACACCCTTTACACAGGGATAGAAGACATTGGTGTATCTACCTTTCAACGGTCCTCGAACTGGCGCATTGCTAATGAACCGGGGCGGGGGCTGGGTGACAGGTGTGTGGGGACTCAACTCACGTCTTGTTCTCTGTGCTTTCAGACACTGAGTGACACAGAGCCCTCGACGGCTTCTCGGTGTTGCCCGCACTAACTGCACCTTCAGTAGAGGAGGGACCCCCGACACAGGGAGGTATCGATGGTCACGGCCGGTTCATCAGTATCCCACACCAGCACCGCAGAAGAGTTTGGCTGACTGCAACAAACGGTGATGTAATAACTCCTTCAAGTCCATTTTAGTGCCTTTCAAATATTTGTTCCGTTTTTGTTTGGACCTGGTTACTTTGCTGACGGTCCGAGAGAGGGCCGGTCGGGTTTTGGTCTGGCTGGCTCTGGAGCCCCGGACAGGTGTGTGTGAGCCGTGGCGGCGCTTGCCGAGAGCACGGAGACCCCGCTCTGCGGCCGTGCGCCCCCCACTTGAAAGCACAGCCCTGGGCAGGCAGCGCCGGCTTCCTGGCTGTCGCGGCCGACGCGCCACGTCTTGCAAGAGCAGGCGTTGCGAGGCTGGAAACCACATCTGAGGCTGCAGCGGATAGAGCTGGTTGTCTGGGGGCCCTGGGGGCGCCAGGCCACCGGGGGGAGGGCTTTGTGCATCAGGCCCCTTTATGAGGTCTGCCGCCTCTCAGGAAGGCATCTGAGGGTTAGTGGGGAAGGAGATCTCATTGTCTTCTGCGCCGACATCTGGGAGGGAGGGAGGGATGCAGCAGGGTTTCCGGGTGCCCCGGGCCAGGGCACGTGGGCGAGGGTGGGGGGCGTGGGGTGAAGCTGAGTGTGTCTGAGCATGCGTGTGGTTGGTGGGAGCTGACCGACTGCGGAAGCAAAGGCTCGATGAAGATGTCTTTAGTTGAAATAGAATGTTTCACCGAGGCCGAGAAAACAATGAGTGAGGTAGCCCCACTAAGGTGTTAAATGGAGGCACCTCCGGAGGGGCCCCGCCTGTGGGGAGTGAAGACACGACAGCAGCTGCTGCTGAGCGGGGCTGCAGGAAAGAGCTTCTCTTTTCACGCAGAGCCCGCCACCGTGAGTACCTCTGGCAGTTCCTCAACCAGCCCCTTTTCACCCGGGGAGTCAGAGGACCAGGGCGATGAGGTGAGTGAGTGCAGGGAGCCTGGGCAACAGTGAGTCTGGGCAATGATGAGCTTGTGCAATGGTGAGTGTGTGCAACAGTGAGTGTGCAATACTGAGTCCGTGCAACAGTGAGTCTGTGCAATAGTGAGTCTGTGCAACAGTGAGTCTGTGCAATAGTGAGTCTGGGCAACATTGAGTCTGTGCAATAATGAGTCTGGGCAACAGTGAGTCTGGGCAACAGTGAGTCTGGGTGATGGTGAGTCTGTGCAATAGTGAGTGTGCAATAGTGAGTCCATGCAATAGTGAGTCTGTGCAATAGTGAGTCTGGGCAACAGTGAGTCTGTGCAATAGTGAGTGTGCAATAGTGAGTCTGTGCAATAGCGAGCTCGTGCAATGGTGAGTGTGCAATAGTGAGTCTGTGCAATAGTGAATCTGTGCAATAATGAGCTTGTGCAATGGTGAGTGTGCAATAGTGAGTCCGTGCAATAGTGAGTCCATGCAATAGTGAGTCTGGGCAACAGTGAGTCTGGGCAACAGTGAGTTTGTGCAATAGTGAGGCCTATGCAACAGTGAGTGTGTGCAATAGTGAGTCTGGGCAACAGTGAGTCTGGGCAACAGTGAGTCTGTGCAATAGTGAGTCTGTACAACAGTGAGTCTGTGCAATAGTGAGTCTGTGCAATAATGAGCTTGTGCAATGGTGAGTGTGCAATAGTGAGTCCGTGCAATAGTGAGTCCGTGCAATAGTGAGTCTGGGCAACAGTGAGTCTGGGCAACAGTGAGTTTGTGCAATAGTGAGGCCTATGCAACAGTGAGTGTGTGCAATAGTGAGTTTGTGCAATAGTGAGGCCTATGCAACAGTGAGTCTGGGCAACAGTGAGCCTGTGCAATAGTGAGTTTGTGCAGTAATCAGTGTGCAATAGTGAGTCAGTGCACCAGTCAGTCTGTGCAATGAGCCTGTGCAACAGACAGTCTGTGCAGCCACGAGTCTGAGCAGTGGCGAGCCGTGCAGTGCCGGTGTGCCCACCCCAGTGACGGTGAAAACGACCCTCCTAAACCGAGGCAGCTGGTCCTCCCGAGCCGTCAGCCGTTTACGGTGGGTGGCGAGCAGCAGGAACTGGGCTTCTAGCCCCGGCGGCCTGCGTGCCCAGTGACCGCCTCCACCCCCGTCCATGCATTTCACTCGGCCGCTGCAGTTTCCGTCTCTGAGGTGGGAGCAGGGTCGGACACGAAGACCCGAGCTTCCGCAGAGGCTGGGGGACGCCTCAGGGTTAATTTGCAGCGTGTAGTCTTGGGCGACTGTGTCCTGATCTACATTTGCTGTGTGCTTTTGTCCAGACCAAGTGTGGAGGGGACCCTGGGGCCCGGGGCTGGGGGAAACGGCCTCCCCCCGTCCCCACTGTCACCAACAGGGGACTGGCTGGGCTGCTGCCCGGGGGGGGGGGGGGGGGGCCTGCGAATGGCCCGACTGCCCACTGTCCGCGCCTTGGGGAGGCAGCCCCGTGGGTCACACGTAGGGAGCTTCCTGGACCGAGACTTGGTTCCTGGGCCTGGGGATGGCTGAGTGACAGCCTGCTGGCCAAGCCAGGGCCACTTCCGCCAGTGGAGCTTCTGGGACAATGGAGACACCTACTGTTTGTTTTGAGGATGACAGCTAACTCCAGTCCTTGGACTTCATGCTCCCCTCCTATGTGTATGTGTGTGGGGGGGTGTTGTGGGAGGGTTATTTGGAGAGTTCTAGAATGCCAGAGCTGGCTGGGTTCTGAGAGATCCCGTTCTAGAGCCATGCTGTTGATTGGGTACCCATTAGCCCCACGGAGAGTTCACAGTTAACGTAGATTAGTTAAAACGTCAAACCCAGCTCCTTGGCCACAGCCGCCGCCCTCAGACCCAAGCTGCCGGGCGCAGCTCCCACTGCGCCCTCCCCACGCAGCGGCACTGCGGCATCCAGCCACGTGTGCAGGGTTTCCTCCCGCAATGCGCAAGACTCGGACTCCATCCGCCCGGACCCTCCCGTTTCCCCACGGTTCCTCCCGCGCCTTCGTGAGCACCACGTAGATTTTGAGGTTGGCCCAAGTGGGTGTGAGCGCCAGCCCTGTTCTGTCCTGGCTGTTACTACTGTCGTCACCCCTGAGCCCCAGTTCACTGACCTGCACCCCGGGTGTGAGCCCAGTAACCTGCAGGTCTCACTCCGTCAATCTGCTGTGCGATCGCCCCCTCCCGGCGAGGACAGGACCTGCACCTGCTCTTTTCAGGGGTCTCGCCCCGCCCCCCACCTTGTTCTGGGGCATTGCCCAGAGGCTGTCCCCGCATCGGGCCGCTGCACCTGTGCCTTGGCCTCTCCCGGGTGCAGTCACCTCTCTGCCCAGCCACTGGCCACGGTGCCTGGAGTTCCGGGCGCCCCTCCTCCTGCCCCCCCCAACTTCTTCTATCTTTCCTTCTTCTTTTATCCCCCTGGCTGAAGTGTGGACGCAGCCTCCCCCTCCTTCCCCCTCGAACTGCGCACATGTGAACTTTAGTAAGATTTTGTGGGTGACCCAGGGTTAGAGGAGCGAGTTCTGACGTGCAGAGCCAACACCAACCGGCTCCCGGGGGCGGTGGGGGCTGGGGGGGGGGCGTGCTGCCCTGGGACCACACCCAGGAGCTCCGCCCAGCGATTCCACTCCTCGGAGTCAGGTTCCCAGCGACCGCGACAGGGAGGGGGAGTCCTGTGGCCTTCCGCCCACTTAAAAACCCATCACGGAAACAGGAACCTGGCCAAGAGCAACAGCCGCCTCCTCCTCCGCAGGGTCCGCCGCGGGTCAGCTCTGTCCTAAGCGCCCCGCGGCTGCCGGCGCACGGAGTCTTCGGGACCACCCGGCAAGGCGGTTCCGTCACCGTCCCGGTTGAGCAGACGGTGGAGCCGAAGCACAGGGAGAGGGCGGGTGACCCCCCCCCCGCAGGTCAGACCCCGGTCGCCGAGACCCGTGTCCGGACCCCGGGCCCAGCTCCGGAGGCCGGACGGCGCTCGAGTGTGCGTGTCTGTGTGTGGGTGCACGCACGCCCATCGGTGCTTGGGTGCGTGTGTGTGCCTGAGCGTGTGTTCCCGTGCACGTGCGCATCACACCGCTCCACAGCTGGGGGGGTCCACTCTCACGGGGAAGCTCGCACTCGGGGGACTCGGGTCGGGCCCCTCCTCCCAGGCGCGGCGGCGAGCGCTTCAAAGGCCCTTGTCTAGGGGGTGCCAGGGGCAGGGGCGGCTGGGGGACGACAGGAGCGCGTTTTCAGTGGTGACATGGGTCCCGCGGAGACGTCACGTGAGTGGGATCTGAGAACCAGGCTCCCGGTGCCTTTTGGGCAGAACTTGGGACCAGAACTGCTCGCGCTGCCGCGCCCCACGAATGGCGGGGGCTTACCTGCATGTGCCGGCGAAAAGACCGAGGTCACCTGGGCAGGAAACTTCACGCGACTCGCGTGTTTGAGAGAGCGGGGACGTCCCGAGGCCTCCCGAACACAGTGCGTATTTTCGTTCCTGTCGGGGGAGAGCGGTTTGCGCGGCGGCAGAGCCGGGTCTCGGGCGTGCGCTCCGTGGGGCACAGCTGGCGGGAGGGCGGGGGGAGGGACACCTGCCGCTGCCGCCTCTGCACCTGGGCGGGGGGGGGGGTGGCTGCCGCTCTTCACCCGTAAGGACCCAGGTGTGTGCCGAGGACAGAGTGGCCGAGGTCCGTCTGCGTCCAGGCCTCGTCGTCCTTCTCCCGGCTCTCCCGGGCCTGGCGCCTTCCAGGGGGCCAGGGGTGGGAAGCCCTGTCCTCTCAGGGCAACCCTTCCCCCCCCCCCCATAGGGGGCGGTCTTCCCTCCCAGGGCGATCCTCCCTCCCCCCCATAGGGGGCGGTCTTCCCTCCCAGGGCGATCCTCCCTCCCCCCCACAGGGGGCGGTCTTCCCTCCCAGGGCGATCCTCCCTCCCCCTATAGGGGGCGGTCTTCCCCCGAGGCCCCGGAGACCGCTAGGGTTTGCAGATAGGGTTCCTTCATCAACTCATCTCGCCAAGGCTGGGCGATTTCTTCTAGAACAAACCACCAGCAGGGCCGCCCCTCCGCCTTCCCTCCAGGCCACTGGGCCCCCTCCGTGAGCCAGGGGTCACATCTTGACCCCTGGTTTCCTGTGAGCCACTCGCGTAAGAACATGTTCTCTCTCCCAAACAAAACACGAGTTTCAGGCACTGAGTTCTGCCTTAGAGAAAACGTTCTTACGGGGCCCAGGCCGTCGGCCGGCTGCACCCAGACTGTATCCTGGCCGCCATTATGTTCAGTGTGGTCTTCGCCGCGTGGAGCGACACGTTGTTTCACGGCGTACAAATCTGTGTTGTCATTGCACAAGAGGGAAAGTACATACAGAGTCTGGATGTGCGACTCCTCCTGGAAAAGTCGGAGCGCCTGGAACCAGTAGGTAGGTCTGCTGTTCCATGAGTCAGCCCTCGGTAGGGGCCGGTAGCAGCTGCCACCTTTAGGGGGCGCTGTTGCTCTGGAGTTGGTCACAGTCACCTCCACTCCCTGTTGTGCCCCTGTGAGGAAATCAAGTACTGATTCCTGTTTGTCCTTGTGCTTCTGCTGTTGTTTTCCTTGTAGCAGAACTGGGAGGGACATGATCTGTGTCCTGTCCTCACACCTCTGTTATAAGCTAGAGCCACAGAAAATCTAGAGAAGTTCACCTGTTCTCAAAGGGTCCCGGTTTCCGTCCACAGTCACTCACTGCACCAGAAACAAGGCCAGGCTCAGACTCGGTGACAAAGACAAAGGCACCAGTCCTGGGGCTACAGAGACATTAGAATGACCTGGCAACACGGTTAAAATAACCCAGTTGTCACAAAACACTTCCATGAACAATTCAAAATATGCTGGAAACAAATGAATAAATAGAAAGTCACAAAGGAAGAAACAGAAGATACAGAGAAGAGTGAAATGGAAATTTTAGGACTGAAAAACACAATCAGCAAAATAAAGATCTCCACGGGGGGGGGGGGGGGCTGACCGCCAGAACCGAGGGGACAGAGCGGGAGTCCGTGCCCTGAGATGCAGAACAAGAGCAACGGCCCCAGGTGAGCAGCAGAAAGAGAACGGGCTGGAGAGGAAGACAAGCGCAGAGCCTGAGGGTGCTGGGAGCTGTGGCAGAGGGCCCACATCGTGTCCGGGACCCCTGGGGCCAGGGAGGGTGTGGGTGGCCCAGGAAGTGTGCGCTAAGGGGTAATGTCCGAGTACTGTCCTCATTTGTCAAAAGGCCTGCGTGTATCTGAAGCCGAGGGAATCCCAAACAGATGAAATCCAGAAATCCACAGCAAGACACGTCATAGTTGAATTTTCAGAACCAAAGACAAATCTTTGAAAACGAAAGACAGGGTGGCAGCGGATGGCGGGGTGCGGATACCCTTCACCTTCAGGGGAAAAGCAGCTCCAAGGACAGGCGACTTTTCAGCTGCCACCGGGGCTGGCACGAAGCAGCGAGACGTTTTCAGGTGCGGGAGAGAGAAACAGAACCCCGTTCTCTCCGGGGAAAACGCCTCGGGGGATTGCAGGGAGACTCGGAGTGTCCTGTCCGCTGACCGGCCCTGAACGCAGGGCTGACGGCAAAGCCCTCCACGCGGAGAAGAGCTGGGAGCGGAGGACTCGTGGGACCCCGGGGGGGAGAGAGAACGTGGTGAGCAACACTGCGGGTGAATGTAAAACATACTCCCCTCCTCCCGAGTCTTCCGGGTGATGAACGTGGGCAGGCCACCACCGACACTTCACGTCTGTTGTCACAGGCCGGTGGTGTGGCCCGAGGCTCTGGGAAAACATTCTGTAGTTTTTTTTTTTCTTCCCCCTCAGAGCACGGGCAGAAAACTTGATCTAGTAGGAGAGAAATCACTGGTCTTGCTCCAGGGTCCGAGTGTCATCAAACAGTCCACACGGCAGGGGACAAGCCGTGCAGGACAGTCCCCAACAGCAACGCCAGTTGGCAGCAGAGGACCCCATCCTGTCCCCGTTCCGGCGGCGCTCCCGGGGCTGTCAGCGGGACATGCCACCCTGCCCGAGGCCCCTCAGCTCCAGCCCCCGCCCGTCACCTGGGGGCCCCCACTCTGGACCAGATGAAGTTTGGTCCTGTAGTGTGAGGTCTTGCTCCCGCCCTGTTGCTGCTACTGCCTTACCCTGACTTTCCCGCTTGCTGGGGAAGTGCTTCACGGCCACTTCTAGGGCAGCAGCGACTAAATCGGCCTCACGGGAAGCTTTCTGGGCTCCAAGATGCTGGCGGACGCACCAGAGCCCTCCCTGGTGCAGCGGCTGGGGCCGGGCGGGGCAGGGGGTCCCGGCATTGACAAGCTGTTGGTGGGAAGGAGTGTGGGCTGGGTGAAGGGAGCGCCCCTGACACCCGGGGAGGAGACCCCGTTCCGCACAGCTGCAGGGGCGCTGCCCTGGCCTTCCCCGGCCGGCCGGGTCCCACTGCTGTCCCCTCTCGCATTTTATCACTTCTCCCCATCCCATGCTCCTCCCGCGGGGGCTGTTGGCTCTTCCCTCCTCTTTTTTAAAAAAATATATTTTATTGAGTATGCTATTACCGTTGTCCCATTCCCCCCCTTTATTCCCCTCTGCCCTGCATACCCCCTCCCACCTGCATCCCCCCCCCTTTAGTTCATGCCCATGGGTCATACATGTAAGTTCTTTGGCTTCTACATTTTGTATATTAATCTTAACCTCCCCCTGTCTCTTTTCTATTTACCATTTATGCTACTTATTCTCTGTACCTTTTCCCCCATTCTCCCTCCTCCCACTGCCCACTGCCAACCCTCCATGTGGTCTCCATTTCTGTGGTTCTGTTCCTGTTCTAGTTGTTTGCTTAGTTTGTTTTTGTTTCTGTTTTAGGTGTGGTTGTTCATAACTGTGAGTTTGTTGTCATTTTACTGTTCATAGTTTTGATATTATTCTTTTTCTTAGATAAGTCCCTTTAACATTTCATATAATAAGAGCTTGGTGGTGATGAACTCCTTTAACTTGACCTTATCTGGGAAGCACTTGATCTGCCCTTCCATTCTAAATGAAAACTTTGCTGGATAGAGTAATCTTGGATGTAGGTCCTTGCCTTTCATGACTTGGAATACTTCTTTCCAGCCCCTTCTTGCCAGTGGGGTCTCTTTTGAGAAATCAGCTGACAGTCTGATGGGCACTCCTTTGTAGGTAACTGTCTCCTTTCCTCTTGCTGCTTTTAAGATTCTCTCCTTCTCTTTAATCTTGGCTAATGTAATTATGATGTGTCTTGGTGTGTGCTTCCTTGGGTCCAACTTCTTTGGGACTTTCTGAGCTTCCTAGACTCCCTGGAAGTCTATTTCCTTTGCCAGATTAGGGAAGTTCTCCTTCATTATTTTTTTGAATAAGTTTTCATTTTCTTACTCTTCCTCTTCTTCTGGTACCCCTATGATTCAGATGTTGGAACGTTTAAAGATGTCCTGGAGGTTCCTTAGCTTCTCCTCATTTTTTTGAATTCTTGTTTCTTCACTTTGTTCTGGCTGAATGTTTCTTTCTTCCTTGTGGTCCACACTGTTAATTTGAGTCCCCATTTCCTTCCTGTCACTGTTGGCTCCCTATACATTTTCCTTTATTTCACTTAGCATAGCTTCATTTTTCCTCTAATTCTCAACCATATTCAGCCGATCCTGTGAGTGTCCTGATCACCAGTGTTTTGAACTGTGCATCTGATAGGCTGGCTCTCTCTTCGCAGCCTAGTTGTATTTTCTCTGGAGCTTTGATCTGTTCTTTCGTTTGGGCCATTTGTTTTGGTCTTGGCACACCTGTTACATAGTAAGGGGCGGAGCCTTAGGTGCTTGCCAGGGCGGGGCAACCCACATCGCTGTGTTGTGACACTGCACGTGGGGGAGGGTCCAAGAGGGAACAGTGCTACTTGCTGCGCTCTCTGCCAGTTTTCAGTCACTTCCCCCACTACCCACAAGCAAAGTGGGCCCTCCTGGTGCTGATTCCCTGGTGGGTGGGTTTGTGTACATTCTAGGACCCTGTGGGTCTCTCCAACGAACTCTCCTGTGAGTCTGGGAGTCTCTCCCACTGCTGCCTCAAACCCCACGGGTGTTTTCAGTCAGAGGTTTGAGGCTTTATTTCCCTGCTGGAGCCCTGGGTTGTGGGTCTGTCTTGCTCCCCAGTTGTTCCTCCTGGTTTATCTGCACAAGAATGTGGGACTGCCTGGTCCTCCGGTCACTCTGGTCACTGCCTTGCTAAGAGTCCTCTTGGCCCAGCTGCCTGTCTCCACCCCTCCTACTGGTCTGGATAAATGTGTCTTCTTTACCTCCTTGGTTGTTGCACTTCCACACAGTTGGATTTTCTCTCAGTTCTGGTTGTTTTTTGTTTTTAAATTTGTTGTCGTCCTTCTTTTGGTTGTGTGAGGAGGCAGAGTGTGTTTACCTATGCCTCCATCTTGGCTGGAAGTCCCTTCTTTTTTCTTTTTTACAGATTTTATTTATTTTTAGACAGGGGAGAAGGGAGGGAGAAAGAGAGGGAGAGAAACATCAATGTGTGGTTGCCTCTTGCGCGCCCCCTACTGGGGACCTGGCCCACAATCCAGGCCTGTGCCCTGACTGGGAATTGAACCAGTGACTCTTTGGTTCCCAGGCCAGCACTCAGCCCACTGAGCCACACCAGCTGGGGCTGCCCTTCCCACCTCTTACAGGCCTCGGGACCTTAACTCCCGCCGGTCATTTGTCCATAATGACTTTCCCTGCTGTCCATCTGGAGCCCTGGCCCCTGCTCGTTCTTTCCTCCAGTTCGGGCTTCTTCCCCAGGCTGCTCTGGCCTCAGCTCCACCCCGTTCCGTGGGTACAGGTCTGCCACGGCTGCCTCCTCTGGCGCTGTGTCCTCTGCCGCACCGTGGGAGTGGGGTCTCGTTTGCCCTGGGTGTGCCCGGGCCCGTGCAAAGCGCTCAGCACACCCTCGTTGGTTTGACAGGTCAGCGGACGAGGACACACTCAGCGTCGCCGCGATCGAATGCTGCCCAGCTCCCCGGTGTTAGGAAAGAGGGAACAACCAAGTGCCGCGCCCGGGGTGGGGGGGGGTGGGGGCGCTGCATTCGGGAGACGGCGTAGGGACACGCCCCCACTTCCGTTCTGGGCGTCCGCCGGGAAGGCCGGGCGAAGCCCCTGGGCCGAGCAGGAGGCGCACGGGGCGGGCCGTCCCCCCTGAAGGCTCACGGAGCAGATGCTCCCTGGCTCCGGCGGGACTCAGTGGCCACTTCTTCCTTTCACGCCCAGGCGGGTGGCTGAGGAAGCTGGAAACCTGGAAACCCCAGCAGACACAGACAACCCCCCCCCACCCCCCCAGCAAAAGTCTGCTGTCTCTCGTCCCAGGGCCAGGACGGCGGGGGAGGGGGGCCCACGTGGTGCCCGAGGGAGCTGAGTCGGCGGCTGGGGCTCCGTCCCCCCACCCCGTGGCGGAGCCCACGGTGCCCACCTGATGGCAGTGGAGGGCGAATGGGGGGCTGGGGACCCTCCCAGCAGGACACGCGTCCAAGAGGACCCCGCCTCCCCCCGGGCGTCGGTGGGGACTAAGCGGGAGGCCCGGGCTCCCCAGGTCCTCCCGGCAGCAGGGCGGCGCTATCGCGCACGCCGCGGTGAGAGCGGTGTCCGAGGGCCCCCTGGACTGCAGGGCGCGATGGGACGCGCCGTGGGAACCTTGGTTTGCCCCGGGAGACAGGAGCTTCCCGTGCACACCTGGATTCGCTCGTTTGTGCAGCCAAGTTAATGGGCCATCCACACGGGCGGGCTCAGTGCAGGGCGCTGAGGGGGGGTCAGGAACCCCACCGACCTCGGCGTGGTCTCCGCCCGTGCACTCACTCCCACGGCGGCGGGGAGCACAGACCTCGGAGAACCGGGCCGGCCCTGGCACGACACAGTAGGCAGTGCGGTAACTAGGATGGTGAGAGCACCATCAGTAAGGGAGTGGCCGCATCGCTGACCCCTCGGGGATGCTCACCACGCCCACCTGCGGCCTCAGGATCCTCTCCCACACTGGTCCCACCCCCCTTCCTCCTCCTAGGTCAGACACTGGCCCAGGCAGGAAACACGTGAGTCCACAAACCACTCAGGCTGTCTTTTCAAAAAAGGACATCCTCAGACTGTACCGGCTGGACGTGTTCAGACCCCCAAGATGTGAACCAATACATGAGCCTTTGAGTGTGTAAAATGTCCACTAAGGGACGGAATTTGCACTCACCTCCCCAATGTTTCCCAACTCGCGTTCTCCTGTCAACAGGTGTGGTTTTCGATTTCACCGGTGGGGATGGAGGCCTTTCCGAGCAGACACTTCCCGAGCACCTGCAGTGCGTCAGACGCTGTGCCAGGCCCCGGGGACGGAAGGGTGAGGACAGCGCAGCGGGCAGCGACGAGTGGCAGGGAGAGCGTGGCCCCCAGCTCTCCGGGTGCGAGCCTGGCCAGCAGACGGACAGGCAGCCCAGGAGAAGGAGCCCTTCTGCTTGCTGCGGCATCACTGGGGATTGAGCAAGACCAGGAACGTTCCGAGCGCCATCGGTAGAGGCTGGTTGAGTAGTCACCGGGACGCCGTGCCGTGGTGTCCCATGCGGACACGAGAGGAAGGAGGGCCAGCTCGGCACGTCGCTGTGGAGCTACCTCTCGAACGGAGAGTTAATCAAGGCGAGGAGGACAAAAGCATGCAAAGTATGCTGTTGCATGGGAGAAACAGAAGGGTAAGTTAAAAACATGTGAGCAGTTTGGAAAAAGGAAGGGGCGGTTCACACACATTTTGATGGAAACATGGTTACCTGTCGGGAAGGGAGGGAGTAAAACTGTGGCCACAGCTGCGCTTCTCCGAACATTTCCTGTTGCAGGTTTCACTTTAAAACCACATGCATGTTTGGTACGACTGTGCAACAAAGTTCAGTTTTAAAAAGGAATCCCTCAAAATTGGAAGCAATAGAAAACAAATAAACCTAAAACTGTGTATCAAGTCAGTTGCATAACTATGCAACTAAAGCATTTTTTTAAGTGGCTATAAAACAGAAACATTTGTCTCCAGTTCCTAGTGGGATATGCCCAGAGGAGAAAGTCCCCAAGCAGTAAAAACCCTCAAACTGCTTTGCGAGACCACGTTTTTGGTGGCAGTGTTGATGTTACCCTTACATCAACAGTGTGTGTGTGTTTTGTGAAAGAGAGAGAGAGTAATTACGCCTTTTGTCGTGGAAAGCCGGGATCTCAGTGTGAGAAAAGGAGGTGCGGAGGCGAGACTGGGAGGAAGTGAATATCCCGAGGGCGTAAGGAGGAAGTGCCAGTGTAAACTGGTTGTGTGTTTCAACAAACACACACACACACACACAGATGACCAAACGGAGGAGCAAAGAATCTCTTCCCCAAGCTGTGTCCACAGGAAAGGCCCGGAACAAGGAGCAGCCCCACGGCAGGGGCGGGGAGTCGTGTGTGATTGACAGCGGCGAACAGCTCCCTGAGAGAGAGACCGCTCCTGCCTTCCTGGCCGAGAGGCAGCCGCGCCCTCCCCCACGCTGAGCCTCAGCGGGATGGCCCCCCTGGACGCACCACCACCTTGCGGAAAGCAGACTGGAGGGAGAAACCTGGTGGATGCCATGTTGAGGAGGCAACAGTCAAAATCCCCCGTGGGGAACTCCGTGGGAGGAATGGCCCAGTGTCTCCCACAACTAAATTACAGCAACTGCAAATTACGGCAGAGAAAGCTGTGTAGTTAAAGAGCTTTGACACATACTGATCGATTTGAACACGGGGACCGTGTTCGGTCACTGCTTTGGAGAAGTCACTTGTGTAACAACTAGACAATGGGAGAGACTTGAGTAGTGACCAGATATTGTTTGATGTTAAACAACCAATGTTAATGTAATAATACACAGATTAAGAAGATTTTTTAAAACCACAATAATGGCAATGCTTTACAAAAGAGCCCTTGTCTTACAGAGACACATACTGAGATACCTGTAGGCGGTGTGGTGTGACAGTGAGGTCTGCTTCAGCGCGGCCCCGAGCTGGGGTGGGGCCTGAGGGGTGGGGGAACGAGATCAGCCGTGGGTGGAGGTGGGGCTGTGTGCTGGGCTCCCGGAGACGCAGTCTGGCGTCTTCCCTGATTCTGTGTGCATTGGAACATGTTCGCAGTGAGAGGCTGGCTACAAAAGGAGGCTGTCGACTCCATGCATAGAAGGCCGGCTCCCTGAGCTCCTTTGTGCTGGGTTGGGCCTGGTTAGGACCTGCCTGTCGTCTGGTCCCCGTGTCCTTAGACACCAGCGAACGTTCCCATAAAAAGAGAAGTGACTTTGCTGCGGCACCTGTTCCGTGAGCTCCCACCACAGGAGACAAGCCGGGGGCCGCCCAGCCTGTGAAACTGAGCCTGGGGCGCAGCGCTCGCATGGGTGCTGACCTGCCCTTTGGGGTCCTGCCTCTCCCACCTGGTGCCGACTCTGACACCTGCCAGCCCTCTGCGGCTGTGGCCCGGGGACCGCACAGCAGGGACCCACAGTGGGACGCACAGCGGGGGCTCCATCGCAGGGCTGTGTCGGCTGCTCAGAAACGAGGGACAGAGTAGTGCCTCCACCCAGCAGTCTCATGGAGAGACCTTTCTGAGTCCAAGGTCATGGCTTTCAGGGCTGTTAAGGGCCTCACGGCCTGTCTAGGCCGCATGGTTGTGGCAGGTGAAGAAGTGGAAGCCCAGAGGGACGTGGGGTCCCGGCCGAGGGGGCGCAGCCGGCGGAAGAGCTGCTCCCAGCCCACATTCTGTCTGTTCCTCCCCGTGTGTGGGGGCGCGGGCCCCCGGCCTGCTCCTCCCATCCTGGTCCGAACGCCCTAGAAGCCGGGCCACTCCTTCTGCGCAGCCACGTGCTGCCACCACGTGGGGCGCCCAGCCCTTGCAGGCTGCGGGGGAGGGCTCGTGGGCTGTGTGCTGGAGGGGGCAGGGGACTTAAAAGAGCTGGCAGAACTGGCCGGAGGCCACCTCAGGGGGACCAGCGGCTCTCGCTGGGGCGGCGGCAGCTGCGAGTCAGGGCAGGGGTCTGTCCTGCGGTCCCAGGGAGGGGCTCACGGGACAGGCAGGCTCTGGCATCAGACTGTGTGCGTTCGAATCCCTGTTCTACCGCTGACCAGTTGTGTGACCTTGGCCAAGTCTTGGTCTTGGTGCCTCGTCGTTACGTAAGGGCGGCTCCTACACCGTGGGGTCGTGGCGAAGACCGAAGGGCTAATACAATAAAGCTGGGCGACCAGGCGGCTGCCTTCCAGCCCTGCTGGCTGCGGCCGGAGGGGGCGCTCGCTGGGGGCCTGCAGCCGTGGGTGGTGGGCACGGCCAGTGGGCTTCCCTGCGGGCAGTAGGTAGCCTCGTGTTTCAAACACACAGCGGCACCTCGGCGCTCACCGTTAATTCGTTCCAGAACTTGTGATGAGCGCCAGAACCAATGAGTACGGAACAATGAAACCTTTTCTCTTGGGGGGGGTGGCGTCGTGACTCCCACAAGTTCTAGCAGGTGCGGCGAGCCCGGAGCCAGCGCCCGGGGCTGGAACGCTTCTTCTCGTGACAACGCGGTGACGCGTTCTGAAACCGGCACATCCCGAGCGAGCGCCCACGGGCTGAGGAGGTACAGTGCCTCCTGCAGCGTGGATTCTAGCAAGAGCTCTATGGGCTGCTGCTTCTGTCTGAAACCTCTTTTGAAATGTGTTTCTCCCAAGGAAGCCGCAGCAGCTCATCCGGGGTCTGACACGTCAGCCTAGTCGGGTACGCAGGCGGGAACAGTGGGAGAGAAAGCGGGGGCCCTGTGCCCACACCCCTCAGTTCAGCGAGCCCACCCACAGCCTGCGGGGGTGAGGGCGGGCGGGTCGCGCCGTGAGGCCAGGCAGGGTGGCCGCCCACTTCCGTCCTGACGCTGTTTCCCTGAGTTGCTTTTCTTTCCTTTTTAACGATTAAGAGAACAAACGCAGGGAGGGCAAGTTGTGGGGTGAGCATAGCCTGGCGTTCCCACGACACGGTGGGGTTCACAAGTTCTCCTCCTCGGGCCCCAGAGCTTGTCAAAGGGCAGAAGGGCAGTCGTAGCCGGGTCACGGGCTGAGCCGAGTCAGCTCTGGCCGAGAGAAATGAGACGTTTCCTCCCGAGAAGGATCGGGGGCTCCCGGCGCTGGTTGGGGCGCCCCTGCCGAGGAGGGGGGTCGTGGAGAGTGCTGAGCCCTTCCGAGGAGCGGCTGTGTTCACCTGTGTCGATACGGCTGTAGCTCTCTCTTACCGGGTCGGAGATGGCTGGTACAGCCCGGTGATCTAGACCTTTCTCTGCCCGGGGGCATTGTTGACTGACTACACGTGAGTCAGGCTTCGTGCGGAGAGGCCCAGGGGCTCGAGCGGGCGGTCCTGTGGGGGTTCCGGATGACTCGCCCTCGGATGGGCCTTATGGCTGATGTTCGTGTGGCCATCACAATGACTTCTGGGCCATAGTATAGTGGTTTTGCACACGCCCCACTCTGACTGTTTGGGGCATTTGCCTGTGTTTGCTCACTAGACCGTGAGTTCCTGTAGGGCAGGAATGGTGTCTTTTCTTCTTGGTTTCTCCAGTGGTCAGCACAGGGCCCAGTGCTCAGTGTTTGTTGATTGACTGACTGACTGAATGAATGAACAAATGAATGAGGAAGTATCTCTGAATGCTCAGCGATGAGGGTGCAGCAGCCTGTCTGGCCTGGTCGTAACACAGCCACTCACTCTGCACCGTCGGCTGGTCGGGGGGGCCTGCTTTGCCCTCCGACACCGTCGCTAATATTTGGGGTGTTCCTCTGTCCAACTGTCCTCTGGTGGAGTTGTGTTTATAGCTTGGATGGAAAAACTGCTATATTATTTCAAATGATTGTGAAATCATAAAACAAATAATAACCTCAAATGCCAGAAAACATTATTTTCATGGAACTTTACAGAAAACAGTGCTACAAGATCTGCTTACAAAATACACACGAACGGAGAAAACAGTGTCCCGGGCTGCGGAGCGCCTGGGATTATTTTTACAGCAGGGGCCAGAGTGTTTGCCGCTCAGCAGAGCGTGGTTGAGACAAAAATACCTTCTCCAGCAAGCCAGGGCATTCCTCCACGTTAAACTGCAATGTGGCACGGCGAGGGGGAAATGATTTATTGATTACAACAGTTAATAGTTCCTTTGTGGAATCAATTCTTGTTTATAGAGTGTAAGATGGCCAGCTAAAGCCCCTTGGGACTTTGGAGGATTTGGGCGGAAGGACAGGAAGACGCATGCTTGTCATTGTTTGGGACATGCGTCAGGGACGCAGCGTTTTATCAGTAGGTTTCTGATTTTGTCTGTTAGGGTTGGGTGGGGATGAGGAAAACAACACACTCCAAGTGACGGTGGGCCAGACAAAGGGGGGCTTGTTTTCTCTCACGTAAAGGAGTCCTCAGCAGAGAGGCTCCTCCTTTCTGCTTCACTTTCGCTAACGCTGTTATTATTGGGGCATCTGTTCGCATTCGCCTCATGGTTCCAGTGTTGTTGCTGGAGTTCCAGCCATCACACCTGCAATCCAGGCAGTGGAAAGGAGACTAGGGAAAGGCCCCTGCTTCTTGCTGAATCAGTTCTCTTTAAAGGAACTTCTGGAAGCTCCCAGCCGTGGCTGCTCCCTGACGTCTCCTTGAGCACCACGAGCAGGGAGGGAGGCTGGCAAACACCGTCTGTCGGCTGTGTGCATTCGCGGCTCCAAACGGAGTCGAGCTTTGTTCGTCGGGGAGAGAGGCGATGGCTGTTGAGAAGCAAGCCGTACCCTCTGATACTGAGCGAACCGATAGCACCCAGTGAGAAAGTCACAATCCTTCTTGGAGTTATTGGATAGTCAGAGTCTTGATGGGCATAGGTCTGTGAAGATGCTCCAAGTATGAGTGCATCTCACGCCTGTGGCCTGAGCAGGGGCGCCGGGAGTCCCCTGTAGGGGAGAGGCAGGCTGCCAGTTTCACGGGGTCGTTACTAATTTGCTGTGTTGGTAAAGCCGCCAAGGCCCAGGGCTTGCCCTTCGTGAATACAGGGACAGAAATTGGTTTTTTTCCAGCACAACAAAAGTGAATCGGAGTCTCAAAGAGAAATTCCGATGACCCAGCCTTAGAGGCAGACAAGTAACAGCTGTAGACAAGCCCAGTGTGCACGGATCTGCAGTGAGAAACGGTGTTCGCAGGGGGCAGCATGCTCGCGGGAGTTTGCTGGCGAGCAGGGGATTCGAAACGGTCAGGTGAGCAGCTGGGTGCTCATGGGCCGAGGCCGGGGGAGGGATGGGCTGGCGATGGGGGGCCGCCTCCCCTCTTCCCGCTGTCCTGTCAGTCCACCGCCTGTGACGCCCCCTCTCCGGCCTCTGTCCAAGGCTGAAGCCCCCCACTCCTGACCTGGACACTCGGAGCTGTTTGCAAGCAGATATAATGAGCCTGGTAGGCCGGGGGACCCCCCTGTCCCCTCAGGGTGATTCTGTGCTTCTCAGCTCTGACAATACGACACGCGTGGGGTTTCAGTGTGAACTCTCCGAGGGGGGGCAGTTCAACGTGACTTACTGCTAAATTCTCAGGAGGAGCTTCAGGGCACCCCCCACCCCCATACGCTGCCTCTCATGGGCTGTTCCTTAGATATTCTCAGTGAAGACCCGAAAGTGAACGTGACCTTCCACGGGGAGGAGAAAAGGGGTTTGTTGCTCGACACCCGACTGCTATGACTCAGCAAACCGCCGGCAGGAGGGAACATCTGTAAACAGGAAGTCGACGGGTGCCCACTGCAAAGGGGGGGCTGAGTCATTGGAGCTCACGGGACCCAGGGTCAGCGGCCACGCGGGCTCCTAACTCAGGGCACGGCCTCCGAGCAGCGTTCCGGCCGTGTCTCAGTGGCCTGGTGCGGCTGGAGGCTGTTGGAGGGCACTCAGTCCACTGAGCTACACCAGCCAGGGCGATGATCAGTATATTTTTAATGAGTCAAAATGACACAAAATGGAATCTTTAAAGGACTTTTTTACTACTTTATTCTCAAAGCTGTTGGACAGTTTAACCAGATCACTCTCCGGTCCAGTGCGTGGGGTGTTCGCAGGTCAGTGGTGCTGAATGCGTAAGGGTCTCCACCAGCCACGGGAAGAGGCGAACCAACACACACACGTGAAGGCACCCATCCTGTGCGGACGCAGGAAACCCCGGTGGTGCCGCCTGGGAGCGAGCACTGTTTGTCCCCTGGAGCCCGACTGGGCACCAAGGCGGAGATTGGCCCTGAGGCCGCGGCCCGCTGAAGGAGAAGCCCCCCACCCCCATCCGATCACGGGACCGCCCCCCACAGACAGCTCACGGCCCTCCCCGCCCCCCTCTCCACACACTTCCTGAACCACCTGGTCCCCTGTCGGCAGCCTGCACAGAAGGTTTACAAAACCGGCCCCACCACACTGATTGCTATTTTTTTTTTTTTTTGTAAGATAGCATTAAGAGCCCTGGCTGGCGTAGCTCAGTGGATTGAGCGTGGGCTGCGAACCAAAGCGTCGCAGGTTCGATTCCCAGCCAGGGCACATGCCTGGGTTGCAGGCCATGACCCCCAGCAACCGCACATTGATGTTTCTCTCTCTCTCTCTTTCTCCCTCCCTTCCCTCTCTAAAAATAAATAAGTAAAATCTTTAAAAAAAAAGATGAACATCTTAAGAACGTTCCTTCTCAGTGGATTTCAGATTTGCCCCCTTTTCAGAACCAACTGACTTGCGTCTCAGCAACTCGGAGGCCAGGCTCAGCTCTGGCCTGTTCCTCGGGATTTCTGGGCGGAGTCGGGGCAACCTGCCGTGCAGACGGTCCTGACGCGGTCCTCGGGGAGGACTCCCGGTTTCTCCACCGACTTCTGGTTTCAGGATGTCACGAATCAATTAAAAATTTTAACCTATTGATGCCTTCACCTATTTTCCCATCCCTCCGCCACCCACCCATCTGTTCTCTGTGTCTGTGGGCTCACTGTTTTTTGTCTGTTTCCACATGTGACACAAACGGGTGGCATTTGCCTTTCTCTGTCTGACTTGTGTCCCTTGGCGCGATGCCCGCAAGGCCCATGCGTGTGGTCGCCGACCACAAACCTGCGTTCTTCTTAATGGCCGAGCCGTGCCCCACGGTGTGTGTGCGCCCCTCCCAGTGTCTCCCTCCGCTGACCCGCCGGGGGACGTGCACCCTGTTCCCGAGCCCCAGGTGTTGTGAGCGATGCTGCGCCGGATCCGGGGGCGCAGGTGTCTTTCTGGGCAGGCGTCTTTGTCGTCTTCAGACGGACACCAGCGTCGGGGGTGCTGCTGGGTCACATGGTGTTTCTGCTCCTAATGTTTGGGGGAAACACTATTTTTAATTTCGAACTCTGTTTTGTTGCAGGTGCTCTTGCAGGTTGTTTTCAGGCCTGTCTGGAGGAAGGCGTGGATGAGTAAGTGATAAGGATGCTTGTGAATATTTGTAGGAGCTCCGGTCATTCTTTATTAACCTGCCCGGGGGTAGCCGCGCTTGCTGTTTCTCATTCGGGAACACGGCTGAGGATGATCCCCCCGGAAACCGCGACCCAAAGCTGGTGGGGGCGGCGCTGGGACCCTCTGGTGTAATCACTGTCCGCCCTTCCGGGGAGCGTGGGGGAAGTGGGGGGATGTATCATTTGTGATAGTTACCCCCATAAAAGACAAACAGACACTCTTGCACATTTTATTCCGAATGAAGTAAGCATGGCAGGGGTACATCCGTGAGGCCTGCGAAAAAGAGCTTGATCCCGTAACAAAATCAGTCCTCAGGGGGCCGGAGGGGACCCCAGCTGTCCCCAGCCGCACCTGAGGGTACACGGGTGGCCCGTGGAACGTGTCACGGGGAGAACAAACAACCCCCACCACCGAGCAACGGGCAGACCCCGGAAAACCGCCGGCCGCCTCAGGGTGCAGGAGGCGGGGGCAGCTGGCGTTTGATCCAGGCCTGGAACTTCGTCATGAAGAGGATGTAGATTCCAGGTTTCTTGGCCTGGCCGCATTTGTGACCCGACGACACCAGGCCGTAGAAGGCGCCGCCGCAGACCAAGGGGCCGCCGGAGTCACCCTGGAGACAGGAAAAGGGACAGGGGCTGGGTCAGACGCTCTTGCACTTTTCCTGCCACCCGCAGCCGGTGACACAGAAGTTTCTGGTCTGGTCCTCAGTTCCCTTGTGTCTGGAAGAGGGGCAGCACGGCCCCTTGCTGAGGGCCGGGTGTCTGTGTGTCTGTGTCCACGCCCTTGTCTTTGGGACTACCCACACACACATCCTTTGCTCACCGGCAGCCACTGAACGTGGTTCCTCAGGGGATGGGGCAGACAGGAAGTTTGAAATGACTCACTGAAGTGAGAGAATCGTGTCACCTGCGAGTGTCGTGCTGGTGAGCACGGGTCTGAGACCAAGCTGCAGGGGCGGTGCCTCGGGGACCCTCCTGGTGGCAGGAACTCAGTCTCCTGAGCTACTCTCCCCGCGTCGGTGCCCTCAGAGGGTGGGACAGGGTGCTCTGCACACAGACACACCCTGCAAATCCTTGCTGGGTGCGCTGATTCCCGAGGATTCCCTCTGACAACAAAACGTGTGCCTCCAATCTGTCCAGGACGGTGACGGGGTGGCAGCCTGGCCTTGGTCACTGCTGCCCCGCCCCGCCAGCTGCAGTACCCGGTGCCCTGGTGGGTAATGGTGGGGTGAGGGCAGGGTGGGGGCGCTGCACACACACACAGGGTCTTGGAGATCACCCCACCCTCCCCTCCTTAATCACACGTGCAGTGTGATGTGAGTATTGTGTTCTAATTTTCAAAAAGATTTATTTATAAGCCCTGGCTGGCATAGCTCAGTGGATTGAGCGTGGGCTGCGAACCAAAGTGTCGCAGGTTTGATTCCCAGCCAGGGCACATGCCTGGGTTGCAGGCCAGAACCCCCAGCAACCACACATTGATCTCTCTCTCTCTCTCTATCTCCCTCCCTTTCCTCTCTAAAAATAAATAAATAAAATCTTAAAAAAAAGAGTTCTCAACTTAAAAAAAAGATTTATTTATTTACTTTTAGAGGGGTTAAGGGAAGATGGAAGAGAGGGAGAGAAACATCGATGTGAGGAACACCCATCAGTCGCCTCTCGCACACCCACAGCTGGGACCTGGCCCACAACCCAGGCATGTGCCCTGACTGGGCATCGAACCGATGACCTTTCGCTGTGCGAGACGACACCCAACCCACTGAGCCACACAGTCAGGGCTGTGCTCGAATTTTTTAAAAAATTGGTAGCCTGCCCTGGCTGCTGTGACTCGGTGGGCGAAGCGTCGCCCCATACACCAAAGGGTTGCGGGTTCGATTTGCAGTCGGGGCACTTGCCTGGGTTGCAGGTTCGATCCCTGCGTAGACAATAGACAGCCGATCGCTGGTTCTCATGTGGAAGTCTCCCTGTCTCTCTCTCCCTGAAGCAGTGACCAGGGTTCTCGGGCGAGGAGGAACAAACAACGGCAGCCCCTCCGTGCTCCCGTTTGTCACCCACGCCCACGGACCCCTGGGCGTTTTCTGCCTCAGGAAGCAAGAGTGTGAGAGGCGGGGCTGTGGCTCCTCCCGGCCCCCAGTCAGCGGGATTTTAGAAGCACATACTCTCCACCTGAGCTTTCTGCGTTTGAGTCTTGCAAGACCTCTTTACCAGTCCATTGAAACGGTGGCTCTTTTTTGGGGGGGAAGTTACCTTCGAGTCACCACCAGTGAGTGGGAGTGGGCGGGTACAGGAGACCGTTCTGTGTGGCGTGGGCCCAGACAGGTCCCACGCCCACGGATAGGTTCTCCTGTGGGGAGTCAGGTCTGCATTGTACCTGGGCCACGTTGAGACCTGCTTTTGCTAAAACTGCCTCACCCCGAACGCAGGCAGCAAGTGCTTACTGTCACTTCCTGGAGTCTGTGCTGAACGTCCCCAGCGTGGTGTGCAAGTCCCCAGTGTGGTGTGCAACCCGTGCAACCTCTTTCCCCTTTGCATTTGCAAACCTCCCTCTCCTGTGATGTGATTGGCAGCATCTCGCCTTTGTTTTCTGTGAAAGGTGACCGCCTACAGGGAGCCCATGCCTAGTAAATGAGGACCATCGTGTCATGTGCCCAGAAAAGCAACAAGGGCAGGTCACAGCGAGGGCCGAGGCTTTTCCCTCCCCTTGAGAGGGAAGCCGCGCCGTCCCTTTTCCTCCACGGGACTCGGTGGTCCGTGTGAACGTCTCGTGTCTCATCCACAACGTGGCAGACCCCACGGGCCGGGGTCCGCATCAGGCAGGCTGTCCTAGGGCACTACCACCCCTGGCAGGACGCCTGGAGAGGTCACCAGACGTGGTCACTGTGCTGATGCACGAGCGTGCACTGACCACGTGCTGTGGGCAGTGGCGGGGGGGATGCCCTAAGGTTCGTTCGCGCTGGGAGAGGGGAGACAGGAGGATGCTGCGTGGGAGCGAGAGGAGCTCCGGCGACCGGGGCCCTGGGCTCCCCGCCCCTCCCGTCCCCCGTGCCCCTGAGCGAACGGAGCCTCGCCCCCGACCCGACCGGCGCGCCGAGCCCCGCACGTACCTGGCAGGAGTCCTTGCGGCCTCTGGTGTCCCCCGCGCACACCATGCCTTTGAGGATGACGGGGTTGTGGTTGTAATAGTCAGGGCTGTTGCACAGCTTGTGACTGATGACCGTGACAGTGACTTCTCGCAGGGTGTCCGAGGGTTTCAAGGTGTCCCGGTCGGTGGCGCCCCAGCCAGTGACCTGGCATTTGGTTCCGGCTGTAATATCGTTCTTGGTGCTTGGTTGGAGCAGCTGGACATTCTTGTTGAGCTTTGCAGCCGTGTGAAGCTGGCAGGTTGAAAAGGAATACATGATAGTTTGTCCGCAGCCGTGTTCTGCTATCAGCCTGAGCGAGGTCTATGTGTGGTCCCCGATCTCGGGGGTGCACCCCTCTTCTAGCGCCTGCTCTGCTGGCGGCCCGCAGCTGCCTCTGCGGTCGCTGCCCCCGGCGCCTGCCCCTGCACCGCCCCCCGCCCTCATGCCCCGCAGAGCTCAGCAAAGATGCTCAGGGAGGAGCTGGCCCAGAGCAGGGATGCTGCCCGGGCTCAAGTGAGCCGGCCTCCGCCCTCTGCCCTCCACCCTGAGCTGGGCCGTGTTCTGTGGAATGACCTCGCTGGGTCGTGCCTGCGAGGGCGGGGCCGTTCCTGCTGGAGGGGACCCTCCAGGACGGTGCAGACTGCGTTTGGACGAGGCTACGCGTGGTCTAGACGGGCTTGTGACTCACTCCCGCCTGCCTGCCTGAGGTCACTCGCCGGGCTCCGGCGGACAGCGGCCTCGGATTTCTCATCGGCTGGTGCTGAAAGCGTTCGGGGAGAAAGCTTTCCCCGGGGGCCCCCGGGCCTGCCGGGCCGTCCCCTCCCACGGGTGTGGAGCCAGCCCCGAGGGGTGTGTGGTGAGCTCCCGTTTCCTTCGAGGCGGCGTGTGGGGTGCAGGGGGCTTTCCAGGGCGTGTCCCGGGGACCTTGGGCGCGGCGGGAGTGCCAGCGCCGTGCCTCCGTGCAGGTGGCGAGCGACCGAGCTGCGTGACGCAGCAGGTTGCAGAGCCTGAGGGGGGGCGGGGCCGCCTACCTGCACCAGCATGATGTCGTTCGAGATGGGGTCTGAGGAGTATCCCGGGAACGCAACGAACTTCAGAACGTCGAACTTCTGCTTGGAGTCCTCGCTCTGAGAGAGAGAGTGGGCCCCTAACACCACTGTGAAGGACTGGTGTTTGGTGTACCTGGACAGAAGCCAAGTGTGGAGGGTCAGCGACCTCACTCCCAGGGCCCCCTCCCCCCCCATGGAGGGGAGAAATGGAGGAGCGGGTCGGGGACACACAGGGACAAGGGCTGCCCCCCAGGTTCCCCGTCTCGGGTGTGACGGGGGTCTCAGTGGACGCAAGCACGGTGGGCGCCGTCAGGAGCCCACTGACCCGCCGCCAGCCCGCCCCCTGCCCCCAGTGCTGCCCTCCAGCGCCCGCACTGTGCCCCCCCGCGGGAAGAGGAGCGCACGCAACCCTAATCGACGGACGCCAGTTGACAACGATGCACTGTTAGTGTAGGTAGAAATAAAAGATGTTACGTTTGTTGAGGTTGTGGGTTGAAGTTGGCATCTGCCACTGTTAAGAGCTTTTATTCATTGAGGTAACATTTGCGTGACGTGAACTTCACAGTTTTAACCGTTTTATGGTGCTCCGTGGCGAGCAGTCCACTTACGCCCCCCATTACTGTCCCTCGTCCCTCTCCGGGCCGTGCCGTCTTCCCAGCGCCCGGTGCGTCGTCACTGACCCCTGCGCGTTGGCGCGTCTAGACGCCATCTCAGACCTCGGGGGGGGTGGGTGAGGGGGGCGTGTGGTTCCTCACGGGGCCGCGAGGCAGGCTCCCGCGCCCTGTGCCCTCCGTGGAGAGAAGACGTGGGTGAGGAAGGCGAGCCGTCCTCCAGCCAGAAAGGCGCTGCCGACTCGGAGTGAGGACCCCCCGGGGTGGTGGCGCTGCCGGCCCCGCCGGAGGTCCGGGCGCACCCGCTGGCGAGCCCGCGCAAGAGACAGCAGGTGGGTTTTCCCGTTTGTGTCCCTTGCCGCGGAGAGCGCCGGCAGCAGTGTCTCAGCGGCACCACGCTGCGCGGTTTGCTGTGCTGGACAAACCTCCCTTCGCAGCTCCTCGTGCACAGAGCAGCGACTCTCTGCCAGGCCTGCCGGCGCTGGAGCCCGGCGCACGCACACACAATTCCCGTCCCGGCGTGCGCCCCGGGAGCCTCTTCCAACGCTCATTTGGAGTAAGGAGGTTTATACGAAGCGTTGCATTTGTCTGGTTACGTATACACACGTCACCGTCACCGGGAAAGGGGTCAAGGCAGGCCACAAACAACCCCACAGCCACACACACACACAGATCCCTGATAAAGGTTCGTACCAGTCACAAAGAGCGCGGAGACACAGAAAAGGGGAGCGGACACGGCCTCAGGTTTGGGGACCCAGGGCCCAATGGCAGGCTGTGACTGCCGGGAGTCCCCACCTTTTGAATTCTCCCAGAAGAGTCTGTTTTTGGAATTCCAGCTCTGCTTGTTGAAAAGTCGGCCTATTGCAAAATCAGGATGGGATGAAATCTCTCAAAGGATGCGGGTCGGATTTCCTAGGACTGACTCAAGCTCAAGTTCAGGACAGTCCCCGCACCCAAAGCTCTGGACGGGAAGGGGGACTGGGCCCCCTCCCTCAGCCCACCCCCCGGGGCCGCGTTCTGACGGACGGCACGGGCACCTGCCCGAGTGACCGGCACTTGGAAGGCCGCGAGGCTGCTGTGGACGACGGATTCTAACCAGGGAAGGGCGCTGCGGGAATGTCTGGTCCACCTTCTTGTTTTACCAGTTTCCTTGGTTGGTTAATGCCTTTGAAATGTTTGGTTATTTTCATCTCCACTGGGACACGTGAATACTAAACACAACACAGACAGCCCCGGCTGTTATGGCTCAGTGGGTTGGGCGTCACCCCGAAAAGCCAAAGGTCTCGGGTTCGATTCCCAGTCAGGACACACGCCTGGGTTGTGGGACTGGTCCCCCCAGGTAGGGGAACGCACAGGAGGCAACTGATCGATGTTTCTTTCCCTTTCTCCCTCCTTTCCCTCTCTCTTAAATAAGTAAAATCTTTTTTTTTTTAATGTTTAGGAAAGCTTCTTTCTTTTTTTTAAGATTTTATTTATTTATTTTTAGAGAGCGGGGAAGGGAAGGAGAAAGAGAGAGAGACATCAATGTGTGGTTGCCTCTCACGTGGCCCCCATTGGGGACATGGCCTACAACCCCGGCATGTGCCCTGACTGGGAATCGAACCTGCGATGCTTTGGTTCGCAGCCCGCGCTCAATCCACTGAGCTACGCCAGCCAGGGCTATAAGTAAAATCTTTTAAAAAATTAATAACAAGGCAAGCAGCCTACGAGTGCTCTCCGGACTTCCCAGAGGGACTTTCCGTCTCGGGGTGCACTGCAGCTGTGAAGGGTGCACAGAGGTCCGTTTCTCCGCTCCTGGGACACCGCGGGCACCTGAGCTCTAGCACCCATGGCCTCAGCTGAACCCGGGCCCGAACTCACTCACACGGTGGAGGAGGAAGAGCACCCGTGTCATTCATTCCTACGGTTGTACGGCGCCGTGTCTCTCCAGGGTGGGCCTTGGACCACCTGCTTCGGAACCACCCGGAGGTGTTTGTCTAAAGGGCGGCTTCCCACGTCCCTGGTCTCGCCCGGAACAGAACCCCGTGCACAGCGGAGCCGAGGGGTCGCCTCCCGCCCACCTCCCGTCTGCTGAAGACGCGCACGAACCAACCGAAGAACAAGCACCCCGCGCCCCCACAAACACGCTGAACGGCACCAGAGCTGCTTCCTGTTGCTTTTCTGTTGGCGGCGCTTGCAGACTCCCAGGCAGGGTTTGGGGCTGTTGTAGCAAGAGGGTCTCAGGCTGGAACGGACTTGGAGAGTTACAGCCTGTGTTTAGAAAAGCTTTCCTTCTGAGCGTCCCAGAGAAAGAAATCTCTCTCTCCTTCTCTCTCTCTCTCTCTCTCTCTCTCGATAAACCCTCTACGACTTTCTTTTCCTACCTGGGACGGCGGTCGCCCTTACAGCTGTGATTCCCAAGCTGCGGGCCTCGCCTCTGGGGGGGCGGGACACTGGGGCGTTGTTGCAAGGGGCCCAGAGTCCCCGCGTACGGCGGGTCCTCTTCCTTCTGCAGCTGTCACTACCACTGCTGGCTGCCCCTTCCTTGCACTCATGCCGTGCCCAGAGTACTCAGATGTTGACACACATATTATTTAGCCTCAGAATCCCACAGAGCAGGTCCTTTGGTCGGGGGGCTGGGAGGTGCATGCTGGGGCTGCCTGGTCCCCTCGGGGGGTGGGAGGGGCTGCCTTCCCTGGCGGTGCATGCCGGCCTTGAGCTTGTCTGAGGCCTTGGTGGGAAAGGCAGGCCAGCCCGGGTGAAGGGAAACGCAGGGTGGACAGTGTGGGTGCGCACGAGGGTACGTCACCCCACCAGGTGGTCTGTGCCCACGGACACGAAGGGCAGGGCAGAGGCCCTCCTGGGGGGTGGGGGGTGGGGCGCGCGGGTGGCAGCGTGCGGACTCACCGGGGGCGGCAGTGGGCCGCCGTCAGCACCCACCGCGGGTGGATGAGGACGCCTCCACAGAGGTGGACACCGTGGCGCTGGAGGGAGGCCATGAAGGGCCTGGAGTGTGGGGTCACCTCCTTCCCCCCGATGATCTCCTCGCTGGAGCCTGCACAAGAGGAGTGGCTGTTGGACACACCGGGCCCGCGTGGGCGATTTTGTGGGCCCCTTCCTTGGGCGGGTGGGTGTTCTGTCCTTTTCAAAGGTTACAGCCCCCCTGCCCCGCCACCCCGCAGTCACCTGGACACATAACTGCACTCGCAAACCCCAGCGTGCAACTGTATACAAGCCATCGTTTGCCGCATCACAGTTTGGAGGCACGGACGTGGCTGTGAAACGTTGTTGCAGTTTATCCTGTGACAGCTCAGCCCCTAGACATCCACTCAGTGCCCGCGGGTGGGAGGTGCAGGAGCTACTTACCCCGTGGAGTCACGCAAGCCCCAGCCACCAGGAGAAGCAGGGAAAAGGACGGGAACGCAGCCATTTCGGTGGCTCTGATTTGAGAAGCCCGGACGACACGCGCTGGCCAAGCCGGGGAGGAAAGACGACTTTGCAGCTGAGGGTGGGTCTTGCAGCTTTGATGCACTCGCCCAAGGGTGCTGGAGTCACGGGTTTTCACGCCTCCGTCGTGAAAAGGGGGGTTTGTCAGCTCGGGGCGTCCCGGGCCTGTGCGTTTAGCACTTCTGGGAGGAGTTGCAGTTGCAGGGGAGAATCTGTTTCTGGGCCCTGCCCGCCCGCGGCGCCTGTGTGGGGACTCGGGTTGTAACTAGCGCAAGGGTGAAACACAGCCCAGCCGTGAGGCCCCAGTGGAGCTGCAGACAGAGCTCAGAGCTGCTCGTGGCTCTGGGGCGACCCTCGCCACGTCCCTGCAGAGAAGGGCGCCTGCAGCGTGGAGGTTCCCTCCGTGTCTCTCTGGACACAGACTTGTGATGTGGGGGCGCCCGGGACCGGGGACAGAGCGTGGCTGTGCCCCACAGAGGCCTCCCTAAGGCCCGGACCCCTTCCCGTGAGACACACGCGCTTCGTGGCAGACTCGTCCCTGGTCCTCATCCCATTTTCTGTCGATGTGGCCGAATGGGGTTCAATTCCAGTTGCATTTTTGGAAGATTTCATAATGTTATTAAAGAGGATCATGGGCAACATATTTCTAATCCCGAGTCTCCCTTTTACTCAGTTTTAATCGAAAAGGACCGTCTGTTTATCCAAAGCCTTAATAATAATAATATCTTTTAAAAACCCAGGACTGAGCCCTGGCTGGTGTAGCTCAGTGGATTGAACTCAGGCTGCGAACCAAAGCGTCGCAGGTTCGATTCCCAGCCAGGGCACATACCTGGGTTGCAGGCCACGGCCCCCAGCAACCGCACGTTGATGTTTCTCTCTCTCTCTCTTTCTCCCTCCCTTCCCTCTCTAAAAATAAATAAATAAAATCTTAAAAAAAAAACAACCCAGGACTGGGTTTTGTCCCCAGGAACGGAGGACGATGCCCTGCCGATCTGTCTGCGGTATTTCCTCCTTCACTACAAGACCCGCTAGACTTCAGGCCGGGGTCCGATTTCCCCCAGGTGCTGGCCCAGGTTGCAGGTGGTGTACAGTGGGCACAGACAGCCAGGCGGGCACCTCCTTACTGTCCAGAGACACTGACCGAAGCACCTTCGGGGAACAGCCCTCGCTTCCCTTTTCTGAGACACATGCATCCTACCTTCTGTTGTGTGTGTGTGTGTGTGTGTGTGTGTGAGAAGGGGAACGGAAACCCAGGGCTCTTATGTTTGCCGGGCTGCCAGAGACCCCCCCTCCCCAAACTGTTGTCTGCTAGTGCTACAATGATACATGACACGCTGTGATTTGATAAGCACCTTAAATTATTTCCAAAACCCTTTCTACATCATCGCGGCTGCGTGTGCATGGCGGGCGCCGGTGAGGAAGGCGGAGCAGCTGTCGCGTCTGCGTCACCGGTGAAGGATCAGGCTCCGACGTGTGCCCAGCGCCGCACGGCGCGCAGCTGGGGCCGAGCCCTCGGCCGGACCCGGAGCGCCTGGCCCGCTCGCAGACACACGGCCCGAGCACAGGACCGGAGCAAACGCCCGGTTCTCACTTCACAGGGACGAGGCGACGGCAACGCTTTCCTGCCCACCCAGCCGGCGGAGTCGGCGAGACTTCCTGCCGCAGGCGCCTGCTGCCGCGTCGGGGAGGAGCCCGGTGAGGAAAAGCCACAAACCCTGTAAACCGAACGTGGCAGCTGCAGCCGAATGTCCCGTGAATGTTCAAGTCACCGTGGTCACGGGTGACATGGCACTTCTCCGTGCTGCGCAGAGGCAGGAAGGGGCGGCTCCCCGCTGGGACCCGAGGCCGTGGGGACCGCGAGGGGGAGGACGTGGCAGGTGGGGGCCATCTGCCCTGAGAGGGAGGGGCAGACAGTGTGCGGGAGGGACGCAGCTGCATTTCCGGGGGGGGGGGTCGGGGGCAGGGGGCCTGGTTATGGTGCCTTCCAGCTGATTCTTCCTGAGTCGTGAGGACTAACTGACATCACGAGAGTTTTCTTGAGTTGCCAAGCATCTTCACAGTGTTGCCAGGGTGGGTGGCTGTCCTGAGTGTGGCTTCGTGGGGTGGGCCCCGGGAGCTGGGCGGGCCAGCGGGTGGTGGTCAGGCCCCCCCCAGCCCCGACCCGACCTGACCGCCAGGTGCCCACCGCGCCTGGAGCCGTCCTCGGCTCCGACAGAGGCGAGCCGGCTGGGCCGGGGGCAGGGACACTCACTCACGGGAGTGGGGAGACTCGGTCCCCTCACAAGGGCGGTCTGGCGACTCTTCCCTGTAGCCGGCCTGGAAAACTCTGAGAACCGCGTCGGCGTCTGGGTCCGAGCGTTTTGGCTTTGGCTGTGGACGGACACGTGTCATCCGTGGTCCCGCCGAGGAGGCTGGACGGGGGACAGCGGGCTGTGGGACAGGACGAGCTGGGCGGCCTCCCTGGTTGCTGTCGAGTCTGCCGCGGGAGGGCTGTGTTTGCCTTGGCCGGCGTGCTGCGGCCGGCGGGGCTGAGGGAGGGCGGGCGGGGGCCCGGGGCCAGTTGGGACCCGGGGCCAGTCAGGGCAGGACTGGCCCCCTCCCCCCCATACCCATCCGCAGCAGCTGCCGTGGCGCGTCCAGCTGTCCTTTCTAGCCACCGCTCTTAGCAAGGCTGCTTTGGGGCCGTGTTCTCTTCCGTCCCCCCTCTCTCGACCCCCCTGTGTTACGGGAGGCCCCGAGCGCACGGACTGCTGCGGGGGGGCTCCGAAGGCCGTGAGTGGCCCTGTCCCCCAGGCTGCCTTCCTTTCCCAGCCCGGGCACCTGCGTCACGGCGGCCCTCAGCCACGCCCCGCACGGCCCTGTCGCTCCGGGCGTGGCCCAGGCCGTGCCAGTCGGGACCTGCCCCCCTGACCCGTCTGGGGGGCGTGACGGGAGCTGACGGTGTGACCCAGGGTCCAGGAGCTGGTGCAGGAGCTCCAGGCTCATTTATTTCATTTGATAAAAGGTCACGTCGTGTCTGTCCGGTCTAACCACAACACGGGGCCTGTACTCTGTAGGCCTGTGTTTTCAACCCAACTTTCCTCCTCGCTGGTGGTGTATCGCACGAACGTGTCACCCGAAGTAACAGAAGCCCCGAACACACCTGGGCCCCGCACGGGCGGTTCCAGCACAGCTGTGCGGGCCCCGCGGCGGAGCAGGCCTCTCTCCAGCCCCTCCCCCTCCGTCCCTTTCCGCCCCCTTGGGGAAAGTCCCCGTTGTCACGGCTTCCGAGACTGTGACAGCGGGGACAGCTGGCCCGGCCTCCCCAGCCCCAGGCACTTGACACCAGGATTTGGCCAAATTCCCCTGGTTCCCTCCTGCGTGGCCTGCTACCTCCCGAGCCTGGTTCCTGCCCGGTGGTGAGGGAGCTGACCGGATAGAGGAACCCGCTAACCATCACGGCGGAACTACGGCAGCTTTGGGAAACTGGAGCGAGGGGGGCTGTTGCCTTGGGTGCCGCGTGGTGGCATTGTGTCTGCAGGTGCCCAGAGAACAGACGCCCTACCTCAGATGGCAGCCACCCCTCCCACGAGACGCCCTCCCGTGGATGGACCTGGGAGCAGATCGCGGAGGAAAGCTACACGCCCCTGGGTGCGGACCCGGGCCTTCCTTCGGCCTTGACCGAGGCCCCGGAAGCTGCTGGGGCGGGGGGGCTCTGCCCTCCCTACTTAGACATTTGCACCCTGCAGCAGGACTGCCCCGCGACCGCCCCTGGGGCACTGACGATGGTGATGGAATGGAGGTCCATTTGCTCCGTCTTCTCCCACCTGAACTTTCAGTCAGAAGCTAATTTGCACATGAGTCATCTTCCTTGATCGCACATGCGTGTGCTTCCTGCCCACCTGCTGTTGGGTTAGGTGACACAGCAGCCCTTCACGCCCCCCCCCCGCCCCCACCCCAGGGAACTGGGTGCCGACCACAGTGGGTGCCGAGCGGAGGGCAGAGCCCAGCATCTCGGAGTGAGAAGCCACCGTGGGAACACAGTGAGAGACGCCGGCCGGCGGGGCTGTCCCGGGGCCGGCTCAGCCCTCTGCCCCTGGTGACTTGCCTTCTTTCCCTCCTCTTCCTCGGGGTGGCTCTCCACGCTCCCCCTCGCTGAGCCGCACGTCGTGGGGGGGTGGGGAAGCTCCACAGGGTGGTCCCTGTGGTGTCGCTGGGCCCGAGGAGGCAGGTCACCCGCCCTGTCTGCAGTGTTTGTCCTGAAAGATTTACACGTGTGAAAATCCGCCCGCCAGGGCCGGCCGCCAAAGGAGGGCTTGAGCCCCGATCGGTCTCCCAAGCAGCAGGCTGGCGGGTGGGGTGGGGGTGGGGAGGGCCACTGGCCTTGCACGGAGGAACTGAGGACTTGGATGAGCTTAGTGGGGTTGTAGGGAGAACGCTGGGGTCACCATGCAGGTCACGTCGAGGGGAGGATGCCAGGGAGAGGACCAGTGACCGAGACCAGAGAAAGGCGCAGCGGGAAGGGGAGGAAGGAGGCAGACATTGCAGAGGAGAAAGGCCGCGACCCGTCGTGGGCAGGAGCCTTGTGGTGGAGCACTGCCATTCGGATCCGAACACCCCGACACCCCGCGTCCCGAGCCAGACTCATCATCTCCTTAAACAGAAACAGATCTGTGAGACGGAGTAATCCTGTCGTGTTGGAAGCAACTCCGCCGGGTGGACTAGTGAGACCGGCTGCCCGTAACGAAGTCACTCCCGGGGCAGATGCTTCACCGAGGGGGACCCAGTAACTGCTGCGGCCAGGCCGGGCCTCCACAAGTGGACCGACCCAGTGTTCCTCAGTGTTCACTGACAACAGACACCACTGGAACTGTCACACAGTTCTTAGTGCGACAGCGATACTTTTCGCAAAGGCTGCTGACTCATCAAACATCACACACGCGCGCGCACACACACACACACACACACACTTGCACACACCCCCACCCCAACCCCGCTCACCCCGGAATGCCTGCCCCACCCTTTATCACAAGAACTCCCAGGCGGATCAAAGATGTTCTGCGGGCAAATAGTCATCACAAACACGACGTGAAGCGGCGAGTTAAGGAGAGCGTTTGGGAGGGAAGCCTAAAGGACACCGCCCGCCCGTGCGAGAGTGGAACACTCGACACTCGGACTCCAGTACGGCAGGAGGACCTCGGGCAGGAGCCAGAGTCACGTGAGGACATGTTTGTGCTTGGTATCGGGGAGCAGTTCCCCCCAGACGCAGAGTCTTTAGCTGTGAAGGGCTCCCCGAGATCCATCGAAAGGGTAGGAATAGTAACAAAGAGCCCGATGGTCAACAAGCCAACATCAACACAATGTTTCAGTTAAGTGTCCTCATTAGGAGCCCAGCATGTAAACAAAAAGTCTCGGTGGTGATAACATAAATATAAAGCAGATGTCACATTTCTGTAAATCTCAGGAAGTGTACGTTTGACACACTAACAGCGCAAGTGTAGCAAGCGCTGATAAAAAGACCACCAGGCTGAGAAAAGATACATCACAAAAGCGCAGTTGGAATTTTTTTTAATTACTTTTTTTTAAGATTTTATTTATTTATTTTTAGAGAGGTAAGGGATGGAGGGAGGGGGAGAGAGAGAGAAATATCAATGTGCGGTTGCTGGGGGTCATGGCCTGCAACCCAGGCATGTGCCCTGACTGGGAATCGAACCTGCGAAGCTTTGGTTCGCAGCCCACAATCCACTGAGCTACGCCAGCCAGGGCTGGAACTTTTTTTATTGTTGACACTATTGTGGACGTCGCCCGTTTCCCCTCCTCCCCCCTCCCGCCCCCCAGCCCCCGCCCTCCAGTCCTGCTGTCGGTAGGTGAGCCGGCGGATGGGTGTCGGCCGCCATGTGGTTACCGCACCGTTTCTTTCAGATCGTGAACTTCATAAACCCTCTTCCCTTCTACAGCTCAGGCCGCCTCCTCTCCTCCCCCAAAATCCAACACACGCACTTCTGTTCTGATCGGAACGTCCGGTCGCTGCTTCCCCGCCCTTCGGCCGCGCCCACGCACTCTCTCCTGGCCACGTGTGACGTCCAGGCCTGATGTCTGCTTGGTCTGGACGAGACAGTCATGGGAATGAGGCCCACACACCCTGTCTCCCTGCACCCCTCCCCCCATCTGCAGGGGGGCTGCCCGGCCCCGCACCACCCTCCCCCTTTGCCTTCTCGGGCTGCAGCTTCTCAAAGGGTCCTGCCAGACAGAACCCGGGGGGCTAGCCCAGGGGCTCGGTGGGGTGCTCACTGGACCCTAGAAATGTATTGGCTCATCCCCTGTCCACTCTCTAGACCAGCGGCCACAGCACTTTCCCAGACCCTCCCACACCCCTCCCAGGCCCCCGTGGCCCGTCGTGCGAGGCTGCCCGGCCTCACCTGCCGCGGCAGAGGTTGAAGGCCAGCTCCCTCCGTCGTTCCCGTGCTCTCACCTTTCCTCCTGGGCAGGCAGAGGCCCTGCAGGGAGGGCTGCCTCTGTTCCTCCTCATCCGAGGAGACCTCGTCTTGTAGTAACTTGTTGCAGAGCGGCTTGAATTTCTGCGTCCTCACTGGCTCCCCCTCCGGCACTTGCCCACCTGCCCGTCCCCGGGTCCCCGCATGAACGGCCCACGCAAGCAGGACAGACCTGCCCGTCCATGGGAGACAGTTCTGTGGGCGTGGCCACTCCTCGAAGGACCATCCCTTCTGTTCCCCTCCCAGTCCGTGTTTTTCTTCCAGGACCGATTTCTCGCTCTCTCCTGTCACCCCCACCCACTGTTTTCATTTCCCCGGACCGGCAGGACGCACCAGCGAGGCTCCGGGGGGCTTGTCTCAGGCCTCGGTGTCTGGGCACCCCGGCACCCCGTCACTCTGCGTTTCTTAAAGCGTCCCCCGCCCTGGACACGTGTCACCCTCTGTCCTGACATTCCTCACCCTGTTCACCAGTCCCTTTACTGCTGCTGCCAACCTCCCCTTCCCGAGCTCCCTATTCTGTGTGTGTGTGTCTTCCCTTCCCTCCAGCCCAGGCTTTCCCGGAGCGGGCACCACCGAGCACTGGCCGCGGCAGCGATGGGAACCGTTGTCCCAAGGGGGGACAAAGAGTTGCATCCTCTAGGAGTTTCAGACACACCCAGGCGGTGAAGCGCGGTGCAGGGCAGTTCTGGTTTGCAGGGCCTCTCGGCGTGCGATCGCCGATGCCCGTGGTCAGCACTGAAGGGCACTCGCGGGGACGCAGGCCGCTCCGAGCCTCGGACGTGCGGGGCCGCGACACAGCTCTCTTCACCGAGCACGTCGGGGGACCCGGACCCCAGGGGCCTCGCAGGGGGAAGCTGTGCTTTTGCCGACTCCCCCCCACCGTGACCTCTCTGTAAGGTGGCTCCCGCAGCGCTCCGGCCTGCTCCTGCCCCCCGGGCCCCTCGAGGGTCAGCAGCGAGTTTTCTGCCCATGCCCTCCGGGCCTCTTGGGCCCCCACCTGCTGCTCGGGCCCTGCAGGGACCGGCACCGTCTCCGAGAACCGTTTTCTCCTCATTCCGGGCGGGAGCCCTTTGCTCTCTTCCAAAAGCGAGAGGAGCCCTCGGGCGTCACAGCGAACCCCTCGCTCGCTGTTATCCTGCCGTTTGCCACATTTAGCCCATTATTCTCCGGGACTCTCAGCTCCCGTTGGTGCCCTGGAACCGGACGGAAGCTCCAGCCGCCAGGGACGGAAGCCCCGCGCTCCCCCCACCCCCCGCAGAGGAGGGACTTGGACACAAGGAGCTTCTCTGTCCCGGGGGACAGGGAGCGAGGGTAGCTTCTGGTCACCTGAGAGAGTGGCGGGCGGTTCGCGTGGGCCCAGTGCCACTGTCAGGGGTGTGTCCTCCGGCTGGAGGCCCTCTGCCTTCCAGGTCCTGGAGGTCACGCCAGCTCACAACGAGGTTAAAGGGCGGGGGGGTCAAAGTGCACAGCTCCTCCTGGAGGTGTGTTTTAGGCTGTCACCCCTCTCCCCTCCCCCATCTCATTGGAGAGAATGAGACCACGTGCCTCCCCGAAACCGGTCTCCGGCGCTGGACTGGCCGGGCCGCCTCTGCAGAGCGGGGGTGCAGTCACTTGTGTGCGGAGCAGCGAGCTGAGCAGGCCAGGGCTGCTGTCAGCCGGGGGATCGGGCAGCCGGGGCTTTGTGTGTCCTTGTCCTGCTGGTGTCCCCACGGGACGCGCCCCACCATCTACAGCTTTGCTAAGGGAGGGGGAGGACAGGTAGAGGTTTGTGCCAAATGATGTGTCTGGTCGAGATTTTGTAACTTGTGAGCCATGCGCTGCCTCCCCTGACATTTCGGGAAGACGATTCCCCAGTTACTTTATGAGGAAGAGCATCCCCAGGGGACCCTCGTGCCCATTAACTCTATATCTGAGACATCAAAGCCCCCCCCCCCCCCACCTCCGGCCTGTGCCCCTCACACCGGTCGTGAATATATCAGGAACCAGGAATATAATGGCGCCGTTTTCAGTAAACCTCAGGGGGATTCACAGCGACAAAAATCAAAATAACACTAAACAGATTCTAAATTGAGGTTTTTATTGTTTTCGTCAACAGAATCTGAACGTCGGGAAGCTGCTTTTTCTCCTCCCTCGCATTCAAGGTAGCGGCCGTGTTTCACTGTCGGTGCCTCGAGGCCAGTGGTGGGACCCGTCTGCGTTTTAATTTAGTGTTTCCTTCGGACATTCCCGGCACATGTGTCAACAGGAAGGAGCACGTCTCAGAGTCCACTTCCAGCCGCGTCTCCCTCGGCGAACGGAATGGAGCGTCCGAGTGTCCTTGAGCTCTCCCGATGACTTCTGGGGCCGGCAAGAACAGCGACGAAGCCGGAAAACCCCTGACCTAGCAGAGCTGTTCAAGACCGAGTTCTGAAGCGGGCCGAGCGAATCTCGGGGCCCCTGCACCCCTACCCTCTCGGTTCCTGCTCCCCCCGCAACCCGCGTCTGCAGACACTCACTGTCAGCAAAGGCCCACGGGCGTCCCCGAGCTCAAACACATCCCGGCGTTGCTGCTTGACAGTGTAGGCTCATCTGTGTGTTTTATCCTCACGTATATGTTTTTAAGTAAAAATGAAACACTAAGAAGCCCTGAGGATTCAGGGGAAGTGTGTGATGAGGGGCCCTGGGGTATGGGGACAGGGAGGGAGGGAGTTTGGGGAGGGGACAGTCCTTGTTCTGAGTGGCCACTCCCTCCAGGCGTCACCTACTCTGGGGAGCATCGGGCTGGCTCCAGGACCCCCGCTTTGTTTCCGCGTGCTGTTGGGTCCCGGACAAGCCGGAGGTGTCTGACCTGCCGCTGCTGGCGGGGTGGGCGGGGGTGGGCAGGGGGGGGAGTTGAGACGGCCGCCCGGAAGCTCGGAGGCCCAGGTACTTCTGCCTCATGTGTGTGCACGGGTGGCCAGAGAAGTAGTTTAAAGTGTGGATTTCAGTCAGAGAGTTCTCTTCTCAGTAGAACGAGTTTTGAATGTTTCCCGGGAAGAAACAAAGAACCCCCAGAGGGAGGGCCCAAAACGCAATGCACTTCCAGGTCGCAGAGTGCACACGCACACACACTCACAGGAGCCGGGCCCAGGTGACGCGCAGTAGGACCAGGGAGCCGGGCAGTGTGGGTAGCGCGACACTAGGGAAGCAGATTCTTCTCCGGGTGACACTCCCTGTGTCACTGACTGCCAGACACCCGCTGTGGTCAGGAGTCTCAGGAAAGTGTCCCTGTGACGGGGGGATCCAAGCCAGCAGGTGACACAGTGCAGGGAGAGCCTCGCACTCCGAAGCCGAGGATACTGGCTGTGGACTGAGTGGGGGCGCGGGGAGTGGTGTACGAGATGCGGGGGGTGGGGGTGAGGAGAAAACGCATTGTTCCGGCCCACGAGCCCTTTTCTCAGGAGCCCCAGGCCCTTGCCGGTCTGTGGTCCCCAACCGCCCCAGCAGGGGCGCTGCCTGTGGCAGGGCATCCCTTCGCACCGGAAGCCCCCGACTGTCCTGATTCCACGGTGATGGGGGGCGGGGCTCGGCACACGCACCCTGCTGGTAAGGAGAGGCGCGTCCTCTGGCGGCAGCTGCGGGGCTCTGCAGTGGCGGCAGGGGGAGCGTTGGGAAGGCTCCCGGTGCGGGGCTGGGTGACCGAGGGAGGCCCCCTCGGCTTCCAGACGAGGTTTGACCTCGGTAAACGTGCCGCACCTGCTCTCCCATTTCCAAACAGCTTTCCTCGGTGCTTTCCTACGGTCCCTTCAAATAGAGCCCACTGTGTGTCCCCCGCAGGGCCAGGTCCCCTGCATTTTCCTGCACTCCATGCAGGCCCCCGGCTGGACGCGGGTGCTGGGAGGGCTGCGGCTCGTGGCCCTGTCTGAGTCCGTCACTGTAAGTGAGTAAAATGCAGGCACTCTTGCGGAAAGGACCACCTGGGTCCCCCTCACCAGACGACCCACCTGTGCTCACGCTGACCCCTCACCTGGACTGGACCATGTGGTGGCTGAAGTTTTGGTCGGCCCTTCTGAGAACACTGGGGATACACAAAGCCAAAGCATGCCGGGTGGCCCTCGTCCTTGGAGACGTTGTTTGGTGTTTTACTCAGTGAGTGCTTCCCGGATGCAGTTACAAAGGGGGCAGGCACAGCGTGGTGTCGGAAGTGGTGGTGTGTGCTCAGCTCCGGACCCGGGGTCAGAGCTGCAGGCTGTGTGTGCTCACGTGTGCGTGTGCACGCATCTGGGAACTGCCCGTGGATGTCCAACCGGGCTCTGTGGCACCTACGTGTCTCACCCTAAAATGCCTCCGGTCAGGTCGACTTGGGATATCACCAGGCAGCTGGCAAGAGTGAAGTCTTGGATCCCACCCCGCAGCGTTCCGCAGGAAGTCAGGGGTCGGCGAAATAGTCCGCGCTGCCTCCCAGCAGACTGCGGACGGCGAGCCAGTGGAGGGGAGCACAGGTCTGCTTACCTAGACGAGCCCTGTGTTTCGGGGACCCCCCCCACGTGGTCCATGTGGCTCGTGCCATTGTCTTGTGTATCACCAAGGGGGAAAGAGTTCTTTCAACTAAACTCCGACATAATACTTTTGTTGACTCTTTTTTTAAAAATATTTTATTTTTAGAGAGAGAAGGGAAGGAGATAGAGAGAGGGAGAAACATCAATGTGCGGTTGCTGGGGGCCATGGCCTGCAACCCAGGCATGTGCCCTGACTGGGAATCGAACCTGCGACACTTTGGTTTGCAGCCCGCGCTCCATCCACTGAGCTTCACCAGCCAGGTTCTCCGACATAATACCTTTCTATCGCTGGAGTGCTCACTTACTGAAAGCGCTCTTTTAGGCGGCGGATTTCTGTAACTTAGAACTCTGGAACATTCACGGGAGGGAGAACGGGAGTCCAGGAGCCTGGAGGGAATGTTCCTGAACGACTCCCACGCACACCCGGCCCGTCTGAGTGCCGCGTGGACGCACGCCTTTCCCCCAGAGCGGAGGCCCCTGCGCCTGCGCGGTCACCAGTAACGCAAATTTCTGAAAAGCCCGCTCCACCGTTGTCTTGGAGACTCTCCTCCATGACCAGCAGTCCCCCTGCCTGTTCTGATGAGACGATGACAATGACCCCGCCACGGTCACTTCCTGCCGTCGGTGATGGGGACGCATGAAGATGTGGGTCTTGGAGTCGGGGGCAGGGGCTAGAAAAAACATGGGGCGTGTCTTCTCTCAGAGGGGAGGTTAAGTCCCGCCCTGGCCGGGGTACTCAGTGGGCTGGAGGGTCATCCCACACACCAGGGAAGGCTGGGAGTTCGATTCCCGGTCAGGGCGCACCCCTAGGTGGCGGGTCTTGTCCCCGGTGCTGGCGAGTGTGGGAGGTAACCGACCGAAGTGTCCCTCCCCCTCTTCCTCCCTTCCTCTCTCCCTCTCTCAAATCAATAAACATATTAAAAAGTAAAAAAAAAAAAAATGGGTTAAGTCCTAATTCTGCTAGCGTGGAGACATGTGACTGAGAAAACCGTTGCTCTGGCAGTTTCTCAAATGTCTGAGTTGGCCAGGCTGCAGCGGCTTCCTTGTTCAACGCGGCGGCTCCTGGGCCCAGCGCGGGCAGACCTGTCCGACTGGAGTGGCCGTGGGGCATGGGGACGAGCTCTCAGGCCCATGGCCGCCGGGCCAGCGGCCCGAGCCCCGGCCGAGGCTGCTCTGGGTGCACGGGGCTCTCGGGCCGCAGCCTTGCAGAAGGCGGGAAGTTCATGGCCGCCCAAACACAGTGAGCCGCGTGGTTTCCGGTTTTTTAAGAAAACGGTCACGATGTGACCCTGCACTGGGAACATCCCAGGGAGGAGGGAGCCAAGATGTTTTGACGCCCGATCGGAGGCTGAGTCTGAAGCTGCCAGTTCCTCCAAGGGTCCTGCACAAGTGGCTTGAAAGTTATACTGATTTCTCGTCTTTCAGCACCCACCTTTACCTGAACTTGTAAAACCGCGCTGTCTTTGACTGCTCCACCCACCTATCAGGGAGAGGCCGCGGCTCTGTCTGCAGGCGGACGGGCGAGTCTGGCCAGTGGCCTGAGGGTCCTGCTTCCTATTTTATCACAGGACGAACGGGGTCAGGCTGAGGTCAGGGAGCAGCCGGGCCACGCGGCTGGAGACGCCCAAGGAGCCGCAGAGAACCATTTCCCCCGATTCTCGAGCTGACCAGAAACCCCAGCCTTCCCAAACGTCCTCGCGAGGATTCCAACGGTCTGTCTTATCAGTCACTCCGAACATGACTTTCAAAACTCTTTTCATTGTTATTTTTGAAGTGGATGAAAGGAAGTTGAAACAGACTCCGGGACACAGAGAACGGACTAGCGGTGGCCAGAGGGGAGGGCGGCTGGGGGGCCGAGAGCTGAGGTCGGCGGTCTCAGGGCAGTCACGGGGGCGTGAGTCCAGGCGGGCAACACGGTCAGCAGCTGTGGGTGGTGCCCGGTGGGCCCTAGGCTCATCGGGGCGGGGGGGTCCCTTCGTGAGTTAATATAGATCTCTAACCGCCGTGCTGTGCCCCTGAGACCTGTGTAATATCACATTGAAAGTGAACTGTGATTGAAAAACAGACGAAAGGAGAATCGAGACGTGGAGAACTGGGGAGAGGCTTCTCATGGGAAAACTCTCGCTCCAAGATGTAAGATCATTTTGGAAGAATGAAGCCCTGGAGCCTAGGCTCTCAAGGACTGGTCTTGGGGTTCCTTTGACCCCCCAGCTCGTGCTGAGGCGCAGAGGAGAGGCGGCAGCCTGAGCTGCGTGCCACTCGACTGCCTAAACTTGTACAGCGCGAGGGGGTGGGGGGGGGCAGGGCCGTCTCCGCCACTCCTGTGCGCTGTCCCCAGAGCAGCAGGCTCCGGGGGAGGCTCCGGGGGTGCCCCCGGGGCCCGTGGCAGCTGACGGTGACTGCTGAGACTCAGCCGGTTTGGCAGGTGTTGATTGTATCAGGGCCGGTCAGCCACACGCAGCCGCTTCCCCGGGGGTAGGGGGTGGGTGGTGGGGGGCACTGCCACACCCACGGCTAAAGGTCGAGGGTACCAAGCGGTTGGCTGTGCTGTGGTTGACCTGGTGGGACTCGGTCTCCGCTCAGACGACCCCATTCAGTCCCCTGCTGCTTCTGAGGCCTCTGCCAGCCTCTCCCTCGCTCCCGCAGGGAAGCCACAACCCGCCCTGCCCGAGGCCCTGGGCCTCTCCGGGGCTTCTCCTATCAGAGCCGGGGGGACGGGGCCGGGGAGAGGGGAGAGAGAGAGGGAGACCCCACCGGGGCCCTCTGAACTCGCTCCTCTCAGAAGATGGTTCTGGTTGACTTTGTGTCCGTGTTTAACGCGCAAACTGGCTGTGGGCTGCCGGCAGAGCAGGAGGGCTCTCGGGTGGTGATGCCACACAGGAGGAAAACCAACCCGAAAACAGCCTCACACGCCAGCATTTCTCCGTGGGCCTCCGGGAATTCTGGCCGCCAAGGCCAAGGCTGCCCCCGGACCTCGGCTCGAATCGGGCCTCTCCGGCGAGGGGCTGGCTCTGCGGGGAAGGCACCGCCGGCCTGGCACCCCCAGCCCGACAACCCCCAGGGCCCGCAGCCTTTCCCGGGCCTCCCCACTCCGCCTCTCCAGAGCTGCGCTCGGCGTTCGGCTACGGGCGATCACAGCAGGCAGAATAAACGACGCACCGAACACCAGGGCACGTCACCTACGTGTATTGCCCTGCTTGGCACAACTGCAAGTTTAAGAACAAAAATCACAGCAGCATCGCAATCCAGCAGAGTGGCGGCAGCGAATAGCTACTCGGTGTCATGGTTTCTCCAGCCCCCACCGCAACGGGCTCACGTGCCGCCCTTGGGGCCCCGAGGTGGCCCGGCCCGATCCGCCGCGGCTCGAACTCGGGTCTTCAGAATCACAAACAGCCACGAGGCTCCCCGGGCCTTGCTCGCTCTTTGACGTGACGCCTGGGACGCAGGCAGAGCCCCGGCGCGGAGCAAGCCCGCCCAGGGCGGGGGCGGGGGAGGCCCCAGGCCCTCCTCACGACCGCTGCGTCTTCACCTGAGCTTTCTCCCGCAGGTCCAGGTGGGCCCCTGGCTCACGCCCGCTCCAGCTTCCCCCCTGTGCTCTGCAGCCACGGCTGACTTTCCGCCCAGGACCGCTGTTCTGGGCTCCAGGGTGGGAAGGACGGAGCCACGACGAGATGGAGGTCCCGCAGTGGCTGTGCTGGGACCCTCAGTGACGCTGGGCCTCGGGGGGACCCGAAGGTCCCCTCAGAGTGGGTGGTGAGGTCGTGACCTCGGTGGCACCCGTCTGTCTTCCTCCCCTTTCTGTGCGCTGTGTTTCAGGTTCCAACTGTGTGGGTCTGGTGCCCTCAGCCGGCACCCTCTGTCTGGCTGTCGCTTACTGAAGGCGTCATCGGTTTTCAGAAACGCAGAAGATAGTTGTTTCCAAGCTCCTCTTCGCCTCCCTCCCCTCGGCACTGTGGTTTCGGCATTCGGAGCCTTTACTGTTCTCTGTTAGGTTCCTCGGGAAGATCAGGAGGCTCCTGCCCTTTTATTATTTGTGTCTATTTACAGCCAACTCTGTGGTGATTCTATGTGAAAAGCCAAGAGCCACCCGCCCGCCATCCGTCACCGAGTGGGTGACACCTGACTGCCCCTCACTGCCCCTCACTGCCCCTCACCTACCCGCCCTGACCCGGCCCCACGAAGGAGGCGCCACTTGCTGGCTCCACTGTGTGTCTCAAGGAGGCTCAGAGACCACAAACGAAGTTCCCAAGTTCTGTGGGTAGCAAGTGGCAGAGCAGAGAGAAAGCTCTAGCACCGTCCGAACCCCAAATTCGTGATGAGAGCAGACTGGGGTGCAGGCTGGGTCCACCCACAGGAAGGGAAGGCCCGGGTGTTTTCTCACTGCACTGAAACGCTGGCCAGCATTTAAACATTATAGTGTTACTTGTAAGAGTCTGGTTGCAGCTTCTGTTTACAAATGTCAGGACGTGGGGCCCACTGGGCTCCTCTGGGTTCCCGCATGACCGGGGCCGTGGGCCCCACAGACCCGCCGCTCCCCTGCTCCCCTTCGAGGGGGCGTGTGCTCCTGAGCGGGCAAATCCACTCCCTCCTGCTGCATCCGCCTGGACCGGCACCACCTCGCCCCCGGGGGCGCCGGTGAGGCATCGGTGAGGCATCGGTGTGAGTCCGATTTTGCAATCCTTGTTCCAGCCACTAGAGACAGTCTGTCCCCGGACCGGGGGCCTGGCTTCCTCTTCTGCTAAGTACGTGACCCCGGACAAGTCACCTCTGCCCCCGCCAGGCATCGGCTAGCTTATCTCTGCGCTGGCGAAAGAATGTTCTGGGAACCTGGTGACGAGGCTTCTTCCCAGAAGGTCAGCTTCTGGAGATTTCGGACAAGGTGGCAAAGGGGGGCGGGGAGGCTGTGTCCGGCTCCTCCCCAGACCACGTCTGAGTTACAACGAAACGCCAGTCAACCAGGAGAGCCCCCCGAACACCAGCTGAGCGGGGTCCTGTCACTGAGGGCGGGAAGGGCAAGCCCCTCCGGAGATAGGCAGCAGGGGTAGTGACCTGGAACGGGCTGGCCCCACGCCCAGGTGTGGTGGCTGAGGACCAGGAGGGACAGTCCGCTGCAGGGCTGCCTCCCGAGGAGGGAGGGAGGGGCCCGGCCCTGCAATTGGGTCCCCAGCCCGGAGCGCGGGAGCTGGGGAGAGGGGCCCGTGGCACATCCGGCGGTGACAGTCAGCAGAGTGCTGCCAGTCCGGGACAGGCGCAGGGCTGTGGGAACCCCGGCGGGCGTCCTAGTAAAGGGCCTGCACTCACACTCACTCACCGGCACTCACCCTGGGCTCTGGCAGGGGGACAGTGGCACCAGGGACATGCAGGGACAGCCTGAGTTGGGTGGCTTCAGGGTGAGGACTGGAGGAACAGCCGCCATCGCCCCTGTTGGAGGCTTCTTCCCACGCAGCTGGTGGACGGGGGCACCATTCCTGTGTGGAGCCCTGCCTCCCCGCCCCCACTCCATCAGACCTGCACCTGCGTTAGCCTGGAGCAACCCCCTGGCTCCGCCTGACGACTCCCTGAGACCCTGCCCTGCCTTGAGGGTCTGCGGGCCCTGGAAGGGTGGCAGCTGGCCCCGTGTGCCCTGAGACGTCGGCTGGGTGGCCTCAGACCCAGCGCTGACACTTAGGTCGAGTCTCCATCAACCTGGTGGCACCACTCGCCCCACCCAACCTGGTAACCACCTGAGGACCCGCCTCAGCCAGCTCATATATTATCCGAGCCTCTTTCAGCAGCTGAGGTTTGCAGAAGATCTCAGGGTACCCTGTGCCTTTTGCCGACCTGCCCCGGGCCCAGTACTGGTGGCAGTTGACCTTGGTTCACAGTATGGCCTCTCCAGGCCCAGCACAGGCAGCCACCACCACGGGTCACTTCGTAGCTCCTAACAGGTAGCCCCGGGCTGGCCATAGGCAGCATCTCACCTTGGCCTGCTCTGGCCTTCCCTAGGGTCCCCAGGACCAACACACCCAGTGGGTGGTGTCAGACCACAACAGGGCACCACCCACTTAGCTCCAGAAGCAGCACATCCAGAGGGGGTTCTCGGCAGGCACCCCCCCCCCCCACTGGGGTGGTTCCTGCTCCGTGGGGCCAGCCCCTGCAGAGCAGCTCACAGTTCTGGACAGTCCTCACTGCCACTCAGTCTGTGGGTCAGTCCCACCCACTGACCTGCCAACAGCAACCATGGTTCAGCTACAACAGAACGGAGCACACCACCCGCACAAGGGCCGCTCCTGGAGCTCGAGGCTCTGGGGTCCAGGGGGCCTGCACCACTGGGCCCCCCAGGACACCCAGTGCATAGGGCAACCCTGCCAAGATGTGGGGGGCAGGGCACAGAAGGTCTACCCAGGATGTAGAAACAAACACGGAGGGGCAGCCCACGTGACGAGACAACGACACAGGGCCCGAACGAGAGGACAGGAGAAACCTCCAGAAAAAGGTCCAAATGCAATGGAGGCAAGCAATCTACCAGACACACAGTTCACGACGGTGGTTAAGGATGCTCCAGGAATTTCTGAGACCTTCAACAAAGAAACAGCAAATGTAACAAAGGACATGGAAACCATAGACTAAAAACCAGTCAGAAGTGAACAATACAACAGCCAGAATGGAGAATACACCAGAAGGAATCAGCAACAGGGTAGGTGAAGGACTGGATCAGCGGTCTGGAAGGCAAGGCAGCAGAAAACCCCCACGTGAAACAGCAGGAATAAAAGGAACGAGAGGAAATGAGGATAGTGTAAGGGAGCTCGGGGGCAACATCAGGCGTGACAACGTTTACATCACAGTGGGTCAGAGGAGCAGAGAGCGAGCAAGGGACTGAAGGCTGATTTGACGGACTAATGATTAGAAACTCCCCTAACCGGGCGAAGGAAATAGACACACAGGCCCAGGAAGCACAGAGAGTCCCAAACAAGATGAACCCGAAATGGCCAGCACCAAGACACGTTGTAATTAAAGTAGCAAAGGTTAAACACAAAAGGAGCATCGATGAGAAAGACAGTTAGTTACCTGCAAGGATGCTCCCAGGAGACTGTCAGCTGATGTCTCAACAGACACTTTGCAGGTCAGAAGGGGTTGGCAAGAAATATTCAAAGTGATGGAAAGCAAGGACCGACACCTGCCATTTGGCACAGTGAGCCCACTTCTGGGATTAGATCCTAAGAACCCCGAAACACCAATTCGAAAGGATAAATTCACCCCTGTGTTCGTAGCAGCCTTCTTTACAATCACCAAGGTCTGGAAACAGCCCAAGTGCCCACCAGTAGGTGAGTGGATCAAAAAGCTGTGGTACATTCCCACAGTGGAATACTATGCAGCCCTAAAAAGGAATTCTTACCATTCGTGACAACATGGATGGACCTAGAGGGTGTGTATTATGCTGAGTGAACCGAGTCAGTTAGAGAAAGGCAAATACCATGCGATTTCAGTTACATGTGGAATCTAAGGAACAGAAAACACAAACAAACAAAACGGAAACAGACTCGTAGGCACAGAGAACAGACCGATGGCTGCCAGAGGCGGGGGTGGGGAGGGGAGTCCGGGGCTGGACGAGAGAGACGAAGGTTCTGAACAGCACAACCTGGCAGCCGGAAAGCCATCTCGGGGATGCGGAGCACGGCACGGGGAATAGAGCCAGTAACACTGTGGTAACTACGTACGGTGCCGGTGGGCGCTTGAAGTACCGGGGGCGTCCCCTCTCCCAACCACTGCGCTGCACACCTGAAACGGATACAGAATAGTGTCGAATGTCAGCTGTGACGGAGAAACAAAGAGAGAGCAGTGCCCGGCTCAGGAGGTGGTTTTGAAGGTGACACGTTGTACTGCTTAGGAAGCACTTCGGGCGGTGTCCGGAGCGCCGTCAGATTTATGACGGTCGGGTGTCGTTAGCAGCCACGAGTCAGTCAACCACGCCCTCCCCCCCTCCCCCCAAAGCGGCCTTCAGCCAAGGTGGGGCAAGGCCTTCTCCTGGGTGGGCCTCGGAAGCAGGCTTGGGTTGCCATGGGTGCCACCGTGTGTGGCTTCGTCCTCGGTCTGACAGCTCGGGGCCTCGGGAGAGCAACTTCACCCCCCCTCCCTGGACTCAGTCTTCTCGCTCGTGAAATGGGTCTGACGACGGTACCTCCTCCCTCAGGCTGTGGGGGGCCGGACGGTTCAGAATGGTGCGTGGCACAGGCCATGCGCTCGGGGGAGGCTGCCCACCGCCGCAGACATCAGTGCCCCGTTTGCTCCCTGCGTGCTGGCTGCCGGGGAGACGAAGAAGGGTTTCCCAAACTTCACCGTTGTGGGGACCCTGGGACACCTGGTGAATAAAAGCCTTGCCTTCACTTCCCAGGTGCAGCAACTGGATTCCCTGCAGTCTGGATTCTGCCCCCCCCCACCCCCACCCTCCTAGAAATTCCAAGTGCAATTTTTCCAAGTGCACGTCAAGGGCACTAACTGTTGAGCCCCACCCAGAAGGCTCTGCGTGGTTTTCCAGAGGGCACAGGAATGTTGGAGACCAGCTAGCCTGACATCACAGTTCTCGGAAGAGGAGGCTGAGGCTCCGAGAAGCCCGGTGGCTGCCCCCAGCAGCCCCGTGACAGACCAAGAGTTACCACTTGCCTGGGCTGCGTATACACTGAATGGCAATGGGTGTGTGTGTGGGGGGGGGGGCGGGTCTTGGAATCCAGCCTGTGGCTGGTCTAGGCCTCTCCTCCCTCCACTTCAACTTTACTTCTCTGCCCCACAAACCTTGCTTAGCCTCGAGAGGGCTGCTCTGCCTTCCCCAGAGGGACCCTGCGGCCCCCCCAGAGCATGGAGACCTGGTTTCCCAATGGGCCGTGCCTCCCCTTCCCTGTGACCCGCCTCTCCGGGCCACATCCCGATTTCCAGGCCGGCTTGCTGGTTTCCCTGGGCGGCTGCCTTGCTGGGTGGGTTTCAGGGAGGACTCTGATGGGTGCCAGAGGTGAGGGGGAGGGCTCCGGAGGGGCTCAGTCATTGGGCCCCGCGGCCCCGGGGGGCTAGGTGAGCCTTTCCCCCGGGGGAGTTGCGGGTCAGCGGATGTCCGACGGATAAGCCTTCCGGAGCTGGGTAACTCAGGAGCAGTGCCAGCAGTGGCTCCTCTTGCTTGTGGTTTCCGGCTGATTCCGAAGGGTGATCTCGGCCACAGTGCACGTCTTACTAGAAATGCAGCTAAATCCTAACGGGCTTAGATGCGGGTGAAGGGAGCGGTTTTACAAGTAACATTTGAGGGGAGGGGCGGGAGGAAGGAAGAGAGGGTCTTAAAGAATCCCTTTCAACATGTTTTCTTTCTTCTACGTATGGAAGAGGCACCCCACAACCCTCTCTGTTCCCAAGTGACCTCACAGCTATTTACTGAGGGGAAATACCAAAGGCTTGTTTACGCTCCGAAAACAGCTCCTTGGGCCTGGATGATTCAGGGGGCTACCGTTTTCCTGCGGCTACAGAGGCTGGCAGCCCACACCCCGAGGGGCAGGCGGGCGTCAGGGGCGCTCCCCGTCCTGAAGGAGGGCAGGGGCCGTCTTCATCCCCCCAAGGACGCGCACAGACGTCCTTGGGCACCGCAGACGGATGTGAGCCCGTTCCTCATTCCTCATGCAAAGCAGCCGTCTACACATAACGCGTGACATCAGCTCGGGCTTTTCAATTCCTGGATGGCCGCAGCCGCTGATCCAGCCTGCAGCCTGGATTGCGCGACCTAGGCCCAGAGCGCCTGTCAGGGGACGCAGCTGCGGCTGCCCGGAGGGGGAACTGGTGACGGCGGCGCACGGACGGAGGACCCGCAGGCCCGAGGGCATCCCGGCGCGAGTATAAAGCTCGCAATCGCGCCGGCAGAGGCTCAGCCCCCGCTTGGGACGGCCGCTGCCCCACAGCCCCGACCGCAGGAGGAGCCGCGCCGCGCCGCGCCCCGGGAAGCATGCGGACGAGCCCGCTGCTGCTGCTGCTGCTGGCCGCGCTCCTGGCGCCCGCGCCCGCCGCCCCCGCGCCCGGGGCCGCGGCGTCCTGGAGCGCCAAGTACGCGGTGGACTGCCCCGAGCGCTGCGACCGCGACGCGTGCAGAAGCCCCCAGCGCTGCGAGAGGACCGTGCTGGACGACTGCGGCTGCTGCCGCGTGTGCGCCGCCCGGCGCGGGGCGACCTGCTACCGCACCGTGTCGGGCATGGACGGCGTCAAGTGCGGCCCGGGGCTGCAGTGTCAGTTCTACAGCGAGGAGGACGATTTTGGTGACGAGTATGGCGTCTGCAAAGGTAAGCAGCGGCCTCGCTCCCCTGCCCGGGGCGCGCGGGGGCGTTCTCTAGCGGGGGCGGTGCGGGGTCTCTGCTCCGTGCGGCCCGAGGGGAAAGGCAGGCGGCAGGCGGGCTGGGGACGCGGCCCGGGCAGGTGTGTGTGTGGGGGGGGGGGGGGACGGGCTGCCTCTGCAGGTGGCAGCCGAGCCCGGTGTCAGGGACGCCCAGGGAGCGCGCGGCACGTCACTCACTCTGCCGGGGAGACTTTTTTTACAACGTGGCGGCGGCGGGAGACCGCGCTGCCGGCTTCCGCGGAGAACTTCAGGTGCGGCCGGGGGACCTGTCCGGGGTAGCTCGGGCGCTCTCGCTCCTGCGAACGGGGACTGCGGAGCGTCCACTAGGAAGCGCCAGGAGGGCTGTCCAGCCCTGGGTTTGGGGCGCCTTTGCATCTGAAAGGGTCCGCGGGACGGAGGGCAGCTCTCAGAACCGAACGTCTCCCCTGAACCCGGAGGCCCTTGTGGCACCCGGGTGGGCGTCAGTCCTCCAGGGGGGGAGCGACTCCCGTTCTTGCCAGAGGGCACCCTGCAGTAGGGGACACACCTCAGTCCAGCGAGCGAGGGCTCCCGGTCATCCAGGAAAATAGCAGATGGCGTCAAGCGCGCACAGATCACAGTGAAGAAAAGTGGAAGTTGCACGCCTGTCAGGAGGGGCTTGGCAGTCTTGCAGACTCCAGGAACACGCCCGCCCCATCGACGGCAGAGCCAAGCAACGCGGCCGAGCACCTGCAGAGCTGATCTCGAGCTTAGCGAGTGCAGTTTAACGTGTATGGAGCTCGGGATCAAAGGAACGATGACTTATTTAAAAGCGCGCCCGTGGGTGTGCTCGACCCGGGGCGAAGGGCGTCACCACTGAGATGTAACGCCCGCTGCAGCCGGTTCGCCCGCCTCACACGACAGGGAGCTCTTCCACTGCTGAAGGGACTGGGGCGCTTCTGGACGATTCTCCTGTTTCATAGACGTAGTGCAGCGGTGGGCTCCTGTGCCTAGTGGTCACGCAGCGAGAGGTGTCCGACTCGCTGGCTCTCCTCCCTTTAGACAAACACCTTTCACCCCCGGCGCATGCCCCAGTTTCGGCGGCGTGCGGTTGAACGGCTGGGGGAACTTTTTACCTGGCCTAGTTGGGTTTTGTTCATAACCAGTAAGAGACGGGGTACCGAGGGCACATTTGCTTTGGTGGAACGTTCACCCACATTTTTCAGGGGGCCTGTGCGAGTTTTCCGTGAACTACAGGGCTTCTCCGCCGAGAACACGGCGCCCCGCCTCGTGCAGGGACACCGGGAGGGAGGTCGGCTCCAGCACACGGGGGACGCGGCGGGCATGCGCAGTGGGTCGCTTAGCCTCTCCGCGCGCGGACACCTCTGCGGACGTGGGGGGGGGGGGAGGAGCCGCCACGTGGCGGGGGGGGGGGGTGGGGCGAGACACGTGCTGTGAGGCGTCTCGTCTTGAGCGCCCGCGTCCTCCCCTGGGTGACGGGGGTGGCTGGCATCGACATGGTTTTTAAAAAGGTGTTCAGGATTGCTCTTTGGGGCACCCTTCCGGTGGCAGGCTGGCCTCGTCTGGGACGTGTCTTCTCCGTGCCGGGACGAGGGAGCGCGTGGGAGCCCCCGAAGCCCGAGAGAGGGAGGGAGGGAGGGAGAGAGAGAGGGAGGGAGAGGGAGAGAGAGACAGAGAGAGAGGGAGAGGGAGAGAGAGAGAGACAGAGGGGCAGGCTTCGGTTCCGCCGGAGGCACACCCCTGCCTCCAGCCCGTCTGCGGAGCGCGCACAGGAGCGCAGCCCCGCCCGCTGCGTTTCGGGCATGTTCTGAGCGCTCCCGCATCTGCGGCGGCCGGCCCAGCCCCCACGCCGCCCGCCGACCCCTACCCACTGAATGCCTGCTGCGTCTGCCCGGGATGGGGCCCCACAGCCGTGCAGCTGCGGATCCGGCTCAGGGTTTAGTTTTGGGCATCACCGGGGACACGGTCAAATCCCAGGCCCGCGTGCTTGCCCGCGGGGCCGTCTCAGCACCCCCTCGAGGGGCTGTTCTTCCCCGGCAGAGGATCCAGCGCTCCCCGCCAGGCTCCTCTGCCGCCTGACCGGTGCTGCGGAGAGTAGGCCTACACCTCTTTTAAAAACACGTTTTATGTCCGCCTCGCTCCGTGCGATAATAGATCATTAAGGACTCGGATGCCTCGCAGCCCGTCTCCCCACCCGGACGTGACCGAGCACTCACAGGGCCGGTCTCACGCCCAGGGAGCGCATGTTCTGCACCCAGTGTGCCTGGCCGTGTTCCGTGCGGCTGTCTCCCAGGAACCACGTGCTTTTGAACACCACGTGTTCTCTTTTTTCTTTTTCCTCAATTTTAGCCTGAGTGTGAAGTCCCTGAAGCTCTCAAAGCTTTCAGGTTTGGGTAGGTGTACAATAAACTCTTGGCTTGCTCCTTCATTTCGTGTTTTGGAGGTCAGTGGCCCCGGAGGGTTCACTAGTGAAGCCTCTTAGCCCCTGGGGGGAGGGGGGAGGGTCACTTGTCCTGCCACGTGGACAATGAACTCGATGGGCCCTGGCGCAGACCGAGGAGGATCCAGTCCTTCCTGGAGAGCTGGGACGGCAGCTCTCGGAGCCCCCAGCTAGTTGGGAGCCCCTTCCTGTGCGTTGGAAACAGTCAGCTGTCCGTGAGTGCGGGGGGTGCAAAGACAGCTCCCCCCCCCATTTAAACTACTGAGGAGCTGAGGCCCGGGCCTGGCCGGTTGGCCACTGTCACTGAGCTGTCGGAGGTGTAGCCTGCGAGACACTGTCTCCCAGCAGCCGAGCAGGAAATAGACAGAATTTAGGCTGGGTCCAGGGTCTTGGTGACGGGCAGCTACGTCCAGCTAAACCTCCCAGCAGGACTCAGCGAAGGAGGCATCGCTCTCTGGTCTTAGCCTGTGGTTTCACATTTAAAAATGTATATATGTTAGTGACTTTATGGGGGTGACTTCGGTTAGTAAGATTACATAGGTTTCAGGTGTACAATTCTTCACTCCACTGTCTATTGGAGTGTATATTGCGTTGTGTGTTCGTCACCCCGAGTGGAGCCTCCTCCCGCCACTCTTTATTCCTCTTTCCCCTCTCCCCCCTCCCCCATCCCCTTCCCTCCGTGGTCCCCACGCTGCTGTCTGGGTCTGGGAGTCTGCTGGCGAGTTTTTCTGCACCCCCACCTTTCTCACTCAGCCCCGTCCCCCTCCCCGCTGACCACGGTCAGCCTGTTCTGCGTACCCGCGAATGCTTCTGGTGTCTGTTCTTGTTCCCCAGATCCCACATCTGTGACTTAAAGTTTCAAGTCTCCAAGTCCGGCCGGTCCTGGAGAATCGGGCTGTAACTCACCGTCGGGACCCACAAGGTTTGCTCTCGGGCACCGCCCCTCTCTGACCCCGCCTCCTTTCCCCCCTCCCGCAGACTGCCCCTACGGCACCTTCGGCGTGGAGTGCAAGGAGACCTGCTCCTGTCCGCTGGGCGTGTGTGACAGGGTGACCGGCAAGTGCCTGAAGTTTCCCTTCTTCCAGAACGCGGCCACCAAGCCTTCCGACAGTTTGGTGTCTCACACAAGTGAGAGCCGGGCCACCAAGCCTTCCGACAGTTTGGTGTCTCACACAGGTGAGAGCGGGTCCCGGCGGAAACGCTGGGCCGATGTCGGTCTGAATGACCGGGTTCCCTCTGTGGTCCGGCGGGGACGTGGGTGGTGCTGGGTTGGGGGGAGGTGGCCGTTTTCAAAAAGATCTTATTAACAGTTGCGAAGGGTCCATACTTTCTCATAAACTTTACCCCATTTTAGGGAAGATAAATAAGATCAGTTACCAAAAAAATCTGTAATAAAAAAACCCCAACTAAGACTACAAAGTTCTTTAGATTTTTCAGTGATCTGCTTTGTATATGCACTGCACGGAGCTGCTTCTCGCCTCCCTGCCTCACGCAGAACAGCGCTCCGCGGAACTGGTTGAGTGGGTGAGGTTTAAGAGCCACGGTAGAAAATAGGACACCTTTAGTGCCGCAGGTTCGATTCCCAGTCAGGGCACATGCCTGGGTTGCAGGCCATGACCCCCAGCAACCGCACATGGATGTTTCTCTCTCTCTCTATCTCCCCCCTTCCCTCTCTAAAAATAAATAAATAAAATCTTAAAAAAAGAAAATATGACACTTTTAAAAATCCAAATGAAAGCATTTAAATGGAATAATTTCCAGCACACTTCCTTAACATGGATCTTGGGGCAGAAAGGGGATAGTGTCTGATTGACATTTGGGGATTACCTCTAACCCTGTGGATGAAACTGGAGGGACACTTGCCCACTACTTGTTAGTCCACCTGAGTTTCCCGCCGGGGGCGCTGGGGCGCGAGAACATGCAGCCCAGAAGGAGGCGTTGCGCATGCCTGTGATCCTCTTGGTGGACAAACGCCGGGCTCAGTCAAGCTTCATTAAACTGCAAGTAGCTCATTAAACCACGTGTAGCCTCAGCAACTTCTAGGATCAAGAAATGACACATTTTCCCTCCTTGTATATAAATACTTGACAATCCCAATCCATTCTAGTTAGTGTTTTTTTTTTTTTTTTCTGGTCCTTTGCAGTTCAGATTAATTAAAATTTGATTTATTCGGCAAATGTGTCTTTCCCCAGCGCTGCCTCCTTCTTGCACAGAGGCTCAGCTAAGTACAGGAAGATCAAGGGGAAATGCCGAGCTTTTAGCGAATTATTATTTTTTAGTGTGGCTACACCCTTAAACATTAATTTTAAATGAAAACCCTCTTTAACCTATTAGGCGAGTAACTTTGTGAATATTTGATCTGGAAATTGAGATCATTTATTAACATTTTAAAGACCTAGGAATTGTCCCTGTAATCCTCAAAAACCAAAAAGGAAGAAGATTGCCTTTTAAGACCTGTTTTTTTTTTTTTTATTGAAGTGATAGTCACATTAAATTAACCACTTTAAAGTGAATAGTTCAGTGGCATTTAGTATATTCACAATGCTGAGTGGCTACCACCGTGAAATAGTTCCAGAACATTCTCCTCAGTCCCAAGTAAACCCCCCCACCCCCCCACCCCCCATTCCTCGCGTCCCTGCAGAGCCTGCGACCACCGATCCTCGCCCCAAGACCTGGGAGTTTGAAAGAACTGTTCGCATTGCTGCGGGCTCCACGCCTGCCGTGTGAGGACCGCTCCCTGCCGCAGACACCTGCGACTTCTTTTATCTTACTTTGCTTTTTCACAACCTAAAGCTCAAACTCACAGAGGGAACAACGTTCATATCCCACCCATTTAATAAGGTTGCGCTTGAACTTCCTCCACCAAGAAAAATGAGTCCCTCGTGAGTGAGTGTCCGATGGTGTCCAGGATGCCGGCGGGAGGCGGCCAGCGCCCTCGGAGTGTCCCTGCGCCCGGGCGCTCCTGGGTGTCCCGGTGCATCCCCACTCTGCGCTCAGGGCCCGGCCTACGCCCGCGCGGGTGGATGCTGCGCATGCCCGGACTGCTCTGTAGGTAGACGCTTGGGGACAGAGGGGTTACAAGAAAACGATGTCTCTCCCCAAATTAGATATCAAGACTCTTATTGGACATGTACGAAAAAAAGCGGTTCCTGATCCAAGGCGCTTCTTTGCATTAGATCTAGAGAGCGACGGACGGTGACCAGCTGCGCCGCCTCAGTGCCCCCCCCCCCCCCACCTCAGGCTCTCCAGGAGGGCGGGTCCCCCAAAGGCCGCGGGCTGCACGTTCCTGGGGGCGGGCTCTCGGGGCTCAGGCACTGCCGTGCTCCGTGAGGAGCGGGGTGCCGGGTGCCGACCTCCTGGGCTGCACAGACCCGCGGCCCTTAGCACCCGCCCCGAGGTTCATCGGCTCGGGCACCCAGGGGTCCCTTCCAGACGGGGGCTGCCTCTTCCAGCTTCCCACCTGTTGCCACAGCTCTCTTGGCGCGTGAGCCTCCTGGCATCCTCTCCCCTCTGTGCACGCGTGCGCACGCTCACTCTCTCTCTCTCTGGAGCTTTCCAACTTTCCCCGGATGGGAGTTCACAGCAGCCTTTTGGGGGGTGGGGTGGGGGGCGGTGACATCTGGAAGGGTTCAGGCACTCACAGGCCACACTCACCTCAGGTCTTCCACTTCAGGAGGGCGCTGCCGGAGCATGCACCCCCGCCCCCCCCCTCACCCCCCCTCCCCGCTCCTCTTAGGCGCAGAACAATTTCGGTTTATAAAATTCTGTCACGAACTTTTTCTTGTGGAGAGCAAGCACTATCTGTATAAAAGCTCGCCCTGCGGCCTGCCTCCTCCTTCCGGAGCCACCTCGAGACACCAGTCTCTCCTCGCACCGGGGAGCACACAAGTCTCACTCACAGACCTGTTCTTGCACCTTTGCTCAACCCGCGTGCCCTTGGGGAGGTGCCGGCTCTATTCCCTGCTCCCCGCAGCCGCGTAGCCGCGCGCAAAGCACAGCCCCTGCCCTGCGCGAGCTGATATTCTCGTGGTGGCACGAGATAATACAGGAAAAAAAGAAGAAGAAGAAGAGAAAGGTGCATGTGCACGATAGTGTCGGGTGGTGGCAGGTGGGACAGGTGGGTGAGGGGCAACAGTTCAGGGGGTGCGGGTCCCCCTGAACTGTCTCTTACATGGGCGGTGCCGAGGCCCGGGCACAAGTGAATCCGTCCAAGGTGTCACGGCAAACCCAGTGCAAAGTGCAGACAGACAAACTGCGCTTGACTTTGGAGTGATCCACGCCTTCCGTTTCAGAGCACGACATGGCATCAGGGGACGGCAATACGGTGACACAAGGCGAGGGGAAGGAGAGCACTGCCCTGACGACCGAGATGCGACGGCTAAATCCACGCTGACCCACGCCGCCGGCAGGAGACTGCTGGAACGACCGGCCGACGCGCGGCCAACGTTGTAGGCATTGTTTAGGTTAGAGCGTAGGTAATGTTTGGAGACCAAGCACGGTTCAGGGTGGGTCCAGGGACACAAGCAGGCTACTAACAATCCATAAAATGCATAGGGCTGAACATTTAGATATCTGCTGAACATGTCGATGCATATAGATTTGTTAGATAACTGTTTATAGCAATACTGAAGAATCAAAATGCGATTTAGGAAATGCAGGCCGGTCAGCCAAGGAGAACGCTTCTGCTAAAGACCACCGCGGGTCCACTTCTTGGCCTGGGGTGTACATTTGTGTCGGGGTACCGGGTGGAGGGAGAGTTCTGGGCAAGAGGAAGTGGGGGTGGGGCAGGGAGTATGGTATTTAGGTCTTGTCATGGCATCAGGGGAATTTCATCGTTGTTTTGTTTTTTCCTTTGGGAGAAACCGAAACCACCCCCGAAGGGAGTGGGATGTTTGGAGCTGGCGGGAGTTTGGGGAGCAGCCCTGCACTGTGGCAGGTGTGCAGGGCCGCTCAGGGGCACCCAGGCGACCCGGCGGAAGGGGGGTCCTGGGCAGAAACAGTTCTCAAGAAGGCCACCTGGGACCGAGAGGGCTGGGAAGGATCTTGCCTACTTGGGGGAGGTGTGAAGGTAAATATTTATATATTTTTGTTAGCCCGCAGCATCCACCATGCCCACCTATATTTATCACCCTCTGGAGAAAAAGAACATAATGTTATCTGTTCAACATGGTTAGTTAGCGTAGAGGCACAGCTCTGAGAGGTTTCCAACGGTCCAAGGCACGGGAAGTTTCTTGCTAATGACTGCTGTAATGTTCACGGTGGTAAGCAGGAGAGAAAGAGAACAGTGTTGTTACTGGATGTATAAATTGTCAAAAAACAAGCAACAGAGGGAATTTATTTTCAAGTAAGTGCAGTGACTTGGATGAGTGTTTAACTTAACGGGGAACGTTGCTTCTGGGGCGGTACGGGGAAGAGCCCGTTTTCGGCCGGACGTGCCAGCTGTAACGGACCGTCGTGCGCGTCCCCTCTGACATCAGCTGACGAGCGGAGTGACGAGCGCCCTCCGGGGGGGGCTTTGTCAGGACGTGTTTGCAGAGGTGTTTTATTTAGAATAAAGATTTATTTAAGCTCTGTTTCAGCACTCGCCTGTGTTTTGTTCTCAGAGTCTGAATGTGTGCATCGGAGGGTCTTTGAGTGTCGACGGGATGGGCCGTTAGGGTTGGTTCCTAAGGGCACATGGGCCACGGCTCAGTGACAACGGGACCAACGGGACCGCTGCCCGGAGCCCATTTATGACCCCGGTGGGTCGTCGAGGGCCATCTAGCCACTCCGACCGGCGGGCGGGAGCTCTGTCACGCGCGTCGAAGGGAGGCCCTGCGGCTGAACTTTCTGCTGTGAGTGGGCGTGGTGTGTCCGAACACGAGACCAGAACATTTCTGTCTTTCCTTATGTGTCTGGTCTGCTGTGTCCTAGAACGTCCTCCAAATTATGTCGCAATGTGTTAACCCGTTCTACAGAGGCAAAAAAAAACCCCCCAAACCAAAAGACGAGCCGTTCTGCCGGTGTTCGCGAGTGGCCGTGCTCTGAAGGCAGACAGACAGACCTCTTGGTGCCTGTAACAGGACAGACGTACCCACGGAGGGCAAAGGTCCCTCGGCCTGTGGGCAGACGACGAAAACGCTCTAAGTGGATTGACAGCGCACAGAAAACCTTGCATGTGCATGAGGGAACACACCTAGCCTGGGTCTTTCTTTTTCTTAAAGATGGGAGAAACGGTGTGGATGACGGAGAAAGTTACACTCACACCGGACCTTCGGGTCACTGCCAGACAGACAGGGACAGCGCTGAAAGCCTTTCCAGTGCCCCGCGGGCAGGGAGGTCTCGGGCCGCGAGCTCAGGGAGCAGGCAGCTCACAGACCTGCCGCCTGGCTCAGACGCCCGGGCCGCCGTCTGGAGACCCCTCTGGGGTGCACGAGCCAGACTGGGGGGCCTTGCCTCTGCACCGGGCGTGGCAGCACCCACGTGTGAGACCTCGGGCCGTACAGTCAGAGCCCGGCGGGCTCATCTGCTCTCCGTGGCCGGCCTGCCTTCCAGCTGCCCGGCTCTGTGCCCCAGGGCCTCCGAGCCCCGGCCCCAGGCGCCCGCCACCGTCCGTCCCCGACGGCTCTGCGGTTTCCGACTGTTCTCCACGTGGCCTCCAAAATGTGTGGGGTCGGCACGCTGTTCAACTATTCACATAACACAGCTTTAACACATGATGTTCATTATAAAACACTCAAACTAGGCACTTTCAAAAGGATACGAAATAAATATCAGTGGAAGGTCTGAGATTGCCTTCATGTACCCTGGCGGACAGACCATTCTGGGAAATACCAGAGACGCCAGAGAAAATGGCAAGGTCAGGGGCCCCGGCGAGACCCAGCCCCGTCTGACACCGAAGAGAGAGCGCGCTGGCACAGGTGCCGAGTAACAAATATTCTGGGGTGAGCGGGCGGACAGTGGGTGAGAGGAAGGGCAGAGGGGGAGAGGACAGATGGGTGGGAACAGGGATATGGGTGGGTGAAGGAGTAGACGGGTGCAGGTGGGGAGAGGGATGGATGGATGGATGGACGGACGGACGGGCGGATGGGTGGCTGGAGCAGGTGACGGGCCATCTGTCTCCCGCAGAACCGTGGCTGCCCAGGGAGCCTTCACCTGCCAGCCCTCCCCCTCCCCCCCCCCCCCGGGTCTCCCTGGGAGCCGCTCATCCCGCCTGCAGGGACGTGCGGTGACTGAGAAACTGGCGAGGCCGCCCTGGGGTCGGTGGGTCTGACAAGTGGGCTTGTCCCAGCAACAACGAAAGGGGGCGCTCCCCCCTCCGGTCCTGGGGATGCCACCGGGGGCTGCAGAAAGTGTAAGGCAATTCCTGTGGCAGCCAGACTGGGCTGCCATTTGTCAGTGTGTGTGTGTGTGCGTGTGTGTGTGTGAGAGAGACAGAGACAGAGAGAGGGAGAGAGAGAGAGAGAGGGAGGGAGGGAAGCCGTTTGGGAGGACTGTTGTGTCCGCCTCGCATTTCATTCCCCCCCGCCGCCTGCACTTCCTCGGGGCACAGGATCCACGGTGCGCTTACGTTAGGGGGCACCTCAGCAGCGCACAGGTGTTTACAAGAGAACTGACTACTCCTGATTGCCCACCCATTAATGCTGATCATTCCACAAAGGCCTGGCTGTTGAGGGGGCCCGTGCTATGGGGCAGTGGGTGCCGGGCCCCCTGGAGGCCTCACTAAAACGCCCCGTGCTGACCCAGCGACCCTCCCTGACAGCAGGTTCCCAGGTGATGCAGGCGCTGCGGGCCCAGAGACCCCACAGGGACCGTCGCCGGTGCAGGGGCCTCCAGCCTTGCCGGGGCGGGGGATGAACTCAGGGGTGACCAGCCCAGCCGTTGCTGGCCTTACAGAAAAATGCATTGCACTACTTCTCAACTTGGTGGCTCCTTTAATTTTCTGTTGGAAGATACTTAACTATGTAAGCAGCTGAGAGGGCTGAGAACTGTCAGGGAAACTTGAGCTAAATGGTGGGGACCTGTCAGGGACGAGTAGGAGAAGAAGAGGGTTGTCCAGGGAGACAGAGGCGACGACCCAGAGACTGAGGGGGTGACCGAGCCCCCACCCTCACAGGAAGGGAGTGTTCGAGAAGAGTGGCTGGTGGTGCCACGAGCCATGGAGAGAGACGCACACGTTCAAACACGGTTGCGAAGCTTCGCAGCACCACTGAGCAGCGGCAGTGGTCTGGGAGAGCGGTGGACAGGGCGCTGGTTCAAGAGGAGGCGGGGCAGCCAAGAGCTGTCTGTGAGCCAGACACCGAAACCGATGGGCTGTGTCTGAGAAAGGGGCTGGTGTGGGCCACCCTCCCTCCAAGCAGAGGGCAACCGGGCACCGGGGCTGCGAGCCGTCGGGCGGTGGTGCAGCTGCCCGCGGAGCTGCCGGGGCTGCAGGCCGTGCCCTCGGAGCAGGCACAGTCGAGGTGCAGGCTCCCCAGTGTCCATGACTCCCTCGTCCCCAGTCTGGGAACAGCTGTTTTTTAAACCTGTGCCTTTATTAGGGTCCCCCCAAACGCCCACCTTACTGTGTGCAGAAACGACCGTCTTCTTTGGTCTTTGATCTCCTTAATGCTTTATCCAGTCGGGGGCGGCGACAGCCTGGCTGACGGGGACTCTTGGTGTGTTTTCACTTCAGCGGGTGGAAATGCGGGCGTGCGGGTCCCTCCCAGAGAGCGCGGCCGGCCTGGGTCCTCGCGTGCACACCGCGGGCGTCCACCATCCCGTCGGAGGGACCCGAGGAGGTCGGCCAGTGCTTCAATGGTCTGCCACCAATTGGAAAGCTTAGTGTGTGTGTGTGTGTGTGTGTGTGTGCATTTACACATATATGTAAGTGTGCCAGACACACTGATGAAATAACATGTCATACACAACACACGTGCAGAAGTCCTTACGACCCTGCACATGGGCCACTGCCCACACTCTCCTCTGCCCAGAGGACGCTCGGGGCAGCGGGACACGCTGGAACCCACCACCAGCTAGCGAGCACCACAGGGAGCTCCTCCCGGTCCCCTCGGACTCCGAAGCTCTAGGCCCTTCCACAGCACCTGAGAGAATCAAACCTGGTTGTCAAACAGACACACCTAGGGGAGCTGGCCATCCATAAGCTGTGTACTGCTGGCTCTCCCGGTTGTGCTGGCCTCGGAAGGTCCCCACGACAGTTGGGTTTGCACTAAGGTTCTGACCACGCAGGGCGCACAGCGGGGACCCAGGCAGAGGCCACGCCCCCGGGCTGTATTCAGTCAGACCGTCCTCACAGCCGCGGCCTTCCCTCCAGGGAGACACGTCCCGGCAGATTCCAGGAAAACGGGCCTCACGCTGGGAACAGCCTGGGCGCAGGCCGCTCACGGCGTGTGCGGTGACGACCTCGGAGTTTCCGTCCCGTCGGAGGGACTGAGCCCTACGTTTCAGTAATTGGGGGATGTACTGTGTCATCTGGGCAGCTTGAAAGTTGCAGAAACAGGAGCAGTGCCGTGTCCTGGGTCCCCTCGGGACGCCTCGCCTTTGGGGGAGCGACAGACATCGAGTGAGGGAAGAAGGAGAAGAATCCCCCGAGTCCCTACAGGATTAATTTACTCAAAAGGGGATAATAGGAAAGTACTCAACGTGCAAACGTCTTCTGAAGAAAGTGAAGGAAAACCACAGAACACGCCGAGGGCCGAGGAAGACCCTAGAAATAGGCTGACTCGGCCTGTCCGGGAATTCAGAGAGGACGGTCCGGTTAGGCGTTTGGACCCTGAAGAAATGCTAAGAGGCGTAGATGAGTCGGAAAGGCTTAGGGAGGAAGTAAGAAGAGTAAGAAACTGGTTTGTGACGATGGAGTGGAAGCAAAGGCATTCACGCAGACGTCCTCATCCCGTGTGCTTTACGCCTCGAATTCTGTTTTTTTGTTTTTTGTTTTTTTAAGATTTTATTATTTATTTTTAGAGAGGGAAGGGAGGGAGAGAGAGAGAGAGAGAGGGAGAGAAACATCAATGTGCGGTTGCTGGGGGTTATGGCCTGCAACCCAGGCATGTGCCCTGACTGGGAATCGAACCTGGGACACTTTGGTTCCCAGCCCGCGCTCTGTTTTTTTTTTTTTTTTTTTAAATCTGATAGTAAAATCCGGCCCCTGCTTTCTTTCTGTTAGCATTTCCTGATGTGCCTTTTACCTTTGCTTTACTTTTAATCACCTGGTGGAATTTTGTTTTACGTAGTTTTCTCGTTACCAGTCTCTTACTGGATTTTGTATTTTGACCCATTCTCTAGGTCCATTTTTCAGTTGGGAAGTTTCACACAAACGCATGAAAATATGTTCATCCCATGTTATAAAGTAAAACATAACAAGTTACAAAGCAGCGTATTTAGTATCAGCTCACGTGATGCAGGGTAAAAATCCCAAATTGTGTGTGTGGGTGTGTTTGTATGTACGTACATACATCCATCAAAAACAACTGCTTCTTTCTGCGTGGTGTGAGTTTTCTTTCTGTTCATGTGTAATTTTTAATGAACAACTGTCAAAGAATTAAATGTTTTAAAATAAGAAAATCAAGTAATTTGCAACCAGCTTATAAGGGCGATGGGGGCATGTAAACTCTTGAAGAAGTGACTTTTAAAATGTAAACATCAAATCACCTCTGGATCTCTCAACCCGAGGAGTAAAATTGGCAATTACAGACAAAAAAAAAAAAAGAAAGTTACAGAAAGAGGATTTCAAACCAAGTGCATGGGCAGAACTGCAGTTTTGTTACAAACACCAGAAAGGCTACAAAGCCCAGGAGCAGGCAGCGCACCCCTTTTCCGGAACAGGATTCGGTCCGATGGAAGCCAGGCGCGGTGTCCTTGGAAAGGACAAAGGTCGCTGCCTCCCGAGGGCACTCGTTGAAGGATGGCCCGTTCTCTGCGCTCCTGCTCAGGAATGCGCCCAAGCGGGCGGTCAGGCCTCGAGGGTGTTTAAAGCATTTCCGGACACCTGGGAGGCTGCAAATATTTCCTGTTTTTGTTGTGTCTAGAGAAAACAGGAATCGACAACTCGGAGGTCGTCACCACACACGCCGTGAGCGGCCTGCGCCCAGGCTGTTCCCAGCGTGAGGCTCGTTTTCCTAGAATCTGCCGGGACGTGTCTCCCTGGAGGGAAGGCCGCGGCTGTGAGGACGGTCTGACTGAATACAGCCCTCGGGCGTGGCCCCTGCCCGGGTCCCCGCCGTGCGCCCTGCGTGGTCAGAACCTTAGTGCAAACCCAGCTGTCGTGGGGACCTTCCGAGGCCAGCACAACCGGGAGAGCCAGCAGTACACAGCTTGTGGATGGCCAGCTCACCTGGTGTGTCTGTTGACAACCAGGTTTGATTCTCTCAGGTGCTGTGGAAGGGCCTAGAGCTTCGGAGCCAGAGGCACCCGGGAGGAGCTCCCTGTGGTGCTCGCTGGCTGGTGGTGGGTTCCCGCGTGTCCCGCTGCCTGGAGCGTCCTCTGGGCAGAGGAGAGTGTGGGCAGTGGCCCATGTGCAGGGTCGTAAGGACTTCTGCACGTGTGTTGTGTATGACATGTTATTTCATCAGTGTGTCTGACACATTTACAAATATGTATAAATTCACACACACACACACTAAGCTTTCCAATTGGTGGCAGATAATTGCAGCATTATCATACAAGCTGATCTTATTCTTTTCGTATTTCAAGCGGCCTTTGCTTGCAGCAGGACTGAAACATTTAACATACTCGACATGTCATTTTAAAGACGAATAACTGAAGACGTTGAACACACCGATTGACTCCTCGGCAAACTGGGAGCTGTCCATGAAGGCTGAGTAGCGATGTGGGACATTCCGTTAACATGATCTGAAATGCTCTCACAATTCTACAAAAGAAAAACAACTATTTTTAAAGAACAAATCAGTGTTCTATTTAAGTCTGCAAACAATAATTAGCATGCTCCTGAACAACAAAAAAAGCACAATGCCGTGGGAGAGCCCGAGGGAGCCCTCCAGACGGCACGCTTCCCCGGGGGCTATTTTTGGTCTCTGATTCCTGCCTTTTATTTTGGGCCCTGGCCCCCTTCCTTTGCAGCTTCCCCTGTTCGTACCTTTCTTCCTTATATAATGCATTCTAAGCTGCCTTTTTTTTTTTTTTCACCTTCAAAGGAAACCCAAGGAATGTCGTCCAGTTCAGGAACTCCTGCTAGTCTTGGCACCGGGGGAGTTCTTGGTTTGAAAACAACATAAAAAAAATCCAGGGTCACGGCTGGCTTTCTAGTTATTTAATGAATGGGAGCCCCAGCGGGGTGCGAGACCAGAGATTGGTGGGCGTTGGCCGCCTCTTCCATGAACGGGTTTCAGGCCCTGTGGAGGCTGGAGGGATTTGAAAGTGGACTCGGTTTTTCATAGATTTATACAACACCCAATGTAAACAAGTAAGAGAAAGTCCGGCAAGGCTAGCGTGGGGCTATTTCCCTTTCATCTGCTCGCAGGTGGGTGGGCGGGCCGGCCGGAGGGGCACCCCTCGGGCACAGCGCCCGCAGAAGCAGAGCGAGGGGCGCGACCCTGGCGGCCTGTCTTTGGCGGCCGGATGGAGAAACTGCGGACACGGACGGGCAAGGTCGAAACGCACAGGCGTGAGATTCAGTCGCGTGCACTGGTGTAGGGCTCTTTGGCTGAAAGCAAAACAAAACTGAAAACACTTCAGCGAAAATGCAGCTTATTGGTAGAATTCAGGGTGCCTCATGAAGTACAAAAACAGAACACCTGCTGAACCCATTTGCTTTGGGAGCGCGGGGCAGCTTGGGCGGGGCGGGAGTCGGGGGCAAACGGGCGTCCTGCTGTGGTCCTGCCTCGGGGACAGGAGCCGCCACCGCTGGTTCACACCGCCCGGCTGCTCCTGGCTCCAGGGCTGCTCCTGGCTCCAAGCCCCTGAAGCCCCCTTTCCCGGGAATCCTCTCAGATCCCGTGGCCCATCTCAGTGACCAGCTCCATTGTGACAAATATTCCTCCTTGGCAGGTGGATGTCATTTCTGGAGGTAACCAAGGACACTCAGGCCCCAGTCTGGCCAGGGAGATGTCGACCCATGCTGGCAGCATTGCTCTGGGAAAACCCAGTTGCTCGAGAGAACCAGGGAAGATAAGGAAGGGGCAGGGGAGGACTGGGGCAGGAAAGGGTGCCTTTGGGGGTCAGGAAAGCCCCCCAGGTCTGGGTGACGGAGGCAGTCGGGGGGGGCCCCACCCCAGGTCACTGGTGATTTGAGAGAAGCATGAGCTGCATTATCAGCTGCGTTGCTCAGGGTCCCTGCGGGCGGCGGGGGCTGAAGCTTCTCCGTGCACCCAGCAGACACAGCGCGGGTTCTGATGGGGCCGCATGGGCCTGGAGCTGCGGTGTGGTGGGGAGCTGCCCCCCCCCCCGGCCGCCCCATTTGGCTTTCCCACAGTCTGACCACTGATCTCCTTCTCTGTCCTTAAGTGACTTCACTTGGAGTCAAGAGCATTCTCATCCACACTCGCTTGAAGACAAAATCATCTCTTAAAAAAATCCGGTTATTCAACATCAGACACTCCGTTCTTCGTCACATTTATGCACATACATACATACATACACAAATATGCATTTCCTTTTTTTGCTCCATCCCTCCGCTCTCTCCAGCCCTTTCCAGAGTTGTCAGCCTGCTTGAAATGTATTTCTGAAAAACCTTTTCATTTCATTCCTGCCCACACGGCTGCCGCTTAAGCTTAAACGGGAAGACCGTGTAAGCTGTACACATATGGAGAGAAGGAAAGATACAACAATGTGCTAAAATGCCGACATTTGGGGAATCTGGCTGAAGGGCACATGGAAATTACTCTCCACCCTTGAAGCTTTTCTGCAGGCCGGAGGTGCACTCGGAGTGAGGGGCGAAGAAGGGGGCGTGGGTGTTTGGACCGGCCCTTCCCCACCGCCTCCCTCGCTGTCTGCTCCTGGCTGTCCTCACCACGACGGCAAGGCCGGCAGGACCCCTGCTGAGAACCTTGGGAAGCTGCCCCTCTTAGGAAATGTGCTCGGGAGGGGGCCCACCCCCCTGGCTCCTGGGCCCTCAGAAGCACTTTTTCTCCGTCTCTGAGTCTGCGTGGGGCTGTGACCCCCCGGTGGGACAGGGCAGGCCAAGACCGCGTCACGGAGCGGCCAGAACACCTGGTGTTTACAGGTGGGAGCGCAGTGGGGCTGCAAAGGCCAAGTCCAGGCTGGTCCTGACGCCTGCAGTGGGGGAAGGCCACGGGTAGAGGGGTGTCCATGCCCCACTGAGAGGACACGCTGGGGGCTGGGTGGCAGGGTTCCTCTTCACCCCATTTCATGGCCACCGGCTGCCAGGTGCCTCACCTGGTAAACAGTGTCTGCTTTTGTTTGGGCTGTTATTTCCCAAGCAATAAAGAATTCACAGATTAGCAGTTTCATGTCTGAGCATTTATCCAAAGCAAATGAAAACAACTCGCTTGGGAAGACAGCTGCACCCCACGTTCATGGCAGAGTCGTTCACAGCGGCCAGGACAGGGAAGCCAGCTGGGTGTCCAGCGGCAGACGAGACGATGGAGGAGGTGTGGTGTACAAGCACAACGGAATACTACTCAGCCATGAACAAGGAAACCTCGCCGTTGAGATAGCGGGGGTGGACCCAGAGGGCACTGTGCTGAGTGACGTGAGTCAGACAGAGAAAGGCAAGTGCTGAATGATTTCACTTACATGTGGAATCTAAAAGTGAAACAAAACAAAAAAACCAGTCTCATAGAACAGGGACAGAGTAGCTGCCAGACGTTGAGGGGATGGTGGGGAGCGGGCAAACGGGTGAAGGGCTTCAAAAGATACCAACTCCCAGTTGTGAAATAACTAAGTCCCGGGGATGTGACGAGCCACACGGCGACTATGGTCAACCACACGGTATTGCATACTTAACAGTTACGGAGACTGTAGGCCTTCGATGTTCTCACTGCAAGAAAAAGTTCTGTTGCTATGAGCAGGGACAAATGTGTACAAACTTTGAATCATTCTACTGTCCACCGGAAACTGATAGGATGCCACTTCTGCCTCGATACAAAATAACCAACCATGTTCATCTACGTACCCCCCTGCAGCCAGCACTAACGCCCCACTTTCAGAGGCATACTCGAAGTGATGGGGGGGGGTTAGGCGTATCTTTAGGGGTTTCCACCCTTGGGGTCGGGGGGCAGCCACAGACACTGTCCTGGAAAGTCAGGGCGGCCGGTCCGGACTTCTGGGCCTCGGGCTCAGGGAGAGCGTGGGCTGCCCGGCGGGCCAACACTTGGAGGGGAAGGCCCGGCCAGCGTCCTCCGTCTCCAGTGTCTGTCCCCCGCCCCCCGCCCCCCGCTCCCCACCCCCCCAGCGCCGCCCTTGTTTGGCTTTGTGTTTGGAAGCCGGCGGCGGGGGCGGGGGGGGGGTGGGCTTCCTGGGGCGGCTGCGTGGGACTCCTCCGGCGGGAGTCTTCTCAGACGCGTTGTTTACGGAGGGCCCGGGCGCGGGAAGGCCGGTGCCTCGGAGATTCCTTCTGGGGGCGCTTTATTTGTGTCCTCCGGAACGCCGCGGGGCGGTGCAGGCGGGGCGAGCTCCTCCCCTCGCGCTGTGGGAACAGGTTCCCCGATGACTCGACAGCACGGGCCTGTTGTTCCGAAAAGCAGGACACATCCTCATTCCGCACAAACAATGCCGCCGGCCGGGAGCCGGGCCAAGGTTTTCTAAGAATAGAACGCAGCAGCGAGGAGCACGAGGACGGCCTGGGAGACCTGGGTCCGCGGCGCGCTCTGGCCGCCCGGCGCGCTCTGGCCGCCCGGCCCCCGCGCACAGCTCTGGGAGGCGGGGACTTGGGAGACGCCCTCTGGTCCTGCCGGCCCCTGGGCCCCTGGGCCAGGCTGTGTCTGCTCGGCTGGAAGGACCCTGGCACCTGCCACCCGGTGGGGGGAGGGACACGGCTTGGAGCCGTGTTTCCAGAAGCGAGACGGAGAGCAGGACGGGGGCGTGCGTCTTGGCCGACTCGCTCCGCGCTCTGCAAACGCCGCGCCTCGGCCTGAGCCCGGGTGATCACCGGGAACCAAAACCCCATCAGAGGGGCTTCGGTTCAGGACGGAAAGGGTGCAGGGTGCGTGGCTGCGTGGAGGAGAGAAGGACCTTAGCCAGCGCAGCCGGCCCGTGCGGGTGGGGGAGGCGCCTGGAACGAGACAGTTCTTCTGTCTCCCTCCGCGGGCAGCCGCCTCGCGACTTTGCTCCTGATCTCGTGTGACCCTCCGTGCCCGCGCCTCTCTCCTGTCTGCCAATTGGCTTCCTCCGCTTAACCGTGACGTTAATGATAATTCTCTACGACCAAGAGCAGCCAGCACTAACGGCGTGTTTATTCCGCACAGGCGCTGTTCCGAGAGCTTTACGCGTAGTGGTTTGGTCCCCACACCAACCCCAGGGGGCAGGTACTGCCTTACACCCGTCTCCCAGGCGCTCACATGCGGCACCACGTGGCTCAGGGCCACGCCGCTCCTGTGCGGCTGAGCCGGGTCTCGAACTCAGGCAGCAGGTCTCTCGTGGGCTCCTCCCTCGCTCTGGCTTGAGGGAGGTATCGCCAGATTTCCGCAGTAATTCCTGCCCTGACCCTGTACCACCTTTTCATTTCTGGAGTTCCAACACATTAGTTGACCACAAGACAGTCTCTGGGTATATTAGTATAAATTAAAAAAGATTTTTATTGTATTTTTTCCACTATCATTTAACCCTATTATTCTCCCCTCCCAATATATACATTTTTGAGAGAAAAATTTGGCTTGGCAGGAGGCCAACCAGTTCATCTTTTATATAAAAATATACCTATCCCGGCGCTCTCACCGTGCGATCAGATCCTTCCGTGGTGGCAAGGGACAGGAGCCCAGGACAGCAGGGATGCACCGGCCCTCCTCATGGGGAAGTCCCGAAAGCGGGTGCGGCCAGTTTCAGGTCTGGCTTCATCCAGGGGCTGCACGTAAGTCGTCAGGGCTCTGTCTCACTGCCTGCGTCCCAGGAGCGGGGGTCCGGGCTGCCCATCCGGTTTCAGGCCAGCACCAGCTTCCTCAACAGTGGCAGCCGAGAAGTCCCGGTTTCCAGGACTTGCTTCTCCACCCCGTTTCTAGGCCCTGGCTCTGCAGGGACCCGGCTGCTCCCCGCGGCTCGCCCGGCTAGCTCCAGTCACGTGTCCTGTTCCCTTGCCTGCAACGTCCCCTGACTCCATCCTCTGCTGAGCTGTTCGCTCCTGGTGGTTCTTCAGATTTCAGCTTACTACCCACCCGCTCGGGAGACTCCCTGGAGTCCTAGGCGTGGCCGATTCCTCTCCGACAGGCTCTCCGAGCGCCACGTGGCCGCTCTGCAGGCACCCATGGGGGCTGCAGGGAGCTGTGGACTCGGCACACACCAGGCCTCTGATACGAGCTCCGCGACGGTGGAAACCGCACCTGGTCTTTGGTTTGCTGTCATCTCCATGGCCCAGCACGGAGCTTGGCAGGTGGCGGGGACTCAGGCAGTGTGTGTGGAGTTCTCAGTTTTAAAGCGGCTTATTTCGTCCCGGAAACTGTCCACAGCACAGCTTCCCTTTCAGGCATTTCTCCTCGACGTGCGTGTTGCAGGTGTGGCCTGCGCCTGGCGGAGGGGGTGACGGGTGGGGGCAGAAGCCCCCGGGACGCCCGCCCTTACTCAGGGGACAGCAGAGGTGATCTGGCTCTCCCCCCTTGACATGTGTCCGCTCAGCGGAGACTCTAATGGCAGCCGGCGGGCCCCACGGCCCTCTTCGGAGACTCCGTGTCCAGCCCTTGCCTGGCGAGCGGTAGAAACTGTCCTGGGTGGCAGAGGCACTGCGGCGAGCGTGACCCTGTCTGCAGCGCTCGGCCACTGAGGGCAGAGCCTGCTGGGGCTCACGGTGGTGACGAGAGGTGGAGCAGGCCGCCTCTGGTCCGCTCGCCTTTGTGTGACGCCGGAGGACCTGCAGCCTCCGTGGACCCCCGCCCCTGGCGGTGCCCCCTGAGCAGACAGGAAGAGGAAGGCATGCGTGGTGGAGCCGGGTCGCCTCCTCTCCCTGCGTCCTCAGGACCGGGAGGCCCTGGGTTCTGACCGGGAGGGCTGGTCCAGGCTCTGGGCGAGGGGCCTGCTAAGGTGGGCGGCACGGGCGGGCGGGGCGTGGGCCGCCCTGAGCCCCAGGAGGAGGGACAGTGTGGGTGGCAGGTCTCGGGGGCTTCTGCAGCACACTGCCCCCCAGAATAGACCAGCTCTTGGCCTGTCAGTTGGGGGTGCTCCCGGCAGGCAAACGCCCTCATCCCTCAGCTCCCTTCCAGGGCCGTCTCTGCCAAAGACAGTCCCGGGGTCCACCGACATCCACACACTCGCCAACCCGGGGCCCTGAGGCCCAGCCCCCTGCCCCAGTGAGGGACAGCTCCTCATGGTCTCCCGGCTGCAACACTCCCCAGAGACTTGCTGGAGTTCAGCAGCCTCTCTCTCTCTCTCGTCTACCCGCTCCTGACCCTCCCCCAGACAGGGGTGGGTCCAAGAGCAGCCCCCACCACCCCCTGCATGCAGGTGCCCCTGTACCCCAGAGCTGCACCCCCCCCCCCCCCCCGCCACCCCGGGGACTCAGGCTGTGGCAGGCACTCGGCCCAGAGCCTGGTACGCTCTCTGCACAGCCCACACTTGCCCACCTGCCTGTAGCCGGTGGGGCCGCCCTGCTGCCTCTTTGTGGTCTCTCTGCCCTGAGTTGGTGCCTTTGCGCAAGTCACCCGTGGGAGGGACAGACCCCTTGGCCGTTTTTATCTGCCTGGCGGGCACCGTTTTGCAATCTGCACAAAACCACCAGGAAGGGCCTTTTGCCAAACCGAGCTCCGAATTGCCAGGGTGCTGGCCTGTTACTTCGTTTGGATAAACTGTAAAAAAGATGCAAATGTTCCCGGGAACAACTCAAGGAGGAAGTGGAGTGCCTTGAATTTGAGGAAAAACTTGAACTGAAGGGAAATTCCACAGGCGGTTGATCAGCTCAGGCCCCCGGGATTTCACTGCCCTGAAGGGGAAAAAATGCAAAACGGAAATCACCCCCCAGACGGACAGGCAGCTCCCGGGGCGGCAGGAAGAGGGAGAGGAGCCCGCGGGTGCTTGCCGCTCAGGCGCAGTGAAAAGCGCTTCCCGGTGGCATCCCCTGGGCATTGCGACAGCTGGCCACAGTCCCCGGGGGCCCTTGGCAGACAGCGGCCGGGAACCGGGGAGAAGGCACCACAGTTCCAGCAGGGCCACTTGCCTTTAAGTTTAGGCCGAGTGAACCTCCGAAGTGTCCCTGCAGTCAGGATGGAGAAATTCCTCTGTGAGAGGCCCGGGGCGGTGGGAACGGCTCGAGGCTGTGGCCCGACTTGTTGTTGGGACGAGTCACCACCCGGAACAGAACGGAAGCCCCACACGGACAGGAGAGGCCCTCGGTGCGCCTGGCCCAACATCTCGCCGGTCAGAACAGCAGCGCGTGCTTCCTGATGAGTGAATGAATGAACGAACGAACGAATGAGTGAGCCCAGCCCCTACTCTTCAGCTCTGTCATTGCACAAAATGCTTTTTCATCGGTTTATTCGTTCCGTGCATTTTTTGCTGGCTGCCTGCTAGGACCCAGGTCCTGGCCCCCCGGGGGGGCTCCCAGTTTGCACAGGGAGAGTGACCCTATGGACTGAGCGCTGCGGTGAGGTGCACCCCCAGCTGCCAGGGGCTCAGGGCAGCATCTCAGGGAGGGGAACTGGGACGTGTCGGAGTTTCATCAGGAACAGTGTGGGTCCGTCGAGGGGGTCTGAGGCAGTGGAAGAGCGTGGGCAAAGGCACGGTGGGTTTGCGAGTTCAAGGCCCGCACAGGGAACTTGAACTAATTCTCTCTGACCCGTGGATCTGGTGTGGCGGGATTTAGGGAGGAGCGGCAGAGGCAGGCTCAAGGCAGATCCTTTGAGGTCTTCAGGGCAGCACCCAGCGGGGGGGTGGTGCTGACAGGCCCCTGCCTCGGACGAGCGGGAGCTGTGCGTGGTTCTGCGTGCAATGCCACACACCAGTGTAAGGGCCAGATTCAACCGTGTGCGTGTACACCACCGTGATGGATGGACACAGGGTGGTGGGGAAGCGGCCCCTTAGCCTTTTCCGGGACAATACGGTCCTGAAGGAAACCGTGAGGATGAGGAGTACTGGGGGCAGGAAATCGGAGCCGCAGGCTGTTTGTCACTCGGTGAGATGACCTCGCAGCCAGACCAGGATAAACACAAACAGCGCCCTGACGGGACCGGGGGCTTCCCGCCCTCAACGTCCTCCTGACCACAGAGACTCTGAGTCGTCGCTGCACAGCCGTGAGGTGGGCCAGGGAGGGACGGGCCGGGCTCCGCGGCGGGGACTCCAGTGGCGGATCTAAAACCACGCCGCGACTTGCGACAGACGCCCTCTTTCTGCAGACGTGCCCGGCTGCCAGAGCGACCGGGCACCCGGACGGCAGAGGTCAGCTGCCGGGCCCTTCCGTGTGGTCAGTTAACAGTCTCCGTAGCCCTGGCTGGTGTGGCTCCGTGGACTGAGCGTCGACCTGCAAACTGAAGGGTCGCCGGTTCAATTCCTGGTCAGGGCACAGGCCTGGGTAGCGGGCCAGGTCCCCAATAGGGGGCACGTGAGAGGTGACCACACATTCCTCTTTCTCTTCCCTTCTAAAAATAAAAATCTTAAAAAAAAAGTCTCTGTGGAAACGTGGCCCTGGGCTGGCCGACCCACTGAGAAATAGACCCCACTAGGGCATGTGTCAGAGCTGTGTGGCCAGGCATTCAGGTCCTTGAAGAGGTGTGGGTTGGGGGCGGGGGCGGGGGGGGGGGGGGGCTTCAGGGCTGCAGACGGGCCTGCTCCCGACGCTCTGTTACCCACCTGCGGCCGTGCTGGGCCTGCCCGGGTCCAGGTGGAGGGGCACCGAGCCTTCGCTGGTGCGATTCCAGAAGAGGGCGAGGGGGTGGGCCGTCGCCACTGAAGAGGAAGCAGGGGTCCTGGGGAGAAGCCTTCTGCCTGGAAGAGCAAGCGGGTGCCGTCGGTGCCCCTTCTGCTGTGGGAGTCAGGGTTTCTCCGTGCCGGCGCGTCGCACGCGTGTGAAGGTGAGCACAGTAAGAAAAGTGGGTTTTTACACACGTTTGGGACGAAATGTTAGAACCAAGACTTTGCCGTTACTTTTGAGTGCTTATTTTGGTCTCCGCATGCCGTGTTTGCCAAGGCAATGAGTGCACTTAAAAATGTTTGGCCGAAAGGCTCGTAAACAGACATATCTCGCCTTCCCTACCCTCCCGTCTAGGGGGGCAGCTGTGGCGAGCATTTCTGTGGCTCCCCGGGCCGGCCTTCAGGGTCACACACGCGGAGTCCGGCCTGGAGTTCGGTCCGTGCGGCGTGCATCGCCGGGACAGTGTGGTGCTGAGTGCTGGATGTTTGTTGTTGTTCTAAATGAAATATATTTATAACTTAATAGTCAGGAGCCAAGATTACTGCAAAACCACACTGTCACCAACATTTTAAGTATGTCTCCAGAGATGAAAACTTGAACAAGACAAACACAATAAAACTTTAAATTATAAAGTTATTGTTTATAAGTTAAAATGAGTTCCCATTGTTTTTTTTTTTAAATACAGCTAAGATTTAAAAGGAACATGTTAGCTTTTTAAAAAAGTAAATACATTTTTGTTTTAGTTTTTTTAAAAAATTGCATATGCTAACATTTATGGAGTAATTTATTTTTTCATTTTAAAGAATTTTTATGGTTAGTTTTTAAAATATATTTTATTGAGTATGCTATTACAGTTGTCCCATTTTCTTCCCTTTATTCCCCTCCACCCTGCACACCCCCTCCCACCCACATTCCCCCCCTTCAGTACATTTCCCATACTATTCTTAACACCCCTGCCCCTGTCTATTTTCTACCTACCATTTATGCTACTTATTCTCTGTACCTTTTCCCACATTCACCCCCTCCCCTTCCCTGCTGATAACCCTCCGTGTGATCTCCATTTCTGTGATTCTGTTCCTGTTCTAGTTGTTTGCTTAATTTGGTTTTTTTTTTTTTTTTTTTTTTTTTTTACGTTTGGTTGTTGGTAGTTGTTAGTTTGTTGTCATTTTACTGTTCATAGTTTCGATCTCATTTTTTTCTTAGATAAGTCACTTTAACATTTCGTATAATAAGGGCTTGTTGTTGGTGAACTCCTTTAACTTGATCTTATCTGGGAAGCACTTTATCTGCCCTTCCATTTTAAAGGATGGCTTTGCTGGATAGAGTCATCTTGGATGTAGGTCCTTGCCTTTCATGACTTGGAATTCTTCTTTCCAGTTTCTTCTTGCCTGTAAGGTTTCTTTTGAGAAATCAGCTCATTTCTGGGAATTCTTATGGCAGTTCCTTTGTAGGTAACTGTCTCCGTTCCTCTTGCTGCTTTTAAGATTCTCTGCTTATCTTTAATCTTGGCTAATGTAATTATGGTGTGCCTTGGTGTATGCTTCCTTGGGCCCAACTTCTTTGGGACTCTCTGAGCTTCCTGGACTTCCTGGGAGTCTATTTCCTTTGCCAGATTGGGGGAGTGCTTCTTCATTATTTTTTCAAATAAGTTTTCAATTTCTTGCTCTTTCTCTTCTCTTTCTGGCACCCCTATGGTTTGTATGTTGGAATGTTTAAGGTTGTCCTGGAGGTTCCTAAGCCTCTCATTTTTTTGAATTCTTGTTTTTTCCTACTGTTCTGCTTGAATGTTTATTTCTTCTTCCTCCAAACTGTTGATTTGAGTCCTGGTTTCCTTCCCATCACTGTTGGTTCCCTGTACATTTTCCTTTATTTCACTTTTCATAGCCTTCACTATTTCCTCTATTTTGCGACATTAGTCAACCATATCTGAGAGCATCCTGATCACCAGTGTTTTGAACTGTGTATCTCATAGGTTGGCTATTTCTTTGTTGCTTAGTTGTATATTTCCTGGAGCATTGATCTGTTTTTTCATTTGAGCCATTTTTTTGTTTGTTTGTTTTTGGTCTCTGAATGCCTGTTACGTAGTAAGGGGCAGAGCCTTAGGTATTCACCAGGGCAGGCAACCCACTTCGCTGCCTTCTGGTGTGGTCTGGATGAATGGTTCTTCTTTAACTCCTTGGTTGTCAGACTTCCATACAGTTTGATTTTCTATCAATTTTGATTGTTTTTTTTTGTTTTTAAATTTATTGTTGTCCTTCTTTTGGTTGTGCAAGAAGGCACGGTATAGTAGGTACAGGTATAGTATCTACCTATGCCTTCATCTTCTGTTTTAGTTCTTGAATATAAAATAAAAAACATCAGTGGAAACAGCTCAGTAAGCTCATGTTTGAGTAACCCCTTCTGTTCCAAACACAAGTACTGGGGAAGAAAGAAAGACACTGCTGGAATGAAAAACAAGATGCCAGTGAGTGCCTTCAGGAACAGTCCTTGTAAGACGGGAAGCACCTGAGTGGGGTGAGCAGGGTGGAAGCTGCGAGCCTGCTGGGTCCGACCTGGTTGGAGCCGGAAGGTTGTCTCCTGTACGGACAGGAGTGACCAAACACATTTGGAAAATCAGGGGTCGGTATCAGACTCCCTTGAGATGAAGGGCTAGCTAGTGGGTTTGCAGATGGGAAAGGAGGCTGAACCCTGGTCCAGAAGTGATGGTTTAAGGTACTTCTGCAGCTGGGACCGCCTGCCCATGGATCCTGGGCACCCAGGTCCCCTCTGGCTGGGTGAGGGGGTCTACAGTCCCTCCCAGCCCCAGCCCCAGCCCCGTGTGGGCGCCCGGACCTGCTGGTTCTGGGCAGGGCCAGCAGCACCTGGCAGAGTAAAGTCTGAAGCGATTCAATAGGAAAGGGAGCATGGAGGAGGAAGGGGGACAGAGAAACCTTCCAAAGACAAAATCCTGGAACTTCCCACTCAAAAATGTGCTCGCACGCCGGAATTCCACAACACATGCCCAGAAAGACACCCAATAAAATCAGTGACTGGAACAGCAATTTTCTAAAAGTGAAACTTGTTTTATAAAACCTGAGGACCTAAGTAGACATTTAACTTTTCACACAGAAAGACATGCATGCATGCATGCAAAAAAGAAAGAAAGAAAGAAATGTGTTAAGAACAAAGGGTTGTGAGACCCAGTCAGGAGTTTTGGAGATATAAAATATAATTACTAAACGAAATAGCCGGTAAACGCAGTAGACCCCGGACTGGACACAGAGACAGAATTATGAATTAGTGTGTGGCACCGAGCAACTTGGCCGTAACGAAACCCAGGGCGACAAGCGGGCGTACTGAGCTGCAAGGAGCTCCCACTGGGGGCTCCTGGCTGGCCCTTCGCTGGCCTTCCAGACGCAAAGGTCGTGGGGCATCGGGCAGAAGCAGCGGATGGAGAGGTGCATGCTGGGGGGAAGAACACAAGCGCTCAGGTTGAAAATGTACTTCCGGGGGGCAAAAATAAAAATAACTAAATTTACATGGATAGACACCATTGCAAAAACTGTGGAGCATTAGGAATAAAGAGAAAAAAACGTTTTAAGTTTCCAGAGTGAAAAGAAAGGTGACCTTTAAAAGAACAGCAGTTGGTCCAGGTGGTCTTTCAGCAGGTTTCTGGTCGGCAGCAACAGATGCCGCTAGACACTGGGAGGACGTCTCCCGTGTTGCAGCGAGAACGGCCGACGAGACTTTCCGTGTCCAGGTAAACCCTCGTTCAAGGGCGAGGCACAAGGACGGCAGTTCCTGACGAATGAGACTAAGGAAAGTGACCATCCACAGGGCCCCAGCGACAGCTTTGCTACTCTGTTTTCCTCAGCCAAAAGAAGAGCAGACCACCCCCCCCCCCCCCCCCCCCACCAAAAATGCACAGAATGAAAGACAACGATGAACACAGAAGTCGAGTCTCAAGAAGATGGTGAATTTGACTCAGGGCAGACATGAAAATGATCGGGCGTGGGCACGTGTGTTTAAAAAAGGCTAAAATAAATGTTGCCAATATTACGAGAGAAGATAATACTGAAAGAGTCCTTAACACATGTTCCGATTTTTCACTGGTTCAAAAGGAAGACAGAAAACTTCAGATTTAGGAAGAAAATTCAATTAGCTGGACAAACATGCATACCCAAAAGGAACCACAAAAAAATTAGAGATATAGGCAATAACTTGAAAAGTCACTGAGAAAAAAAGAGAATGGATAAAAAATGTAATTCTTGTTAAAAAATTCTTCTTGCCTTCTGTTGAATTTATGAGTAGAAACTTTTTTAAAAATGGAAGCAATAAACCCAAATATATCAGTAAGAGGAGTACATGCAAGCAGATTCCTTCCCCCTCGGCTGGAAAAAATCGAGGTTATGACGCTGGATGACGAAAAGCCAGACTCTGCCTGCTTGCCTAAGCCGAGCTCGGAAACGAAGGGACACGGAACGGCGGCCAGGGCGGGGACGGGAGGTGCCCTCCGGCATCGCTTTAAAGCTCCCCCGTGAACACAGACGCCCCCCTGCACCCCCCTGTCTCCGTATCACCAGGATTGTTTTATGTGTAAAATAATGGTTTCTGGTTTCATAAAAGTGCATCACACCGTGCAAGCACGAAGACCCGGCTAATTCACGCCGTCTCGGAGTTACTCGGGGTTCAGCGGGCTGCGCCCTGGGGACCGGGGCGAGGGTGGTGCTGGCAGCGGCGGCTTGGGGTTTGAGGGCAGGCAGTGTGCCACCGCGCATGTGTGCGCTGAGAACCCCGCACGAAGGAAATCTTGGTGTTTAGGGAAAGACAGCGCTCTTACCCTAAAGGCAAATAGTTACCGGGCGTAGTGCTTTGCCTTAGACCTGTTTCCCCGGAAGCAGAGCCTGAGGTCCGGCGCTGCGTGCAGGGATTTTTAACTAGCCCCAGGGAGCAGGGAGACGGCAGAGAAGAGAGCTGGGGGGTGCGGCACGGCATCTTCAGCATGTGTCGTCAAGGGAACCAACGATTCCGGGCATCCGGGCCTCCAACCACCGCCAGGAGCAAGCTCACCAGTACAGCTCCGGAGCGCACGGGCTGTGCGGCGACAGGGTGAAGCGGGGTCCGTTGGCTCCCATCCCCATGGTCAAAGTGCGCCCTGGGTGGACCCCCCGCCTTCCAGGCTGCGCTGGCTCCCGGGAGCACCCAACTTCACAGCCATGGAGGAGCCCCAGGCACTCAGCGCGGACCTGAGGGGCGGACCAGCACCCGAAGTGGCACCTCGTGAGGCCTCTCAAAGCCCCCCGGGAACGGGTCACCTCCTCTGTAGGTGGAATAAAGGAGGCTGAGATGGCGCAGCAGGTGTCGGGTACAGAGTGTGACTTTGCACGTTGGGAGAAGGTGCTTTCAAGCTGTCTCTGTGTCAGATGCATGTCCACCGCGTCAGGCAGAGGGCCACTCTGGTGGCCTCGGTCGCCCATGTCACACGCCCCGGCCTTGTGTTTGCATAATCGGAGACTCCAGGCAGGTGCATGGTGGACGCAGGAGGGCACAGGATTGAGGCTGATCGTAAGGAAGAGAGGCAATCGGCGTGGGTAGAGATGGCCGGACTCAAAGGAAAACCATTAGGTGTACTCTCCACCGGATCTCAGCCGAAAGGCCCAGAAGCAATTCAGAACATGCTTCCTCCTGGTCAGTCCTGGCGCTCGCTTGCCCAAGGAACGGGTTTGGCTGGGAAGTGAGAACAGTTTGTCTGCGTGAGGAAGGAAAGGAACGTATTTGTTTCTCTGGAGGCCGAGGGAGGAGGTCACCTGATTTCAGCTCAGAGACGCCGGGCTGCCTCTGTCAGTGAAACCTGCCACCGCTCACCGTGGAATTGGGGAGATTAGGAAGTCGATCCAAGCAATGAAAGTAATAATAGTCCGGGTTGTAGACTGGACGGGTGGGGGAGGGGAGAGAACGGAGCAGAGAGGGCACAATGACAGGGAGGGAGGGTGAGACCAGGAGGGGCAGGGGGCTCTGACCGGCCGGTGGGTGGGTGGGTGGGGATGTTTCAACGGCCATGATGACCACGATTTAATTCACCTGGGGCTTCGCTGTAAATGTGTTCCATCACCTCAAAGAAACCCTGAATCCCCCGGACTACCTGCTCTGTCTGCGAACCCCTGGGTGCGTGAGGTTTTGCTAGGTGGGACCCAGAGGAGAAGCCGCACCTACGGCTGGGTGAAGGCAGTGGGACCAGAATCAGCATCCTCAAAAGTAGGAGGGACCGTGAACGCACAAGTCACCTTCACAGCCCGAGACATCGTGAGGGTGGCGTGAGGGTTCCCCAGGCCAGGCGTCCTCTGCTCCTTGTGGCAATGAAGCCATAACCTGCGTCTCTAAGGATCATGCCGTTTAACTGTGGCTCCGTTTGTCCCTCTCACTTGTGCCCCCACCGTGCTGCCCCACCTGCCCCGTCCCGTGGGACGTCCTCACAGCAGCCCGGGGGAGCAGCGCCCTCAGGAGCGCCCCGGCTTCGCTAGGAATGAGACGTTGTCCCTCAGAGAGACCTGGGCTGTCCGAGGCCGTAGGCTCTGGATAAGTGGGGGACCCCAGACTCAAAATCTGAGCTAGAGGCCGGCCCCGGTCCTACTTTTTAGCATATTTAAGGCATCGACAGGCTGGAGGGGAGCCTGGTGAGGAGAGGAGCGATAAGATTTGAGAGACTATGGAAGGAAGGGGCTTGGTGCTAAGGGTAAACAGATTGTAGTTACCTACCAGCTATAGTTACCTGCTTCGGTGTCCACGGGAACCTGCACTTGAACCTGGTGTCTTAAAGTCCAGAGGCAGAAAATGCAGGAGGTCCGGTGCAGTGTCAGCGGGCCGCAGTGAGCCGTATCGCCCCAGGACGCAGTGTTGCTTCACAACCTTTTTCCACGTTCCTGACCCGTTTCCCAGGTTTCCCAGGTCTGCAGGCTCTGCCAGCTGGGCTCTGGAGTGGACAGGACCTGAGGGCGCCAGGAGGAGGCGCCAGGAGGAGGCACGGGGCTTAGGAAGGGCGTCTCCTTGCAGGAAAAGCACCGTGGAAAGCTTTCAAGCCCAAGGAAGCGGAGCTGCGGTTCGCAGTCCTGAATGTCCATCCTGGAAGGTGTCCACTTTCTGTTTGCTGGACCCGAATGCCAGTCCAGTCTCGTCCCGAGGGCTGTCCCGTGGGACTCTGTTCAGTGGCGGGGACGTTCCGTGATATGTGTCCCCGTGAGAGCCTCCAGCGCCGCATGGCTCCTGCTGCCTGAAACGGGGCCAGCGACCAAGAAACCGAATTTCACCGTCATTTATTCTAGTAGGTGCAAATTTAAACAGCCGCACGTGGCTGGCGCCAGTGCGGTGGCCAGCGAAGCTCCGTTTGCTGGGCCAGGCTGCTGCTGCCCCAGCGGTCTGAGCATTCTGATGTGGAAAAGGCGATTTATAAAAAACGCCGTGTGTCCCTGAATGCTTTCGGGGATACGGCTTCTCATCCTTCATTTAAAGTGGACACCGAAATCACAGCAAATGTGCATTTAAGTAACCATAAGCCTGAAAAAAAACTTGGGCACATGCCCTAACTGTCCAAGCTGTATAAAGTCTCAATTCAGTATCTGGGCGATACAGCCTCTGCTCGGATTGGCGTGAACACTGCGGCTCACGAGAGTTCCGATCTGCATTGGTTGGCCTCTGCTCTCTGGCAGATGAAAAACCAGACCTGGGATTCCTGTGCTCCTGAGCTCAGAGCGACCCATGACCTCTCGTTGATGAAGCTCGTTTTTCTACTTGGGGGCAGGCTCTTTTGAGATCGGAATTTCCTCCACCCTGTGCCGCAGAGACGGCCGCCGGCGCGCGTGGGAACCCAGGGAACAGGTGAGCGATGGCCCATTGTCTGCGCGCACAGTTCCGGCCAGCGCGCCGAGCCCCTGAAGGAAGCACGTTCGCGAGGTCCCCAGATGACACCCCAGGACCGTGGTCATTGTCACGCGCCTGTTTGCTTTTCCCTTGAGAAACTGAATGAGTTAAAAAAAACAAACCCACACACCACTAAACAAAAGCCCCTCAACAACAGGAAGCCGTCGGTGAGAAGTGCCCGGCGTTCCTGCAGACGCGCGTCACGGCGGTCCCCGGGGGCGGGGGTGCACGGGCCGCTCGGGTGGATGCTCAGGATCTGATGCAGGGGCCTCGCCGCGCTGTTTTCGGTCAAACAACACAGAAGAATGGTTCCTGGAGGCGCAAATGAGCACGTAATGGAAACACGTGCCCACAGGACCAGGAAGCGGGATGCTGTGTCCGGTCGCCCCCCGCGGGGAACAACCTGCAATCTCTCCCTCTCTCCCCTTCGCGACTGCAGGCAGCGCAAGGCGGAGCTCTGGGAGGGGGGACCTCCGTCCACAGGGCCCCGGGACAACGGAGGAGGCGGGCGCTCGCCCCGGAGAAGTTCTGACAAGCCTGCTGCACCAGACTGCTGTCTGCTCGCCGGGGCCCATTCCCTATTCCCACGGACGGTGACAGGGGGGAGGCCCAGCGCCCCCCCTCTCTCACGGGCTCCCCAGTGAGGGGCGACGCCGGTGTGTGGGTGCGAGCCCACCGTGCACGCGGTGCGACCAGGCGTCCACTGCTCAGCCCCACTCACGCGCTTAGGGCCTTTCTCCTGTTTGCGTTATAAATAATGGTGTTTTTTAAAAATGAAATCGGGAAACCATAGTCTCCTATTTTCTTCTCTCAGAATCCACTTCCTGTGAAAGCACTGAGTCCCGCGTCCGGGAGCCTGCAGAGCACGGTTTCCTGGGGCGGGGGGGAACAGGAGCAGGAAGGGAAAGGGGGGGCAGGGGAATCAACCCATGATTCTCACCGGAATCTCGGCTTTCTCCCGGGGAGAGCATGGAGATCCGGGGCCCCTCCTCAGGACCCAGGCAGCTCCCAACGTCGCCCGGCGCCGCGGCCAGAGGGGACCTCACGTGGGTGGCCCTGACTACCATCCCCCCAGTTGATTTAACCTCTGTGGCAGGCAGAGCGGTGAACCCCAGTCCACACCCTGGTCCCCAGGACACAGGAAAACACCACCTTACCCGACAGAACAGACCCTGCGGAGGGGCTCCAGGGGAAGGGTTTGAGGCGCAGAAATCACCCCGGTCACCTGGGTGGGCCCCGTGTGATCACAAGTGTCCTCATACCCATCGGAGACGGGAGCGTGGCCACGGACACAGAGAGAGGGACAGGAAGACACCACGAGCCACTGGCTGTGGAGACGGAGAGAGGGACTGGAGCCACGGAACTCGGGGGCTGGGGAAAGCGAGCGTGTCCCCCAGAACCTGCAGAGGGGCCCAGCCCTGCCATCCCCCGATCCGCTTCAGTGAGGCCCATGTTGGACCCCTGTCTGACCTGCAGAACCGGGGGATAATTAAGTTGTGACGATGGGCCGCAGCAGCCACAGGAAGCCGATGGAGATGCCCGCTGTGCGGGGGGCACCTACCCACTGGCTGGGCCTCGGGGAACGTGCTCAGCATAGCATCACCAGGGTGGTGGGCCTTCTGCTCCTGTGGGTGCTGGTGACGGTGCCGGTGACGGTGCCGGTGGTGGTGGCCGCCTCAGAGGGCATTGCACATGGATGCAGAGCAGAGACAGGGATTGGACTGTAATTGCGCTTTTATTACTGTCAGAGGCTGGCAGTCTGAGAAGGTGGCAGGTTCAAACCCCGACACCCACCTTCCCTTGAGCTCTCAGAAGCAAGTTTACATCGGGGACAGGTGGGGTTTGGGAGGGGGATTCCTGGGGGAGCAAGGACCTGCTGTTTCTCTTGGGCGGAGGGGAGGGGGGCCGACAGGGGAGGCTGCAGCCCCTTCCCCAGCTCGCCCCCTTGGTGTCCATTTGCATCAGCACCCCTCTCCCCTCCCGGCACCTGTGGGTCACGGCCGGGGAGGCTGGGTGCTCGCTGGTCGGGGAGGAGGGGGTAAAGCATCTGCTCTCCAGTGCCCTCGGTCGGGGGGTCAGGGGTCAGGGGCGGGAGGGCTGGCAGTTCACCAGCGGGCCTGAGCCGCGCCAGCGGTTTGGCCTTGTTCCCCGCTCCCGTCTCAGTCTCCCTGTCCCCTCGCCCAGGAACCTCCCCAGCTCCCCACTCTCCTGCCTCAGAGTCAGTTTCCTGAGGCCCAGCTCTTAGGCGTCACCTTGCCTGTGCGGTAACCCGTCTGAAAAAAAGAATCCTCGGGGTTGGGAGTGTAATTAGGTGTGTTTTTAATTTGTAACATGTATTTCCTTGGTGTCCCAGGCCTTTTCACCAATAGACATCACCTTCTGTCTCTTTAAAGAGTGGGAGAAAAGTTTCCTCATCTTCTCGTCTCTTTTTGGAGAACTCGGTACGTTTGAAAGTGTTAACTGTGCGCCCGAAATGCCCCTTGGCCTTTGAGAAGGGAGACCAGTTGTCCTTCGAGTCCGGGGTCTGCATGCCACGGGGACAAAGCCTGCGTTCGTGCACGAGACGCCGGGGCAGCCGAGTCCCCGGAGACAGGCCTGAGCGGCGAGACGGCGGCCTGGACCAGAGAAGCGCAGCGTTCACGCAGGGTCCTGGGCGTGGGGTGCTGGGGCGGCGGGGAGGCCGGGAGGGGGGATGCCCCCGTGGGTGGGCTGCGCTCCGTCCTGTGGTCTTTCACTCTGTCCCAGTCCGTCCTCCTATTGGCTGTCTCGCTCTGGAAGCGCTGGGGGCACCACACCCTCTAGCGAAAGCAGCACTCACCTCAGGCCTTCCTGACCCTCCTGCGGAGCCTCCGAGACCCCTGGCCAGGGGACTTCGGGCCTCCCTGTCACTTACTAGCGCCCCCCGCCCCCTGCCCCGAAAGCAGGGCCTGCGAGAGGCAAACAAAGCCGGAAGAGGAAGCCGGGGTCACAAACCAGCTCTTCTCCCCCCCTGCGGGTTTTCAAACACCCTGGCAAAGCGAGGTTCTCCCCGGGGACCCCGAGCGGCTTCGGTTCCCAGTTCGCGGTCAGACGGCTCCTGTTACGCAATTGGTCCCCACTCCTGTTCTCACTGCACGCCGGAATGCTGATCTTAAGCAACGGTCCCTTCCCCAAAAACACACAGGGCGTCTTTTAACACAATATCGCTTTGTGTTGCGTTTGGCCGGGCCGCTTTGCCCAAGGGGATTTAGAACCGGTCGACTGAGTCTTGGGCAACGCCCCAGGAGTTTCAAGAGACTAGATGATCACGTCCCTTCCGTTTCCTAGAAGTGGGACCGCATTCATTCTTACTTCACGGAACTGGTTGGACACAGGGCCCAGAAAGTGGCCGACCCGGCTTTTCTGAAAACCCATTGGCGCCCCCAAGTGGCGCATTCCACCTCAAGATCCTAAATCTAATAATAGCATCCTGTTCAGAAACTTTGTTTCTTTCACATCCCAGAGCTTACTTCTCAAGCATCAGAACTATCTGTTGGTTTTATTACCTTTTAAGATGACGATCCAAGTTCCCTCCCTTTTGCCTCCGGTCCGTGGAGCTCCGGGGACGTGTCTTTGCTGGCTGCCCCCAGGAGGGCCAGACTTAGGTACCCTAGCGCTGAGGGGCGAGGCCCATGGTCCTCAGAATCTCCCCATCAGCAGGGGTCTTGGCCTGTAGAATGCAACATTCCTGCTCAGCTGATGTTTGGGCGAGGGGGGCGGCTTGAAAAAACAGGTAGAGGCCTTGGCACCAAGCCCAGCACCACGGTCTTCCTCCGACCCCTGCAGCTTCGAGAAGGCTGCGATCTATATAACCCCCGAGGTAGCAGATGCTCCTTGGTTTCCTCGGAAGTGTCAGTGGTCACGCTGCTGGTGGGATGAGTGACCCGCTCTGGTCAGTATTTTTCAAAGCGCACTTCGAACATAAAATCTTCGCAGTGTTCTAAGTGGGTGGGTCAGGAGCTGCCCACAGGGGTCACGCCCTTCCTGACCTCCTCACCAGCCCAGAGCAGCAGGAGCGGGAGCCAAGGGGCTGAAAGGAGGCGCAGGAGTTAGGGGAGAGGGGGAGAGAGAGAGAGAGACAGAGGGAGAGAGAGCCGGGGAGCACATTTCAGGTTTTGGTGGACACAGGAGAGAGAGTTGCGGGATCCTTATCCCCCTCTTCCCGGCCGTGTGCTCTGGCCACACAAGGCTGTTTCCTTAAAGTTAATTGGCTGGAGGACGGCAGGGGCTCCTCGTGAAGGAAGAAGCCCCACGCCGCACGCTTTCACTGAAGTTAGTCCACGGAGCGCGTCGCGGACTGTGGGGGAAGGATTGAGACCCCGGATCCTCGGGCTTTAGGCTCATGACTCACACCCGCCGCTGGGGGGCGCCCGCGCGCAGCGCGCAGCGCCCGCAGGTGCGGCTCGGGGCAGGCAGGTCTGGCGGGATTCCTCGCGCTGGGCACCGGGGTCCTCGGGCCGGGCCATCTTTGCGGAGGGGGGCTGCCCTGTGCCCCGTAGCATTGTAGCATAGCTGGCCTCCACCCACGGCATGCCAGGAGGCTCTGCCCCTTGCCGTCAGCCAGTCATGACGGAAACTGCGCCCAGGCATTGCCAAGTGTCCCCTGCAGCCAAAGTCACCCTCCGTGGGCCACGTCTGTGGACTGAGTGTCGGTCTCCTCCGCATCAGCCAGTCCGCTGTTCTCAGGCTCAAACCCCCAAATGCTGGTTTAGCTCCGGCTCGGAGACAAACGCATTAAGAAAAAAACAAAACAAAACACACCAACGTCGCTCTGGCCCGCCCACACCTGCCCGGGTTGACCCCAGACACAGGGCTCCCCGTCCGAGATGCCGCCCTTCGCTTTGGTGGGCGTTCCTGCCGCATTCCCTCCTGACGGGACCCCCGTCCTCTTGGTGCCTCGCTTAGGATGCTCATCGTCCTCTCCCCCGCGGTGGGCGGCCACCCCTACACTCCGTGAACAGATCCTCTGTGAAGGCACGAAACACGCGGCTGTTTCTCCCTCCTGCAGGGGGCGCCAGAGACGCAGGACCCCTAGCAGGCAGGCGGGGGAAGGGCCCTGGAAAGGCGGGGTGGGGGTGGGGACGCTCCGTATTTCCGCCCTGAAAGCCTGCGGCGCTCTGGATCCGGGGGAAGCCACGTGGCAGCGCGTCTCCTTCGGATACATAGTTTTTGGAGTCTCACCCAGTGGTGGGGTGAAGGCAGGACTGAGTCACACGTGTAACTTGCATAAGGAGAGGCCAAGCGCAGCAGCTACTGGCTCTTTGGAAAGCAGAGTTCAACAATTTAAAATACATTTCGGGCTCTGAGCTAGCCGAAAATAGCTTCCTGCGGCTGCTTGAGCTTCTGTGACTGGGGTGGGCAGGGAGCGAGCGGCTTTGTGTCAGAAGCACCGGCTCAGCAGAAACCGTCTCCCGGTAGCAAGGCCTGGTGCCTCGGCGCTGGGGCTGAGCCCCCTCCCCCCGGGGCAGCTCGGTGGGGGGTGGAGGCAATGTCTTCCGTCCGGTGGACAGATAAACGACCACAAACTACCCTGGAGCCTGGGGACCTGGCACAGGGCTTCCTCGGGGGTCCTGACTCTACCCAGGCCTTCTGGGTGGGTTTGTGGGCTCTGCACACCGCCCACAGCTGGCCGTGTGGTCCCCTCGTCACGGGGTGAGTGGCTTCACCCTGAAGCCTGGCGCTGGATGGGGCCTCGAATCCGGGTGAAGCGAAGCCGGAGACAGGCAGTCGGAGACAGAGGGGCCACCAGTGCTGGGGGGTGGGGGTGACAAGAATTCCCATTGTGGCCGCAGACAAGAGCCACCTTTGTGTGCTCCGGGGGACTGAAAAGCCTTTGTGGAGCCCGTTTGTCCGGGGAATCGCGGAATGTGGAGCTGGCAGGGGCCCCAGGCCCGGCGAGCCGGCTGCCGCCTCCTTCTCAGCGCAGGTTGGGGAAGGCAGATGGCAGCCCGCCCCCGTCGCTGCCTCCAGTTACGTGCTTCTGCAACTGTTCACACCCCTCCGTGTCAGGCTCTTCTCTGCTGACAGCGGAGCAAGGTGCGACAACTAGGTGAGACACGGCGGTTTCTCAGGCCGAAGTCCTCACTCCGCCGGCGTCCAGGACACCCCTGTGTCTGCATTAGCCGGTCCCCGAGGCCCCAGTTCTTCCTCCTCCTCCTCGCCCTCACCCAGTCTCCACCACCCGAAGTCCAGCTCCAACGCCAGGAAGGCCCGGGTTCCCAGAGCGGTTGGACTTGGCCTTTGCGCGACGGACGGCCCTGCCAGTGGCGCCTGGTCCTCGCGAGCAAGCCGGGGTGGCAGGGTAACTGCTCTCAAGCGGACTGGATCTCCGCACCCGGCTGTTTCCTCCCCGGGTCTTGGCGTGTCTGAGCGAACGGTGGTCTCGAGGGAGGGGCACCTCACATTGCTCAGAGGAGACAGGAATAGCCCGGAGTGCTGCCCGGCACCACGGGCCCGGCCGGTGTGAAACAGCCCTGGGGAGGCAGGAGCGACAGCACGCCCGTTTTCCAGGCGATAAGACTGAGGCACAGAGGTTAAGGGGCCTGCCTTGCTGAGTGGTGGGGCTGGGATTTGAACCTCTCACCACTGGGGCTTGTAGAATCTGCAAGAAGAGCTGCCTCCCAACGGCTCTCCAGCTAGAGCATTTCTCCCCCTTCTCTGCAGGTGCTGTTTGAACTCCGGCTGGTGCAGGGGGTCTGGAGGGGACGGGGGGCGCTCTCTGACCTTGAGGGGAAAGGGGGCTCTAAGAGCCGAGGTGCCCGCGGTCTTACCGGCCCCGCTCCAGCCCCTGCCTTCCAAGCCCCTCGCCGCCCAGTTTGCAACAGCCTCTTCGCTTCCAGACCAGGCCTCTCTTTTTGAACAGAGTCTCAGGCACAGTGCTGACCAGCAGAGGAAGAGCAGAAGGCACTGGCACTTCCCCACTGGGAGGAGAGTTCCCTTTTTCTACCGGGAGCAGCGACCTTGAAACAGTCCCCGTGGCAGGGGTCAGGGCCTCCCCCGGCCTGGACTGGAGACTGTGCTGGGCTCCAGGCCATCTGCGGGGCTGCCAGGGCCACCTGCGTGGGCAGGGTCCCGCAGGGCGACGAGGGGCCTCGTGGGGGCTGGAGGGGGGGTTGGTTCGGCGGAACCACTCTGCTCCCCCGACGTGGCCCTGTTCTCCGAGAGACGCAGAGTCTTTGGCGGGAGCCCTGAGGCGGCCCCCGACCCTCCTTACGCAGCTTGCGGGGACTTGGACACTCGTCCCTGCCACAAACACTCACGGGGCTTCGTTTGCCCGCCCGTCCCTCACTTCCTCCCTCCCTCCCTTCCTTTTCTCCCTCCCTCCCTCCCTTCCTTTTCTCCCTCCCTCATTTCCTTCCTTCCTCCCTCCCTCCCTTCCTCCCTCCCTCCCTCCCTCCCTCCCTCCTCCCTCCCGTGGACTTCCTGGGAAACTGGAAGCATCCTGAGAGAGCCCCTTAAGGACTGCTCTTTCTGGGGCTAGCAGCGACCCTGAGAGCCCGCCTCGTTGTCACACATGGATTCCCACTGAGGTCACAGCTGCCGCCTCAAAGAAACTGGCTGGAAGTCAAGCATCTTCCAACCAGTCTGGGTGCAGGGAGGCCCCCGAGAGCTGCTGGGCCCCCGGATCAGCCCCCTCGTGCGGCCAGGACAGATCCTGGGCTCCGTCTCAGATTTGCCAGACGGAGAACTTCCCTCCTCATCAAAGCCATGGGCCCACGTCCTACTGGGCTGTGGGGCTGACACTCCTCCTCGGTCCATCCAGTGCACCCCCCCCCCCCACAGCAGGCTGCGAGGGGAAGGGTGTCCTGACTGGGGACAGGGTGGTTGGGGCGGGGGGAGTGGTCAGAGTGGCGGCACTGGGGGAGCCTGTGGAAGGGCAGAGCCCCCCCGGAAGCTGCCCGCTCCCCACCTCCAGATCTGTGGGCCCCAGGAAGACGGTGCGACCCGGGAGAGAAAATGCCCGGGGGGTGCGTGTTGGCCACCCCAGCCTCGCCTTGCGCGGCCTCACTGACGGAGCCTGCTCCAGGGGAGGGCGCGGGAGAAAGGGAAGGGCTCGTGGGCTCTAGACAGCACTGTTCCCGCAGGAGCCAGGCTGTGCCCGTGGGGCCTGCACGGACCCACATCCGAGGACCTCGAGGGGTGAGGGGTGCCTGCGCCAGGTGTCGGGGGGCAGGCAACGGCCGCACCCCTTCTCCCCGTCCCCCCCCCCCCCGGGGCCGGGCACGACCCCAGCCCCGCGGAACTTTAACACACCCCTCTGGGGGGCGGGGGGGAGGGACACGCAGGCGGATACAACCTCGGTGGACTGAGCTACAGTTCTGTGCCTGCAGCACACTGGGGAGTTAAGCCACGTTGTGTTTTGGAAAAATATAGAAAACTGCCGCTCATGCGCACCTGAGTTTGTGAAGCTAGGGTTGTGTGCTGACCTTAAGAAAGGGAGGATTTATTTAAGAAAGAAACCTGGAGGCGTCTCGTGGAAACGGAGATCAGTAGGCGGTGTGTCCGGGCTTTGGGGGAGGGAGGAAGCCAGCCAGCAGACGGCCCTTGTCTGTGGCTCCAACCGTCCCTTCTGATCAGCTTTCTCCGAGACTCGGTGCCAGCCTCCTCTCCGTGGAAAACAAGACAGCGGCCGGTGGCTCTTGCTCCTGGCTCAAGGTCCCGTTCCTCCGCATTTTGGGTGAGCTCTGGCGGGTGAGTCAGTCTGGCCCGGTGAGTAAGAGCCGTGTGCGCACGGTGACTCGCCGTCCCGTGCCTGCCCTGGCATCGTGGCTTCCTGGTGCCTCTGGGCTGAAGGCTTTGAGGAGAAATCAGCTTCGACATTCTTCTGCCCCGGAGCCAGGCCTGATCCCCCAGGGACCCACCCCAGTCCGACCCCGAGGGGTCAGGGCGTGCAGGTCAGGTAAGCCGGACACGGCTGCTTGCCCGGGCCTTGCCCTCGGGGGCGCACGGGCTGGATCGCCCCAGAGGAGAGCGTTGGCCCGGTCTCCAACCGACCTTCGTTCAGACCGCTGTCGCACCCTTCTCGCCTCCGAGACCTCCTTCGTTCAGACCGTGCCCTGCCCCTCTCGCCTCCTCGACCCCCTTGGAGGTGGGGCTCTGACTCATCTCGCATGCACCTCGTCACCTCTGCGCGCCTGTGGCGTCGGGGGGCGTCCCTCGGACAGACGGACGTTTGCCGGGTGAACACACGTCTCTCTTCCTACACCTCCCTCTCTGCACACTCCCCCCGCTCCTTAGCCCTTCGTTTCGGAGTGAACAGAGTTCGGGTGAAAACCAGACCAGGATTCCTGTTGCTGGGTGAGGGGCAGCCCAAGTGTCTGGATCCGAGTGTGACCCTCACGTGGGCGACTTTGTGGCCGGACGCTGGGAAGGGACGTCCCTGCGGTGGCCGTGTTCACAGTGGCGGGGCCTTCCCTAACCACCTCGCCTCCGAGCTCCTCAGTGGTTTAGAGCCGTCTTCTTCATGGCCGCGGACGTTGGCTGAGACCAGTCGGTCTCCGAGGCATTTAGGGGGCACATCAGCGCCGATTTAGGGAAGAGGACCCGGGGGGCTCTGCAGGGAGAGGACTCCTTGTCCCTTTTGCACACTCTGGGCGGCTTTTCTGAGTGAAAAGCTCTGTGTTTGTCAGCAAACACTGCCCGGGTCCGAGTTACCTTGAAGCATCTCGAGTGTCTGGGCGTGCGGGTTGAGAGCACTCTGTCTGGACGGGGCCCGGTGCCGGGCACGGCCGGTCTGAGTCACGGGAGTGCGAGCCTGAGGGGAGTTCACAGAGCATTTCACGCAGCCCTTTCTTTTCACTTATTTATTTTTTATTTTTTAAATTCTTGCCCGAAGATATATTTATTGATTTGAGAGAGAGGGACATCGATGTGAGAGAGAAACATCAATCGGTTGCCTCCCGTACATGCCCGGACTGGGGATCGAACCCACAACCTAGCCATGTGCCCTGACCAGGGATCGATCCCTCAGCCTTCTGGCGCACAGGACGGTGCTTCCACCAGCCGAGCCACCCGGCCAGGGCAACGAGCCCTTTCGTTCTACGGGGGAGGAAACTGCAGTTGCTGTAGGGCGTGTGACTTGTCGCCCACCCAGAGACACGACTATTGCCCCCGGCCTGGTCCAGGTCCAGGGCCTTCGGCCCCAAGTCAGTGAGGCGGCTGTGGGCGGTGGGGGACGCTGGGGATGACTCACGGGGGTGGTGCTGTGGTTTATGACGACAGATGCATCCTTGGTTCAGTGGGCGAGGAGCTGTCGCCAGTGTGCGCCCGCCACGGTGGCTAGGAGCAGCAGGTTTGCCTCTGGCAGGGAACATGGACCCCTTCTCGGCTGGTTCCCTTTCGAGCTGCCTGTCAGCCCAGCAGACGGCTCACGTCTTGCTCGCCGGGCAGACAACACCGATAAAGTGCCCAGCATTTCGGGTGGAGGGGAAAGGACACAAGCAACTGCCAGACAAGTGAGCGAGGCGGGCGGCCGCTGTGAGGTTCTCACAGGGACCTGGGGACCCCCGGCCAGGCTGTCGCAGCGGCTCGGAAACCCCGTCTGCTTCAGTGTGAAGCTGGAGAGCCCAGCGAGGGGGACAGGGCCGTGTGGAGTGAGGCGTGGGACCCCCGCAGACCTCGGGGGGACCTCCCTGCTTCCTCGGCACTCGGCTCCATGCCAGGACCGGAAAAAGATCTTAGTTCATCCTCACAGCGACTGCAGGAGGTGGGAGCGGGGCGGGGCAGGCAGAGGGGCTTGTCCTCAGGCACTCGGGGACGACCACCGACACAAAGCCAGGGGTCCTGTCTTTACCGACAACCTGGCTGCCTATAGAGCAGGCCTCAGCGGCTCCGTCCCACCCCAGCTCTGCGTGGTTTGTGACAGGCTGGGATGGGGAAGGGGGCCCCCCAGCTGCCCACGTGGGCCAGGTGACTGATGCAGGTGGAAAAGAGCTGGGCCCCGAGGGGACTGTGCAGACCCCTCCTCAGAACTGCCCCGCCCTATGGTGGGGCGCTGGGGTAGCTCCCCGCCAAGTTCCTCCGCCCTGTTGGAGCAGTGCTGCTGCGAACATTCATTCTCGCCTGCCGTGGGCACACCCGGGCGACCATACAGGGGCCAGGCACGGTCCCGGACCCAGAGTCAGCCCCGTGCAGCCGGCTGCGGGGGCTGGTGGGAGAAAGCCAAGGGCACGTAGGTACTCGTGAGGGCCACGGGAATGGGGACTGGGGACAGACAGTGGTGTCCACGACACACAGACTACACGTCCATGGTCACTCAGCTGGGTGCCTGCCCCTCCCGCCAGGCCGTGGGAGTCTGTGGCCTGCAGAGCGCACAGGGGAGCCGATGGGACGCAGAGCATGCCGGGATTGCAGGTGGTTAAAGCTGTTCTGCTCCTCAGTAAAGGAACAAGTGTGGGCTTCCTTAGGTTTAAGGGGACCTCACTGTCTCACGTCACCAAACCCCAGAAAAGACAGGGTACAGCTGGCCCCCAGCCGTGCTGAAAACCCTGTGTCTGTTCCCTTTTCTTCTCCTGCACTGGTCTCTTCTAACAGGCGGGGCCTGGGCCACCTACGCTTGCCGGTGGGTGGAGCAGACCCTCTTCCTTAGGAGCCGCCCCGAAAGTTTCAAATTGAAGCTGATTGGCCGGGCTGGGAGCCAAGTGTCCACCCCCTAGCCAATCACGGTGGCCTGGAGAGGTCTGCACAACCCACTCCGGCTCCCATTTTCAACACGTTGTGGCGCGGATGGGGACCAGGAGCGGTCCCCCCCGCCCCCCCCCGCCACTGCCCCCCTGCCCCCCAGCTACCCCAGAAGTCGGGGAGCCCCCCCCCCCCCCCCCCCCCCGGAGACGGGGCCCCTGCTGGGCAGCGGGGGCAACCTGCTCAGGAGTAAAACTGTAGGCCGTCTGCTGCGGAAAAGGTCAGAACGGGATTCGGTGCTTAACAAGCGCTTGATTACGGAACTGGACTCGGGAAAGGAAGGGCAAATGCCGTCATCTTTCATTTTATGGGTGACAAAAGGTGCAGCCACCATCGGCTGCCTTTTTAGGGCACGCGCTGGCATTTGGTCGGGCTGCGGTGTCGCGGAGAACCCAGCGGCGGAGACGCAGCCTCCGCCCAGGGAAGCAGGCGGAGAAAGTCCCGGCTCCCGCGGGTGGAGCCCTGTCGGGGGGGCCCTGCTCAGACCCAGGTTCCTCGGAAGCCTCTGACCTGCGACCTCCGACCTCCAGGGAGGCTCTTCCTCTCCCTGAGCACGTGCCCAAACTGGGGAGGGGCCGCGTTCCCGCACAGGACTCTTGGCCTGGATTAATTCATCTGACTGGCAGCTGCCCCAAAGTTCAGTGACATCAGCTCAGGGACCGTCTTTTCAAACAGAGGACCTGAAGCCCGTGTTTGACCCCCTGCTGGGGACCTGGCCTGCAACCCGGGCATGTGCCCTGACTGGGAATCGAACCTGCCACCTTGTGGCTCCAAGCCCACACTCAATCCACTGAGCTACACCAGCCAGAGCTATTTGAGGGTCAGTTTATTTCCCTGCCCCCGTTCTCATTCACCCATCGCTCACTCGCCGGTGCCCACGCCCCAGGCCCACGCTGTGCACGCAGACACAGCACACCGCCGCCTGCCCTCTGGTTCTCACTCCGGCCAGGGCGGGTGTTAGGGTCCTGCCCGCCTCCTCCCTTCCCCCCACGGTTTCTTCTCCCTCCACTTGTCACCATCGCCTGCCTGCTGCCACGCTCAACTGCATCACAGATGTCGCAGGGCAGGGCGGGGGACCCTGTACTCGGTGCCCTGGGCGCCTTCCCGGGCTCTGTCCCTCCGCCACCCCCACCCCCCTCCATCCTCCGGGGAAAAGGCCCGGTCCGCCCAGGGATCCTGGAGTGGGGCTGAGCGCGGACTGGGCGCCACAGCAGCGCGGGGCGAAAACCGTCCCTCCCAGCCCGGCCCCCCCTGGTTGGGGGCGGCGCCCCCGGCCGGGCTGCGGGTCCAGCGGCGGGGGCAGCGGGGCAGGGCTGCACGGGTAGCTGGCGGTGCCCCGGGAGAGCGCGGGTGCGGGGCCGCAGCGGCGGGGTGGGGAGGCTCTGGCTGCGGTGACCCGGACCTTGACTCCGGGACTGAGGGGGTGGGGGCGGGGATGGCTCCGCCTGCGCCGGGCTTCCGCGCCGCCATGGAAACTACCAGCTCCGACCCGGGCAGCTCCGAGTCCCCCCTGCACCCCTCGCGCGGTCGCGGAGCCGTACCCGGACCGCGCTCCGACCAGCGGATGGAGGGGCATCCCCGACCGCGCTGGGGGCTGTGCGCCCTCCCGGACCCTTCTGTGCTCCACCGCGTCCCCAGGCCCCGGTGGTCATGGGGGCGCACGTGCCGTCAGGGCTCCGGCCTTCGTCTCATTCGTGAAATCCCTCGGGCGCCCGCTCTTGTTCCCTAAGGCCCTCCACGTGCGCATTTCGGAGTTCCAGGCCCAGCCCGCTGGAAAGTGCTTTGCCTTTCCACGCCGCCTCTCGGAAGCCGGATCCTAATAAAATCGTAATTATTGAGCCGTTTCTTGTGATTGAGCCGGGCCACCGGGCCTTCTCGCCCATTGAGTCGGGGGATGCCCCGGCAGAGAGCTGGAAGTTGATGCCGCTGCCCTCCCCGGAGAGTCTGACTTTCTAAAGGTTTCTGACCCCCCCCCCCCCCCCACTGCTCCCCATCCGCTCCCCTGCGGCGCCGTCCCCGGGGGTCCCCTCTCCAACTCCAGCCCGAGTTCCCGTCCACACCACTGCCGTCGGATCCGCCGTGTCCCTGTTCAGTGTCCTCGCCGCCCTCTTCCGACCTGATCTGAGCCGTTCGGCGTGACCCCCAGGCCGTCATGTGTCGGGTGCCTACTCTGTGCCATGTGCACTGTTGTGGGCCCCGAGAACCAGCAGCCTCCTGACCTCCAAACCTCCCGTTCTGGGGTGGCCTGACTTTGGGGTGCACGATAACTGGGGGCACGGATAAAGAAGGGAACGGGAGGCCCTGATGGGGGCCTTGGGGGAGGAGCCAACCAGGGGACGTGTGAGTTTGGGAGCAAGCGTGTGTACGTGACCTTGGGAGGGCCTTCGGATGGATGCAGTCCCATCTGCCCTCTGACTGTTGGCCCCTGACCCCTCACACTGCTGCAGCTTCTCCCCTGGCGGAGCCTCCTCACGCCGCCTGATGCACCTTCAGTTCCTCGCAGTCATCCCCTCCCTCCCCTCCGGCCTCTCCCACCCTCCCAGCTCCCCTGGGAAGCCTGCGCCCTGCCTGGCAGCACCGACCCACCCCCTGCCTGGCTGCAGGCTTCCCCCTGGGCTGTGCGCCCCAGTTAACAATCGAGGGACTGTGGTCGCTGTGTCGGCGGTCTGTCTCCCTCACCCCGCCCCCCCCCCCCACCGCCACAGCAGACAAGCACGTGGTGTGTTTGTGGACAGAGCGAGTGTGTGCGGGGTGGGGTGCTGAAGTCCGCTTCATGGTCAGACGGCCCTGTGCTCAGGCCCCGGCTGGGCCCACGTGCGCTTCCCCCCCCCGTACCAGCTGTCTGCTGTCGCGTGGGTGCCCCCCCTTCCCGAGCAGCTGTCTCCCCCAACCGGCGGTCTCATTACCCCCCTGCCTTCGACTCCAGATAGCACCTGGCCCATAGTAAGTAGGTGCTCAATAAATAGTAAGTGGGGAGAAGAGACCCAAATCGAGCAAGCAAACAAACAAGAAAGCAGAGAGATGCAGTTTGGGAAAGGAGGGTGAGCCGGGCCTGAGGCAGAGAGAATCAGTGGTCGCCGGCCGGGAGGAGCCGGGAGAAGCGGCAGAGTTCATGTCTGTGGGGGTCCCACCCCTCGCCGCCCGAGCCCCGCCCTTCCTCCCACCTGCTCACTGTGCCGTCACACCTGCGACTCCCGGGCGTCACTCTGACTCTTGCTCAGCTTGATTTGCTGCGCATGGTGTTACAGAAACCACACCTTTCCCCCACGCAGGCGGAGACCCCCTCCCCTCTCCCAGGAGCTGCCCCCCCACTGCCCCGTGCCTCTGCCTGCTTCTCCATGTCGCCCCGGGGCGCTGAGTGGGGGCCACACAAGTTGGGGTTGGTGTGGAGGTCTGGGAGCACGTTTTCAAACCACAAGTTTTGAACCTGCTTCCTCGTCCCCCCGTCCCCCCCCCCAGGCAGTGGAAATTTCTAGCCACCAGCCAGGACAGGAGTTGGCTGAGTGCCGGAGAGGTGGCCGTGGGAAAACACAGGGACGTTGTTTATTAGCGTCACTGAGTCGTTCTCCGCGGCCGGTTTCACGGTTTAGAAAGCGTTTCCTGGTTTTGAAAAGTTAACAATGCAGCCTCCAGGCCTGACCAAGCCCGAAGAGGGGGGTGGGGGGGTTGGGGGGGGGATTCGGTCACGGGGGGGGGGGTGGCGGGGGGATGGGAGGGTGCAGCGGGGGCAGAGCCAGTGGGCATAGGACTGCTCGCATCAGCGGTGCGGCCTGTTCCTGCGCGCTCGTGCTGCCGAGCGTGGTCGGTCGTGGCTGTTGTGACCACAGAGAAGGCTGCTCCCGCCCACCCGGTGGGTCCTTGGGGCCCACACGCTCCCGTCTCGGCCAGAGCGCCGGGCCGTGCTGGGGAAGGCGGGGGCTCTGCCTCAGCCCCGTTTCTCACCGATGCTGGTTTGACCCACGTCCCTAAACTCCTCTGGGCCCGGATTCACTGGCATGTAAAGTCGGGGTGCCCTAGGCTAGTGCAGGCTGGTTCAGTGAACGCCTGCTTGCCTCTCTGTGGGGCGGTCCCCTAGAGACAGAGCGGGGGCAGGGATTCCGGCGTGGGTGGGCTGCCGAGGAGGTGAGCTTAGGGCCGGAGAAGAAGCCAGGCGAAGCTGTGGCTCCAGCTGACCCGGCCTCAGCCCCACCCCAGGGGGCTACACAGCTCTCCAGATGTTATGGGTCCGATTCCACCCGTCCTTGGCTCTCGGCGGCCCTCCAGGGCAGGGGAGCGAGATTTCACTGACATTTCTGGACAACGAACTTGGTCAGCTGGACCATGTGAGCGCCAGCCTGTTAGGAGGAACCTAAACAGAGTCATCGAAGGGGCCACATCGTGCCAGCCGTGTGCCAGGCGGTGTGCTGGGTGTCGGGGAGAGAGACGCACAGGCCGTGGCCCCGGCCCCTGGGGGGCAGATGGGCCGGTGCAGGAGGTCGGGGAACAAACGGCGACTTACCACGGTGTGTCCTTCACCGTGCACCCTGGTGCCGAGGGGGGGTGGCAGCCACCGAGGCTGGCTGTCCCTTCGTCTGCCTGGCTGTGTGGTGCCCACCCCGGGGCGGCTGTTTTCTGGGGTGTGAACGTGCGACACAGAGACCTTCCTGCCTCGGGCGGACACCCCTGCGTCCAGCCTGGCCCGCTGCCCGCTGCTGACCCTGTGGGAGGCCACTGACCACAGCCCTCAGGCTGTGTCCATCCTAACCTGTGACCTCTTCTGTCTCCATAAGGTGGTGGCGAGGGAGCGGCCCCGGCTGCCATCCATTTGGAGGGCCACCCCACTGCTGAGAGGAGCTGCCTACAGCCCTCGCCCCTGAGGGGAAGCGGGTCCTTCGGGCCCCCAGCCCAGGCGCTCTGCCCCTGCGTCTCCGGGGGGGCCCCATGTGGCCGGGGGCGTGAGCAGAGGACAGCGGCCAGTGCATGTGCTTCTAAAGGCCACCTCAGCGCTGAGCTGGCCCCACGTCCGGCACAGCGGGCTCTAGCCGGCACCCCAGAGAGCGCGGTCAGACCTGAAGTCTCCCCCTTCGACCTTGAGTTTCTGCCCCGAGACCAGAGCCCCTCAGTCCCACACGTCCTCCAGCTGCCAGTGGTGCATTCTGGGTAGATCCACAGCTCCTTCACGGACCAGTCCCTTCCTCCCACGTCGAACCCCGTGTGCCCCACCCAGGTTACGTTGTGACTCAACCTTCGTGTTGGGCCTAGTGGCCGGGAGGCGAGGTGAGGACACATCTTCAGGGGTCACGTGTTGTTTGTGGGGAAAGGCCTCTGCCTCCTCTTGGAGGAGGGGGGATGCCAGCCCTCATGGGGGGCGAAAGTGGTTCAGAGGCGCCTGGGACTCGAGAGATCTGAGTGCACAGTCCCAGCGCCCCCTGTCCGCACCTCGGGGTGCCCTTCCGTCCCACCAGGCCTTAGCCTGGTCACAGTGAGCCCGTCTCGGCGGGGGCTCTGTTCGGGCGCCGCTGTTCCCACGGGTGAGTCCTGCCGGGAGCCCCGGGGCCATCTGTCCCCCTCCGCCCCGCTGTGGGGGCGGAGGGGGACTTCCTGTGCCACCAGGGATGCCCCCGGCTCTCACTCGCAGGTCGTCATTGCCACCTAAGCGCCCCTCCACCCAGCTTTTCCTTGCCGTTCCCCACCCGATTCGAGCCTGGAGCTCCTTGAAGGAAACCTGCTTCTCCTGTCTGGAACTCTAAGAAGCGACAACTGACCCCAAACACGGAACGCCCGTCGGACCCGGACACGGGTTCCTCGGGTCTCGGTTTCTCGGTTCTTGGCCGCTCCAGCCCAGACGGCGGGCGTGTGGGAAACACCAGCAGGCCTGGACGGCCGTTGCTGGTTTCATCCTTGGGGATCCAGGCAACGGCACCATTTCCCGAGGGCACAGGGGCAGAGCGGCTTGGTGCCAGTGAAAAGCTGCCCTGATGGCCGCCCAGCGGGATGTCCCTGGTGACGGACATCACGGCAGGGGATGGACATCACAGCAGGGGACGGACATCACAGCAGGGGACGTCCAGTATAGGCGGACAGCCCCCGCCAAGGGACAGGACCGCCAACCTTCTTCCCGGAGGCGGTGAGTGGTCTCCAGCCCGTGAGCGGAGTGGAAATCTGGGTGGACACCGTCCCTAGGTAAGTGGTCTCCTCTGGGGGCACCAGTCTCACGGTCCCAGCGGCTGGCTCTGTGGCCCTTCCAGAAGACCGCCTGAAAGTCCCAAGCACATATTTCGATGGATTTGACCATGAACTGGTTCTACACAAACCGCCAAAACACGGTTATATTGCAAATCCTCATTTTCCAAGAGCAAAGCTCATGACATTCACCGGCAAACAGGTGACAACTCTCAGTTAATGTGTCCGAGTATCTGGGGTCAGAGGGGAAATGAGCTATTCACGGTTTGGGCTTGCTGACTCGTGAGAGGGGGTCCAGCCCCACCAGGAGCCCCGGGGGGAGGCCTTGGACCCGTTGCTGGAACACCTTCCGTGACGGAGAACTCACTACTTCCTGGGCTAGGTCCTTGCAGCTTAAAGAGACTCCCACTGTTACGAAAGTCTTCAGGCTGAGCTGGAGCCTGCCACCAGGCTCTCCTCCCAGGTCCCGGCTCTGGCAGCCCATAGGACAAATCCGACGGACCCTGGTCCACGGAAGCTTTTAAAATATTTGAAAATAAAAGTTACCAAATTGTCTTGGATTTTATCTTCTTTGGGTCAAATATCTCTAGTTCCTCCAACCTTCACACATGCGCCCTGGGTTTGCAGCCCCTGCCTGGTCCTGGCTGCCCAGTTCTAGGGGAACGGCCCGCTGTCTCGGCCCCTCTCCAAGTGCGACCCCCGGGGTCCACGCGGGCCTGCTCTGGCCACGAGTGGGTGACCTCACTCCTTCGGCGCCTTCTTTAACGACCAGATGCTGGCGGTGCCCACGCGGAGCCACGCCCGGTGTCTGCACAGTGCCGTCAGTCCGGCAGCTGGACGCGCCTGCCCATGCGCTGGCCACTCAGCACGGAATGACCAGTCAGGCCTGGGCTGTGCTTGGGTTTCTCTGCTCAGGGCCAAAACAGCGTTATTGGGAGGTGCCGCTTTCTTATCGGGAGTAAGAAAATGATTTCCACTGCTTTTGTTTTAACGCCTAGAGGGGAGCCGGCAGGTCCCCACCCTTTCCTCCAGGAGTTGGGAGGAGCAGGGGGAGGGTGTGAGGGTGAGCCTTGGGGGGGGGAGGGCAGAACGAGGGGGCAGCTCTGTGGGGAGGGGCGCTGAGGTTTCTGAGGCCGCAGCTGCCCTCGGGGCAGAGGAGCCCGGCCAGGAGGCCCGGGGTGGGGGTGGGGCCCTCGGCGTCCCCTCGGACCCTGAGCAAGAGGGAGCCATGGGCGGGGTGGGCAGAGCAGGGGCACGGGATGCCCCCGCCCAGGACTGGTGACAGGGGGCCCAGTGCCTTGTAGCCCTTTAACACTTTCTACAAGTTTGTTCTATCCTGTCCCTGAACTTCAGGCCAGGAGCCGGTTTTCCAGGGTGAGAAGTCCAGGGGTAAGTCAGTTCCCACGAGAACCTTTAGCAGAATGCCTGTCAAATGCCGTGGGATCTGGGGGAGAGCCTCCCCATGGAGAAAGGGGTGTCTTCCTCCAGGAGGGTGCTGGGGAGCCGGCTCCTGTGGAGACACCACGATCCTAGGGAACGCCGGATTCCGGCCCCCTGCCCCCTACGGTCAGGGCCGTTGCCAGGAGCGGCGGCCAGGCCGGGGCCCGGAACTCCTCGGCCAGGGGCCTCCAAGGAAACCTGTGCAGCACCTGGGCACAGGTGGCGGCGCCCCTCCCTTGAGAGTGCCCCTGAACTGTTCACCTCTCGCCCCAAACACTTCTGAGAGATGGAGAATGCTCGCTCAGAGGAAGTCGCTGTGAGAATGGGCACAGCCGAGCTATTAAAATGTTTGGCTCCGTTTTATCAAAACAAACAACCCCGGAGACTTCTGCAGGAGTCCGGCCGCTGCTGCTGCTGCTGCTGCCGAGGGGCCTTGGAAGCGCCCTGCAGCTGCGTGTGTGGGTCACAGACACGCGGGAGCCCAGTTCCCTTCTCGCTCTGCGGTTCTCCCGGCGCCGGCTTTGCTGCCCGAGCTGCTCAGGGCTCCGCCGGAGCCCCGAGGTCACGGAGGCCGTCTGACCAGCTGCACTTCGAGGTGCTTGCAAACCCGGGGGGCATGACGAACAAACTCTCTGGACGCCGACCTCAGACTGACAATCAGAAGGGTGGGCCCTGCCGGGGGAAAAGCGAACACTTGGGAGTGGGCTATTATTACCTTGAGGGAGGTCTGTCTGGACAGATGAACTCGGTCCAGTTCATTTCACTGGATTCTGTCCACTGGAGGCGTGTGGTGGCCGGAGCCGGGTGCCTCTGCTAAGAGATGCGCCAGGACGCAGGTGTCTTCTGGAGGAGGGGGGGTGGGGCGGGGGCAGGGGTGGCAGGCGTCACCTCCCGAGCAAAGAACGATGCAGGGAATAATGCGTGCTGGACTCGGAAGGGAGCCGTGCGGGGGAGTGAGAGTGGCCTGGCCCACGGGTCTCCAGACCGGAGGGAGCCAGTCGGGCGGGGAGGGGCTTCAGAGCCTAAACCTGAGGTTCTGACGGTGCAGCAGCCCACGGCCTCACAGCCTCACACTCGTCACTGCAGACAGACCGGACAGCCTGGGCTCCCGCAGGCGTTCTCCCCCGGAAGGAGGCTGGATGGATCCTTCGCCAACAGTGTGTTGTAACGTCAGAAACGGCCTCCAGGCCCTGGCTGGCGTAGCTCAGTGGATGGAGCGTGGGCTGCAAACCAAAGGGTCGCAGGTTCGATTCCCAGTCAGGGCACATGCCTGGGTTGCAGGCCACGGCCCCCAGCAACCGCACATTGATGTTTCCCTCTCTCTCTCTCTTTCTCCCTTCCCTCTCTAAAAATCAATAAATAAAGTAAAAATAAAATAAAATAAAATATTTGCTAAAAAGAAGAAAAAAAAAAGAAATGGCCTCCGAACTCAGAGAGGCAACTCCTGCTCCCTCCTGCCCCCGTTGCCCAAGCGCTCCGTTCCCCCTCACACTGATTTCTGGGACGCGGCTTCATTTCACAAAACTGGGCCACCCGTTCCGACTGGCTCGGGACTGCCAGGCTCAAAGCTCCAGGGAGGAACATATGCTTCCCTAGTTTAGAGAAATAAAAAAATTAGGTTTTCTTTGCTAGCAATAGATTCAAGTTTTTGAATCCCGTCTTAGTGTGTTGGTGCTGTTCTTATCGTCGGTAATGGGTGGGAACGAGTGGGTTTACTGTATTCACGACGACAGCGAGGCACTTCTCGACAACTGCACCATCTCCGCCAACAGCTCCGAACTTGGACAACAGAGTTCGCCCCAGACTCCCTCCATGTCGGGGAATCGGGGACTGAGGAGGGGGTGGCTCCAGTGATAACAGCCACTGAAATCCCCCCGGGAAGTGCTCCGTGTCCTCTGAGTTGTCATAATGACAGTCGGGCTCCTCCCTTCCTTTCCTTCTGCGTTATTCCTAACGCTAGGTTACGACACAGGACACTGCGAGTGTAGTTGGCATGCTCCTACTGGCTTTAGATAGGGGACAGTGAGCACCGTGACATTCTGGTGGGCACTGCTGAGAGACGGTGAATCACAGTGGGTTAGTGTCAGGTTTCTCGAGCGGGTCACCCTGGTCCCATGTCTCTGCACTCGCTCTGTATCCCTGAGCCCCGGCCTCCCCCGAGAGGGCAGGAAGGTGTGCGCTCTTCAGCCAAACACCACCTGCGAGGCTGGGGGCCTAGTGGGCGGGACAGTGGCTGAGGCAGATGGGGGAGAGTCCGACCCCCACACCCCGCTGTGGGGCCTCGGGCACGTTATCCATACTTCGCCCTATAATTGGCTCCCATCTAGGCAGTGGGGGCTGGAGGCAGAGCTGTGAAGACTGAATAACATAGGCAGAAACAGATAGAAAATAGTAGAACTCTCCTACAATGCCTGGCGTGTGCTTAGGGCTCAAGAAGGGGTAGCTGTTATTATGCAAAAACCCCAAGGCCACACCCATTCAAATAAAATAAGGCGGCCACACGGTGTCACGTATTTTGCTGGTGCTGGGAGCACCCCCTCCACTCTCTCTGAGACCCCACCGGCGGCGGGGGGCGGGTGCCCTCCAGCACTGGCTGGTAGACACGTCTCACATGCCTCAGCTGCCACGCGGCTGATCTGGGGACTGAGGGGGGGGTCTGCTGCTCTGGCTGCCCGGGTCCCCACCAAGGCCCGATGCTGCTGCTGCCACCCCAGCGCCACCTGTGTCAGTGCTGGGAGCCCGTCCTCGGGGGGGTTCCACTCAGGACTCCCAGGGCCTCCGTTTACTAGCTTTCCTTGGTTTTACTGCGTTCCTTCTGGCTGTGCCTTCTTCCAAGGCCTTGGACGTGAACCTGCTGTCTGGCTTGGAGAGCGTCGTCCGTGTTCTGATAGAGGAGCTCAGAAAATCAGACTTCGCTGCTACCATGTGCCAGGCGCTGCTCCAAGGGCGTGGGGCCTGCTGGTCAGGGGAGGGGCCTTGTGGCGGCCGCAGGTTGGGTCGGGACCGAGGGACAGCGTGGGAACTGCCTCACGGCCCCCTCACGCCCCTCTCCACGGCTGCCCCCAAGGTCTGGCACTGAGTGTTCATTGCAGGAACGAGGGACAGATGCCGTCCGGCCCCCAGGGCTGGCCCGTGCCGGAGACCCCGCTTTGGTGTCAGCTCCGTCTGCCTTCCGTCGGGCTGCATTTCTGGGGCCCCTTGGCCCCTCGGCCCCTCGCACAAACAGGCCCCCAGTGGACTCGTCCATCAGGCCCCCCTCGTCAGAAAGGGGTTTCCGTGTCTGGGGGCTCGGGGTCAGACTGTTGTGCTCAGTGCAGATGCCCGTCCGCACGGCCCTCAGCCAGGTGCCTGCCGGCCCACGCGCTGCCCCCCTGCCGCTCTTGGAGAGGATGTGGCCGGGGCACCGGGTATGCCGCCCGCAGAGCTGCCTCACTTGGCGGAGGCGCTGCTGTCTCGGCCCTGAGTCACGGTGGGGGGGATACGGGAAGGGAAGAACACGACACATCGTGCAGGTTGGAGACACGTGAAGGAGGAGGGGTGTAGGCCGGGGCGCACAGTTACAACCTTGCCTTCTGATCACTATCACACTGAGTATAATGGGGGGACGTGCTGTAAGGGTTTTAGACAAGGAAGTCGTGCACACTGGCATTTTTTTTGTGATACAAACACAACACCATCCATCGCCCCTTGGCCTCTTGACCACGACCGGGTGCAAACAAGGTCCATCATTGGTCTCAGCACGACCGTGACCTGACGAGGAGGAGCCGAGGGGCGGCCAGAGGTCGGCTGGTCTTGCTCACGCTGAGGGGCCGTGCGGGCAGCTCACGACGTCTCAGACTTTCGTTACTTCCTCGCCCGGGCGTTTGTCGGGGAAGGGCCTCTGCCTCATCCACCAGGAAATGGGTCACCGAGGCGAGCGAGGACAGCCCAGCAAGACTGAGTGGGCAGGACACACTACACAGCCGGGTGCTCCCGCAGGCCGGCCATCCGCAGCACCGCTGGAGAGTTGTCGCACACCAGGCTAGTTCACGCCCCGAACGCCACCGCCCAACACAGGTGCACTCCCTCCCCGAGGGAGCCCCGAGGAAGCGGGTTTTCCAGCAATGGAGAGGGGCTTCAAAGCCGTGCTGACCGGTTCCTGCTTTCCAGGAAAAAGGGTCAAACTCGGGGGATCATTTTAGACGGGGACTTCTCCTTTTCTAGACTCCAAAGCCCATCAGACACTAACGATGACTGTCATTTACGTAATTATGACGCTGGCTGAGGAAAACCCACGTAGCACAGTGCGGGCCTGGCGCCGGTCCGGGTGTGGGTCGGCCGAAACATCCGTTTGGTCTGTCCGTGCGACGGCTCCGGGAGCGCTCAGGTGTCTTTAACTCCATCTGAAACTGTTTTGTCAGATTGTATCGTCGTGACAGCTGTCCTATCAGCGTGCATTTAAAACAACTGATCAAAATTGGTGAATTTTTGTGTAGCCATTTTAATAGTAAAGATGGAAGAACATCAGCAACATTTTCAGCACATTATGCTTTAGTATTTCAAGAAAGGCAAAAACGCAGCTGAAATGCAGAAAAAAGAAAAAAGATTTGTGCCGTGTACGGAGAAGGTGCTGTGGCTGATGGAACGTGTCAGAGGTGGTTTGCACAGTTCCGTGCTGGAGATTTCTCGCTGGACGGTGCTCCACGGTCGTGCAGACCAGGTGAGGTTGACAGCGATCCAATCAAGACAGTAACTGAGGATAATCAATGTTCTACCACACGCAAGATAACCAATACCCTCCAAATATCCAAATCAACAAAGGTATTCGTGAAAACGGAAAACATGTCTTTTATTTTACGGGAAAAACTACACAGACATTTTGGCCGACCCAACAGTTTACATTTATCTGCCCGTTTACCCCTCTGCTGTTTGGAGGACAAGGGCCCTGGGGCAGAGAGAGGCCGGGACCCTGGCCCACGGTCAGAGCTGCAGGGGATGCCAGCTGCTGCCCCTGACCCTGGCAGTCCCTGCCTCCCCTCCCGCTGCAGTGGGGGAGCCCAGCGACTTGGGGCAATAGGTGGAGCACGCGGGGCTCCTGTTCTCATTGCAGAGACCAGAGAACTAAAGCTCTGGAGGTCGACTTGCTGAAAACAACAAAGCTGAACAGTGGCAGAACCTGGGGGAGGGGCAGCAGTTCTGGGAATGAACTCACACGGCCTCTGTGCTGTTCGCGGGTGGGGGCCGGACGTGCAAACACAGCGTCTCTGGCTTTGCGAACAGTCGGGGGCCTGCAGATTCCCCCGCCGGGAAGGGCCCCGCAGCCCCGTCCCCCTGGGGTGGGGGGGCGAGGCAGTCCCGCCTGCTGCCACCGGTGCCGGCGCCGGAAGGGAGTTCACAGGCCGGAGTCCGGGAGCTCTCCGCGCTCTGCCCCAGCGTCTCAGGCACATCTATCTCCTCCCCCCGGAGCCCTCGCAGCGTGCTTTCCGTCCCGCCCGCCAGCCGGGGTCGGGGCCGGGCGTGCGGCCTCCTCTGCTCTGCGCACGGAGATACGCTGCTCTCCGGAGAGCTCCTGCGTGGAGCGAGAGCAGTGACCTCCGTGCACCCCGCGGGGTCTGTGTCCACCAGGGGGCGTCGTCTTCCCAGTTTTCCACTTGGGCTCTCCGTAACACTACTTTTTTTTCTTTTTTTGTACTGGAAACAGGACCCTTTCCTTGTTTCTGATAAGCACTAGTCATCCCTCCAGAGAGCGTGGCGAGCAGGGGCAGCGGAGGATCTGGGGTGCTGAGTCAGGTCTCCCCCAGAGCAGTGGGGCTGTTCGCCCAGCTCCACTGGGCCTGAGTGGGCGTGAGGCCTGAGGTCACTGGCTCCTGTTCTGAGTGGCAGGTTTCTTTCTTTCTTTCTTTCTTCTTTCTTCTTTCTTTTCTTTTCTTCTTTCTTTCTTTCTTTCTTTCTTTTCTTTCTTTCTTTCTTTCTTTCTTTCTTTCTTTCTTTCTTTCTTTCTTTCTCTTTCTTTTCTTTCTTTCTTTCTTCTTTCTTTCCTT